>NW_026262679.1:31170023-32379607 GCF_021869535.1 Mytilus californianus
CATTCAATATTTATCAGACCCGAGAAAACGTATCAGTATATATAACACTTCTATTTATATCTCACCCATATTCATTTGGACTAATGACATCTGTATTCGCAAAATTCGAATTTATCAGGTAAAAGTAATACCTATACGCTTATTAGGCGTTCCATAAAAAATCTTGATATTTTTGCGTTCCATATATATATGTTTATTCTATTTATATCTCATACAGATACAAATACAAGTGGTGCGTTTTGTAAACATTGAATCTTGAAATAAATCGTGTATATTGCTGATTTACAAAGCAAAGGGTCGTGTATTAACAATATTTATTTCAATATTGAATTTTAGCAATTAATATATATGCATCATAATCATTTAAATGCGAACACGAATTACCAACTGTTGATCGGGACTATAAATACACATATTATTTTTTCCGGCATTTGATGCTTCTCATCGCACGGGAAAGTCCACAATTATTTTTCTAAATCTAGCCAATGGCTGTTGCTGTATCTCGACCCCATCATAAGGCAACCAATCAGAATGCATGTGTGATACATTATAATTTCAAGATGGCGTGGATATCGCCCGAAATTAAATCTTCGACCCTTCGGCCGAAGCAATAACAGTAGTGTAGTAAATATGCCATAATGAGATGGGGGGTATCCTTAGTGAGTTGACTCACAGTTTTATGCTTTAATACTATTTACACTCATCTGTGTCCACTTTGTTCAATGAGTTCTTATATAAATGAATTATTTTTGTAATGATTTTGATATTTCAGGTAACTGACATTTTAGTTGCTCTTATTTGTTTGAAAAGGGTGTATATAATATATGATCGATTAACTTTAAAAAAAAAATTAAAAATGTATACAAAATGTACTGAAAAACATAAAAATTTGAAATCAGAACAAATATGATGAGAGACAATATGCTATCTGTAAAATGAAGAAAAAAAACAATCGAAAAAGGGAATATAGTGCACTGATGATTTTGATACAAATATGGCTGGTTATTAATTTATAACAATTACAAAAAAATGTAAAGCCTTGTATTCAGTCAATACAGGATTATTTGATCTTGGACTTCGTCTTCAGTCAATATACTTCTTTCAGGTCAATATATCCTAAGTGTATCGACCTCATACAACAGCTATAATTGTATATAGATTAACTTTAAAAAAATCTTTAGTGCTTAGGCATTAACTTATTGCCTAGGATTTAAGCTTAACTATCATGCCTAATTTCACTTATTGCCGCTAACATATATATAGTATGATGTATTGATAAATAAAAAGTCCTTGGTACAGAAAATATAGTTTGAAAATAAATAACACATAAAAAATCACATTATAAATCCAACATTGTTCCTGTTAGCGCTTTCACCCCATTTCCTATGGTTCATCAGTTAGTCAGAATTTCAATGAATCAGGGAAGATCGATATATGGTGGATACTAGGTCAGGTTATTGGCAAGCAATATATGATTATTCATTCAGATTTGAAAAGAATAATATTTTTGTTCAATTTCCTTTTATTTAGGCCAGGAAAAGTTTATGGAAGGAGATTCAACGACATTCAGTCTAGTCCTGGACGCAGATGGAGTCGAAATAGATAATGATTTTTTCAACAGTTTAGAAGGAAATGTCATCCTCATGCTACTTAAAACAGGGGAGACCTGGGAACCACAAGGTAAGACTACGTCATGCATGCATGTACTCATTGGCTCATATTAAAAAAAAATTGGTCCCATATATAGCCAGAAACTGCCATAAGAGGGGACCCACTCCAGTCATGCTTCAGTGATTCCTATATAAGACTAATTAAAGCCCTGTGTATTGATAATTTGTATTTTTTACTCAGGCCCAAGGGGGGTCTTTGTACTCTATAAAGATGCTCAGTCTGGTTTGCATAAAGGTTAATCATTTAAAATTTATTATTTCAGCATGACACAAAACAATGTTGAAAACAGTTTTTCGTGTTTTAATAAAAAAAAACTTCTTGCTAAGCAAACAATTTTAGTCTAAACTTCTTAATATTTCTCATCAGGCATTAATATATACCAGTCAAAAAAAGTCATCGCTAATTGATATAGTAGCTTGTGAAAAGAGACTTACCGGAACTAAAATAACCTATCATCTTCATACATTTTTAACATTGTCTTTTGTATGTAAACAGAAGCAGTCCATCTGGTACCCTGGCTCATTCCAGCTAACCATGCAGGAACCCATGCTTGAACAGCATGATTTCCCAGTTAGATCAGTTATATATACAGAGAACCTTTAAAAATTTGTCAATTGCCTTACACATCCAAAATATAAGGGGGAAAAGTAAGGAACTTCATGTTTTGATATTTATCGATTGAACCTTTACCAATTGTTATAAAATTTTGCCATTCTTCATTATTAGTTATAACTACTAATAGCCTGAGTTTCTGACTTTTTGTCACATGAATCTTGTTTTAATGTATTTTGTGCAACTTAAGTCCCACTTTGTCCCATGAATCCCTTTATTTTCTATCATCATAAAATGCCCCTTTAATCTTTATATGCAAGAAGGGACAACATTGGTGTCAGTTAGGTGCTTTATAAATGAAATTAGACTATTCATTTATTATTTTTTTATTGTAGACAATAAATTCAATAGACATGAAAGAGTAACTTTAAAATCAGAAGGTTAGTACAATTAACTAGTAGACATGCTCAAATAAAAGGTTATTAGTCCCCTACCAACGAAGTTGAAGGGGACTTTAGGTTTGCACTCTGTCCGTCTGTCCGTAATCAGCTTTCCACACTTTTTATTTTTTGTTATGCTTGAAGATATTGGTTTGATATTTGATATATAGTATAACCATGACAAGTTACATATCAAGTTCTAATTTTGTTTCTGTCAGATGATTTTTTGCAGAGTTATGGCCCTTGGACTTAGAAAACTCACATAAGTTATCTGTTTTCCATATTTTGTTTTTTAATGCTTCAAGATATTGACTTGAAATTTGGCTTGTAGTTAAACCATGACAAGTTAAAGATCTGTTGCAAATTGTGTTCTGGTCTGATGATTTTTTGCAGAGTTATGGTCCTTGGACTTAGAGAAATTCATGCAAGAAATACATTTCCACTATTTTTTTGTCATACTTAAAGATTTCCATTTGATATTTGGTTTATAGTTTTAACGTTACAAGTTAAAGATCAAGTTTAATTTTTTTTTCTGATCTGATGATAGTTGGCAGAGTTATATGATCCTTAGACCTAGAAAAATAACACGATTAATCAATTAAAATTCTGCATTTTTTTTAGTCATGCTTGACTATTGTCATATTGATTTGAAATTTGGTATCTATAGTTTTAACATGACATTTTACACATCAAGTTTGAATTTTGTTTTCTGGACAACAAATTTTAACTGGTAGGGGACTGTGTATTGCCATGCAATACTCTCAGAATGCTGGATACTATCCATGCTGTTCTGTGTCCACACTTGTTCTTCTTTTAAAAACAATTTAAAAGGCCAGAATTAAAATATTGTTTGTTTTCCCAAATTAACTACCTACATTAGCCATATGATTTAAAGATAATAAATTATGAACATGTTATTAATTTGTTGATGTATGGCAACTCAGGTAGATTATATAGTTACCAATTTAGTGTCTGTATGATTTGAACCATTCAACCAAAGGTTTTCAGGTTATAACATTTTGTTACTTTTGATGAAATGGTGGCAGAGGTAAAGTTGAAAATACATGATTTTCATTTTCACTGTTCAGGAAATTTTGAAAGATTTAAAAATGGCATTTCCAGTCGTGTCAACAATAACTCATTGAACCATTCAACCAAAACTTTTTAAATCTGATATGTTGTTAATTATATAATGACAAAATGAAGGTCAAGTTTTATAGATATATTGTTGATTTTCATTTTCACCCTTCATGTTCAGAAGCTATGATCAGCTATGGTTAATGAAAAAAATAGCATTTCAAGTCCTGTCCAAATTATATGCCATAAGTTAATCATTATTCTAATATGACCTCTCTATTACCCTTTGTGAAAATAGCCATGATAAAATTCTCAATATATCTATATTTAGCGCAGACTCAGTAACATGCATATTTTCGGCTGTTACATTTTACTCCCATAAAAATCCAAACTTAATGTAACATATTTTGTTAAGGTTCTTTTATCATCAAAAGTTCCAATATTTATAGTTCATCCACTATTAAATATCAATATCTTTTAAAAATTTCAATTTCAATGACATATAGATATATATTTTATCCTATGTGTAATGAAAATTATCGGAAAAAATCATGTCCTCTCTGGGATTTTTAAAATTTTATCATTGTTCTATTTCCATTGTTTTCAAAACAAAATTGCAGACGTCATTGCTACGAAAAGAAATGGTTAAATGACTGATTTATTCTTACCAAAAACCTAACCCTTGCCAGATTACATATATATATATATATACAATGGCATTGCTTAAGTATTTGACTGGAAATTAGAAATTTCATCGACGTAAGGGACAAAATTGACTGAGACAGGATTAGTTGCCAACGGTAAGTTTCTGAGAACATTCATTTTTACATTAAAAAAATAATACAAACAGTTAATAATAATCATTGCTTCTGTTGCTATTAAATAACTGATTTGCCTTCTTTGCCTGCTGAAAATGTATCTCTTTGATACAAATACAGTCAGAATAACACACTTTTATTTGACAATGGGGTGATACTTCAAATATAACAGCCACTTTTTCGTCGCTTCAGTATTTAAGATACTTTTTTGTCCTATTTACACATGGCCTGGCCGGCCAGGCCATGTGTAAATTATACAACAAATCTATGGCTTGCATGAATTATTTCTTAATCATACTCACAAACAGTTCAACCAAAGCTTTTTAAATATTGATCTGTTGTAACTAATGTGACAAACTGAGGACAAATTAAATTTTAACAATTTTCCACTTTTGTATTTGTTTGACATGTTTGAGGAGTTTAATGATCCTTGAAATGTAGAAAAACTTGCATTATAAAAATAATTGTAAAAAAATCTGTTTGATGTCTGTGAAAGCCTTTTATTTGTTAATTTTTTTCAGAGGAAAAGATGATTGCGATGATTGATAAATTACGTGAAAAAGTTAAAAAAAGGAAACTAGTAAGTATTAAATTTCTGTTAATTTGTTTTTTTATCTCTGGTAAATGAGGACTTGGATGAGTTGAATATCCAGTTTTCTTTTTCTTTTAAGTTCACACAATTTGTTGCATCTTGTATTCATGATAATAATGTCTTGAAAGTAATATTATTGTACAGTTTTATAGTTCTTTTTTCATTAAGGTCTCTCACATTGTCCCTAAAGCCATACAAAAAAATCGTCATTTGTCCCTCCATTTGGTGTAAACCCTTTTAAAGATCTTCTCTGAAACTACAGAACCAATCTCAACCAATCTTCAGCTGCATGATCCCTAGGGTATCTAGTATAAAGTTTGTGATTTAACTGTTACTTAAAAAACATTGGCCACCATGGCTAAAAACAGAATGTAGCCCTGCATGTGTAAAATGCACTTTTTGGCTTAATATGCATAATTCCAACCATAGTAGATTTAGGTGAGCTTCAGAGGCTGTTCAGAGCCTATTACCAACCTTGAGACAGAAAAAGGTTAATAATATCTTGATTTGCATATTTCAGATTGTGAATTATAATTGTTGTTACATATGAAATTACAAAGTTATTTTTGTTTTATGAGCTAAATTAAGGCCTTCACGACCATACTCCTTTTATAGCAGAAGGGTCATTCATATTGTACATAACAATATTTTAAATCTGTTCTTTCAGGAACCTGCAAGACTTGATAGGGAGGTGAACAGCACTAGTAGCACTCAAAGCAGTAACTTAAAATTTCATTGTGGGTGGAAGCATTACTCATTTGCTTCCAACGTGTATAAGCAAGTAAAATCCAATTCAAAAAAACTCAAACTAACTGATTGTGGGAGCCAAATTATATTTGTTAAATATAATGCAACATATGAGGAGGTAATAGAGAAGCTTACAGATAAATATTACCCCTGTGGCAGAAGCAAGAAAGGGTCTTTACATAAAATGACACTGAGCTTGGGATCTTTCACTGAAACAATAAACAGAGAAAATTTTTCAGCGTTACAATTCTACAACGAACGTAAAACTTCAGAAGCAAGGATTTACCTGTTGTCTAAGGAAAAGGTGTGTATCTATTAGCTTTGTTTATAAAAAAAATGTTGATTATAATTATTTAATCATGTCTATTTAGAATGGTATTATCAATAAGTAAACCTAAAATATCCTTATAGCTTACTACGTAACATAGTACTGTCCCAGTACAACATGTCCAATATGAATCCTTTCAGCAAATTTGAATATGATATTATTGTTGTTTTGTACCAGTATTTGATAGATTATAGTGTCAGTATAGTGTGTCTTTACATCAATTTTGAGTGCACCTATTTCCCAGCATTAAGTATTCAACTTGTTACAGTAAGTGTCAAGTCCCTCCAAGCCAAGCATTTAATTATACCCCTGCCTCTCATCTTAAGCTATATATATTAGGTGTATACTTAAGCCTGAATTATTTCTAGTAAATTTAATACAGTTAAATATGAAGTGGAGACTTCTAAATTCAGTCATTATAATAAATTTGGTGTAGGAGGATAATAATAGGAAGTATCCTGTCCATCCCTCTGTCCAAATGTCTAATGTAAGTGCAACTACTCCTTTTAAAACTAGAGGTACTGTGTTCAGAGCTCACAAAAATATACTCAGCTCCTTGCAAAGATCATGTTTTGTATTGAAAACCCCAAAGATCAATTTGACCAAAAACCAAATAGGAGGTGCACAATGGCATTATATGATTTAGAATCTCAGACAGTTTCATTAAATTATGATTTGAGTGGTTTAGGAGGAGTTGCGGATACAAAATGCGTACCCCAATTACAATACATACTGACATGCAAGGGTCCGGAAACGGTCATATTTGCCAGTCATGTCCTAAGATGAAACTATTTGTCCTAAACGAGTAATTGGGATTTAGGACAAATTTTATTTTTTTACAGAAGTAATTTCGGTCATTTCATTGACTCAATGTTTGAAATCGGATTTCTTAATCGCCATTTTGCACTTGTGATCACTTGTTTTTGTTTATAATCCCTTTCCTGTAATAAAACTGCCACTACAGTAGTTTGATAATCCTGAGGGCCCTCCTAATATCTATATCAATGCCTCCGGGAAACATTGGCTAATGATCGCTAATCACTATTTACCTGTGGTTTTAATTCACACCTGACAGTGATCACAAGCTCAGAATAATATCTTTAAAACTTTAAAGTTCCCTGACAAGTGTATTCATTATTTATTTACTTTTCATCAAAGACTGTGGTCATCAATTCTGATTTAAAAATTAAATCTAAATTTACGTAGAAAAAAGTATTTTTTCATGAGTAACACATGTGCTTTATTTACTATGTAATACGCATGCGTGAAATTGTCTTCAGCAAATTTAATATTTAATCGTAAAATGCAAATTGATTTCATGCTAAATTAAACGAGTGCAACTATTATCTGTTATATTCAAACACTTTTAAAGGTAATAAAATAAAAAAGCCATAAAAAGCCGGTGATTTCCTGTCAATTTGATAAACAAAACAAATCCCGGAAATGAATCCGGAATTATTCGTACTTTAAAATATCGCAAACTTCCGGTTTTAACTTTTGTCAAATCGAAAGAAACGTAAGCAATGTCTGAGAAATTAACCATTTTGAGTCATTAAAATCATTTCAATTTTAGACTGTTGCCTTCCCTAAACTGTCCTTCATGGTAATGGTAAGAAATTTACTTAGTAAATGCGATGAAACAGCAATACAAGTTCGTCATGTTCGTTGATGCTATGAATATAGTCAAGTTGATATCGACAATTTGAAAAGAGGCACCAACTTTTCAAACATCTCAAAATGACCGAAATTGTCTGGAAAAATTTCCGGATCCTTGCTGACATGTCTAAGGTATTATAATTATTATTACATTGATATGACATTAAGTTAAATCTCTTTGTCTTTTCTTTATGATACATTAAAATATTTTAATTTTGGGGATTCCGTTATATCCTGGGTTAAAACTTTTTATAATAATATAACAGCTGCAGTAACTCAAAACTGTCAGACATTTTTTTTGTAGAGCGAGGTTGTTTAAGACAAAGGGATCCTTTATCTCCTTATATTTTCTTACTGTGTGCTGAAATATTAGGCAAATTGGTGAGAAACAATGAGGAGATAAAGGGCATTACTATAGATGATACAGAATTTAAATTGTCTCAGTATGCAGACGATACTTCTTTGATTTTAGACAGCTCTTCTGAGTCGCTCTATGCATCTCTTTGTGATCTCCAATTTCATGCTGAAATCTCAGGACTAAAAATTAATATAGAAAAAACAAATGTTATTTGGATAGGTAGTAAAAAACAGTCAAAATCAAATTTGTGTTAAGTGGGGATTGAAATGGGTACATTTCAACTTCTTGGAATTACTTTTTCAGTTGACCTTGATAGAATGGTTAAGCTGAATTACAAGCCAGCTTTGGAATCTATAGATAATACACTTAACATTTGGTCAAATATAAAAAAGAAGATTTAGTGTAATATAGGATTAAACACATTTTTAGCTCAGCTGGCCCATGTGAGCTTATGTCATCACTTGGCGTCCGTCGTCGTCCGTTGTCCGTCGTCGTCGTAAACTATTTCAAAGATCTTCTCCTCTGAAACCACTGGGCCAAATACTTCCAAACTTTAACATAATGTTCCTTAGGGTATCTAGTTTATAAATTGTATCCATAGTTTTGATCCATTGACAAACATGGCCGCCATAGCTATAAATAGAACATGGGGGTCAAATGCAGATTTTGGCCTATATCTCAAAAACTATAGCATTTAGAGCAAATCTGACACATTGGTAAAAATGTTCAATAGGTCAAAATCTATCACCCCTGAAATTCTCAGACCAATTGGACAATCCTTTGTTGGGTTGCTGCCACTAAAATGGTAATTTTTAGGAAAATTTCAGTTTAAGGTTATTATCATGAATATTATAATAGATAGACAGAAAGTGTAAATAGCAAAAATGTTAAACAAAGTAAGATCTACAAAAAAGTTCAAATGACCAAAATTGTCAATTGACCCCTTAAAGAGTTATTACCCTTTAAAAACAATTTTACACAATTTTGTCATCATGTTTGCTAATATTAAAAAATCTTCTGCTCTGATGCAGACTACTTGGCCAAATACTTTGAAACTTTAACTGTATACAAAGTTTTGATCCATTTACAAACATGGCTGCCATAGCTATAAATAGAACATAGGGGCAAATGCAGATTTCGGCCCATATCTTAGAAACTAAAGCATTTAATTAGAACAAATCTTGACATGGGTTAAAATGTTCATTAGGTCAAGATATATCACCACTGAAATTTTCAGAAATAATTGGACAATCCATTGCTGGGTTGCTGCCACTAAAATGGTAATTTTAAGGAAATTTTGCAGTTTTAGATTATTATCTTGAATATTATGTTAGATAGAGAGAAAGTGTAAATGGCAAAAATGTTCAGCAAAGTAAGATCTACAAATAAGTCAAATGACCAAAATTGTTAATTGACCCCTTAAGGAGTTATTGCCCTTTAAAGACAATTTTACACAATTGTGTCATCAACACAATCATATTTGCTAACATTTGAAAATCTTCTGCAGCCGCTCTGAAACTACTTGGCCAAATACTTTGAAACTTTCACTAAATGTTTCTCAGGTTATTGAGTTAATGAATTATATCTGAAGTTTTGTTCATCGACAAACATGGCTGCCATGTCTAAAAGAAGAACATAAGGTCAAATGCAGTTTTTGCAGCTTATTGATGATTTAACATGTTTAAAGGAAATTTTGCAGTTTTAGGTTATTGTCTAGAATATTGTTATAGATAAAGATAAACACCAAAAATAATCATTGATGAAAGATTTAAGCAAAAAATTACAGGTGAGCGACTCAGGCTCTTGAGAGTCTCTTGTTTCTAGAGGTAATTGATGTGTAAACTCGGTCTGTTAACTCACAAACTGAAGTAAAGTCTGAAGGACTTTTATGATAAGTTTGTGAGTAAGCGACCCAGTTTACACATAAATAACCTATAGAAAAAATGTGTTTAATCCTTATAATTCTTAATCCTTACATTATTTATTATTTCTTCTTAATTTAACTTTCTTTTCGCCCCCAAATTCCATTCATGTGTACCACATGAATAATTATGTTATTCTATTCTGAATACCTTTATTTACATACATGTTGTTGCTTATTAGGGCCCTGCCAAAGGTGGGTCGCCCTATAGTGATCAGTCTGTCCGTCCGTCTGTCCGTCAGTCTGTCCGTAACAAAATCTTGTCTGCTCCATATCTTGAAAACCGTTATGATTTCAAAGTTTAAGCTTCACATGTATATTGACCAACACCAGAGGGTGTGTCATAATGTATGTTCAACTTTGTAGGTCAAAGGTCAAGGTCAAAAACTTAGGTTTTAGTATAGAACCCCATGTCCTGTGGGAAAGATCCTGTCTGCTCCATATCTCAAGAACCGTTATGATTTCAAAGTTTATACTTCACCATGGGCAACAGCATTCTTAAGTGGTAGAAAACAACAAGTACGGGTAAACAGCAGCTACTCAGAATTCAAACAGGTGACAAGCAGCATCCCTCAGGGCAGTGTACTGGGACCAATATTGTTCGTCATTTACATTATTATGTCGTTTAAAGCATTAGCAAGGCCTAACCTCGAATATGCAAACGCTATATGCCATAATATGTATATTGACCAACACCAGAGAGTGTATCATAATGTATGTTCAACTTTGTAGGTCAAAGGTCAAGGACAAAAACTTAAGTGTTAGTATAGAACCCGATGTCCTATGGGAAAGATCATGTTCGCTCCATATCTCGTGAACCGTTATGATTTCAAAGTTTATACTTCACATGTATATTGACCAACACCAGAGGGTGTGTCATAATGTATGTTCAACTTTGTAGGTCAAAGGTCAAGGTAAAAAGACTTACATTTGGGAATCCCATGTCCTATGGTAAAGATTGTGTCTGTTATGGACAGCGGGGCCCACTGTGATGGCTCCCATTTCACTGATATCTAGTTATTTCAATAAAGCTTATTCATTATAAAAAAAAGTTAATCAGCTATTTTGTGTGTGTCAATTCCTGCCTGGACATTTTGGGCTGATCATTTTGATGTATCATGCTGCATTTTGTAAATCAAAGGATTGGTAATATTGGCATATTAATAAGTTACTGTAGTTGATTATCAGCCTATTTAAAATTTATCAAATCAAGTAAACATTGTGCATTTGTTTTTACAGATACATGACATGCTTGCCATAACCGATTCCGATTCTGATGAATTGGAAAGTTTAGGATTTCCCGGAAACATGTCCCCACCAGAGCCTGAAATAATACTAGGAGTTGGAAAGCCTATGACATCTCCAGCCATGAATGTTCCTTTTAGATCATCAACACTAGGAACACCGAACATTGCAACTCCTCAGGCAATTGTTTCTAGTAGAACACCTACACTAGGAACACCCACACTAGGAACATCAATAGGAGCTTTTGGTGGAACACCAATAGGTGCTACTGATACAAACAAACCTATTGTATTTCATGCTGATACACCTACAGTAAGTTTTCTATATAGGAACAAGCTAAGCATTTTATCATTTAACTCTTTAACCTTTTTTAAAAAACTTTGGCACATGTTTCTATATTTTTATACACTCCCCAAAAAACAAAAGTTTTGGGGGGTTTATAGGAATCACCCTGTCCGTCTGTCTGTCTGTATATGTCTTGTAAGCGCAACTACTCCTTAATGAATGGACCAATATTGATGAATCTTCACACAGTTGTAGTACATGATATAAGGATGTGCATGAAGGAAAATATTTCTGGTAGGAATTATTTCAAGGGAGATAATTGAATCTACTGAATTAAATATAGCAATAAATGGCAACAAGTCTTGTAAGCGCAACTACTCCTAAACAGATAAATCAATATTGATGAAACTTTACACAGTTGTTGTACACAACCTGTAAACGTGCATGAAGGAGGATATTTCTGGTCAGATTTTTTTTGAAGGGAGATAATTGAAATCACTTAGTTTAAATATCCAATATTTGGCATTAAGCACAACTCCTCCTAAATGACTGGAGTAATATTAATTAAACGTTACACAGTTCCAGTACATGACCAGAGAATGTGCATAAAGGAAGATATCCTTGGTCTGAAATATTTAAAGGAAGATAATTAACTTGCTTTAAATAGATGTAGTTATATTTTTCTGGTTTCTACACACTGACTTAAAATATGCAAAGAGAGATAACTCTAATTATTATTAATTTTAAATTTTCTTTTATTTAAAGTCATAAATAGTAGTTACACATTTCTTTTGTGTCAGAAACTTCTGTTGTGTTAACTATTTAATCACAATCCAAATTTAAAGCTGCATGTATCAAGCTTGAATGTACCGTAGTGTAGTAAAAATGCCATAATGGGATGGGGTATCCTTAGTGAGTTGGCTCACAGTTTTATGCAATATTCACTATCCACACTCATCTGTGTCCACTCTTGTTATTAATTGATAGCTGTGAATTATTCTCAAGAATTATAAGCTTAAAAGAGGTGACTTGATTATCATCCAATGATACCCTGACGACATAATAGTAAATGAAGTATAACCAACATAAAAAACACTACACAATTAAATACATTATATGATATTTCTCAACTCTTGTCCAAGCCTCAGGTTTGTCAAGTTCTGAAGAGAAATATTGATTTTAATAAAAAAAAAATCATATTAAATTGATAGACTTATTTCATTTAGAACTTTTAGTTGTCTAAATATCAACAGATTTGACATGTATATCTTAAAGTCATATGAAAAGAGTTGATGGAAAAAATTATGTTCCCTAAATTATTCATCCAATACATGCACATATACTAAACTAAGACCTTTGTAATATATTTTCACTTTTTATATTGAGTGTAATGTGTAATTTACAAACAAAATAATGCGTTTGTTGATTTTATATGGAAACCATCTTTCCTAATTAAACTTAGTGACGAACTTGCGATGTTCTCTGACACGTTTATATTGATAAACAATCGACAAAAGTGTGCACTGAAAGCATGTGGTTAATAAGTGTGACAATTGAGCTGTGTTGATTAATCCATTTTTAAAATATTTTCTGCGTGTTTTTGTTTGTTAATCAACCTTATAAAACTGTTTTAAAACAAATTTGTGTATAAAAAGATTTCTTTCATCATCGATCAAAAAATATGTCTTAATTTCCAATGAATGTTGGTTTATTTTTAATTTAATTTTAATATTGTACTTGTGCAGTAACGGCTTTCACATTGTTTAAGAGGAATATCATGCATACGGAAAAGCATTCGTTGAATATCAGATTAATTACTTGCTGGAGGTAAATAATTCAGAAGCCGTACATTTCATAAAGTTTTACAATAAAACACAAGAGTTTTCACTAAAAGAAGTATATGGATAAAGGTTAACTATTTAGTTTAAAAAAACATGTTCAACTTTTTTTTTCAACAATTAACTCGTTTCATATGACTTTAAGATTGCACATGTACAGATGTAGTATATATACATGCTCTACAAAATAAACTTTAATATTTTCGTACGACTGATGCAGATTTAATTGAGTTGAATCCTTTGTGAAAGGCCGCTGCCTGGATATATTGGTTTCTATTGATAACAACAAATGACAAACAACATCCATTTAATATTAAAACTATATATGACATCTTGAGTGAGATACCATGGAACATGCAACACTCTCCTGCCTTAACTACATTTGGAAATCTATCAATTATAATAAAATTATATTATTCAGATCAAGTAAAGTATACACAAATTTTGCTTGCTGATTAATGATGTTATATTTTAGCTTTGGTATTTTTTTTTCAGGTTACATTCTCATATGACAGACGCTGTCAGATCTGTGTGGACCGGGAAAGGGATGCCTACCTGTCACCTTGTGGTCACACATTTTGTCTTGTCTGTGCATTGCAAGTTGAAAATATGGGGCAAAACTGTCCATCCTGTAGGGGGGAAATTGACAAAGTGTGTTCCATGTTTCTATAAGTTGTTATTCATGTTGATAGATTGTACTTTTTTGTAATAGGAGTGTAAATGTAAAATGATATTATGTTTGCAAGTATTAGACAAATATATATGCTGGTTCAAAGAATGAGGTAGAAAGATGTAAGCAAATGTTTTTTTTTCTTTTCAAAGTGTGAAAAAGCATTAAATAATGTTATTTAATGAACTGAAGTATATTAAGGTAAAAAATTACTTATTTTTACTTCATCTACAATTTAGGTATGTGAAATGTTAAAAAAACTTCCTTTTCACGAAATTCAGTATTAATGACTATTCGGGGACTATTCTTTTAATCACAAAATTTATGTTAATAGAAAATTGTCGGAAATTGTAGTCAGTGTGTAGTGTCCATAACCATCCGAATTCTTGTAAAAAAGTGTATTTTAAAGATTTGTCTTTTCAGAAATTCATTTTTTTAATCATTCCTGAAGTGAACAGCACTTCTTCTGTTTAGATATGTTTAAAGTTTTACTTCAGATTTGAAATTACTTAATTTGTCCTGTCAATGTCAATATGTCTTGTTTGTTTTCATTGAAATAACTTTAATTACATAAATTCATTTATAATCCAGCAGCATTTTGGTGTTAAAAATGTAAACATTAATAGAAAAATACACTAATTCGATATTTTACCTTTGAAAAATGATTCTTGAAGTGATTAACTTTTAAGAGTTCATTTTAGATACCATTTTGTAAGAGATCCATTTTCAAACAGTGATTTAAATTCCCATGATTAATAGGTAAAATCCTGATGGTTTGATGGATTACATGTATATAATCTCTCATTTTAAGAGCTGTGCAGTTATTATAACATTCCTATTTTTTTTACTTTGCAAGATAGGGGTGTTACATTGTAAAATGTGAACCATGTTTTTTTTTCTCTGTGATTTTTATACCCCTGCTTTGTACAGCAGAGGTATATAGTAATGGGGAAGTCCGTCCTTCTGTTTGTCTTGTCCCTTCCTTTGTCCCTTCGTCCGTCCCGTACAATGTGTTTCTCTTTGTTTCCGCAACTCTTCCTTTAAACCACTTATCAGAATGAAAGAAACTTTTTCAGATTCTTTATGATATAATGCCATTGTGCACCTATTTTGTTTTTGTTCAAAATCATTTTGGGTGTTTCCATTTCAAAAACATGGACTAAAAATACATGAAATAGGGAGTACCCATGTTGTATCTGTGCAACTTCTCCTAAACCACTTATTATAATTTAATAAAACTTTCTCAGATTCTTTATGATATAATGCTATTGTGCACCTATTTTTTTTGGTTCAAAATAATTTTTTGAGTTTTTATTTTAAAAACGTGGACTTTTCCATTGCCTTATAATTGGGATACTCATTTTGTATCTGCAACTCCCCCTAAACCCCTAATCATAATTTAATGAAACTGAGATTTTAATCAGCAATTGTGCACCTCCTATTTGATTTTTTGTCAAATTGATATTTTGGGTTTCCAATACCAAGACATAAACATTACAAGGAACGGGGGCATAATTTTGTGAGCTCTGATCACAGTACTTCCAGTTGGTTTTGTATTTTGTTAATTAGTTGTATAAGAATCATTATAAGTTAGGCTCAACAGGTATGATAGGTAATTTAAAATACATAAGTATTAAGAGGTTATATTTACAAGTAGTGTCTGTAACCAGCACTTACCTTACTGTTTACAAAGGATAATTTAAACAACAACTCATTGTTTTTCCACTAACCAAATTTCATGTATTTAGGTTAACAAATGATTTTTTTTATTGTTAACTTTTATTTTTGACCACAAGTAACTGTCCCCTTAATTGTGTTTTACCCAAATAAATCAGTTGATTACTTATAAGACCTGGATCCTTCATATATACTATAGATGCTTTATGTTATGAACTTTCAGTCTGTTGTTCATTTTCCTCATTTTAAATAGTTCAGTGATTTTTTGAAAGAAAGTTGTTCATTGGATGTTATTTTTTCTATTATTGTGAATTATAAGATGTATTTGTGGTTTCTTGGAAAATCCTTGTGCCTGTAAAGACAGTTTTCACATTACCTCATTTCATGGATCAGTGAACTAGTTAGTTTGCATTGGCCAAGTCCATATATTTAGTACAGTATATGGAATTATTGTAAGGTGTACTGCATGTTCTACTATAGTGTTGACCATGACCTCATTTTCATGTTTAACTGATAGAAGTTAATATTTTGTGGTTTAGTCTAGTTTTTAGATACGAAGAAGTCATTATATCATATTATATCCGGTTAATGGAATGGTTTTGAAGGTCTGCATGTTTGTTTAGCAGTAATTGTCTGACCTTGACCTCATTTTTATGGTTCAGAATTTTTTTTCCCTATTTGATCTGTTTTTTTTGTCAATTGACCCCTTAAGGAGATACATGTATTACCCTTTTAAGACATTTTTTTTCACAATTTGTTCATAATGTTTGGTAACATTAAAAAAAATCTCCTTTAAAACAGCTGGATCAATTTCAGCCTAGCCTGAATGAGTTTCAGGGTATTTAGTATTTAATAAGTTAATGTTAATGTTGTACGTCATGAAACATAGCTACTATGGCTTAAATAAAACATAAGGTTTAAATGATTTTTTTTTGTCTTTTGAAAAAAACATGATAGTTAAAATAGCCTATTTAAGGACACAGTATACATTAAAAAACCAAATTAATCAGTGATGAAAGATTTCAGCAAAACATTACAGGTGAGGGATTCAGGGTCAGTTAAACCAGTTTCACAGATACTTTAAGTGATAAATCAATTATATCTATTGAATATTTGTAAGTTGTCTGTCTTACAGGTTTCATCTTGCCTTGACCATATTTTATGCTTTATTGGGAAAAATTAAGGTTTTTTTGTTCAATGATACTTAAAGTTTTAGGTTAACTAAATTTGGAATGATTGCAAAGCCTACATGTCTGCCTAAAAGATTTAATCTCACCTTGACCACTTCTACACAGGTACATGTAATTGAAATGATAATGTAATACTTAAAAGTATTGAAATAACATGTATGAACACTTATACAGGCAAGACATATCGCTGTGTCCACTCTTGATACATTTTATATATAAACTGTTAACTTTGTTAATTGATTGTTTTCAGCTAACAATATTTGTTTTTGTGATATTTTGTTATATTTATATAATGCAAGGTATGCATGCAAGCATTGTTCTGTGATTTTTTTATAGGACTGACTGGTAAAAATTTGCATTCTTATTATGGCCATGATGTTGTTAATGTTGTCTGTAGACTTTTGGTTACATCAAGCTTTACAACGCATTTTATTATTTACATTTAAACACTTTTTTTAACATTTATATGCTGCAAAGTATGCTTGATTTTTTATATGATTTTTTATATTGTGGAATGTATGCAAGTTTTTATGATCGGATTTAGAGATGGTAAAGTGATTAAAAGAGAAAAAAGTCTGATGTCTTTCTATATATTTTGTGACTTGGCCAAACTTCTATACATGCATTGAAACACACATAGTCATAAAACACACAACAGATTTGTTAAATGAATATCATGGATGGACTCTATTCCCTTCTCAATCAAAGTCATGATGGGGGTCATTTTAGGGTTTATCCCAGTTGATCTACTGTGCAAAGTAACCTTTTTCCCAATTGATACTCTATATTTATATCCAATACAGTTTTTGTTTGTTTCAGTTGTTATGTTTGAGCACTTTTAAGATTTTCCAAATACCAACTTCCTGTTTGGTGATACTTTGAAGAATTTTCAATATGCTAAATGAACTTTAAAATTTTTCGTCAAACACTTCTTTAATATAAATGAGCTAAATGACTTCATACTTGGCCACCACCTTACAGTGATGAGTTGTTATGTTTGAGCACTTTTCAGATTTTTCAAATACCAACTTCCTGTTTGCCGATAATTTGAAAATTTTCAATATGAAAAATGAACTTCAAAATTTGTTTTCTCAAACACTTCTTTAATATGAATGAGTGGAAAGACTTCATACTTGGTCACCAGCTTGACAGTGATGAGTTGTAATGTGTGAGTACTTTTCAGATTTTTTTCAGATACCAGCTTCCTATTTGCTGATATTTTGAAATCTGAATATGCAAAAGTGAGCATACAATTATACCCAGACTCTATACATGCAGTTATTTTACCCCCACTCAAGTCTGATAATTAACCTTAAGAAATTAATTCAAAACTTCTGCATCTTAAACATGATTTTAATATCTTATATATACAACACGATAATTATACCATGTCAGCCATTCTACTAAATAAGTCGGATGTCAGGGTGATATACTTAACACAACACGGTGTGCAACTTCTGGTTTTTATTGGTGGGATCTAAGGCAAATCACCCTGTTTGTCCTGGTGTCTTGCTTTTGCGCCAATTGGTAATTCATTTGCGCTACAAACCATACTTTATTTGGGCCAAAATAAAATCAAACCATACTTCAAAGTTTGCGCCAATTTTACAGGTAAACACAGGTAAATTGTAAAATATATGAAACATAGACTAAGTAGATTAAATAACTGAATGATTTTTTTTTGCATTAATTCCTCATAAAATAAAGACATATTCAAGTTAAAGAGGGGGGGGTACAGTAACAGTTAACAGCAAATACATTCTCACAATAACAGATAACAAAAAAAATGATAGTTCTATAACAGCTACATAGAATTGTCAATTACAGATAACAAATTCAAATTCAAATCTTTATTGTCATTACACCATAAACATAGTATGTGACACAGAAAATATATTTTCAGAATAACATAACACAGAATTAAATTGGCTCAGAACAGCATAACAGTTATACCCCTTGCCCTTCCCCCCTTCTTTAAAATATATTTAAAACCTATTTGCAATATATTTAAAAAACATCTTCTTTAAAATCAAAGCACTAAACACTGGTTTAAAAAATGATAAAACATGTTCTAAAAATGATTTTGCCATCAGATTCCCTTGTGTGTATGTTCCGGACCATATGCGTATGGTCCGGTTTACCAAAACGATGAATATAGAAATCTATAATAATATTATTTTTTTAGGTATGACCCTTCGATCTAAAAAAAATATGAGATTTTGATAATGATTTCTTTTAGTTTTTGAGTAAAATGGTCGTAATTATTAACGATTAATTAATTAAATAAAGTGACGACGAATGACCAAGTGAATTTTACTCACAAACAAATTATATTGACCACAATTATACATGGTCATTATCAATTTGTCGTACACTATGGTGACTTGGGAAGAAAATTTCACCAAATTCGTAGCTAAAATGTTAGAAAAAAATCAACTGTTCTGCTCGCAGATGAAAAGTCAGCAGGATAAAGTCATTTTTATTCAACAATAACAAAGGAAATTCAACAGAAACGCCCAGATTCAGGCAATATATAAAGGAGAAAAGCTTTCAATTTGTATCATGCAGCCGCAAAAAAAGAAAAAAAAATGCAGGAAAGCAATGGTTCCGTGTGGAAGTAAATGTCACACTAAACGTACATGCCAAAATTCCATTTATGACTTTTTCATTTTCAATTTTCATATATGTTTAATTGTCTTGTTGAATAATAATACTTAGAATCACAGAATAAAATCTGTAAAAACGGGGTAACCAATACAATTACAAATCTGTTCTTGCCGCCTATGGTTGGTTTTAGTGGGTTTATTGTGCGTCTACCTGGTTAGGTTTTGCGCACTATGTACATAGTTTCTTTTTATTTCTTTATATCATATTCTTCAGCTATCTGTCGTCTAGCTTTCATTTTTGTCCTGGGTTGCTGTCGATGTTCTTGTTCTACATTTGGAGTAGGCGGACGCTTTCCAATTAGTGTGTGGTCGTTGTCTGGAGGAAATCTACGTGTGAAGATTGGGTCATCTACGTCAAAGGGAACTGAGCATTGAGTTGTACCATCACTGTACCGTATTTGAATACATTTCTTGTCTGGTATATACGGACTGTCTATTAGGTTCACGCTTTCTTTACTGAGGTTCTTCTTGTACTTCGTTGGTGTAATGTCATAAACACCTTGAATATCTTCTTCACATTGCGTAAATTGTGTCCTGGTTGGTCGAACTTTCTTATGGTGATAACAGGTTCTTCTGGTGCTGTTGCTTGTATAGCGGAGTCTACCATTGCTATGGTTGTTGTTGCAGTACTGGCTTTAGAGGAGCTTACAGCAGTTGAGTTACGTTTCTCCTTCCACTGGGCAAGGCGCTGAGCATTTCTTTTCCTGGTGGAGGGTGAAAGTCTTCTTTTTCAGGGCCGTGTTGGGTTGTGTCCCTTTCTTTGCAGCGGGTTCCTCAATGTGATTCCATGTCAGTTTGACTGTGACTGTGTTGGCATTGACTTTCAAATCCCATGTCAATTTCTTCCTCTCTAGCTCTATGCCATTAAGCAACTTGGATAAATCAGCTGGAAATTCCATTGTTGATCTTGAGTTGCAATGCGTTCACGGGGCGATGTTCACTGTTCAGTCAATCGTGAATCTATGTCTTGCCGCCTATGTATATGCTAGACATCTGATATACTCAGCCCTGGCAATTTCACCTCTTCTATATTGCTGTATTGCCCAACAACGAAGTCCATTTTCTCATTCTCTGGCTTCCGTACAGCGGAGGGCATTTCAATTGCTCTCATTTTGACATAAGTTGTGGCCTGGATTTTTTTATGACCATCATAAAGAGATATATGTTCGGATGGTGTGAATAGAATTGTTCATTGTAAGGTATATAGTACATTTAAATAAGAAGATGCGGTATGAGTGCCAATGAGACAACTCTCCATCCAAGTAACAATGTATAAAAAGTTAAACAGTTATAGGTCAAAGTACGGCCTTCAACACGGAGCAAAAGCTCACACCGAACAGTAATTAAACTATAAAGGGACCCAAAATAACCAGTGTAACACAATTCAAACAGAAAAACCAACGGTCTAATCTATTTACAAAACGAGAAACGAGAAACATATATGAAACATACCAACAAAAGACAACCACTGAACAACAGGTTCCTGACTTACATGTACATGTATTTCGGCTCACCTGTGTTTAAATTAATTAGCAATTATAAAATCGGTGGTAATGAAAAAATATAATCGGCGCAAATGAAAAAACCAAATCGGCGCAAATGAAAGATTGAAAATTTATAAAATCGGCGCAAATGTCATACGCCCATAATTTACAGTCCACACACAACTGCCATTTAGCTAAATTTGACTTTCTTAAGTTTTTCTGTCCAGTTTTTAGGAGCTTGTACCTTTGCATATGCAGGTGATATATAAGTGTTCTATAAGCAGGTTCAACATGCAAGCTAATAAAGTTAAGTAAATCACTAGTTTGATTGCAAGCACATAATTTCATAATGTAGTATGGGTTAATTATCACATGGTTGTGTTTATATCTAAACTAATGTTAAATAGTTCTACCTTTCTTAGACATTGCTCACGTATCACTTTTAAAAGGTTTTCTCTCTCTGGTTCTAGATTAATACAAGAGATAAGAAAGATCCATTCCGGTCGTTGGTCCATAAATTAATTAATTAGTTTAAACCGTTTTTAACAGGAACATTTCAACACAATTTTACGAAAAATCGAGGCGAAAGACATTTGATTTTTCTTTTATCTTTTGATAGATGTGTGTAAGAAAAGGTCAGAAAATGTACCAATCAACGGCATTGGAATTCTAGTTGGGATCAAATTTTGCGAAACATTGACACATTCACCCCATTTTAGCACTATGTATGGCAAATAAATGAGGATTGTTGCCAAGGATACACCAACAATCTATGAAATTTAATCATTTTCAGCATTGAAGAAGATTCTTATTATAGAAAATGTGCACAAATATGACCCAAACATTAAGCTTTAAACTATTAAAAACATGGAAAAGAGGATGGCTAACATTTATTAGGGAAAATTTCTCCCAAATATCGCTAACTGTGTATTGCTACCATAAGCATTAAGCAATACGTCTCCTATAGTTGGTACATGGAATTATTGTAAGGTGTAAATCTCAAAATTAAACTGACAAGTGGCATCTGCCATTGACCTTATTTTCACGGTTCAGTGATCAAAATTATTTTTTATTGTTTTGGTTTATTTCTCGTATCAGGGACCTATATTAACTGCTCGTATTCTGAAAGTATTCAGTGAATTACATTTAATACATGGAATTGTTGTTAGGTGTACATGTCTGTCTTGAAGTATTAATCTGACCTTGACCTCATTTTCAAGGTTCACTGGTCAATGCTATTCTTTTCTTTTTTTTTAAAACAATATCTATTTGAATAATAAATTTCTTGTTTGGTATGTTTTTCAGATACTATAAAGGAATAGGTGAACTATTCTTGGTTTATGGAATGATTATAGTCTCTGATTTGGTCAGTTTTTTTAGATACTATAGGATAGTATATATATTTGTTGTTAGAATAATTGTAAGATATATATGTCTGTCTGTCAGGTGTCATCTGACCTTAACCTCATTTTCATGGTTGGTCAATGTTAAATTTTAAAGTTGTCAATTTTTTCAAATATATTTGTTCTATAAGTGATAAGTCATGTATATCCTGTGTATTACATGTATGTTGTACACATCTGTCTGGAATGTTTCATCTTACCTTGACCTCATGAGATACTTTTAGCAATAGGCTAACTGAATTTGGTGTTTGGAATGATAGTTGGGCCTACATGTCTGTGTGAAAGGTTTTTTCACCTTGGAAGCTTTGATCATTTAAATGTTAAATAAATGTAATGCTTGATGAACAACTTATTTTTTTTTACAAATCTTGGTATAAAATGGCATTAATGAGACCGGAAATATAAATTTGTGAACTGGAAGTAGTAGAATATCTCCCCTATTTTACATACAAGTCCTTGCAAATCATAATTTCGGAATCAGGATAAAATTATCTTTTAAGATCCTTTTTTACCAGAAGTGGCCATTTCATTGCCCTTTCAAGTTAAAATGCATAGAAACAATAAATATTTGGGATGAGGGTACGATTAACCATTTCTTGACCCCTTCTTTACCCTTTTTAAATATTTAAAAATTTTCTTATCATAAATCCTCAATCTATAAGTGTTCTCTGAACAATTGGTTTTATCGTTATAAGGTCTTTCTACCTTTCTGTGAAAATCCAATGTACCTTTTGATATTCTTCTGATTATTATTATTTCATTTCGCCCAAAAGACCTTGTTTCTTATGCAAGTTGTCGCTTTGATTTTTGTATATGATATTGTTTAGTTTATGCGCTTTGACCATTGACCCTGTAAGACTTTCTACTTTCTTCCCAATCGCTGTTTTGCTTGTAGAATTATCTACTCAGTTCAAAGCTATCCGCAGACTCCATATGAGAGCCATTTCCCCCTTTTGAATTTGGAAATCATCAACTTTGAGAGATAGAGACCATGTGGGTATTTTGATTTGAGATCTTTACTATGAATATTGAGGTCAATGCCAATGGTCAAAGTCATATTCTAAATTTTGTTTTTTTAAGAGGAATATTCTGCACTAAAATTAAAAAAAACAAGATTCATCTGACAAAAAGTCAGAAACTCAGGCTGTTAGAAGTTATCACTTATGCAGAATGTTTTTTTTTGTCTAATTATTAAAGATTTATTTTTGTTAATTATTGCTGCTTTATGCATTATCTGTGTTAAAATGGGTATTGAAGGACAATATAACACGTGAAAACAGACTTCTGATTATTTTTGCTATATTGATCATGTAGAACTTGACATAGACAATTATAGACAATATTTTTTTAGCACAAACGCAATATTTTCATGTTTTAATATTTATCAATTGAGCCTTTTTACCAATAAGTTATTGTTATAATTGCGTTTGTGCTAATAAAATATTGTCTGTCTATTGTCTATATCAAGTACTACTGTATGTCAATATGGCAAAAATACTCAGAAGTCTGTTTTCACGAGTTTTAAATTTACTGTTTGAAAATTATGAATTATTCGAAATACTAAGGATTTTCTACCTCCAGTCACACATTACCGTAGCTTTATTTGGCATAACCTTTTGGAATTTTTGGTCCTCAATGCTCTTCAATTTTGAACCTTCTTTGGCCTTACAATTATTTGGATTCGAGCGTCACTGATGAGTCTTTTATAGTCGAAACGCGCGTCTGGCGTGATACAAATTATAAACTTGGTACCTTTGATATGTATTTACATTGAATACCAATTTTTTACAGAGATTTTTCATTAAGTAGCAATAATAAACAACAATAATGAATCTTTTTTTTAATACTTAGACCCCAAAATAAGCTTATACAATAGATGTAAAGACGTATTTTGTTTAAATATAGATTTTGAAATATTGGTATAAAACGACCTTTTATGAGACCGGAATATCATTTTGTAAACCGGAAATGGTAGATTATCTAATTTTTTCCATATAAAAGTCAATACATAGCATAAACCAGATCTTGAAAAGGGTCAACCGGAAATGACCTTGACAAAAGCGGAAGTAATGTTTTTTGCAAATTTTCATTGAAAAAATGCATTTTTGCTCAGGCCCAAGGAGGGTCTGAGTACTCTATTACGATGCTAGTTCTGGTTTGCAAAGGATAATCATTTAAACTTATTATTTTCAAAGTGACAAATAACAGTGTAAAAACAGTTTTTTGTGTTAATAAAAAATCGTCTTGCTAAAGAAAAAATTTTAGTCGAAATTTGTAAATATTTTGCATCAGGCATTAATATTGAGTAAAAAAAGCCATCGCTCATTGATATAGAAGTGAAAAGGAGACTAACCGGAATTAAAATAATCTACGATCTTCATAACGTTTAAAACATTTTTTTGTTAATGTAATCAAAATCATTCAATCAAACAGGATTAGCCGGTACCCTAGCAAATTGCAGCAAACCAGGAACCCATGGTAAAACAGCATCATTACCCATTCAGATCAATCACACAAAGAACCTTTAAAAGTGTGTCAATTGCCTGACACATCCAATATATAAGGGGGGGGGGTGGAACTTCATGTTTTGATTTTGATCAATTGAACCTTTACCAATTGTTATAATTGCGTCTGGGCTGATAAACTATTGTCTAGTTCTACATAGTCAATAAGGGCAAAAATCATCAGAAGTCTGTTCTCTCGAGTAATATTGACCTTGGATATCCACTTTAATCACAGATATTTCATAAAGCAACAAATTAAACAACTGTTACATATTGAATAAATCGTAAATAATTAGACCAAAAAATAACCATTCTGCATTAGTTATAACTACTAACAGCCTCATTTTCTGACTTTTTGTCAGATGAATCTTGTTTTTTTTTTTGGAATGTTGGTATTCAATGGCCGGAAGTATCATGTTGTAAACTGGCAGTTGTAAAATAACTCCAATTTTTTATATTTTACCAAAAAGTACCTACAAACCATTTATTGCCGAAATCAGTATATCTTTCAAGTTAAACAGGAAGTAAAAAAATTCAAACCGAAAGTGGCTTTTCTTTTGCCTTATTTATATTGGGAATCAGGGTAAGATAAAAAATCTTTTGAGCCCTTCATTAACTTGTTTAATAGTTTTATTTTTCTTTTCATCAATCATCAATCTCTTCAATTGTTCCCCTTACAATTGTCTCTTATTTTTACATGGTTTTCTTTCGTACAATGGTTACTCAGTGCGACATACTTTCTTGACTTTCAATTGTACAATTGAAAAGAGTTTTAATGTCCCACCCATGATAGTGGAGGGTCTGTGCGTTCGTCCGTCCCGGATCAGGTTAAAGTTTTTTTTATCAAGGTAGTCTTTGATGGAGTAGAATTCCGATCAACTTGAAGCTTAATACAAAATTCACTCAAAATGAAATATGTATATCAAAATGTACTACTTTCTCTGACTGTTTATGACGTCTTTACACTAAATCCATTGGTTGTTGGATGTGTAATGATTGATAATTTAGTATTAGATGCACGTTTTTTTTTAATATTTAGTTATTGGCTTTGAACTAGATGTCAGTAACTGCGCCTCGGAGTATTCTCAGATCTGTACTAATAGTCTTTTTATTGTTGGGATGTATATATAAGTGCTGAGCCACTTTCACTCTGTTTTTGTTAGAAGTATTTCTATTTGTATACATCTGATCAGTTCAGCCTTTTTCGACTAATTTTTTTAGTTCGTTCCTATGTTGTACTGTTACACCACTGTCCCGGGTTAGAGGGAGGGTTGGGATCCCGCTAACATGTTTAACTCCGCCACATTATTTATGTATGTGCCTGTCCCAAGTCAGGAGCCTGTAATTCAGTGGTTGTTGTTTGTTGCTGTGTTACATATTTGTTTTCGTTCATTTATTTGTGCCTTAATAAGACCGTTAGTTTTTTCGTTTAAATTGTTTTACATTTGTCATTCTAGGGTCTTTTAAAGCTGATTATGCGGTATGGGCTTTGCTCATTGTTGGAGGCCGTTCGGTGACCTATAGTTGTTAATTTCTGTATCATTTGGTCTTTCGTGAAGAGTTGTCTCATTGGCAATTACACCACATCTTCTTTTTTATACTTGAAGGTTATGGTTATATGCAAGACATTTTTACCACAGGATATTTCCTATCAGTAACATCAGACATACACGGTTAAAATTAAAGTACGTTCCTAATGATTAATACAAGGTAAAACAGTTATTTTGAGCTATACCATATGAATATGAGTTTTCTGCAACGTGTATGCATACAATATGAGATATTCAAAAGGTCCACATCAAAAGTAACTATCAACTACTGGATCACTGTAAACTTTAAATGTACTCTATATGTTTTTTTCTTATAAAAAATAACACTTTTTTTGGCACAGATACATAATTAGGTTACCTCAAGTTCTGATCAGCTAACATAAGTACAGGCTTTAAACAAACTTATAATTAAAGGTTATCTTAATAGTATTGTAATAAGATCTTTGAATAAGGTTTTTCATTGGCACTAACATCGACTTTGTCATCAACAAATTAAAACGTACCTGTATCTTTGCATTGCACATGGTCATGTTTATCTCTGACTGTTTATGACGTCTTTACACTAAATCCATTGGTTGTTGGATGTGTGAGGATTGATAATTTAGTTTTAGATGCATGATTTTTTTTATTAGTTGTTTTTGGCTTTGAACTAGCTGTCAGTAACTGCGAGTACTCTCAGATCGGTATTAATAGTCTTTTTGTTGTTGGGATGTATAAGTGCTGAGCCACTCTGTTTTTGTTAGATGTATTTCTATCCATCTGATGAGTTAAGCCTTTTTCAACTGATTTTTATAGTTCGTTCCTATATGTTGTACTGTTACACCACTGTCCAAGGTTAGGGGGAGGGTTGCGATCCCGCTACCTGGTTTAACCCCGCCACATTATTTATATATGTGCCTGTCCCAAGTCAGGAGCCTGTAATTCAGTGGTTGTCGTTTGTTGCTGTGTTACATATTTGTTTTACGTTCATTTATTTGTACATTAATTTGGCCGTTAGTTTTCTCGTTTGAATTGTTTTACATTTGTTATTTCGGGGCCTTTTATAGCTGACTATGCGGTATAGTTGTTAATTTCTGTGTCATTTAATTTGGTCTCTTGTTTAGAGTTGTCTCATTGGCAATTACATCAAATCTTCTTTTTTATAAATACGTATTTTTCATTTCGAATGATTTTGGATTGTATAAGTTTTCATCTACGTTCCATTCCTACTTAGTGAATGATCATTTAAACATAGCTTGTTATATTGACACTCAGACCACATATTTTATTGTTACTTATAACATCTATGTTATAAAGGCATCTTCGTTTAATGTGTCATGGATCTAACTTATTTGTTTAGTGTAAGCATGAATGTTTTTGTTTTTGTGCAGATTTGGCGAATAAAGCCATTATCAATTATTTTTTTCTAGTGTTTTTTATGTCGTAATGTTACGCTACAGTGTCAGGTTAGGATGGAGGTCGATGCCTGTTAGAACGTTTATACCCGCTGCATTTTATTTGAGCCTGTCCTAAGTCAGGGAGGAGCCTGTTGTTCAGTTGTTGTCGTCTGTTGGTGTAGTTTATATGTGTTTTCGTTTCTCGTTTTGCATATAAATAAGACCGTTGGTTTTCCCGGTTTGCGTTGTTTTACACTGGTCTATGTTGGCCCTCTTCTTCTTCTATCGTTAATCAGCAAAGGCAAAATACCATCACGCTGATGCTGTGTCATCAAGTGCATGCAGGTGCTGTACAAAATGTGATTAACAAAAAAAATCTATATACACCCTGGATGTAACTCTATATGTTGCCGTTCGCTGTAAGACATGCCTCCGTATTGACGTCCCAAAGTTTTCCTGTATATGTTAAATTTATCTACATTGTGACATGGATGGAGAGTTTCCCATTGGCGTTCATAACACATCTTCTAGTTTATTTTAGTTACCTCTGGTCATCTAACAGAAATAATGACAGAGGTTACCTCTGGTCGTCTTAAAGAGGAAATGATACTGGTTACCTTTGATCACCTTACAGATAAAATGAAATTGGTTACCTCTGGTAATCTTTTAGAGGAGTTGACCCTGGTTACCTCTGGTCACCTAACATAGATATTGATTACCTCTGGTCACTTTACAGAGATATTTATATTGGTTACCTCTGGTCACCTTACACTGACATTAGTTACCTCTGGTCACCTAATATATATATTGACATTGGTCACCTCTGTTGGGTAACTTTTGTTTCAGATAATAATACTTTTTTTTTCTGAATTTAGCTAAGTCTTGCCACATGGAAATTTCACACGCGAATTTATTGCATATTAGAAAAAGAAACCTTCATGGGCTGGGTGTCATGGTTTATTTTTTCTACTTTACACGCATGATTATCCAGGGTGTCTCATGTTTAAAGAAGCACCATACATATTTAGCAATTGTGGACAGAGACCAGCGTGGATAGACCACAATCGTGTCTTGATCTGGGTCACTGCATGTAAAACAATTTTTAAACAAATTATGATTAAACTCTTCCAAAGAGGCCAAAACTTTTGAAAAACAATTTTCCTTGAAAGTACAATGTGGTTATAAATTTCAAACTATCGGGGGAAAAGGGGGGCTCGGTGGCCGTTACTACTGCGATCACTCGCGAATCCCGCTCGTGCCGATCCACTCGACTCCAATCTTAATTGACTAGGATTATCAAGTTTCTATCGATAGTCGGTGGTTTTCTCCGGGCACTCCGGTTTCCTCCACCAATAAAACCTGACCGCCACGAAAAAGTCTATAAGTGGTGCTTAAAAGAGGCGTTAAAACACCAAAAAATTAAATCAAACTATCGGGCACAGAAAGTGGCAGCACATATGAACTAAAATTTTCTTAGACATTACAACTCGAAATTATCAAGCTCAAGACCAAAAATAAAACCGGCCCTTTCATAGAAGTCAATAAAATCTTCCCCTTGTACACACAAACAAATCCTTGTATAGACTGAGGTTAAATATCAAACTATCAAAAAAAGAACTCTCTACGCCATTGAGCTTAGATTCGTTAATATTTATGTAGGTCACAACGAGGCAAACGTTTTTATTTCTTTTTATCCTTAGATTTGTGTTTAGGTCGAAAAGTCGGTATGATTTGAAATGTTTTAAACTATATCTTTAAAGAATTGGTCCTAATCTAAATGATGCATGGAACTATAAACGCGTTCTTGTATATATATATATATAAAAGGTTTGCATGCAATAAGTGTGAAGAATTTTCTCCCTATCGGCGCTAGAATTTACTTAGGGTGTGCTTAGCAGACAAAGAAGGACACAAAATTGGGGGTTGGACGGACTGACGGACAACAGAGTTTCTAAGCACTCGAACACTTCTTGAATGATTTTGTTAATGAGAGGCTTTATATACAGGTATATCTCATTTTAATAAATTTCATTTAACAAGTGTATTAAAGAACGGTACATAATCAAAGCATTTTGTATTGTGGTAAATTCTGGGAATTCAATTCTGTTAGTGTCGGTTGCCAGTTCAACCAAATTAAGAAACTCTTCAGAACACCCTTTCATCGGCACTGTTTCCGTATACACCTCTGAAATCCTATCTATGCTTATGTTGCTACACGGTAAGGGGTAAGAATAATCAATTGCATCATACAACAATGGTTGATGGAACAAAACATCTGGAATTCCAGTAACTCCCTCTTGGTTTCTTTGCGAACGGATTCTATGAGAATTCCAGTATTCTGTAAACATATTCAACCGAGTTTGGATAATATCTAAAAAACAAAATCTAATACATTCAAGATGAATAGGAATTGCATTGTTTAACAACCCATCGTCTATGAGATCATGGAAGAAATTTCTCCAAAATTGGGTAAAATACGTTTTCAAAAAACTCCAAAGCATTTCTATCCGTTGGTTGGCGGTTGATCGTCCAACAGAAAAACTATTACTCCCAGACATATGATCTCCATGCGAAGAACGAAGAGCCATATGAATGTCTCGAATAACAACATTTTCGGTTCCGGCATCACATCGAACTACCCGCGGCACTCCTTTCAATTCTTTGATGTAGTCGATATAAAAGCGAGCTACAACACGCGGGTTTTTGTTGGAAGGCATCGCTTTGAGCCAAAGTATCTTTCTTGAAAATCCATCAACAGCACCATGAATGCTTATCCCAAAAGGTTTTAATTTATCGTACCCGTCAATATGAGTTGTGAAGCTCGGACCTTTACTACAATATCTCCTCCTCCTCAATCGATGGGATGAACGCAATGACACGCCTTCAGGGTCCAACACCCCTAGCATAAGTCTCACTGCTTTTTGTGTAACCCGAATACCACACTGCACGTTCAAAAGTTTCCACAATGACCTATACCCTAGATTGGAATATCCTTCTCTCAGCAAATGTTTCATCTGCCGATAAATGTCCATTCCGCTATTTGACGCACGATTCCTCTTTAAGCCTAATTTCTTTGTTGTTCTGTAAAATGTTCTTCTACTGATAACAATGCCATGCAAGAAGGTAAGAAATCCTAAAATTTCGTGAGCAGTATACATTTTTTTAAAGTAATACTCAATGATTTCTTCGACGGTTGCGTGTTGAGGTACACCAGGAAATACAGCTACCTAAAAGTATAAAAAAAACATTGAAGCTTTACAATGCTCTCAATTACAGTCCGATTGTATATCTATTTCCATTTGCTTGTTGAAATTTTCTTTTTACTTCCTTTATTGTTTTGCTATACATGTTTTGTTTATTTTGTGCTGCTTTTACTATCAATGAGTCTCCTGTGGTCACATGATCGGAGTAATAAAAAACGCAAGGTTAATTTATTTTTTTCAAATTAAAAGGTAGTTTCGTATATTAGTAAAACGTAAATAATTATCAAATTGGAGTTATTCCCAAATTCACTAGACATAAAGCAAGTCCAGTAAAAAAAATGTTGTTCCAGTTAAGTTGTAGCCAGTAGAATTTAAATAATTTTGTGCAAATCATATGTGTAAATTTCCTGTATAACAGAATCTGGTTCGATAAAGAAAAAATGATTTACTGAACCAAAAGTCATGGTGATATCTGAAATCCTGGGAACCACTGAATTGATAAAGGTACCTGAACAGGCTTGTTTTTTTTTGGTTTGTTTTTTTTTTACTCAAGACGCGCGTTTCGTCTTTACAAGGTTCATCAATGACGCTAGCGCTGGAATCAAAAAAGCTGTGAGGCCAAATAAAGTACAAAGTTTAAGAGCATTGAAAAGTTCCGAAAAGTTTGGCCAAATACGGCTTAGGAAAATCTGTGTTTGGAGGTATACATTTCTTAGTATTTCAAATAGTTCAAAAGTTGTTAACACAGGAAATCTATATAAATACAAAAATAACATAGTTAAAAACTAGTCAAACAGCACGAAATATTGCTTTCAATAGTATGAAGTAATGCCCCAGTATCTCATTTAAACATACAGCCCCAATTTCGTGAAAATTAAGGTTGGGCATAATAAGGACATCGCAAGACAGAACATATCCTCGCCATGTTTTTATATTAAAGAAATATTTTATATCCAACTGTGACCTTGAACTTTCAATTTTAACCTTGAAAATCAAATGGCAGCTAGATCTAGATGTTTCAAAGGACTATAAAAATTAACTCTAATAAAAGTCTGGTAAGTATCCCTCAAAGCGATGTTGTCACTAAAGTGTTCACAAGATATTTGAGCCCACAATAGTTATTTCAATGTAATCTTGACCATTGACCTTAATAATCAATAATCAATAGTTGATAAAGTGTAGGGTAACAACAAGTTTCTAGATCTTGATGCAGACTAACTACGTACTAAAATTTGGTTAAAACCCGTTAAACCATGCTGACTCAGAAGTGTTCACAAGAATAATACTAACAGATGGTAGCGTTGCAATTTCACATATATATAGCAACTTCGGAAACGAGGCCATGCTAAACAATACACCTTTTCGCTAATATGTCCGCCATTTCTGGACACCACACAGGTTCCCCACAAAAGTTTGACGTCACAAGTGATTGTAGTTTGACGTCAATAGTTCCAGTGACGCAAATTCTGTGGTCAAGTGTCGCAGATTCTCAAATAGCGAAAAGGTCTATTTATAGAAATACGATGATTCAAATTTGAAGTTTGAAGATATAGCCATTTGATGGTCACTCAATTAGTTTTCAATGTACAATAAAATATATTAAATTCATTGGTAGATTATGGGTCACTCAGGGTGTTAACCCCCCTTCCTTTTTTTGAAAATGTTGAATAGAGAAAATACGCGCTGAAGCTCGCTCAAAGGGTCGTTCTCTTAACAAAGCAAGGCCCATATTCATTAAGGAACTGACACTGATCATATTGTCATACATATAAACTAACTTAAGAGAGGGTAATCTTTTGTTCAACATCTGGAGCGAAGATGTTATTTTCCCTATCAATACCGATGTCTTAAAAAGTTCTCATTTGAATGAATTCAATCTAAAAGTTCTTATAGCATTTATTGAACATTCCAAGCATACTATAAGCATTATTAATTTTAGATAAGAACAGAAATATTTTATACGCACCTCCGCCATTGCTTCTCCAGTTTGATAATGAAAAGGGCGCCAAACATTGCATTGAGGCGAGTTACGGAACTTGTGTTAGTGTTTTTGGCTAAACAAACTCGAGTTCTACAACTCGTAATCGGGTTATAAAAACACACAAACTGGCAAAGAAAAACTCGCATAACGCGATCGAAATGAGTAACACGAGTTTGATATCGCACGAAGTTAAAAAAACAAACTCGTAACGTGTAATATATAACTTGTATTACTGCGTTTTAAGACACTAACGTGCGATTTTATAAGTCGGGTTGTTGAGAAGTAAGTCAGCAACTCGTTATATTTAACTCGTGAAACGGAGAAAATAACTCACAAAGACACGGCACATATACGCTTCCGTACCTAATGACACAACCACATTAAATAATGGTGAAACCACATCGAGTAATGACAAAACCATATTAAGTAATGACGAAACTATATCAAGTCAATACGAAACCATATCGTGTAATATAGAAATATCATTATAAGTAATGACTATTCCATATTATGTAAAGACAAAATATCATCAAGTAATAATAAAACAACATAACGTAATATCAGAGTTCAACATAAGACAGCTGTGGCGTTCCATAATATGATATTTTGCCTTTCCCAACACCATGAAAACGATCGATTGATAGATGGGCTGTTGATTGCATAAGGTCAAGAGATAAATATTTCAAGCATGCTCAATATTCCCGGAGATATACCTTTAAAAAGTGGAGGAAATGGAACGACTAAAAATCCAGTGACAACTTTTTTGGAATATTTATTTTGACACGATAAAAACAAGTATCCACCCACCCCCTCCCCGTGTATCCACCAATGTATTAATATCGCCTCTTCGTTGATAGACCACGTTATTACTTGTTGTCACTCATTCGAGCTTTCATTTGTTTCAAGTATAGGGAAACCTTTTTTAATTTAGGGTTAGATTGCAAGTTTGGCTAGTGTGAGGGTAAGCCCCCCTTTTTCCCGATTTTTTTTTTTTTTTTGGTGTATGCATTTTGTTTAAATTTATAAGGAAATTTTATGGTCATTGATTTCATAATTTATTAGACCAAGGAGGCGGAGCTAGACGGTGAAGTAACAACTTATGAGATGGAAGTTAGAGCACTGGTCTAAGCTCCTCCCATTCTTTGCTTATCCTATGACTAGCGACACACGAAGGGACTGGAGAGTGCAATAACTAAAAAATCCTTCAGTTAACGCACTCCTCTAAAAATAACAGAAGTTAACTCACTCGAAGATCAAAAGAAAAATTACCATTCATGTTAGAAGTTGTATTTTATGTACTATTGTTTGTTTGTCTTTTCCTTTTTTAGACATGGCTTTGTCAGTTTATTTTCGACTTATGAGTTTGAATGTCCTTTTGGTATCCTTTGCCTCTCTTATACAGATATTTCCGTCATGGCTCCGATTGTCGCAGGGATACACATTTATCGAAAAAATGAGAGGACTGCACGTGATAATTATTACATCTATCTCATTGCAACAAGGAACACCTTTCAGAAATTCTTAAAAACCTCAAGCATGGGCCTAAATTATCAGCTCGTTGCTCTAAGCACGGCATATCCTTTTATGAGCTTAAATGTTATGTGTTTGAAAAAAAGATTCAATGCATGATTTTTGTTGACAGTGAAGAAGGGTGGTATCACGCTTACCAACAGCTCGTCAAAGAGGAAGCTGATTTGCATGCTATTATTTACAAAGCAAATCATATCAACTTAACAGTCTGCAAGAAATACTTTTTGTACTAACATGAGCAACACGACGGGTGCCACATGTGGAGCAGGATCTGCTTATCCTTCCGGAGCACCTGAGATCACCCCCAGTTTTTGGTGGGGTTCGTATCGCTCAGTCTTTAGTTTTTTATGTTGTGTTTTATGTACTGTTGTTTGTCTGTTGGTCTTTTTCTTTTTTTTTTGCCATGGCGTTGTCTGTTTTTTTTTTTTTCGACTTATGAGTTTGAATGTCCTTTGGTATCTGTCGCCTCTCTTTTAGCTGACCTTCGCTACTAGCCCCAACGTCCACTTTTGATCGCTTTTATCAATATCATGTTTATCGCAATCTCAGATTTGTGTGTGCCTGTCCAAAGTCGAAACCAAAGCCAGGTGTTACAAATAAAAACTTAGAACAAGATGGTTTTCCAAGATCAATGTGGTAAAATCCAAAAAAAATCGTAAGGGGATCCACGGAACCCTGTGTCTCGCCTGCGATTGCTGATGTCAGTGTTAAAGTGTAGGGGTGACTTAAAAAATGAGTCCATTTATCAGTAGAATACAGAATTTAAAAAAAAATCAAACTTTTTCTTTAGATGCTATTTTAGCTTGGTTTTGAAGATCAGCTTCTGTCCAAGTTTCATAACAATTTATGAAGGTTTACAAAGTTATCCTGTAAAAAAAAAATTAATCCCAGACTGCCTGTAAATGTTAACTGTAAAAAACGAAGTCCATCTATCAGAAAAATACTAAAAATGAAAAATATATATTTTCAAAGGTTTGCTTCAGACATTATCTCTTAATCATGAAAAAGCTTCTGCCAAAACTCTATGAAGCCAGGTTTGACAAAGTAATTGATGTATAACAAACTTTAACCTCAGATTGTATCTACTCGCATTTGTTAACTGCATGTACAAAAACGAAGTCCATTTATCAGTAAAATACGGAAAAATTAAAATAAATATTTTGGTCATAAACAAGCTTCTGTCCAAATTTCATAAATTTCCATGAAGGTTTTTAAAAGTTATTGATGACTGAAAAAACATTAGCCTCAGACTAAATCTGAATGTTTACTGCATGTAAAACAAGAATGTGTCCATAGTACACGGATGTCCCACTCGCACTATCATTTTCTATGTTTAGTGGACCGTGAAAATGGGGTCAAAACTCTAATTTGGCATTAAAATTAGAAAGATCATATCATAGGGAATATGTGTACTAAGTTTCAAGATGATTGGACTTCAACTTCATCAAAAACTACCTTGACCAAAAACTTTAACCTGAAGCGGGACAGACGGACGAACGAACGGACGCACAGACCGAAAAACATAATGCCTCTAGGTGGGGCTAAAACAAAGTCCGTTTGTCATGAAAATACGGATAAATGAAAATAAATATTTTCAAAATTTTGCTCTGGATACTGTCTTTTGATCATAAACAAAAATCTGTCCAAATTGCATAAAATTCCATTTTGGTTTGACAAAGTTACTGATGTCTGAAAAAACTTTAACCACAGACTGAACCTAAATGTTGACACCGCTGACGCCGGAATCGAGGAATTTCGCATACTCAACAAAAACAATAGGTATATCCAACACTATAGAAAAAGAACAGATAAGAGGGAAAGCAAAAATATGCACAAGCGCATGACCACTGGTGACTACAGAAACAAAATTCAGAGGTCACCATGAGGTCTTCAACATGTGGAACTCACACCCAGCAGGGAGCTCTGAAAGGCTCCAAGAAAAAGGGTAATCAATCCATGGTTACAGAACGATGGTAATTCGTCATATAGTTAACTAAAACTTTTAATGACACACGATAAATGACCACGGTTCTTGACTTTGGACAGGCGCATAAAAATATCACACCTAAGAAACAAGTAAGTGACAACTGTCATATAGTGGAATTGGTACAAGCAGGTGGAGATGGTAGGTTAATCCTTCCCAACCCATCTACAAGTACTTTTGGTCTGTGCTACCTGTATATTCCTCTGCATTTGCTCGCTTATTTTTTACTCTGAGCACGTTCTTTTTTTTGGGGGGGTTGGGGTTATTTTGTGTTGTTTGTGGAACTTAAAATAACTATCCATGGGACATTATTTCATGGGGGACATTATTAAATCCTATGTATATAGAAGCGCTGACTACTGGGCGGGTGGTACTCGCAGTGACCTCCTCGAAGTTTTCAATAAACATTTCTTTAAACTTGTTGTGATACCAGAACATATAAGTAAACAGTATTCAAAGATCTAGTAAACAGTATTCAAAGATCTTGAAAAAAAAGGTTTGAAAACGAAGATTGAATTTATATTGATTAAGACTACTAGTAGTCGAGGACTGATAAAGATTATACATTTCACAGTATGTATAAACTTAAATGTAAACATGAACATTACACATCACCCATGATAAATGCCATACAATCTCTTTCATCTCAGGTGTTTTTTGTGAAGAGTGTACCAAAGTATAGCACATGTCGAAGAATGCATTTGGGGAAATTATTACATAAGAATATAGACTGGTGTTTCACTTTGACATGGACCTTCTTTTACTTACACATTTGAATGAAATCAATGAAACCAAAGACGTAATTCATATAAATATTGAAATATTAAAATATGTCCCTTTTTATCACTTTCAGGTGAAATGATTGGTCTTAACGGGTGTCAAATATCGATACACGTTAACGAGAACAGTTAAGCGTACGAAAAACTAGGATTACTAAGTTACTTCTATCAGCACTATATCAAGAAGGTACTTTTGCTGCCAGTTTGAAAAATTTCTACGGTTACGTAAATAAATATCTTAAAAGAACTGAAACTTAGAACCTGTTTCAGTCATGTATAAATGCCGCATCTGCTTGCGAATCTGACTCTTTAGAAACGACTACGAGTAATCAGTCTATCAAGACTTATACATCGGATTTAGAACATATGATCAAGCATACAAATCGGAAGACGAGGATAAAGATTTTGTAATTTCGTCCAACGACATATAACTAGAACGGATGAAATATATCATTTGTAAGATTAGCGAAGTTGTGCGAATAGTTATGCACAGTTCTTGTTGTATTACAAAACTTAACAACGTCTACAGAAACTTATAGAAGTAAGGATGGTTTCCTTAATATTTTTGTATGTACAAATAAGACAGAGAAAGACAAGAAAGAAGTAGTCACGTCAATTACTAATAGAAAGATCGACCTTCTGACCTTCATGGACACTAATAGTAAACATTGAATGTCAACTGTATTGAATAAAAGATAAACTTAAAGTTTCCTAAAATCATGCCTTACAACTCTTTCAGTGCCAAAATCTACTATCTTGGTTAACATATATTAAATCCAGATGTTTGTTGATGTGGTTCTAAAGTGTTTCTCGTTTCTCATTTTTTATATAGATTAGACCGTTGGTTTTCCTGTTTGAATTGTTTTACACTTGTCAGTTTGGGGCCCTTTATAGCTTGCTGTTCGGTGTGAGCCAAGGCTCCGTGTTGAAGACCGTACTTTGACCTATAATTGTTTACTTTTTACACATTGTGACTTGGATGGAGAGTTGTCTCATTGGCACTCATACCACATCTTCTTATTTCTAAGAAATCATGAAGGACGCCATACTTTAATGCGAGCAGAGCCTATAATAGGATGTTGTTTGTTTTTAATATCCATTTGATAGTATTCACGACAAGAACAATTTAACATTATATAATCTTGCAGAATATTTAAAATTTGAGGGTCTAGTGAAGGCGCAATTAAGACAAAAAGTTCTAGAAAACTGGGGGTTTGAGTGATAGTTTTATAACAGGTAATCTATCATAGATCTCTCAGAGGGGTTGTTATTATGGTTCTTCTACATGTAGAAAGTGTGTCATTTTTTCAACACGCACTTTGGGGTTTAGGTCCTAAATCAGACTAGAGGTAAACTGCGTATTACATACAATTCCAACATCTAAAGTTACTCACACAAGGCATTACTGAGGAACAGAAGGTATCCAGTTATGTTTTGTGTTGTTATGGTGCTGTAGAATTTATTGTTTAATTTGTCCATTTATTCACACAACATAGAAATAACCTCTTCCATATTTTCTTGTTAATGCACAAGATGATATTACCTTGTATGCCAAAACCGACATGGCGTTTGTGTTTACATAAACAGTGAATACTTAGTTATTTTAATAAACACTTATTTCATTAAAGAGTATAAAACTAAACAAAGCGATGTAAAAATCTCAATAAAACAAAGTTTTTTAATGAGTCAATTTAATGCGGCTTTATATACAATGTATAATACGACCACGGTTCAGGAATGTACAATAAACCTGGATATTTATGTCTTAAAATAGGATCATTCCACAACCATAGCACCCATACTACTACTAATACAAATGTTGTTGTAAATGAATAGAAAAGAAATCTGCCATTGACATCCATTTTCTGTCCTTGGCTCTTTCTAATTAATACCATTGCTAGCATACATATAAAGGTTATAATGTATACTGAGAAAATTTGTCCTTCAGTCACTAAATACCTGTAAAAGATAAAAAAAAAGTACTGTTAAATTATTATTAGACGATAGACTAACGGAGTTTAGTGTGACGTCCATTTTCACTGAACTAGCACACATTTGTGTTTAGTGGCCAGCTGAAGCCCGCCTCCGGGTGGGGGATTTTCTCGCTGTGTTGAAGACCCATTGGTGGCCTCGGGTTGTTTTCTGCTATTTGATCGGGTTGTTGTCTCTTTGTCACATACCCCATTTCCATTCTCAATTTTAGATAAACACTTGGTATGTTATTTTTAAAGTTTTCATCCGTTCTTTAGCGATTATATTACATATGTACTTAGTAACGCTCGTGACCAATTATTTTAAAAGCTAAATGTATATTTAATATTGTGAACATAACACAAAAAAGGACCTAAACAGATCAACAAGAACTAATTGAGAGGTTTAATGTTACCTTATTTGTAATAGAACTTTTATTAAATTGATAATGAAGATGGCACTACAAGTCTTTTTGTTTGGTTGTCGTTTGTTCAATCTATTAAAAAATGTTTCTAGAATATGGCGATTTTGAACTGCGATCTTTTCCATTGTTTGCGTCCAAATGACGACTTTCAATTGGTCAACCTGTTCTGTATGGATATTGCCTTTGATTTTTTGTCAATTACGTAGTCACATGTACCCACCAGTAATATAATCCACTGACTAACATCAGCAACCACCATGCTACTGCTGAAGATGAAGTTGTTAATTTGGAAGTGAAACAACCAACAAAATATAAGAAGAAACTGATGAAGAATGGAATATACCTGTAATAAGAAGAATTTATTTTCTTAACTCATTTTTAAGTTATACATAGCTATTTACTTTGACAAAAAAGGAATATACATTCTTGAAAGCTTGAAAAAGTTATGAGAAATAATATGTGTATTTAAATAAAAGCTCTTACCATATTTAGAAAACTTTTTAATTACAAAACTTGTTGAATACGATATTATAAATGTGTCGGTTTTCATTTATGATCTTTCATTGACCATATTGTAGAATTATTTCAGTGGAAGGGTCGGGGTTCCGGCTAAATTAATTTTAAAAGTATCTCAAGCAAATAAAGCTATGTTGAATTGCAAAACAAAATTTAAGATACATATAGTTAGTGCCCTCCTCTTCGTCATTACAACTATATATCACATCAGTTGTAAAGTTCCATATAAAGGTTCACTCACCACATTAAATGACCTATAACTTCGTCATATAGGTATAAAAGTTCAAAAGAATCCACCTGCAATAAACAGAAAATTTAATATGATACAGTGAACAGAAACAGTGACTTGAGAGTGTACCATTGGTAACCAAATAAGACAGCCAAATCGATTTACTAATTGTTCACAGCTATGTTTTAGACAATTTTGAGTACTAGCCAGACTTAGGGCATCTTTATTTCAACAGTACGATATATTTTGGCTTCAAGTTAAAAATTAAATGTAATGGTTGAAACTTCTCTAGTCAAATCTGTCGTTTTTGTTTGTTATGTTTAGGTTTGGACAATCTCGTACGTTTTGTTTGTTCTGTTTAGGTTTGGACAATATCGTACGTTTTTGTTTGTTCTGTTTAGGTTTGGACAAACTCGTACGTTTTGTTTGTTCTGTTTAGATTTGGACAATCTCGTACGTTTTTGTTTGTTCTGTTTAGGTTTGGACAATCGCGTACGTTTTATTCTGTTTAGATTTGGACAATCTCGTACGTTTTTGTTTGTTCTGTTTAGGTTTGGACAATCTCGTACGTTTTGTTTGTTCTGTTTAGGTTTGGACAATCTCGTACTTTTTGTTTGTTCTGTTTAGGTTGGACAATCTCGTACGTTTTGTTTAATCTGTTTAGGTTTGGACAATCTCGTACGTTTTTGTTTGTTCTGTTTAGGTTTGGACAATCGCGTACGTTTTATTCTGTTTAGATTTGGACAATCTCGTACGTTTTTGTTTGTTCTGTTTAGGTTTGGACAATCTCGTACGTTTTGTTTGTTCTGTTTATGTTTGAACAATCTCGTACGTTTTGTTTGTCCTGTTTAGGTTTGGACAATCTCGTACGTTTTGTTTGTTCTGTTTAGGTTTTGACAATCTCGTACGTTTTGTTTGTTCTGTTTAGGTTTGAACAATCTCGTACGTTTTGTTTGTTCTGTTTAGGTTTGGACAATCTCGTACGTTATGTTAGTTCTGTTTAAGTTTGGACAATCTCGTACGTTTTTGTTTGTTCTGTTTAGGTTTGGACAATCTCGTACGTTTTGTTTGTCCTGTTTAGGTTGGATAATCTCGTACGTTTTTGTTTGGTCTATGTAGGTTGAACAATCTCGTACTTTTTGTTTGTTCTGTTTAGGTTGGACAATCTCGTACGTTTTGTTTAATCTGTTAAGGTTTGGACAATCTCGTACGTTTTTGTTTGTTCTGTTTAGGTTTGGACAATCGCGTACGTTTGATTCTGTTTAGATTTGGAAAATCTCGTACGTTTTTGTTTGTCCTGTTTAGGTTTGGACAATCTCGTACGTTTTGTTTGTTCTGTTTAGATTTGGACAATCTCGTACGTTATGTTAGTTCTGTTTAAGTTTGGACAATCTCGTACGTTTTTGTTTGTTCTGTTTAGGTTTGGACAATCTCGTACGTTTTGTTTGTCCTGTTTAGGTTGGACAATCTCGTACGTTTTGTTTGTTCTGTTTAGGTTTGGACAATCTCGTACTTTTTGTTTGTCCTGTTTAGGTTTGGACAATCTCGTACGTTTTGTTTTGGTCTGTTTAGGTTTTGACAATCTCGTACGTTTTGTTTGTTCTGTTTAGGTTTGAACAATCTCGTACGTTTTGTTTGTTCTGTTTAGGTTTGGACAATCTCGTACGTTATGTTTGTTCTGTTTAAGTTTGGACAATCTCGTACGTTTTTGTTTGTTCTGTTTAGGTTTGGACAATCTCGTACGTTTCGTTGTTCTGTTTAGGTTTGGACAATCTCGTACGTTTTTGTTTGTTCTGTTTAGGTTTGGACAATCTCGTACGTTTTGTTTGTCCTGTTTAGGTTTGGACAATCTCGTACTTTTTGTTTGTTCTGTTTAGGTTGGACAATCTCGTACGTTTTGTTTAATCTGTTTAGGTTTGGACAATCTCGTACGTTTTTGTTTGTTCTGTTTAGGTTTGGACAATCGCGTACGTTTTATTCTGTTTACATTTGGACAATCTCGTACGTTTTTGTTTGTTCTGTTTAGGTTTGGACAATCTCGTACTTTTTGTTTGTTCTGTTTAGGTTGGACAATCTCGTACGTTTTGTTTAATCTGTTTAGGTTTGGACAATCTCGTACGTTTTTGTTTGTTCTGTTTAGGTTTGGACAATCAGGTACGTTTTATTCTGTTTAGATTTGGACAATCTCGTAAGTTTTTGTTTGTTCTGTTTAGGTTTGGACAATCTCGTACGTTTTGTTTGTTCTGTTTAGGTTTGAACAATCTCGTACGTTTTGTTTGTCCTGTTTAGGTTTGGACAATCTCGTACGTTTTGTTTGTTCTGTTTAGGGTTTTGACAATCTCGTACGTTTTGTTTGTTCTGTTTAGGTTTGAACAATCTCGTACGTTTTGTTTGTTCTGTTTAGATTTGGACAATCTCGTACGTTATGTTTGTTCTGTTTAAGTTTGGACAATCTCGTACGTTTTTGTTTGTTCTGTTTAGGTTTGGACAATCTCGTACGTTTTGTTTGTCCTGTTTAGGTTGGACAATCTCGTACGTTTTTGTTTGGTCTGTCTAGGTTGAACAATCTCGTACTTTTTGTTTGTTCTGTTTAGGTTGGACAATCTCGTACTATTTGTTTAATCTGTTTAGGTTTGGACAATCTCGTACGTTTTTGTTTGTTCTGTTTAGGTTTGGACAATCGCGTACGTTTTATTCTGTTTAGATTTGGAAAATCTCGTACGTTTTTGTTTGTTCTGTTTAGGTTTGGACAATCTCATACGTTTTGTTTGTTCTGTTTAGGTTTGAACAATCTCGTACGTTTTGTTTGTCCTGTTTAGGTTTGGACAATCTCGTACGTTTTGTTTGTCCTGTTTAGGTTTGGACAATCTCGTACGTTTTGTTTGTTCTGTTTAGGTTTTGACAATCTCGTACGTTTTGTTTGTTCTGTTTAGGTTTGAACAATCTCGTACGTTTTGTTTGTTCTGTTTAAATTTGGACAATCTCGTACGTTATGTTTGTTCTGTTTAAATTTGGACAATCTCGTACGTTATGTTTGTTCTGTTTAAGTTTGGACAATCTCGTACGTTTTTGTTTGTTCTGTTTAGGTTTGGACAATCTCGTACGTTTTGTTTGTCCTGTTTAGGTTGGACAATCTCGTACGTTTTTGTTTGGTCTGTGTAGGTTGAACAATCTCGTACTTTTTGTTTGTTCTGTTTAGGTTGGACAATCTCGTACGTTTTGTTTAATCTGTTTAGGTTTGGACAATCTCGTACGTTTTTGTTTGTTCTGTTTAGGTTTGGACAATCGCGTACGTTTTATTCTGTTTAGATTTGGAAAATCTCGTACGTTTTTGTTTGTTCTGTTTAGGTTTGGACAATCTCGTACGTTTTGTTTGTTCTGTTTAGGTTTGAACAATCTCGTACGTTTTGTTTGTCCTGTTTAGGTTTGGACAATCTCGTACGTTTTGTTTGTTCTGTTTAGATTTGGACAATCTCGTACGTTTTTGTTTGTTCTGTTTAGGTTTGGACAATCTCGTACGTTTTTGTTTGTTCTGTTTAGGTTTGGACAATCGCGTACGTTTTATTCTGTTTAGATTTGGACAATCTCGTACGTTTTTGTTTGTTCTGTTTAGGTTTGGACAATCTCGTACGTTTTGTTTGTTCTGTTTAGGTTTGGACAATCTCGTACTTTTTGTTTGTTCTGTTTAGGTTGGACAATCTCGTACGTTTTGTTTAATCTGTTTAGGTTTGGACAATCTCGTACGTTTTTGTTTGTTCTGTTTAGGTTTGGACAATCGCGTACGTTTTATTCTGTTTAGATTTGGAAAATCTCGTACGTTTTTGTTTGTTCTGTTTAGGTTTGGACAATCTCGTACGTTTTGTTTGTTCTGTTTAGGTTTGAACAATCTCGTACGTTTTGTTTGTCCTGTTTAGGTTTGGACAATCTCGTACGTTTTGTTTGTTCTGTTTAGATTTGGACAATCTCGTACGTTTTTGTTTGTTCTGTTTAGGTTTGGACAATCGCGTACGTTTTATTCTGTTTAGATTTGGACAATCTCGTACGTTTTTGTTTGTTCTGTTTAGGTTTGGACAATCGCGTACGTTTTATTCTGTTTAGATTTGGACAATCTCGTACGTTTTGTTTGTCTTGTTTAGGTTTGGACAATCTCGTACGTTTTGTTTGTCCTGTTTAGGTTTGGACAATCTCGTACGTTATGTTTGTCCTGTTTAGGTTTGGTCAATCTCGTACGTTTTTGTTTGTTCTGTTTAGGTTTGGACAATCTCGTACGTTTTGTTTGTTCTGTTTGGGTTTGGACAATCTCGTATTTTTTGTTTGTTCTGTTTAGGTTGGACAATCTCGTACGTTTTGTTTAATCTGTTTAGGTTTGGACAATCTCGTACGTTTTTGTTTGTTCTGTTTAGGTTTGGACAATCGCGTACGTTTTATTCTGTTTAGATTTGGACAATCTCGTACGTTTTTGTTTGTTCTGTTTAGGTTTGGACAATCTTATACGTTTTTGTTTGTTCTGTTTAGGTTTGGACAATCTTATACGTTTTTGTTTGTTCTGTTTAGGTTTGGACAATCTCGTACGTTTTGTTTGTCTTGTTTAGGTTTGGACAATCTCGTACTTTTTGTTTGTTCTGTTTAGGTTGGACAATCTCGTACGTTTTGTTTAATCTGTTTAGGTTTGGACAATCTCGTACGTTTTTGTTTGTTCTGTTTAGGTTTGGAAAATCTCGTACGTTTGTGTTTGTTCTGTTTAGGTTGGACAATCTCGTACGTTTTGTTTAATCTGTTTAGGTTTGGACAATCTCGTACGTTTTTGTTTGTTCTGTTTAGGTTAGGACAATCTCGTACCTTTTGTTTGTTCTGTTTAAGTTTGGACAATCTCGTACGTTTTGTTTGTTCTGTTTAGGTTTGGACAATCTCGTACGATTTGTTTGCATTTGTTCTGTTTAGGTTTTGACAATCTCGTACGTTTTGTTTGTTCTGTTTAGGTTTGGACAATGTCGTACGTTTTATATATCAACAATGCATTTAGCTATTCGAACTGGTCTTTGTCATACTAATACCTGATTCAAGATACATATATCAACATTTCCACCACCTGGATGGTACCGTCACTAGTGAATTGGCAGTCCTAAATAGTACTATCTATCCTGTATTCAGTGCATCAGTAATAGCATACATGTGTATGTCCGTTAGATATGGACGCTGACAAATGTTAAGAGGAGATGTAGATGACTTTGAATGGCCAAATGTTTCGTCTCCAACGTTTATGGTTATGTTTTTTTAGAAACACGAGCAGTATGTGTGTACGTGGGTTTCATAAGTTAATATTGCAAGTTAGTCATTTTATCAATTTAAGCAAGATCTACTCATTTTTAACATAGGTTAGATATATTTAAAACGGTATACTCTGGCACTGTCAACTGTTAAAACTACTTATTCTATGTAAAACGCTACAATTTTCTAGAATGCATAAATGCATGTTATTATTATTAGAAATTAAGTAAAATTAAACTAAAAGGAAATACAAACAATCGAGCAAAAACATAATTGCCCTATATAGTGGCGTCAGTTTCTCGACACGAAAATATTTTAAGTAATATTAGTTGTTGTTGATGTTGTTGGTGGTGGTGGTGGTTGTTGCGGTGGTGGGGGTGTAAAGAAAGGAAGGCAGCAAAGTAACGATACCACGACGAAATAAAATAATCCAAATATTCAGAACACACAATCAAATATTAAAACAAAGCCAAGAGGATATGCAGCTTTCAAATTAATAGTAAGTCGACTTGAGGAACATTTTCCTAATATTTTGTCAATTAGAAGAAATACAGATTGTACGATTAAGTAAGATCATTTGTAATTATATAACAGACGACAAAACAAAATTCGTAGAATTGAGTTAATGACTATAGACAAAATATAAAAAATAACGGTACTTACCAGTCCAGGTGGTTGTATCTGTTGCATCATTGGATTTTCCCGGACTGACAGATGAAGCTCGTATCCCAGTAACACTAATCTGTGGTTAATAGAATCTCCTACCAGATGAATACTGGCACCCATAACAAATGTGATAATACATAGCATATTGAATGTTGATGAGGATTTGTTTGGGCTTCTTTCAAAAAGCTATAAATAGATATCATAGAATAAGTATTATAGAATAACTTCGACTTTTTAATCGACAATATATTTGTTGGGTTTGGAGGATTGATATTTCAATAGACAGTCGGTATTCCAATGGGTACTAATTGTGCACCCCTTCTGGCCGACTTGTTTTTGTGCTCTTATGAAGCAGAATCCATTCATAACCTTCTAAAAGACAAAAAGAAAACGCACCTTGCAAAATTCTTTAATTTTACTTTCAGATATATTGATGATGTCCTATCACTGAATAACCAATATTTCAGTCAGTACTTGCATCTCGTATATCCCAGTGAACTTGAAATTAAGGATACAACTGACACAAGAAGGAGTGCTTCATACCTTGATCTTTTCCTCAATATTGACACAGATTGACGACTTCACACTATAATCTATGACAAACGGGATGATTTCAACTTCCCAATTATCAGTTTCCCATTTCTCAGCAGTAACATACCCTCTGCTCCGTCGTATGGTGTTAACATATCTCAATTGATACGTTATGCTCGTGTATGTTCACACTATACTGACTTCATATACAGGAGTGTGCTCCTTACGCAGAAACTGCTCCAACAGAGTTATGAGGAGGAAAGATTAAAAATGACACTCCGTAAGTTTTAGGGACACCATCACGAATTGGTTGATCTATACAATGTGTCTGTGTCTAAACTAACTAATGCCATTTTTACCACTTCTTAGATTGTGGTTTAACATCTATGTCGTCTGTCTGCTAAGTACCGAACGTAACCTATTCCCGAATATGACTGTTATACCGAGTGTGAATTTGCATTGCTATACGACGTGTCTCGGTATTTTGTACATCCATCATTCATTTATTTTTTATGTTTTTGTTATGGTTTCGGCTGGATAATATGTTATGTCTTATCGTTTGTAGTCAAAATAATTATAAAATAGCCTTTCAATACCATCTTTGTCATGAAAATTGTTTGGACTGGTATTGTGAAAATAATTGCATAAAGTTCGAGATTGCATGTTCGTTACGTAAGTGCGTTACTATTTGTGATGTCCTGTGGTGTCTGTCGTTGATGGAAGATGTTCGCTGTTCTGCGGTTTGCATGTTGTGTCGACTATCATATTATTTGTTTTTGCGTTTCTCTGTGATGAGTGTTTGTGCTGTATTTCTGTTACGTAGTGTTGTCATTTTAGCGATATATTTTTTAACATTGCCATGTAAGCGGAAGGTTTTGTTAGCCATAAAACCAGGTTCAACCCACCATTTTTTCCTGTACCAAGTCAGCAATATGGCAGTTGTTATCAAATAGTTCGTTTCTATATATGTTGGCGTTTGTTTTTGTTGCACTTCAGTGTTCCTGTTGTTCCTTTGTTTTCCTCTTATAGTTGATGTGTTTCCCTCGGTTTTAGTTTGTAACCCGGATTTGTTTTCTCTCAATCGATTTATGACTTTTGAACACCGGTATACTACTGTTGTCTTTATTTATAGAACGTTTTTGGCGGGAGTGCGTATTGTTAAAATCTAAATTAAAACTATTGGTTGTATGTGTCTTTCTCTGTGTTCCCATGCACCTGATTTATTGGTTTCATCTGGCTTTTTCCTGTATGTGAATTTCTAGTGGCTCCCCTTTTAACAGTTGGTTAACTAGTACAATCGATTTATGACTTTTGAACACCAGTATACTACTGCTGCCTTTATTTATAGTACGTTTTTTGGCGGGAGTTCGTATTGTTAAAATCTAAATTCAAACTATTGGTTGTATGTGTCTTTCTCTGTGTTCCCATGCACCTGATTTATTGGTTTCATCTGGCTTGTTCCTTTATGTGAATTTCTAGTGGCTCCCCCTTTTAACAGTTGGTTAACTAGTACATATAAATACAAATTATATAAAAAATTTAGGTAAGCGGAAAATCAGGTGAAATAAAAGTACTTTTGCTTACGTGAATTCAGACTAACATGTATTATTGTTTGTCTAGTATGTGATCTTTCTTTATCTAGTTTGTGTGGTGGTTGCATTAGGCTCCCTTGTTTGTCCAATATTTTTTGATAAATTCTATTCACTCTTTTTTGTGTAAGACCATTACCTTTTTAATGGTTTATGAATCATAGCAACTTCAGCCGCCAGAACTGTAAGTATTTTTTTTATAGACTATCGATTTCATACCTTGAGTAGACAAAACGGTGTGATAACATTGTAAGCCATATGACAATAGTCCCCGACACTAGGGTAGTTCATTGGAAACCATTTCTGGGGCACAAATAACTGGAAAGAAAAATATTTTTAAACATTTAAAAAGCATTTCAATGCAGAAATATGTATCACATTTCTTTGCAATATGTCAAACAGAGCTTAGATGTTATTATAAAAACTCAACTCCCTCAGGCAATGTTGACCTTAGATGAATTTGATTATTGTTTTAGGTTCTTTTTGGTCATATAGCTCTTCAACAGTTTCTGTTCTTGTACATCTTTGGCGTTCAAATATTCGGCTTTGAGCGTTCCTGATGCAGGTATAAATCCAGAAAAGCGCTTCGGACGCATGACATTCATAACGTGTTGTCTTCATTTTTTTCAATGTTTTTGTTTTTGTTTTTATTCAAGAATGAAATGTGTTCTGGTCCAAATCTTTCATAAACTTAATTTTTGTATCTTATTTCGATACTTACATCGAAAGTGTTTTGTATTACAAATATACTATCAATTATTGCGCTTAATAAAAAAAAAACTGTATTCAAACTTTCAATAAATTCCAAGTTCTTTTGGCTTTTTCTTGAAATTGACGCTAAAGACAACTCAAAACTAGGATCTATTACAATTGCTATTATCTTCGTTTTCTTATTCTAACTGTTCGATTCTCATTTTGAACAACCAGAGTACTTCTTGTCATACCAATCGTTTTTTCCAATGGTATGCAAGATCCTTTTCTAAAAGCAGCTTTTACTCACGACACAAAAATTACTAAAAATAGCGATGATGACTGAATTCATCAAAACCGGTAAGTATAATTGTCGCGATCACGAATGTATTATTCGTTACAGCATGTTCTCTGTCGTCAGATTGCCATCTTTTCATTTTTTTATAGAATTGAAAGCGACCTTTACTACTGAATCGCATGATATATGACCAATTCTAAGCAGGAGTTGTATACTTTGTCACATGGTCTCAATTCATTTGAAGTTGATGCGGTTCATACTGTTTTTTGGGTTTCAGGTATCTATTTGTATTTGTACTTGCAATATTTTGTTTGATTTTGGTATTAGATATCTTCATAATTGTTGAGAAAACCGTTCCCTGTTTACAACGTTATTCCAATATAAGGTAGAAAGGGGGAAGGGGGGGGGGGGGGTGCTAAGAGGAAATTAAGAAGAGGTCTTGACAAAACATTTTGGGAACGAAAAGGAGAGTATCCAATTTTTCAATACTTAAGTTGGGGCATCGAAATTTTTTTACAAGATTTGAGCAATTCTGAATTTCAAACATGCAAAAATCATAGCTATAATTTGATGACTACTATACATCAGTATCTGATTATTCAGCAGAAGTTTCTAACAATTGATTCAAATGTCATATCTATATCTATATCTCCTGTGTTATCATTTTTGGCTTCAAAGTTCATTTCAATGTTTGTTTCATATGAGTCATGGCCATCTTCTATTTGTTTGTTGGACATGAAAGCGACAATAATAGGGAATTATGGTTTGATGTCTTTGTTTTTTGTAGCTTTTCTCGCAGCTTTCCTGATTATACCCCTTTCCTTTTAATAAAATCAATGAAAATATTAATAGACGTTTCCTTACATGATTAATCGTAAAACTCGTGATTGACCATATATTTCAATGGTTCAAGATGAGATCCGGGAGTCAAGTGTGGCATTTTTCATATGTATTTTATGTGAATATTTCCTTGGAGATGTGAACTCATTCGACCCACACCCAACGCTTCCCCTAAAAATTAAAATTAAAAAAAATAGTGGCAGGAAAGACAACAGTTGTCTTCTCCTCGCTCCGCTCGGCTAAATTCTTAAGATTAAAATCATTAGTTTCAACATGTTATGTTATTCCATGAAAATATTTTTATCGGAAGTTAATTTACTAACTTCCATAATAAAAGGTAGGAACAATGTGCTAAAATTATATGAAAGTGTGGTAACTGTCAATGATACCATAACAGGCATACACATGTATCTAAATAAATTTCCCGGCAGTCACATTCAACTTCCCCACTTGAAGCTCTTACTCCGCTAGTGATGCATTATTTTGTTGAATATAATAGTATAATAGAATGTTGGGGGTGAAATTTGCATGTCTTTGGAAAGGGGGTCTTGAATATATTTTCCTTCTTCAAGCGGGGGGACTTGAGAAAATTAGAGAAATTCCGATGTTTAATTCCTCCAAAGACCCCACCCCCCCCCCCCCCCCCTAAAAGAGTATATCCCACTTTAATTAAGAGAGAAATATTGCTATCAAAAGTTTATTATTTTCCTAAAAGAGTTTATGTTGTTTGTGTTGTTTAATTGAAGAACATATTTGTGAATCTATTACCAGTTAAGTCTTCTATAGTAAAACATGGTTTTTTTTCTTACTGCAAATATAGGTCGTCCAAAGTCAAACAGCCAATTTTCTACAGCCAACAACAACCACAAATCCCAGTGGAACTTGTCATGTGACGATGGTTTCTTCTCATTTCTACAAAACAGTTGAAATATGCCTTATTTTTATGCATACAATTTAATCTTAAAATGTATTGTATATTATATAAGATCGATCTTTTATCAATTCCACGTGTTTTAAAACTAACTAGGCTAGACTAACTTGATTTCAGGATCATTGTTAATCGTGTTTTAATTGAAACTTCTTTGTTATTTGTATCTCCGTCTATCTTATTCCTTGGCTAAAAATTGATATGTTTCCAAATGCCTGTCTCATAACAAAGAAATAAAAACAAGCAGACCTATCTTAATTTTTTCACAATTTTAACATTTTTCATACATTTTCTATTGAAAAAAAATCTCAATTAAGAAAATGTTGTCATTTTTGAATTTCAGTATAACTCTTGTAAAAGTTACACATTTCGAATCGGTTCACAAATGCACTTAAATGCATCAAACCGATCGCCCAATGTAATACATGCATTTATAAACAATAACAATATACTATGCAAACAGTGGCCTTTATAAAAACATCAGTGTATGTATACATATATGAGTGCAATTTTCAAAGTTCTCAAATGGTAAGTTTCTAATATATATCCTATAAAAGATGAATAAAAAGTTATTGAGGATCTAATGTTTTGGATTTTCTCATGTACCTTTGATGTTACCTTTTTTACAGCAGAAGGAACCTATCTATTTTCTTTTTTGTCAGCTAGTGTTTCGGCGTGGATAGAGATATAATATCCCCAGCGCTAACATCCGATCTGTTAAGACAGGTAAATAGTTAGAATTAACACTGATCAACACTTAAATTGAAAACGCATTTATCTGACTAACCTGAAATTAGTGTCTTGATCTTCAACGTCTACATACTGTAATGTTGGTCCTCTCTTTCGTACTTTCGACTCCATTTTTAAAGTATTAGATAAATAGTAAATGTTTGTTTATCATGATTTTCACAAGTGTATGTGTACATGTACATTGTACATGTATACATGTGGATATATAGATAAAGGTACATGGTGTCAAAGATACCAGGCTTAAATTATGTAATGTTAGATAAAATAAAAAAGCCATGGATTTGTTTAAATAAGTGTTAATCTTTAGTCAGATTTTGATAATCTTATCAATCCGTTTTAACGAATTGTTTGTATCAATTTATACTGTCCATTTTGTTTTTGCATAGATTAACAGAGAAGTCGGCCAAACTCTGTGGTTGATGTTTTTGAGTTCAGTTTGGCCCCTTATAACTATGTCAATGTCTCACCCATTCTTTTTTGACAGTTTTAGCGGTTAAAACTGTAAACCTTTTAATGGTTTTTTGGAGTGGATTCTGTGGAATTCCAGTATATGAGAAACATTTGTGGCATGAATCTGTCTGCCATGACATCCGGCGACCTTAATTGGTAGCAGTTGATTTTACCGTCGTAAATGTCTCTCGCAAATCAAATGGCATTTCGCAATAAAATTGTATTAATCGCGTTGTAACTACGGGTTGACCTGATCATGGTTGGTCATTTACAAATATCCTATTTTATTGATTTTTGTATTGTTTTTTTACATCGCGATGACCTTGAGGTCATCCCGATGTATTGCTATCGCCTAGATTTCCATTATGTAAATTAGTTTTGGGTTTGTAACCGATCTATAAACATGATAAATACGCGCACATAAACGAGTGCAAAATAACATTCCTTATCGTTTGATATAAATACATCTCTTCAATGAATACTGATAAAAATATTTTTGTTTACAACATAAATTAATAATATGAAAATGTTTTGTAGTTATATATATAAGTAAAAAATCATTGATAATATCAATGCACACGTACCGAAAAATTGTGTTAAAGCATGCGGAAGAATATCTCAAAGAACGTTTTGTGAAAATACCGTCAAGGGCCGGTAACTCTGTAATTGATTTTGCGGGAAAATATGAATGCCTACTCGTATCCAATCTTAGAAAAATCGAATTTTTACAGAAAAGTGTCCACCATGCACTTGCATTGCACTATTTTTAGAATAGTAGAATAGAATGATATACAAATGGATTCAAATCATATATATATGTAACTGTTATTTTAATATAATATAAACAACAACTCAGTGTATACTGATTTGTATCACTACAATATAATAGTTATTACGGTGAAGTTGAATTTCCTGTCATTTATTCATCATCCACGCACGAACTTGTCTCAGAAAAAAATATATCTCTGTACATTAACCTCAGTTTTATGTAAAGAGATATGTTGTTTTTTTTCTGAGACAAGTGCTTTTGACCATCCTCAAGAACTTGTGGTCATCCGATGTTCAGTACTTCAGTACTTTGATTTTCTTTTCATTCGTTTTCTTCCTGTTTGGGGACTTAATTTACAAATCGAATGCTGCGGATACAGTTTAAACTCATGCATATCAGCTAAACATAAGAATCAGAATTCTATAATGTATGTACGGCCACACTTAAATCCAATCATGCCACCAGGGATAAGCGGAATATTTAAAATCATTATTATCAAAAATAATAAAATAGTTCTTATAAAACATTCAACGGAAAAGTCAAACCATTACTCCATGTATATGAACAAATAGTACCGGACGATATCAGTTTTATGACATTATGTTTTTAAAACGCAGAAGACATAGTCATAAATGAGTTTACTGTTATCATTAATAAGTTACAGATGGATTCATATGGAAACAATATACCAAACTGAAATACAAAACATTGCAGTGTTAAAATACACGCTTACAAAATAACATATAAACGCAGCAAAAGTTAGTATCGCATTAAGAGATCATGTGAAAATGTAATCAAAGCATGCTCAGAACTGAGATCAATGAATAATCATTCACAATCCAATAAAATCTTACTGCAGCTATTTACAGACACTTCACCTTAATCCACTTTTAAAAAACCCTTAGTCAAACTACACAAAACAAAATAGTTCCAATCTTCTTGCATGTTGCTACGGAAGCCGGTTAGTGTCAGGTTGGAGTTTTATTTTCAAGTCGTTATAACGACTTAGCTAACTTGTTATAACGACTTAGCTAAGTTGTTATAACGACTTAGCATATTTATCTTGTTATAACAACTTAGCTAACTTGTTTTAACGACTTAGCTTAGTTATTTAAACAACTTAGCTAACTCGTTTAAACAACTTAGCTAACTCGTTAAAACGACTTAGCTAACTTGTTTAAACAACTTAGTTATCTTGTTATAACAACTTAGCTTACTTGTTTTAACGACTTAGCTTACTCGTTTAAACAACTTAGCTAACTCGTTTAAATAACTTAGCTAACTCGTTAAAACGACTTAGTTAACTTGTTTAAACAACTTAGCTAACTTGTTATAACAACTTAGCGAATCTGTCTCGTTATAACAACTTAGCTAACTCGTTTAAACAACTTAGCTAACTCGTTCAAACGACTTAGCTAACTTGTTTAAACAACTAAGAATTTTTAAAATTCCGGCACTTAAATGTCCTATACTTTGGCGCTCAAACGTCCTTTTTATCGCTCAAATGTTATGCCATTTCGCTCAAATTTCCATTGTCGACGAATCTTATTACTTTAAGAAATTGAAAAACAATATAACAATTCCAAAAATCTTGGTATATACGTCTGTCCTATGTGTATTACTAATCTTTTCATGGCAGGAATATGGCACTCAAACAAGGTTCATCCAAAAGCCATCCAGCCCATATAATTGTCAGTCCTATCCTGACACTAAAATAATACAAAATACACTGCCATTTGCATCTAAACATCTCCCGGTCATGTGATTCAAGGTGAACAATACCAACATGAATACATAAGTCACTCAAAAGAGTCGACTGACGATTTAGACCATTAAACGTATTAGTAGATCTTGTCTTTCTGATTATTTTTGCAAATTAAAGTTTCTATCTATCTATTCAAATTTTAAAAAGATATTAGGCAAAAACAAACAAAATTGGTAAAATTTGTCATGTAAGGGCAATTACTCCAATAAGAAGTCGTCCGATAGTATTGATGCAAATAAACAGTAGGTAGATCTCAACATTCTGAACATTTCTGCTCCATCAGATTTGTTCTATAGCAGTTTTCAAGATAAGAGACAAAACTTGCATTTTCCCTTTGTTCCATTTTTTGGCCATGTTGGTTTGCAGACGGGGTCATCGAACACATTTTAAAATTAGATACCACAATGATGATTGTGGTCAAGTTTGGTTAAATTTGGCCTAGCAGATTCATAGATTTTTGCCAAAGTTAACGGAAAACGGACGACGGAGGCCAATTGACGAGAAAAGCTCAAAAGGCCCTTTAGGCCAGGTGAGCTAATAATTAGTTAGCTTAGTAAAGATCGAATAAATCAAACCCTTTTCAAATGTCCCCTTTGTTACAATAAAGTCCATGGTTGGGGATTGAAATTATCACAAATATGTTTAACACCCCACGCACCGCCACATTTTTAACGTGTTTGTTCCAATTAAGGAGCCTGTAATCCAGGGGTTGTCGTTGGTTACTGTGTGTCACGGTTGTTTTTTTTTTTTTATTGTTTTAGTATAAATCTAGCAGTTGGTTTTTCCTTTTGAACTCTTTCACATTTTGTCATCCTGTTGCCTTTTATAGTTTACCATAAGGTATGGGTGTTGCTCATTGTTGAAGTTCTCTCAGTCATCACTAGTTTGTTTACATCCTTGTCTGTTTGTTGTTGGTGAGTATGTCGCATTGGCAATCATAAAAAACTACCTTATCAAAAATATTACAATATTTTCTGCTGTACTTCGGAGCAGATTTCAAACAACAACGTTGTAAACAGTCGGGGAAAACATGATCCTGTACAATCCCCAGGTTAAAGCTTGGAAAATAACAGAATCTTTTTTGTTTCAACCTGCAAATTAGCGAATTCATGTTAATCATACCAGATGCGATGTTAAACAACAGCGGTATACTTATAACCCTTATTCTTCATCAACAATTCTGTTTAGCCAAATATAAATATTTGAAAAGACGTTCCAAAACTTGTTTGATCTATAAACTATGTTATCGTGAAAATCTGTGTGGTATATAACTTTCCACTGAATTCCTGTAGAATTCAGATTAGAACTGTGACAAAACCTGTAAGGTTAAGTGCGATGTTTTGAGTATTGTCAATGACTGTTATTATTCAACCGATGAAGCTACTTAGTATCCCTTAAGAAGCTTTGGGAAATATGCCACAAAAATCACGGTTACTGGTTGCCTGACATCTAGCGATCAAAAACACAGACATTATGATTATGGAGACGTATTTGGTTGCACCTCTCATATCCTTTTGTTATATTTTACTTAACCCGATTTGTTGATTATCTATTCTTTTATTTTACTGACATGTGGAACTGTGCGCATGATGCGGTGATGAGGACTTTGGTTATTTTTATTACATTTCTATTACTATTAACTGAATACATATAATTTATAATATGTACTGACGTGATAGCAATAGGATAAATTATAAATGGTCTATCATGAAAAATAATTTTTGCATCAATTTTGTTTTCTTCCATATCTGAAAACCGTGTCCTGTTTTTTTTTTTTTTCTTTTCAAGAATAATTTAAAAGAGAGGCGAAAGATACCAAAGGAATATTCAATCTCATAAATCGAAAACAAACTGACAATGCCATGCAAAAAAAAAAAAACAAAAAGGACGAATAGACACACAAAAGTACACAAAATACACCATAGAAAAACTAAAGACTGAGCAACACTAACTCGATTAAATCTCAGTTGCTCTGGAAGGGTATCTTGCTCTTCATGTGGCACCCGTCGTGTTGCTCATGTAAGTATAAACCCAGTGATAAGTCATATACGAGGAAAAGAGGACGGGATTGTGGTTACGACAATTGGAAAATATCTGTCGTCGTGTGAAACAGATATTCCCTAACGGTCAACCAACTCGTGATGGCGTCCGTAAAATTTTCGAAGGGATGATTTCAACTTTACCACTTCGAACTCTTGGTTAAATAGTTTCCTTGTAGCCAGCAACCCTCTATCAATGAAATTGTGATAGGAAATGCAAACTCTGGAATATCGTATGAACTGGGAGATTTATACTCCATATGCAGGCGCTGCTGGAATGTTATACATGAAAACGGAATGTTTACAATTATTGGGAAGCTGAAATCATCTCTTTTGTTCTTGGCCGACCCTCCTTATCAATTTCTAGATGTAAGTCAAGATATGAGGCAGGCTTAACTGTATCTGGTGTATCTCAAGTTCGATGGGATAGATGCGTTCAACATTTCCACCAAACTTTGAATTATTTAGTGAGAGAACGTATGATCATCTATATAGCGGAACATAAAGTTAAAAGATAAGGCTAGCATCATTTAATTCTTCCTAAGAAGCTCCTGTATGAAGTCAGTCTCATATAGAAAAGAGAACAAGTTGTCAAGAAGAGGAGCACAATTGGTTCCCGTGGGAATGCCGATTGTTTGTTGAAAAAAACGTCCTCAAAACGTAACAAATGTGTTGTCAATCAAGAAATCAAGCATACTAATTATATTAGTTTCAAAAAATGTTTTGTTTGCATCAGAGTGATTCAAGTTCAGTTTGTTGATGAACATAATTTTATTACAACTACACAATGTACCAATTATTTGTTGACTCTTCTCCATCAATTTTAAATATTGTTCTAAAAGTTATGTTTAGTAATAATAAAAATAGTAAAAGTAAAACTGTAAGAAATTGAAAACGGATACCATTAACTGAATACCTTTTTAATCGGAAAAGGTTTACGTCACATACAAGTTAATATTGTAATCCTATGTAAGTGGGATCACTTAACGCCCATTCTTTACATATAGCCTGGGACTTATACATGATTAGATATTGTTCCAAAATTTACATGTAGCCTCGTGAAATATTACAGACTCGGCTGTTCCAACTAATGGATCATCCTCTCCTCTTTTTCGTTGTTGCTGTCATAGTCAAATTAAATCACAAATTTGATATACACGTTCAGTTATGCTGTACCATATATCCTTAAACTGGCCTAATTGATATATCTGTAGAATTTCGTCAGGTTGTTTCAAACATGTTGAATGTTCCATTATTTATGATTATAATTTGCCCCGCATATTAGTGTATTATAGAAAAATAATTATTAATAAAAGAGGAAATTGATACCAAGGAGACAATTAAAAATCATAAGTCGAAGAAAAACAGACAATGCCATCCCATCCCCCTTCCCCCCAAAAAAAACAATAAAAAGACAAACAACAGTCTACAAAACACTAAACAGGGAACAAAAAACTAAATACAGAGCACCCACTAAAAGCGGGGGCGATCTCATGTTCTCTGGGAGAGTAAGCATATCATGTTCCATTAGCGGGTCCCGTCGTGTTGCACATTACATAATAAATACGGCGGTAAGTCGCTTTAGGGGATATTACAATCGAGGGAAAGAAGACGGGTTTGTAGCTACGATTATTATTCATTTTACAACATCTACAAATACGATTGTCTCTAGGAATATTGTCATAGCGACCTGTTACTAAATATAATTTCAAGCTTCATCTACGTAGTTTGGTAAGTATATTGGTATTAAAATCATATTGTAAATAATTCTCCATACAAAAAAATCTAATTTAAAACATTTATAGATAGACAGTTTTTCACAAGCATTAATATTAGCATACCAGCTTTGATAATATTGATGGTTTATACAAGATTTAATAAGGTCAAATAATCATTTCATTATGTAATCTTGGTTAATCCATATATAATTCAAACCTAAACTAAACAAAAGGTCTCTTACATTGTATGCCTAATTTGTTTTGCCATTAGAAGCAGCAATACATATAATTTTATATACATCGTAAACAATATTTGGTTGGTCCTGAATTAAATGCAACCAATATTTAACAATTATATATTTTCTTGTATATATTGAAAAACAAACACAACCAAAATGACCAATGCTAAATATAAATATTGAATTGCTAATGAGTAGTAACGATGGATATTAGAAAAACATAGTAATTACACTTGGTGTGGTTTTAATTATTAATTATAAGCATTTATGACCCAAGCTGAGAACGGATTTAATCTTTTGATGAATGCATAAGAAACTTTTGTGAGCAAAGTATCAAAATACGATATGCAATTATAATAAAATTATGATTTCTTTGAAAATAAAATTAGTTAGTATTTTTTATATTAAATTGCCATGAAATATTTACCTAAATAAATATTTTAACTGCCGGTCAAGATATTATTCCCAGTATAAACCATAGACATAGATTTTAAATAAATATTTATATACATTTTATATAAATTTTATACACATAAAGCATTGAAAATAAAAGTAACAAAGTTATTTTAATAGAATAGATTATATGGTAAACACTGTTCTTTAAAAAATTGGAACGAATTGACCAAACAACTTGGGACGAATTGGTTGGTACGAATCGGAGTTGAAACGAATCATCCAGATACCCTTGAATACCATACTTAACTGGGAAATATATACTCAGTTCATTATTCACAGGCGCTGCTGGAATTAAGCTACATAGATATGGAAAGTTCACAATTGGAAAGTTGAAATCATTACCGCTGTAGCAAAATTTAGTTCTCAACCGACGATCTGGTCAATTACTAAATAAATTTATTTCGAGCATGTAAGTTTCATTATTCACAGGCGCTGCTGGAATTAAGCTACATAGATATGGAAAGTTCACAATTGGAAAGTTGAAATCATTACCGCTGTAGCAAAATTTAGTTCTCAACCGACGCTCTGGTCAATTACTAAATAAAAGTGTGCTATCTTTCATTTCAGTTATAATGGGATATTTCACCATAGTCACCAAAATTTGAATAATTTAGTGAGAGAACATCTTCAATATAGCGGAATGCCAGCTTCTTTTCATTCTTCCTGGAATCTCTTGTATAGAATCTATCCCATTAACAGAACAAGTCGTATTTAGAGTCATGCTCGAAATTGAAACACATAATTTACCTTCACCACCAGTTATCACCATGCAATGATCGCTTCTCTCCCTTTCCACATAAAGTTTCTAACAAAAAATTCGATGACAAAATTTCAACAGGAAAGATGTCAAATGATATAACAGAAGAAGCAGTCAAAAGTTTGAAAGCAAAGGTATATGCCTGTGCGAGAGATGGTATGGCTATCAGTATTTTCGCCATGCTATGGAATTCAGACAAAACAATTATTCACGAAGTGCTTAATCACGTCACTGAAGAAAACGAACAAAAAACTACTCCATTAATTATTGCGGCTAGAAATGGGTCCGAAAAAGTAGTATCGATATTATTATCAAATTTTAATGTAGATATAGAACAAACAGGCACTGTCAAATTTGAAAATTACACTATCGATAAAGCTACAGCTCTCTGGTGTGCAGCAGGGGCAGGTCATTTTGGAATTATTAAGTTACTGATCCAAAACGGTGCCGATGTTAATCACCCAACTAAAACGAATTCAACACCTTTAAGAGCTGCATGCTTTGATGGAAGATTAGAGATTGTCAAGTACTTAGTTCAACATAACGCAGACATCAGTCTTCCAAATACTTACAGTAATACCTGTCTCATGATAGCGTCCTACAAGGGTCACATTGAAGTAGTGAAGTATTTGTTAGAAAAGAAGGGAAATCCAAACACTGTTGCTCACTGTGGTGCAACAGCTTTGCACTTTGCTGCTGAATGTGGTCATGTCAATATCGTGAAAGAACTTATAAATTATAGGGCAAAACAAATTGAAAATGATCATAAAATGACTCCATTGTTAGTTGCTGCAGAGGCAGGGAAATTTGAGGTTGTTGACTATATGGTTTCCTTACCTAGTTGCACTAAAAAAGATAAAATTGATGCTTTGGAACTGTTAGGAGCTTTTTATGCAAATGACAAAATTGAATATGACCTTAACAAAGCTGTCCAATACTTTGAAGAAGCTATGCATGTGCGATACAGTGATCCAAATAACATTATTTATAAAGAGTATCATCCACCCGTCCAAGCATATGAGAATGTTAAGGAATGTCAAACTTTAGAAGATTTACAGAAAATCAAGGGACAACGTAATGCAATTCATATGCAAGCTCTAACTGTCAAAGAAAGAATCCTTGGGGAAGACAATCCAGAAGTTGCTAGTGCTTTGATATATCGTGGGGCAGTCTACGCTGACAGTGCTAGGTTTAGTCGATGTATTGAGTTGTGGTTTCATGCATTGAAATTGCGTCAAAAGAATAAGAGTTCTGTTTCAAAAGATTTATTGAGATTTGCACAAGTTTTCTCACAAATGATTCATGTTGGGGAAAAATTAGCAATAGCTATTGTGACTCAGGTTTTTGAAAAGGCTGTAGATGAACTTGTTTTTGATTCAGAGAGGTTAAAATTGGATGTGGAAAATGTTACAGCAAAAGAATTATTTCAGATTAATATTCACACATCTTTATATCTTTTAGTAATTGCTATTCACTGTGATCATTCAGAAGGAGAATTAGAAAAACTCAAAGGTTTGACTTACAAATTTATCAAACTTAATCCTCTATTAGAAAACAAATATACTCCACTTCATATGGCAGTAGATTCTGCAACCATGGTTGATGACTTTCATGTTGAAGAGGTAGTATCTTTCCCAAATGGACTGTTGACTGAACTTTTCATGCAATGTGGAGCTTGTCCGAATGTTGTTGACTGTCAGAAAAACACTCCATTGCATATAATTGCCAGACACAATGATTCTGAAACACTACACCAGTGTATACTTAGTCTGATAAAGAATGGTGCTCACATAGATATGTGTAATCTTGAGAAGAAAACACCATTAGAATGCTCATTAACTGATGTTGCATGTTCAATAATCAGGAACAACAGTGAAATTTCTCTTAAGTGCATTGCTGCAAGATGTATTCAGAAAAATGTGCTTCCATTCAAGGATTTAGTGCCAGATTTTTTGGAAGAATTTATAGCTATGCATTAATTAAAACTATCTAGATTTTAACAAAGTGTATTTTGACATACATTTGTACATGTCATTTGCATGTACAAAATGTACCTGATTTATTCAAAAACAAACATTTTTCCAAATGAAACATTGCAAAATGGATGGTCAGACAATTCAACCTCAAAATTTTATAAGTCCATCTGATTAAAAGAATTAAGATTAAAATTAATTAAAATAGATATAAAAAAGGGACTGATGTTATCATTTGATTTATTTCATTGAACTTACATGTATAATCCTGCTTTTGCAAATGGGTGAGGGGAAATTATAAACAGTGTGTTTTTTCAGCTGTGCTTTGACTTATAATTACCTTTTTTAACTTAAATTTGTTTATATTGTTACTTGTAGACTCTATTAGTAAATACATGTATTTCACTTTATTAATTTTGTATGCATTTTTATAATTCTGATTGTGAAATTTGTTTGATTTTTAACTTAATTTAAAAACCAGAATTATGTTCTGTCATGTCTGTAAATTAATTTTTTTGTGTAACCAAAATTATTTTTTTAATTTTTTGTATAACCAATTTTGAATTGTTAATTTTTCTGTCTTAATTGTATACATGGTATAGCTTTGATATAGATTGTACTAGTACTTGTGTACATTTTGTACATGGTATATTTACAAAAAAATGTATGTGCCATACACAAATGCAATGTTTTGCTTACAACCATTGTTTGTTTTGTTATGTTTGTCATCATGATATCATCATTTACATATTTTGTTCCATTTTTTTGGAAGAAAATGTATGCTGAATTATTTTTGTAAATATCTTTTTTTTTGAGAGAGAGAGAGCGATTATTTTTCATTTACAAATTATTTGAATTCAAACTATTTATTTGACCTGTTAAGAATAAACATGTACATCATGTACACAACAAATGTACATTGTGTATCATCTATTGTTTTATAACAACTGTTCTCTTTTATCAAAATACAGTATTAAACATGTTAAACAGGGATCTGATGTTCCAGAAGCATGATAAGACATGTCCCTATGTGTTACCCGAACTAGATAAAATACAGCTTACATATGAGAATTAAAAAAAAATCCTGTTAGCCCCTGCAAAGTTAATTTGAAGATCTGTTTGAAGTCATAATTCACTGTGTACTTTATTTAGTGTATCAGTACCTTATTAGGAGGAAAGAAAAACAGGAAAATAAAATAAAATTCAGTTAAAAAAGAATTGTATATATCAGTAACTATGAAAATTAGACCCAGGAAATTTAATGTGTTTCCAGTAAAATGTTGAAAACAATTACATGTTCTGGTCATGCTGGTAGAGTTGGTATAATGTTGGTAGGCAAATAATTTTTTAAAATTTTTTTCAAAAAGTTGTCAACTTGTTAAAACAGGAAACAGTCTGACTAAAGAACTAAAGAATGACTCAAAAATCTTTAGGTTTGTCACTATAAATTAGGGTCAGTTTGGGTAGCAGAAACACATGTTTGGTTAGGCCTTAGCAGATTAGTAACAATTCATCAAGATTCTTAGAGAAATACATTATATATGTAATAAGTTCTATACGATCCTTTTGTTTTGCTGTATACATGTATTTTGGTTTAACTTTACAGGATATTGCACTAAAGCAATTTAAATTTACTGATGTTTTTCTTATTACAATTGTACGTCTTTGGATCAGGAATTTCAAATTAATAAAGCAAATTATATTAACCGTTTGTCAGTAAAAGTTATTAGAAAACATTGGATTTCCTTCTGTGGCAAATTTTGTTTTGTTTGAATCATTGAAATAGGTCTATTAACAGCTCTTTGTTGATACATGTACAAATCGGGATTCATTACTAAATTAAACCTACATCTGAAATGTACATGTAAGAATGATGGAGTTGTCTCTCTTTGTCCAAATCTAGTTAGATATCCTTAATAAAAAAAAAAACATTAATGTTGACTTTTCTTTTTTGTGATAAGTTTAAAGTTTTTATAGCCCGTCAATTTTTTGACGGGACATATTATGGTATACAAATGTCCGGCGTCCGTCTGTCTGTCTGGCGTAAACATGTCGCACCGTAACTTGAGAATGACTTATCCAAATTTCATGAAACTTAACATAGTTGTTTCTTATGATGGTCAAACGATCTGTATACTTTTTGGTGAAAATAAGATTAAAACTTTTTGAGTTACGGGACTTAGTAACTAAAACAGGTGTGTGTTTTTTTTCACATGTTGCGCCGTATCTCAAAAACAATTTATGATTATTGCTTAAAACTTTACACACTTCTTAGTTATATTAATCTTAAGATCTGTATACTTTTTGGTGATGATTCAAAATTTTATTTTAGAGATATTGAGTATTTTGTTGAAAAAGGGGGTGGGGTTTTTCACATGTCGCCCCGTATCTCAAAAACAGTTTATGATTATTGCTTAAAACTTTACACACTTCTTAGTTATATTAACCTTAAGATCTGTATACTTTTTGGTGATGATTCAAAATTTTATTTTTGAGTTACATTGTATTGAGTATTTTGTAAAAAAAGGGGAGGGATTTTTCACATGTCGCGCCGTATCTCAAAAACGATTTATGATTATTGCTTAAAATTTTACACACTTCTTAGTTATATTAATCTAAAGATCTGTATTCTTTTTGGTTTTGATTCAAAATTTTATTTTTGAGATATTGTTTTTTTTTTTTTTTTTAAAAGGGAGGGTTTTCACATGTCGCGCCGTATCTCAAAAACGATTTATGATTATTGCTTAAAATTTTACACACTTCTTAGTTATATTAATCTAAAGATCTGTTTACTTTTTGGTTTTGATTAAAAATTTTATTTTAGAGATATTGAGTTTTTTGTAAAAAAAAAAAAAGGGGATTTCGCATGTCGCGCCGTATGTCAGAAACTATTTATGCTTGTTGCATAAAAATTCACACACAAGACGACGGGTGTATCATGTGCTCATGGCGCAGCTGTTTATTTATACAATCAATACAATTTTTATTCTAATGAACCATTATTGTCTTATTACATTATTGTTTAGTTTGTTTATTATGTTATGAATAATTACATTGTAATTGGTCTGCCCTTCATAGGGTACCTTAATTGGTTAATAAAATGATCTGTATCTGTATAAGTCATTTCTTCACCTCATTGTTTAAAAGGTATTTTGACAAGTGATACCTCACAGAGTTAAGTGAAATTCATATAAGATTTTTATTCAGTCATTTTACAATTTGTTGTCTCCCTTTTGCCAGAACATTAATGCATATTCAGTTATTCATTTGTTTACTAAGATGTTTGTTGAGATTTAAACATGGAGCAATGATGATCAAAACCCTATTGTCATTGGCTTGATAGGGATATCCATTTTAAGGCCTCCTCTCTATCTTTGTTAGTAAACAACATAGTACAATGAGGGTGCCCTACTTAAGATCCTATCCATGCCAATGTCATGCATAATGTATACTCCAATATAAATTTCTAAACCAATCTGTTTGTATATCATGGTATATGTACATGTATGTAATAATACATGTTCTCGTCATGAAAAATATTATATTCAAAATTATATAATTTGCAGAAAGTAGTGCAGACATTGTACCTGTAGCTTATGAATCTACTTGTTTTACCTACATTGTACAATTATGGACAAAGGAAGATACCAGTAACTCAATTTAAAAGTTGGCTTAAACAAACATTGATTTGCTTAGTAAATTTTTCATTTGAGTTTGGTACATCTTTGAAGTTATAGATTGGATTGTTGATGAATAAGTTATTAATTTTATAGTCATCATTTTATTGTATCATCCTGGATAGGCCTGAAATATTTGCCACTGCAAAGCATGCCTAATCAATCAATCAGTGTATTATTGTCAATTAAGAGCTTAAAGCTTACAATGTTATTGTTGTGCTTGTAAATAGTATAATAATCTGTTATTCTGTGAAATTGTAATTTATTGAATAAGTGTCTATGAATACAAGTTTTTGATCTACTTTGTGTTTTCTTGTAATCTGCATATAATTCATTTACCCAGTATTGATATTATACTGACATCACAGCATTCAAGTCAAAATTTGAAAATAATAAGTGTATCGCAGGGGCTCGTATCATAGATGTTTTAGGAGCGGAAATATATGCAAGTCTATTGATATGCGTTCTACATAAACACTATGAGTGTACTGTATCTGCGGAGTAGAACATAAAAAAGACAGTAACCTAACAACTGAACACAAAACAGAAATATAAAGATCAAGATACAGTCTTCAACAATTGACAACTGCCTTTAGTGATACCATATACATGTATATCACACTGTCAAAATAACTCAGTCTAGACAAATTGGTAAATTTGATGGATGCTATCAAAGTTTCATCAACAACTAATTCCAGGGAACACTCAGATATGACCACCACTGACAAGGTTCTCAACTTGAGACAAGCACATTAATATGCGGAAGAGTTGAACTGTATTGTATTTAGTTTCTTTTCTAGCTTTGTCTACGTTCAATGTTAAGTTATCTAAGTCCTTTTAAGAGTAGGCAATATGATTAACAGTCAGTGATTTCCCCTGACCATGATCTAATATTCCTGTGTTAAGATATTTTCCTCTGCATGACAGGTCAACTTTAATTGGTAAATGGATTCACTGTAGGGAGTTTTGAATACATTTATCTCAAATATTAAAGGACAACATCAACAACCAACTCCTCTGAAAAAATAGACATACAAATATTGGTTTGTTTTAAATTAGTCATTTTGGGGCGCTTTATAGCTTGTTAAGCGGTATGGGTTTTTCCTAATGTCGAAGGCCGTACGATGACCTATAGTTGCTTACCTTTAACATAATTTGGTCTCGGTTGGAGAGGTGTCTCATTGGCAACCATAAGACATTTTCTTATTTTAATGAACAACTTACAACTCATTGTCCAGATAACCTTGTTTTTTTTAGTACAGATTGTGTTGGAGTAAAATGTGGAAACCAGTTTTACATGCTCACAGACCTCCCCTGTTCCTATCTAGACAAACATCGTAGAACTAAAACAATAAACAATGCAGCGACCAACAGGATTACAACTAACTTCAACAACGAAACAAAAACAGCACATAATTTGAAAAGAAGAATAAAAACAATACTGGCTACTGCTGTTTTTCAACAGCTGAAGCTAAGGTTGCTTCAGCTGTTAGTTGGGTACTGTCACTCAAGAAAACAAAAAAAATAGGAACAGCACTCCTGATTCACTGTAGCTAAGGTTGCTTCAGCTGTTAGTTTGGTACAGCTGTCACTCAAGAAAACAAAGAAAATAGGAACAGCACTCCTGATACATCTACATATCATATCATATTTACTTCATTCTCATCCATTCTAGTCAGGTTAAGAGCTGTTTTTTTATTGACTACACATGGATGAACAATATTTGGTGTATGAATTGGTTGTAAGATAGTTAAGTAGTAATTAAAGTTGTCAGTATATTTGATCTACTCCTCACTAAGTTTATATGCAAGACAGGCCAACAGTTTGAAATGCTACTGTAGGTCTGTCTTCTATATGTCCAATTGCTTCAACCGCAAATTTACAGTGATCATTTCTCTAAACTATACAAGTTACGTACAAAAAAATTAAACTGTAATATTTTGTAAAGAGTCATATGACATTGATTGAGTCAGGCGAGACATATTGGTATGTAAGCTCTTGTTAGTTATGTAATGACAGCAATAGTTCTGGAATAAATAACACAGAGGATTTAGGCTTTTCGACTTTATATGGTGGTAGTGGCCAAATAAAACTGTTCTTATGTTATGTAATTGCATAATGTACAGGAGTGTACACACTGAGATGTCTGGCAATTTAACATTGACCAATGCACATAAATGAGTTCATGATAATACGAAACCTGCAACAGATATGAGCTCAATACAATCATTCTATGCACTATTGCTGACCTAGTTTTTGTAGTATCTGAGATACAGACTTGACCACGAAAACTGAACCTCAATCACTGACCCATGAAATAAGGTCAAGTTTAGGTGAGCCCTGTGTAACAGACATGTAAACCGTGAAATAGTGATTATATATTAAATAAAGATAACTTAGCCTAATATTCATAATACATGAGAAATTCATGTAACAAAAAAATATATATATAATTGCAAAACTATGAAAATGAGACCAAGGACAATGGATGTGTGACATAACCTTCATATTATAAGGTATCTAGATGTATGCAAGGTATGAAGCATCCAGGTCTTCTATCTTTTTAAATATATAGTTTTAAAGAAATAGTTAACGCCACCGCTGCCTCTGGATTTGCATCCTTATGTCTCCATTTCTGTGATTTTTATAGCTGAGGCAATAATAGGAATCTCTAACATCATATAGGACAGTACAACAGACCACACATAAACATCACACTCGGGCAAAGAAATAAACATACAACCAAAGGAAAGTACAACAGACCACACATAAACATCACACTCAGGCAAAGAAATAAACATACAACCAAAGGACAGTACAACAGACCACACATAAACATCACACTCAGGCAAAGAAACATACAACCAAAGACAGTACAACAGACCACACATAAACATCACACTCCGGCAAAGAAATAAACATACAACCAAAGGACAGTACAACTTCCTCACATAAACATCACACTCTGGCAAAGAAATAAACATACAACCACAGGACAGTACAACAGACCACACATAAACATCACACTCCGGCAGAGAAATAAACATACAACCAAAGGACAGTACAACAGACCACACATAAACATCACACTCAGGGAAAGAAATAAACATACAACCAAAGGACAGTACAACAGACCACACATAAACATCACACTCAGGCAAAGAAATAAACATACAACTAAAGGACAGTACAACAGACCACACATAAACATCACACTCAGGCAAAGAAATAAACATACAACCAAAGGACAGTACAACAGACCACACATAAACATCACACTCAGGCAAAGAAATAAACATACAACTAAAGGACAGTACAACAGACCACACATAAACATCACACTCAGGCAAAGAAATAAACATACAACCAAAGGACAGTACAACAGACCACACATAAACATCACACTCAGGCAAAGAAATAAACATACAACAAAAGGACAGTACAACAGACCACACATAAACATCACACTCCGGCAAAGAAATAAACATACAACCAAAGGACAGTACAACAGACCACAAATAAACATCACACTCAGGCGAAGAAATAAACATAAACACCAAAGGACAGTACAACAGACCACACATAAACATCACACTCAGGCGAAGAAATAAACATACAACCAAAGGACAGTACAACAGACCACACATAAACATCACACTCAGGCAAAGAAACATACAACCAAAGGACAGTACAACAGACCACACATAAACATCACACTCAGGCAAAGAAATAAACATACAACAAAAGGACAGTACAACAGACCACACATAAACATCACATTCCGGCAAAGAAATAAACATACAACAAAAGGACAGTAGGTCCGAGTACACAGTTATTTCGTAGTGCATTTCTTTTAGACAATAAATGAAAATTAAAAAAATCCCACCTGCGCTTTCTCAATAATATTTTTACAGTGTGTTGTACTACTTTTGGGACAAATTATATCAAAATTATAGAAAACTTCATCGGCTCTAACTCAAAATATGGACAATTTCATGCTGAGGGGGTCTTCAAATCTTTTGACAGCCTCCGAAGTGCTAATTTTTAACATTTTTCAGCTGGACCAAATCACTACTTTACTTTAAAATTCATGACCCAAATTTTTTTACAGTGTCATTTCACCCCCCTACTTACTATTTGAGTCATAAAACATGGAGAAATAAATTCGGAAGGGGTATAAAAAAAATCGACAAGTAACACACTGTCCACACTAGGGACTATATTCGTGGACAACGAAAATCAAAGGACGATAACTGTGTACCCGGACCTAATAGGGTAGAAAAAGTTGACCAATCTTAATGAAACTTGGTATGACCAAAGCTTATTAAATTATAAGACTGCTTACAAAGTTTCATGGCAATAGGATATATATTATAGACAATATGACTACTTCTATATTCAACTTTGAGTGTTAAATTTAGATGATAAAATTGAAAATTTTCAACTATCAACATTTGGGGCTTAAAAAATTTAAATATTGCAAAAAAATACTTTTGAAATGCCTTAATATATAATATATTATGTATTAAAAGCAATAGAGTACTCATTTGATTTATCAGACTTATCATAATTATTAAAAAGTCAAATTTATATGAGCCTGTGGCTAAAAATGGAGGTTTTCCAATGAAGGGGGGCCTTACATGAAGATGTAATATTTTCCAGCAATTTTAAATTTGTAAAGCTTTTTGGTTATAAATAATCCTTACATATGTATTTAATGTACTTTAAATGGAAAGAAAACTTACAAATAACATATCACATTAGTTTAAAAGGGTCTTAGGCCAAGTAAGACTGAAAATAATTTAGGGTCAATTTAGGCCGTATCACATATTTACATTTAAAAATGCATATTGAAGCTATATGAAATAAAATTTTGTGTCTTTTCTATCATTTCTATACTCAGGTGACATGATACAATAAATCTGAGCACAAAAAGACTCTTGCATTCAACTTTTTTTGCAAACAGTATGGTCTGATACAAAGATTTTTCACTTTTTAGTGAAAAACATGCATGCAATTTTAGTCTCAACAGGCTTATATTTGAACCACTTGCTATCCTACAGAAGAAAAGAAAGATATTATGTGACATAAAACAGGTACAAAAGACATTGTTAAGCGCTTTTTATACAAATTTAGTGAGGTCTTTATAATGGACTTCAACTTTTATGTTCCAAGCTCCTCACATTTAACTCGATCCAAACAGGGCGTTAGACGAGGACCATATATACAACACATTTTGAACATATTGTCTGAGATAATCTTCTTTTCTGTAGATTCAGAGTTCACAAATGAGTAATACAACTGGATTGAAGCATAGAAACACAAATATTGACACATAAAAACCTGTCAGATAGAAAGTCAGAATGCCACTTATGCATCAAAATTGAAAAAGCTATGAAATGCTTATTTTGACAATAAAATGCCAAAATTGGTCATTTTTGCAGAAATTCTATCAAATAAAAGTTTTAATCCTTTAGTTTTATGCTATTTGATAAATTGACACCATCAAATCATTCAGGGAAGTTGCCAAAGTACAGATTCTATATTTCCTGATTTCACCTCTTAGGTCCGAGTACACAGTTATTTCGTAGTGCATTTCTTTTAGACAATAAATGAAAATTAAAAAAATCCCACCTGCGCTTTCTCAATAATATTTTTACAGTGTGTTGTACTACTTTTGGGACAAATTATATCAAAATTATAGAAAACTTCATCGGCTCTAACTCAAAATATGGACAATTTCATGCTGAGGGGGTCTTCAAATCTTTTGACAGCCTCCGAAGTGCTAATTTTTAACATTTTTCAGCTGGACCAAATCACTACTTTACTTTAAAATTCATGACCCAAATTTTTTTACAGTGTCATTTCACCCCCCTACTTACTATTTGAGTCATAAAACATGGAGAAATAAATTCGGAAGGGGTATAAAAAAAATCGACAAGTAACACACTGTCCACACTAGGGACTATATTCGTGGACAACGAAAATCAAAGGACGATAACTGTGTACCCGGACCAGTACAACAGACCACAAATAAACATCACACTCAGGCAAAGAAATAAACATACAACTAAAGGACAGTACAACAGACCACACATAAACATCACACTCAGGCAAAGAAATAAACATACAACCAAAGGACAGTACAACAGACCACAAATAAACATCACACTCAGGCAAAGAAATAAACATACAACAAAAGGACAGTACAACAGACCACACATAAACATCACACTCCGGCAAAGAAATAAACATACAACCAAAGGACAGTACAACAGACCACACATAAACATCACACTCAGGCAAAGAAATAAACATACAACCAAAGGACAGTACAACAGACCACACATAAACATCACACTCAGGCAAAGAAATAAACATACAACAAAAGGACAGTACAACAGACCACACATAAACATCACACTTAGGCAAAGAAATAAACATACAACCAAAGACAAACAGCTTGGAACAACACATAGATCAGATACATCATAGCCTGACTTGGTTCAGACACAAAATGTGGTTAAACCAGTTTTATGTTCACACAAGTCCCTGTTATATCATGCAATCTATCATTTTACCTCTGTAAATTCAGAAATTATTGTATTCATTTATTGTTGCGATTAATGAACAATAGACAAAACTGTGAAAATTTATTAATTATTGCCAATTACAGGAAATGCTGCAAACAAATATGCTTTAAAAAATTTAAATGCAAGTTTTTGTTTTTGCAAAACCAATCCGTAAGCAATTTATACAATAATAAAAGAACAGAATTCCAGTGTCCACTGCATTCCACATATTTTATCTGTCCAAGGGCAATAACTATTAAAAAATTCACTCATTTTATTGTTCTTTTAAACTTTTTAAAACAGAGAAATGAAGACTTACAATGCAATTTTCCATATAATTAATATTTCCAAGGGGCACAACTCTTAAATAGTTGATCTTCACTGATTTTCAAAAGTGTATAAGACACTGCTGATATAAACCTTTAATATAAATTTCATAAATATTTGGCAAGAATTGAACACATTAGAATGTTTACAATACAACTTTTCCATAGACTTAATATTTCCAAGGGGCATAACTCTTTTATCAATAACTAATCGGCACTGATTTTTGAACTTAATCCAGACATTGCTGATTTAAATCTTTAATATAAATTTTATAACAATCCATTGAAGAAATGTAGGCTTGAGAGTGCTTACAATGCAATTTTTCATATAATTAATTTTTCCTAGGGGCACAACTCTTTAAAAAATAGGTTGATCAACATTGATTTTCAAACTTGTCCAAGAAATTGCTGATATATAAACCTTTGATATATAATTTATAAAACTCTGGCAAAAATTGTACATGTGAGAGAGCTTACAATGTAATTTTTCTAATAATTAATAATCAATATTTCCCAGGGAGTCTTGAAGCCAAAAAATACAGGAATTAATTTTTTTTCTTTAATGGAAACAAAACAAGTTTTGACTAATATTTCTACTTGGAACTTTAATTAGTTATATGTGATGTACAAGATTTATAAGGTACTATGATATAACATCTTAAAAAAAATTATAAGGGAAATTTTTAAATACAAATAAAATATGAAAAATCAAAAATACTTAATTTCTAATAAAAAAAATGGTCATTGAAAAGTACTATAAATTTAAAGGTTCTTTCAAGAGAAACCCAAAATATATATATTGACTGTCCTGAGCTAACAAATATAAATGTAGATAATTTTATAAACAACAACTTTAAGTGGGTTTTGCTGGAAAAAGGAAGACGTAACCACTTGAAAGGTAATTACTTTAACTAGTGGATGGTTTATGGTGATACATACTTTATATATTTTTTCTGAATACAAAACCAATTCAAAATATATATCTTTGATTTTTTTTATAGTAGCTTCAGTAGAAAATATGTATTTATAGATTGCATTGTACATAGCAAGAACTGTTATTATAGATTAAATGTAAACTCAAATACAGGAAGCTGAGGAAAACTAATGTGTATAAATCATTGATGAAAGTACAGTTACATATATGGACACAATTTATACCATTTCCTTTTTCAATTATATATCATTAAACATGTGTGAATGACGATTTTCATTTTTACAGTTGTAGGGACTTATAGTTTGATGCATCATGTTATTGCAAAAATCAGTGCTTAAAAATAATTGATGGACATGCAGTTATTTCAAATAATTCAAATTAAAAATTAAACATAATGCACAAAATTGAAGAGTAGAGATAAAATATTCTTATTTCAGAAATGAATAATTAACTAAAATTCTAACTTTTGAAAACACTGTTGAATTGCATGTTGTTTTTATTTAAAGAACAATCCATTTTTTAGCATATATTTTCTAATATTTTATTTGAGTTTAAAATTGAAATTGTTTCTATATATTTTAAAACCCTTGCATGAAATGGGCCATTTAAGCTTTCCTTTCACCGTTCTTTACATGTCACAATGTAATCAAACAATAAAAGTAATTTTCTATAAATGAAAAATAAATTTTTAAATTGTTAGCCAGTGCGAAAATTGAAAAGAAATTTTCTGTAATAACAACATACAATTTGTAAGAAACGATTTTAATGTTAACAGCCTGATAATGTCACTTGATAAAGCCTTGCTTTCTTTGCTGTACTACTAGGTCTTGAACATCCAATATAGAGTTGGCCTGTTGGTGTAAAGGCAAGGCAGTATGGACGGATTCTTCTCATAATCTTGGTATTATAATGGAACAAAAGTTTTCCTGTATTATTTAAAAAGTGAAACACCTCAGTGCCTACATCCACTACAATAACATTGTCTCTTGGTGTTGTCACTATTCTGACTGGTGTGAATGGTATATCCTTGTTGATATTTATATGTCCCATATATGTATTGATTATATCCCCACCCTGTCCTAACACTACCACTCTACCTCGATCACTATCCGCTTCACAATCTACCACATGTATGTTCCCATTACTGGTACTGTTTATACTCTGTGGATAGGTGAATATAGGTTGATTAAGTTTATCATGTTCATAAACAATCTCATGGTCTCCCTTCTCATCCATTACAAACACAGCTCTTCTTCCTAGTTCATCATCATTACCTCCTACAACTACTTTATTACCACTGGTGATGTGGATGGCAGTAGAACCTAAAGGATCCACATCATATACACTGTCTGTCAGTTCACCGGTGATACTATTGAGTTGTATTAGACTGGATTCCCCTTCTGTACACAGGAGAATATCATTAGATGGAAGTACTGCCATGCCATAGATATTGATGTTGAAAGAACATATTATCTTCAGATTATTTCCTTCAGGTTTTATTTTCACCAACTTTTCATCTATATCACAATTTATCCAGATTGACTTGTCAGAACATGGAATTATATCTGTTACAATGGAAAGTTCAGTCGGATATTCTGAAATGATATCGAGAGCAACACCTAATTTTACCGGACTGTCATCACTTTGTAAGACTCCAACATTAGACTGAGTGATCTCCCCTGGATCAAATTTAGGAATGGAATTGTATGATGACTGGGTTTTTGGTACTGGTATATCTATCAATTTCTCAATTTGATGGATTTCACGAAAAAACTTGTCAATATCTGTTGCCTTAATAAGATCTATGGTTTCATTGTTTTTGTCATCTGCCTCTATCATAAATCTTAATATGACATCAAGATCAGTGTCAATTGAATACATTATTGCTTTTTTATTTTCACTTACTTCATTTTTTAGCTCTTCTATGTGTTTGTCAACTGCTTGCTTTAAAGCATTCCCATGATTTTGAATGTTTTGTATAACCTCAGTGTAATTTTCATTTTCATGAGACTTGCATTGTTCCAAAAGTTCTTTATTTGTTGCCAGTTTAGCTTTATTGATCTGGATTTTACTTTGTCCTTTCTTTAGCTTCTCTATTTTCATATTAAATCCTTCACTGATTTTGATTAAATCATGTATTTTGTGAAATTTATTGATGCATATTGGACAAACTAGACTGTCACATGTAGTACAAAAGAGACGATACATCTGTCCAAAGTGATCTTTGCATTGAATGTTTGAAAAATCCACTTTTTCAGAATGCACACCTACTTGCTTAATGTCAATTATCTTATGATTTTGAGAATTTTTAATTTTTGAATGTTTTCTATCCCTACAGTTAGTACACAATAGTAATTCACAGTCTTCACATTTCCATTTTATAGTTTCATTTTCACACAAGTTACATTTTACTGGTACTTGACTTTTACTAACTGATTGAGAGAACGCCATTTTAATAAATCTAGTTTGTTATACATGTATGATGTATGTATTTTACTTCCTGGTTTTATATAGGGACATCCTGATCATGTTGCAGATAATTGGGATTGTTTCATACACTGATAGGGGAAGAATTTCAACTTTAATAACTGACAAAGTTTTCTATTTCATAGAACAGATCAAATTATGTACTTTAAATGAATTTTATATTGGTGCATATGTTTATAAGTTGCATTGTAAATGAAGTGCCAACTGCAATACTTACTTAAATGACATTCTTAAGTGTAAGCCTTTTTAAAAGAAAGCAATTGTTGTTGAAATATAATTTGAACATGAATAAATTAATATTATCAACTTTAACTATATTATATTATATATGCAATGGGTATACAAAGTTAATTTACTGTTAGCCCAGTTAATCTATGCAGAAAATGCTGAACTTGAATCTTTCACAAGTTTTCAGTTTTCAGTGTCTTTTTTTTTTAATTAGGAAAATACCTTTTCTGTGCGTTATGATTTTTTTTTCTTACTAAACATTGCCTGTTAACCCAATACATCTATAAAATTGCCACAGAAATTACTTGAATGTTTTGTGTCAGTATGTCATCATATTTGTCTAAAGGTTTATCAAGATAATGGAGTGGTGGAAATTGATGATTTGTGGTTAAAATCATCTTTTTTATTAAAAAAATTCAATGAATGAAAACAGAAATTTGAATAATTATGTCATGAATGGAGCTACATTTTTTATTACAATGTTACTCTATTTGAAACATAACATATATGAATGAATAAGGAAACAGACATGACCACAAACCAGTATTTTGAGGCAAAAAATAAATTTGATGAAATCTCTGAGAACAGGAAACTGAAAAGTTTGTCAATGTAAATGTATTTGAAACGTAACAATCTTTATTCTATTAGAAAACTGACATAATTCAATGACAAGAAATATGTATATTGAGCCTCAAATGAGGAGATTTTTATCATAAAATCTCTGAAAACAGGAAACTGGAATACATATCAAATGCAATTAACTTGAAGATTTTTGTCAATATTACCCAAAATATCTACTGAATAAGTTAAAATATAGTAAATATCTCATAATAAAAATATATCTGATATATTTTTAGTTTAAAGCTTCCTTTAAAAAAAAAAATCTAAAACTGGAACATTAACTAAAATGCATGTATTTGCTAGTCTACTTCATTTGGTCTCTGGTGGAAAGCTGTGTCATTAGCAATCATACCACATCTTATTTTATACCTGTACTGTAAACAAATAATAAATTATTTCAGAGAAATTCTTTAATCCCTAGTCAAAATCAGTGATTTTATATATTCCGTAATCAAGTCAGTGATAATAAAAAAACTCCTGAAATTTCAATGATTTTACAAAATCAATAAAATTGATGGGAAAGATACAAAGCGACATTGAAACTCATTAGTTGAAAAAAAAACTGACAATGACATGGCAAAATTCGAAAACAATCAAAAGACAAACAAAAGTATACAAAACACAATGTAGAAAACCAAAGACTTAGCAACACGAAACCCCACCTCTCAGGTGTAACTTATATTAGTTTGATTAGTTAAGTAGTAAGAAATCTCAGATCTTGTTTTGGTTGATTTACTTTTGACACAGCTTTAACCCTTGTACTCTTACTAATATCATGTTAACAAATATAACAAAATGACGGTTTCTTGTCAATCTTTTCAGATTTCACAGAAGATACAAAAAAGCTGATCTTTTATTTCTTATTTGTACAAGTTGTATAATGAGTTTCCACATGATGTGGATAGTTGGACATATGAATTGTGATGTTTTCCATATATTTATTGGTAGTGGGAGGTATTAAAAGTGTATAATTTGTAATTTTGGGAAAGACAGGAATAAGAATAAACAAAAATCAAATCACATTCATCATTTTACTTGTTATTCCACAACACACTCATACAAATCACAGTTAATCAAGAAATAGCAAAACACAAAAGTTAAATATCAATCTTTCATTTAATAAATACTTATTTATCTATATATGAGAGTATCAAATCAAATTTTAAATATCAACAGTGTTCAACTTTCCACAATTACATTGACCTGCAATGCTTATTGTTATTGGAAAGCTTCAATATAAACGCTTAAGGATATAAATATTTTCTAAAGTTTTGTAAACTGCTACATTCTCTTCTATCTTTCACGTAATGTCAAGTTGGTAAATTAAACTATCCCACGTGTAGTTGAATAAAACATTGTATCTATCTCACATGACATAACATGTGGTTTATATAACATTTCATAACTTTTTACACTGTGAAATCATTGCAAGCATGGTGTTCATGTCCACATCATTTGGCAACTTTTAAATCTTCTCAAAACCAAGCTGTGAATGATTTCAGCATACAGCTGAAAATTTGACATCAACACCCTATTCCTCATAGAGAAATGAAAAAAAAATAACAGGAAGCCACCACCATTGATAATATTCTTGACTTTCGATGGTTATAAACATTTGGTGGGATTTATTCAGTTTTAAGAGTACTAAAGTTATGCCTTAACAGCTTAAATAGTGTAACAAAAAATTATTGTACAATTAAAATAAAAAAAAGAAAAACCTAATTCAATTACATCGATAATAATAAAGAAAGGCAAAAACACCTTACGATACCTAGTCAAATATTGCTGAAAGTTAAATACATAATTACTACATGTTTTATCATACATGAATTAATTTAAAAGAACTTACATTTGAATTGTTTAACATCTTTCCTTTTCTACTGAAACAACCTCATTAATCCTACCCCCCCCCCCCCCCCCCAAAAAAAAAAATCTTTATGTACCATTCCATTCCAATGTAAAAATGTGTCTTGTACTGAAATAAAAAACATTTCAAAACAAACTGTCACTCAAAAAAAATAACATGCATAACAATAAATTACAAGTACTCTCATCACAATTAACTGGAAATTAAAATTAAATTACAAACATAATAAAATTATAAAATTACAAATCTAACAAATCAAGTCCAAAATAAATTTGGTCAAATAAGTGTAATATTGAAATGTATATAAAGTTAGTCTGCCTTTGATAATCCATTTTCTATGGCTTTATTGGGGAAATGTGGTCCATCAAAAATGAAAATATCATTTTATCAAATATGGTTAAAAAATCTAATATTATTCAGAAATGTTTAAAAATTGCATTTTACATTTATTAAATTAAGTGATTAAACATACCTAATTGATTTTGTATTGCAGTTGGAAGATGCATTGAGTATTCTTGTTATAGATATATATGAACACATGAACAAATAATCATCCAAAACAAAAAATGAAAGTTTTTAATCCCCCAAAAAATCAAAATTTAAAATTAATGACATAATGTAAATATTTATTGTGAAACATCATACATCATAAGTGTTTCAATTTTTTTAAATGACAGACAATATTTTATTTCAGTGTCACCTGAAAGTTATAAACACAATTGTAATGTAACAGTGTGTAATACAAACAAATGTCTGAACAAAGACCAAAATAACATTCAATGACTTGAAATGAAGGAAATCAAGTTTACATTTGATCAATTTACAGCAAACAAGATATAATCAGTGTTTTGGACATCAAAATCACAATAACATGAGTACTCAGAATAAAATAACAAATAAGACTTCTTAAGTAGCACACATTGTCATATAATAACTTCTTCATCTGAGAGATGATCATTGTCAGCATTCCTAGCCAACATATAATTGTCCATATCTATAGACCGACAGTTAATGATGGCATATCTAAGTTTCTCTGCTAACATCTCTTTACTGGAATATATAGGTAACTTAAGCTGAAAGAAACATGTCTGGGCTGTTGGTAAACCTTCTGGTCCCTGCAACACAAAAAAAATTTAGGTAATGGTGGATTCATCATCAATCATAAGAACTAATTTTCATGGATTGTGGTTAGAGGTTAATCACAAATTTCAATCTTCAACAAAATTAAATATTCTGTAGACTTGATGAAAAAATTGCTCAAACCAATAAATCAAGTACCAGTATCATATCAAATTTCAATTTCTCCTCAATCCACCAAAAAAATATGAATCCAATGTATTCAATATATAAGAACAATAATTCAAGTTCTTTGAAACTAAGTTAATTTGTTTTTGGGAATCGCTTTTCTTTTTGAACTCATAAATTTGTATATGAGCATCCGAGATAAGATTGTAAAGCCTACCCTTTTCCTGACTTGGAGACTCAACTCTGAATAAAGATTTGTTCTTAAATTAATATGATTTCCCTTGTTTGTTTATCTTTAATTTCCTGTTTTTCATAATTTTTTTAACATCATTTGACTAAAATAATCTTTTTAAACAAGTGAAACTGCGAGCTACTGCTCACTGATGATACCCCTGCCGCAACTGGACCCCTGCCGCAACTGGATAATTTTAATAGTGTAAAAATATATAAGTGTTCGGTAAACAGGAAGTTGTTGAGTGATGAATCTGAAAATGCATCACACGGTATAGCTGACTTATATAAACCCTGAAACCAAATTTCAGAAATCCTTATGATGTAGTTCCTGAGAAAGATGCGACGAAAAATATTCATCGGACGGATGGATGGACGGACAGACAGAAATAAAACTATACCCCCACTTTTTTAAAGCGGGGGTATAATTAACAGCAGACTACACTGAAATGATATGTAAAATGGTTTAGCCATGAAGGATTATGAATAAAAGAAATGTGGAGCGTACATCAATAATACAGTTAACTGACACAATAAACAAAATATCAAAATACAGCCTTTAATAATAATGTGTATATACACTATATAGACCTCTAAATGCCCATAGTCTAGAATTTAAAGTTGTGAAAAACGTACTTAATTCTGAATACTTTCATCATTCCTTACACTACCTTTATTTGTAAAATGGACTGTACATGCAAACAAATTCGGTATCAAGAAATATATTTATAAGACTTACCCTATCTGACATCATAATTTGAAACCTTTGTGAAATGTCTGCAGGATTGGCAGGAAGTCTGGTTCTACCAGACACAAATCTAAGGAACTGAATTCTCTCATCATTGGAGAAAGATTCTAAAACTTCCCAGAACCAAGTGATAACATCTAACTTCTCATCTATACCTCTGTATCTAAAGGAAGAAAAAACAGAACAGTTCACTTTCAATACTTATCTGTTGTTTGTATCAGTCCGTATCAAGAGTCTTAGTAAGGATAGAATGCTATTTAATACAGTTTTTGTATTTGAAGTTTGTGGATGGGAATATAGGCTACCATTGTAGAAAGAGGACTAAGTTTGTTTAGGGGTAGATTTGATTTCATTCTTCAAGTCACATTAGATCAGCTCAATGATAAATGTTTCACTATTTCAAAGTAAATTGCATTTTTTCCCACTTTATTGCATCCATTCTGCGCATTGTATCCGTATCACATAGACATTTGGATGTGTATTTGTACATTTTGCAAAACCAAAGGAAATACCCTCAGTAAGGTAGCCAAAAGAGCTTGAATGCATCCAGAGAGCCTAATATTTTAATATCAAAGGAAATGAATTTTCTCAGTGTACACTAAATATCCTCTTTATATTTAAAACTTCAAATAATTTATAATATAAGTAACAAACACTCTTATGGCATGGGGAATATTTATGTCCTTATAAAATCTTCCTGGTTAGAATAGTTGAACATTATTAAATATTAAATGATTTGTCATTCAATCATCTATCTTCACCTGTTAAAGTTTACATCATTTATAGGAACTTGCATAATTATATGAGCATAATTCATTTACCTAGTGACTTTTCTTAGTACATCCACACTCATTTCCTCCATACCACAGACCAGCTGTTCCAGATTTTTGGGTGTCAACAATGTAAGTAGAGGTACAGGTATTATCCAGGACATACCTTCCCTCACAGCTGCTGCCTGTAACATGATAAATCAATAGAAGTTACATTTCTATTGCTCCTATAGATGAACTGTAAATTCAGAAATTATTGCATGCATTTATTATTGCGATTTTTGAAGAATGAACAAAAATAAAAAAATTACTGCAATACTCAAGTAATCGCATTATTCGCATTAATAACCAGTGAATCTGTGAGCTACTGCTCACTAATGATACCCCCGCCCCGTTAAAAGTATAACATAAACAGGAAGTTGTTGAGTGATGAATATGAAAACGCAAAAAATATTCATGTGACGGACGGACGGACTGACAGATGGATGGACGGACTGACGGATGGACGGACAGACAGAGGTAAAACAGTATACCCCCACTTTTTCAAAGCAGGGGTATAAAAATCTCGCAATAATTTCTGAATTTCCAGTACTTTCTCAACTTTATTTTGTTTGAAGGATATTTACAACTAGTCTACCTAAGAGATACACGTACCAGATTAAATGAAATAAGCTAATTCCAAAAATAAAGGAATTTACTATGAAAATATTTATGGTGACCATCAAAACAAATCTTTATAAGGTAATAAGCTATGTTGGTTCATTAGCTCATGTCAATGTGCTGATAAAAACTTCATAAAACAGGTAATCACTTCAATATATCATGTTCTTACAGATAGAAGGAAATAAATAATACCTTTATGTATCTTCATTTCACTGCTTAGATATATAAAACAAGAATACGTGTCCATATGACACCACACCTTGATCTATTGTCTTTTTTTCAGTCAACTGTGAAATATGGGTCAAATACAATTTGGCAACAATTTTAAAAGTTCCATTTACAATAAACATGTCTACTAAGTGTTAAGTTAATGGAACCAAAACTATATAAGGTAAACTACCATAACCAACAACTGTACACCTGATAGGGAAGCACTGACAGACAGACTGACGGACGGACCTCAAAACATCATGCCCCTTTATCAAAGGCTTGACATGATAATTAATATTGTACCTGCTGATTCATTTCACGAAGTCTATAATTAAAAACAGACTCTACATATTCCTTCCTGTTGTTGAATGTGAGTTGTATAGTCCTGCCACCAGGTATCACTGGGACTAGCTGTCCTGTAACACTCTGTCCTTCAAACGAATCTAGTGGGATAAACTGAAAAATAAATATTACTTTAAAAAAATAGTTAAATCAAAAGTTTATTATATATGGTCTGATATTTTCTGCTGTCTTTAAATTAATCAAATTTTCTACATATCCTTAAATTTATATTAGAAATGTATTTAGGATTTGCACACATTTGCCTTGAAGGGTATATTTCCTTTTGGAAATGTTTAAACTGAAATAATGCCATTATAGTTTTGGTGTCCATTGTATCATAAAAGATTTGCTAAAAAATTTAAATTAAAAAAACTTTGTAAATCAAATCTTGTATATATCAATATTAATATTTATATCGTTTACCTCATGGAAGTTTGTTTCATTGACTCCACTTTCATGTATATCAATAATCCCCTTTAAACTCTGAATATAGATGTGGTCGACCTAAAATTAAAATAAACATATGGTATAATTCTGTGGCCATCCTTTCTTTATGATCTATTTATAAAGGTAGCCATCTATGAATACATTAAAAATTAATTAAAGAACAGAGTTCCAATGTCCCCTGCATTGCATTCTATATCTTTCTTAACATTTTAAATCACAGAGTTTAAAACTTATACACAGCTTGTTATCTGACCCTATAATTCATAGGTACCTCTTCTAAATCTTCAATTCTTAGAGGTATTCCCACTAAAAGTTTCCAAACACTTGGTGCTAAATGTAGATCTAATGGTTTCTTAGTTCTAACTGCAACACCAAACAAGATGCCCATAAATCTAAACATAGCTAGATCTTCCTCTGAATTCAGTGATGGATTTAAAAGGAACCTATAAATAAAAAAATTATTAACATTATTGTAAAAAAATGTCAACATTAATAACAATTCTTTTTCCACCTAAAAAAATTGAAAACCTTTAGAGCTTGATCTCTATGTGAAAGACCATGACAACTTTGTCTGAAACGGACTACTACTGCTGCCTGCATTCAAAATTACTAATAGAATACCGGGTAACTAATAGAAGAATTCAAATATAGAAAAATATTCAATGAGTGACTGAACAACACATTTATTCTGGAATGCATGTTGCGCATGAGTGAATTATCAGTGTTGTTCGGTCACGAGTTGAATATTTTTAGATATTTGTTTTTCTTTGATTAGATTTTCTTTTTTATTACATTGACAATGGCCTTTTTAATGGAAACAAAGTAGAAAATGCAAGGAATTATATAAATACCTTTTCAAGGCATTCACAATTTGCTTTGATGCAACATCATCGACAATGTAATAATTTTAAATATTCATTATCAGATCATAGATCACAATCAATAAAAAAAAGAAGAATTTGCAATGTTTTCAAACAATCGACTTACAGGCAATAGAGGGTCCGTTAACATGTTAACAACACATAGATTTTGGCAAAAACAGTTAACAACAAATATAAAATGCTGATAACAGTTAACACCAACTTTAACTAAATAACAGATAACAGTGGTGTAAAAACTTCAATAACGCTTAACAACCATATTGAAAAATCAAACAATGTTAAGGTATTTCATTGTTCTATCCGAATTTGAGGAATTTTCAAAACAAAACGGCAGGTGTCTTGCAAAAAGCAGGAAATGCTCACTCTCTGAAAGCACATGAGTTCACTTGAGTTTTGATCAGGTTCAAGTTGTGTTCATGTGTTGTAAGTACTTTTAGTGCATTGTGTATACCGTTTGTCCTATATATATGCTGTCTGAAATGTTCCAAAATTAGAATTTATAAATGAAGGACTTGGGCAACTTAGTAGTGCTACTCACTTCATAGCAATTAAAAAATTAAATATAATAGAGACCAACCAGAAAATCAATAATATTATCTTTGAAATGCATAGGAAAGGGGTCATGGATGATATCACATTTAAATATCTTTCTGCTAAGAGAAATCTTAAACCAGGAAGGTTGTATCTTCTGCCTAAATTTCATAAACTGGATCCTGAGCTAATAGAAAGGGTTCAACAGAATGCTACGCTGTATAAAAATGTCAGAATTTAAGGGAGGCCTATTGTTTCATTATCTGGTACAGTTTTAAAGAGAATAGGGAAGTATTTGGATAAATTCATGCTTCCAGCAGTAGTACAACAAGAAACACATTTAAGGGACTCTTTAGGATTTAAAAATATTATTGAGAAATTGCAGGTAAAACCTGACGCCTGCTTAGTCAGTTTTGACATAAAAGAAATGTACAACAATATGTCCCATGCAGAAATGATTGACTCAGTCAAACATGCTTGGCTTACAATAATTAAATGTAAACATGCAATACCATTTCCTCCCCTGCGATACATATTGGAACTTCTAAAGATAGTTCTTGAAAATAATGAATTTATGTTCAATAATAATTTTACAAAACTTCAACTGGAGTTCCAATGGGAAATAGTTTATCATCTGAAATTACCGATCTGAGAGTTTATGAAGTTTTAAATAGTATTTTTTGGACTTTCCAACATAAACAGAGGTTTTGGACGATGGCTTTTTTATTTACAATGAAGGTACAGATGATGAAATAGCACAATTTTATGAACATGCTAACAGACATCATGCACTACTAAAATTTATATACGAGAAATCAAAAACTAAAATGAAGTTTTTTGATGTCTTGGTATTCAAAGGCCCAAGATTTAGAGAAACAGGAATCTTAGACCTCACAACATTCCGGAAAAAAACTGAAAATTATCAGTACTTAGAGAGGTCCTCATGCCATTCATTCTCTACTTTCTGAGGCATAATTAAAGGAGAAATGCTTTGCTTTAAGAGATGTACGAACAATCCAGTAGATTTTGCAAACACAATATGCGTTATTTTCTGAACGCCTTATTAAAAGGTGATATAAAGAAAATGAAATTAAAACTGTTATCAAAAGGTGACTGCAAAACAAAGAAATGACACATCAATGGTTAAATCCAAATCTGTATAACAGTCGCCTCCCTATGTATTCTCCACAGTGTTTTCAAGACAGAAAATACACTTAGAGAACAATATTTTAAAAGAAAATTAAAAGATGACGGAGAGGCAAAAATTTTATTTGATAAAAGACCTCTTTTCGCTTTCCGTAGGCACAAAAATTTGAAAGACACAGTAACATCTGCAACTCTTGGTAATTAATATGTTGCAAATTATGAAAATATATTCTATACTATGTTTGTTAAATTGATAAACATGGACAGAAAAGAAAGAGTATAGAAAAGTATTAGTCAAACAGATCACGAGGTGTGGAGCCCCTTATAAAAATTACAGTATTTTTAAGATTAAGTGTCACCATGCAATGGCTTGGGCTCCTGATGATGGACATGGCCATGGACCATTAGTTTATTCTAATTGGTCTGAATACATGTTCGAAACACCTTGTGATCTATGGAGTTGGGGTGCTGGGATAGGATTTGACAATGATTTATTGCAAAACACAGGGATAAATTAAATAGGGGACGGAAATAAACTTAAAGATCTTTAAGGACAGTTACATATATGCTGTTTATGTTTATGTTACTCCTTTGAGGGAGCACTGTAAAGAAATAGATTAACAGCAAATTTAATGTGATTAGTGTGAATCTTGAAATTCTTGTAAATAACAGTTAACAGAGATAAATTATGTCATAAACAGTGAACACTTCAAGTGTCAAGTAACAGATAACATGAATCACATTTTCATATAAAACAGTTAACAACATTGCCAATTTTAACAAAACAGATAACAGACAGTGAGTTGAAAACAGTTAACAGTTTATATATATTTCAACTAACAGTTAACAACACCTTGAAATAGCCCAAAACAGGTTAACAGAAAAAGATATCCCCCCCCCCCCCCCCCCTCATATTTGTTTTTCCTTTTTTGTTTTGTCAACATTACTGTAATATTAACTGTAGACACAGAAAAGCTAATAATTTCTATTTTAAAGTATGCTATTAAAAACCATTATATACAACAAAAATCGACATTGGTTAATATATTTCATTAAATTAATAAAAACTTCATGTGGTCAACTATTCCTTCTTTTTTCAATATACAATGAATTTCGACATTATGGGGACATTTTCACAATGTTCCTCCTAAAAACACCCCTAAAAATGTTAATTCTCTATTTCAGGAGTTTCATCTAGCTATATGATTACATTTCAATATTGTTTTAAAGAAATAATTGACGTTGGATCTAATGACAATGTCTTTAAAAGAAGTATACAATTACCTATCTCTGTTATTGCCAGACTCATTCAAACAATTTGGTGTTGGAATCAGATAGGGTACCACTCCAGTCTCTAATTCCTGCAAAAACATTCCGACGTTATAAATATATGAAATGACACTTTAGCATGTGAATGTACAGTCAAACACAGATTTATTTTGGTTAAGTAAGTGTGTCCATCTATAGTTTATAACTTTATTTGCATAGACTGATAAGATATTACAAATCTTCACTGTTTTTAAGAACTTAATTTTGCTTATTTTCAGAATAATTTAAAAGACTATTCCAATTTTTGAATGATCTTAAGATAATATAATGATCAAAATATAAACTTTTGATTTGCTACACAGATGTTAATCACTAAATAAAGACAGACATTGCTCAATCTTTAGTTTTCTGTGAAAGTTGTTATTTCTTCATCATTTTTCTTTTGGTCATGTTGTTGCCCGTCTTTCATCCACTTATCTATTTTTAATCCCCCTTGTTATCTTTTACCCCCTTTTGAAATAAATCCAATGTTACCTGACACATTTCTGTGATTGTATCATCAAACACGCCCCCAGCATCATCTGCTCCTTCACCTATTAACTTAACCTTCCAAGCTCTAGCTGGTAACCGTAAGTCTTCCTGTCTTAACTTCACAACCTGTTGTCCTATCTGTGTGTAAACTGGTTTACATTTCTTCCCTCTATTAAAGAATATATATCTTTTTAAGTGATAAATTTTACAAATATATCTAGGTGCAAATAGAAATAATCAATAATCAAAAAGTAAGAAAAAAAAAGAAATACCAGAAAAGTTCTTGCTTTTAAATGACTAATTTTGGTGAAATATACAAATTATGATGTCACTATGATTTCATAATTGGCAGTGTGCATATCACATCATTATATTTATTTTGAAATACTATATAAATAACACATAGCTGACAGAGTGATAGAGCAGATTGTTACCCCTCCTACTCCTTGGTCTGCACGAGAGGGTGACATTCAAAAAATTGTCTCCTGCTGAGCCATGGGATAAAGTAAATTATCTCCCTCGTATCAGCCAATCAAAATCTGGCACTATAACGTGAAGTATAATAAAATTAAATAATTATTAGAATGTAAGAATTTTTAAGCCTCTTAGATTTTTAGAACAAAACAAAGGCTTTAATCACACCTACTCCTTTGATCTTAACATTGTTAACAACATTATAAATATAAATTTGACAGATAGTTTTACCTTGTAGAGAGCCTTCTGACTGTTATCTGTGGACCATAGTTCTTGCCCTGAACCATAGTTTTACCTATAGCTCTAACCATTGGTAATGTATACACTCTTGGAGATAACAACATTCTTAGTCTACCATCAATTATACCCTCCATTCCAGCATCATATCTGTTTAGTTCATTCTAAAAGAAAATATAGGTGTAAAGTAATTAAAGTTTGGAAGTAAACAGAATTTAACATCATATGCAAAGCTTATAATTCAGTTCCAAATCTTATAAAATACCTTACTTGTCAAAACACTGAACACAATTCAATTTAATGTTAAAATCTTAAAATGGAAAACGGAAATTCAGTTTTGTGATATCTCTTCCTAAATGCATACACTTGTACAGCCATGAAAATCAACATGCATTGCTACCGATAAATTTACCAAAATGTGTTTAAGCTATCTCTCCATGTTTTACATATAAACAATATCGCAGTAACAGAGTTCAAAGGGCAAGTAATCTCCATGTATTATTGATAGTTTTAAGCAATTCACTAACTGATAGAGTAGTAAGAGGTAGCAATCTCCATGATGTATAAATCAGATCTGAGAAGTGATGAAGCAGTTTCAGTCTGCCTTGAACCTCCTCTAAGTTGATCCCCTTCAGACTACCAAACTGAGTAGGAACACTATCTGGTAACCCTAACTGTAATGAGACTGGTACCCCAGGTACTCTAGGTAAAGCAGGTACAGCTGTCCAGGCACCACTATGTGTCCTACCTGCAGATATCTAAAAGAAGGACAGATTATTTACTTTAAATATATTGGAAAGAAATATAATGGTTTAAAGCACATGAGATAAAAAATATAAAATACAATAACTGAAATATCTTGAGGATTGAACTTTTATCTTGACAGTTACTGGAAGATCTAGAACAATAATCTAAAGAGCTCAAACTTACAACACAGATTTAGACAACCTGGCACTGAATATAGCAATACAATTTAGAAAAATATTACCATCTTAAATTCCTATAATATAATTAATTAAATCTTAAACTTTTACACTAATTTCACATATCTTCTAACTAGCAGTCTGAACTTTGAAGCAATATAACAATGGCATTTACAATGTGTACATGTTGTTATAGATAAAAAAATACCTGTTTGATATTTTTGCCAGTTAAACAAGGTACCAGTTGAGGTTCTCTGACAGGTGAATTAGTGTGACCTAGTCCCAATTGGCCTTCATTATTGTTACCCCAGGCCCATACATCTCCACCACTGGTTAGCGCTAAGGTGTGATCTGACCCGCAAACCACATCTTCAATATAATATCCTGCCAATGATGGTACTTCCTGAGGTCTTGTACAACTTCTTGCTCGTATATCTGGTTGGCCAATCAAGCGATCTGTAAATCAATAATAAAAAAGCACATTCATTTTACCCTCAACTTTAAAAAAATATTCATAGATAAACAAATGAATTAGACAAGTAAAAAAATTATTATGGTTGTCTCCTTTAAGCTGCAGTTCCTTAAAACATTTGAAAAACAGAAAAATAATTATTTTTATGACATTGCTGGTTTTTTAAATAGTCTGTTGAACTACACTGTGACTTTGATTGAACTTGAAGATATTGGGAGAGTTAGTAGATATAAGAAAAAAATACAAATGTATTTCTATCAATTATTTCAAATTACAAGTGATGTATCCACAAGGATCTTAATTTGAAAAAAAAATTAACAGTTGGAAGGTAACATTCGCAATCCATCAATTATACTTTCAAATCTTATAAACTGTGTTCAAATAAAAAATTAAATTCAAGTCTCCTCTAAATAATATTTTTTTTGATATTTAGAAAACACAAAAAACATATTACCTTGTCCCCATGTAAACACTCTTCCATCTTTAGTCAAGGCAACAGAAAACTGAGCACCACAAGCTACTTTTTTGATAAACTGTCCCTGTAAAGCCTCTATCTTTGTTGGTACCAGTTTACCAGACGTATTACCCAATCCAAGTTTACCATAATCTCCATCCCCAAAGGACCAAACTGTAGCACCATCAGTAGACACACAAAGGGTATGGTTCAAACCACAAGCAACCTAATATAAAAATAGAAAAAATGTTAATTTTTATTTTTCAAAAACAGAAATATAACTTCCTTGCTAGCAGCGAATTCAAACCATCTTTCCAAATCAAAATCTGTATAACTTTGAAAAGATAGACTTTATGCTTGGAAACCTACGAGCCACTGTCAAAAGGATAAACCTCAATAAAAATTCCGTTAATAAATGGTTTTCCTCAGTTTTCCATTATATAGATGTAAGTATCTTATGTACATAATCATCATACTGTTATTCAACTTATTAATTTGTTTCGCTCTTTCTGTTCACCTTCCCAACAATTTACTTTTCAATTTTTTTCTCACTTTCTTGATATATTCAAAAATTGAGAAGATCCAAAGTTGACACATTCACTACAATTTATATATGAGAATCAGTTAGTATAAACTATTGCTTCTTATCCAGAATAAAAACATTCTGTTTGTTTCAATCAGCTGACTACTTTATAATGATACTATACAATAACAATCCTAATATAAACTTACATAACCAACTGGGTGACCATCAAGTCCCATAACTCTTTCTGGTATTTTCTTGTTAGATGTTGACCCATGTCCCAGTCTGCCATAGTCACCATTACCAAAAGTAAACAGTTTACCATCGGATGTTACAACAGAACTGTGTTTAAATCCACAGGAAAGCTGCAAAGGAATCAAGGGATATATTTCCAAAGACTACTTCCATTTTTGCATATATTTAACATATGTTGGTGAATATGGGTTATTCTAATTAGATTTTTATAAACATGTTTCTCAAAATCTAATTCTATAATTCGTATCTAAATTATCTGTTATCTAAAAAAAATTTACACCACATCTACATACTAGTAACGAAAAGTATTTAATTTCTCTTGTTATAGCATAAACAATAAATTTATCAACTACCATTTCTTGCCAGTTGAATTCAAAGTTACTCTGGCTGGACTCAGCTACATTTGATTAAAAGTGACCTTAATCTTTTCATCTGCACTATAGATTGTGAAACCTAACAATTGTTATAAAAGACAACTCTTGACAAACTTTAAATTGAACTAGAAAAGTTTATTATTACTTGAACTATTTCTTCCCCTTGTAGAGCCTCAATCTGTCTAGGTCTCCTCTGTCTATCACTATTACCATGACCTAGTTTACCATAATCACCATCTCCCCAGCTGAATACTTCTCCACTTTCTGTCAGAGCCAAACTGTGACCATCTGATCCCACTGAGGAACACAAATTTGTCACCACAAAACCTGAAATAATTTAAAAGACCTACATTAATGATCCTCATTAAAAATCTTATCACTGTACACACCTATCTTGCAAAAAGTAAAATAACAAAAATATCGAACTCCAAGGAAAATTCAAAACGGAAAGTCCCTTATCAAAATGCAAAACCAAAAGTTCAAACATATCAGATGAATGGAAAACAACTGTCATATTCCTGACTTGGTACAGGAATTTCCTTATGTAGAAAATGGTGGATTAAACCTGGTTTTATAGCTAGCTAAACCTCTCACTTGTATGACAGTCATATAGTCATATATAGTAAAACTATCTTCACTGCTTTTTTCCTGAATTTTGTAACATTGTTATATATTCATAAGAGAGAATCAAATTTGACATCTGTGAGACTAAGTAAAATCTACACTTGGAACAACACCTGGAGTATACCATCGTTAATATTCTGGTCAAATGATAAAAGCAGTCCCCTGCTGTCCCCTTCTTCCACAATTGCATATCTCCACCACTTAATGTAAATAAAACTTACCTTGTATGGATGATATAACTGTTAATGTGTGGTGGTCATCTGAGTTACCCTGTCCTAGTCTACCATAACTTCCTTCTCCACAAGCTAACACTGTCCCACTACTTTGTACTACAAAGGTACAGTTCTGTCCACATATAATCTGGAAAATGAAACAAAGTTGATTTTTTAAACACATCTATTTTCATCAAAACAGATGAGGGTGTAAAAATCCTAGGTAAAAGAATGCAAAATCAAATGTGAATATAACCCTAATATTGTGCAGAATCTAAGAATCTAAGACTTTGTTATGACTTGGGTTTTTATTTAAAGCATCCTTAAAGACTTAAATCTGCTTAAGATGAATACATATTATTTTGTTTTTCAAAAATTTGACACATTTCACTGTGCTGACCTCTTTTGTATGTACAAATTATTTCTTTAGAGGTCAAAACATATCTATTGCTATTCATAAGTAAAGTAAGGAATTTTTTCCATTTTTCTTTCTAAATATTTACCTGCTGAGCACAAGAAAATGTTGGTACTTTTGTAGGTACAAAGGAAGCTCTTCCTCCTTCACATATCTGACCATGTCTACCATTACCCCACAGATAGGCCTCACACTTCCCTCCAAGCTGCCAATCTTCTGGTCTCTGCATAGCCCAAACCATTATCTGAGTATCCATATTCAAATCCCATTTCACGTTGTCCTATTTAATATAAAAAATTATTGTCAAATATTTCCAAATCTACACTTATAACATAAAAACATCATCAATACTGAATGATTTGAAACAAAGAAATCATTCTTGGAATAACTGCATCCTAAAGGAAATGTCTCAATTTACAAAATCTTTTATCTAATGAAAAAGGTGATCAATTAAAAAACTTTTAAATATTTTTCAACACTGTTATTTAATGTCATGATTTTAAGGATGTTCAAGATCTGTCACATCATAATCTAGATCTGATGATTTTATTTTAAACAACATTTTCAGTTACTTTTATAAATTTAAGCTATTTCATAAAATTCGTAATAAAGGACAGTATTGAAGTGTAGCAAGTAAAATTTAATCAATTAAACATTTACCAGAATTTCAGGTCTTCTTTCTGTCATTTCTCTGTTTAACAACTTAAAGGATTCTGGGAATTGTGTTCTCTTTGTTAATGCTTCTGTAGATTTTAGAGCAGTTGAAAAAGACAGTAACCATTGCCACTCTGGAACAAGTCTTTCTATATCTACAAATAAAACATTATTCCATCAATTACTCCCCTCAATAAATTGTATATGCAGAATATAAGAGTTTTTCCTTGGAAAATTAAAAAAACTTCTATGGACAAAAGCTTACAAAGGAATTTGGCTCTTTACAATAAAATTAGTGTAAAAGTTCCCGGTCTTTCTCACTTACAAGAAACCTTGATAATCAAACAGTATTTCTGACTACTCTCCCTTCCCTTTTAAATACCATAGCAACAAATATTTAAAGGGGAATGTTAGTAATCTGTTGTCAAGCTAAATTTTGTTATAAGTGCATATCCTTTATGCTATTGTTTTCCAGTGATATTTAAAACTTTACGCCCTTCTCACAGGTCAACCTCATTCTATATATAATAAAATTATACTTTGTTTACTTGTTCTTGTCAAAACTATGTATAATATACTTACCATTGGAACCTATGTAATCCAAATCAACATCAAAATAAACTTCTTAATGGCAAAAAAAAATTATAATTTTTCGAACACAATTTTTTTGCTCTCCACATGGGAAATATGCTCAATAAAAATCATTTTTACTTTGATACACACGAGAAATGTTCATGTCAAAACACTGGATACCAAAAATTGACTTACTGTTCACATTCTGGCAATGGTGAGGGGGAACAGGACTGTAACATAAAGCTTTTTCTAAATTTAGTCCAACTGCTAATACTGCTAGATGCTGTAAGAATGGACTATGAACTAACTGCTGTCCAGATACAACAATTGCCTGAAAATAAGAGCATGTTTATTCTAGATGTAACATTGCAGGGATCCATCTAAGGAAAATTAATCAGAAGACAAATTAAGAATCATTTAACTTAACTGAAGAATATGATTTCATTATTAATCACGATTTGAGAAGTATTTTTTTAAATACATTATATGAGTCAAAAATATTGACAATGGTTTATTCAGTTTCTTTGGTAAACAGACCTAAAACACAGACACACTGTCAGACACTTACAATTATAACATTAACTAACATATTTTGTCACCCCTCCCCATCCCACCCTTATGCTATGTGAAAAACAGAGAACTTTTGATTGTTTAGGAACATCAGGTTCCAAAATATGTTAAAATATCTTGAAAACTTGCCTTTTTGTTTAAATGGATATTATTCCAAATTTGGTGCATTTTGACAATATTCCTTCCAATTATACAACACTTACACTATTAAAAGTATTGGTTTTATACTATATTTGCTTTTTCTAACAAAGTTTTGGATTAAATGGGTGTTGATTGATTGTTGGTTGCTTAACATCCAGTGGTAAATATTTCATGCATGTTCAGGGCGATAAACGGGTGTTGTGGTATTATCAAATTAGCAATTACCCATTTCCTTTAAATTCATAAATACAAAAATTAACAATATTTATTACCTTTTCATGCAAATACTGGTCTTGCAGAATATTTGGAAGACATTGGAGCAGACCTTGAAGACATGGTGCTTGACTCAATCCCACAATGCCTTGCTGTTTAAGTGACTTCCTAGCAATAGCCTGTGCTTTGTATTTTAAGTATGTCTCCGGTAAATAATGTAACAGAACAACATCCTTCAAGTAAATATCAGCACAGACATTATCACTGTTACATTATTATTGGTAGTTATCCGAAAATTACTTTTTTATTTATACACATTTAAGAGTATTCTCATAATTCATTCTTAAATTGTTCCTATGTTATATATAAAGTCTTACTGTACATTCAGAAATTATTGTGTGCATTTATTATTGAGATTTTTGAAGAATGGACAAAATTAAAATGCTAGATTAACTTTTGTGATTTCAGGAAAATCTACATACAGATATATGTATCAGATTTCAGAACGCTGGCTCTAATAGCGATACTCACTCAGTCACATTTTTTTTAATTAATAAAAACATAGCAAGAATTTCTGAATTAACAGTATTTCATTGATTTACCTGATGGCAATTAAAATGTCTATGTACAATTTCATGACATCACATCTATGAATTGATAATTGGTTGAACTAGTTCTGTAACTCTTGAACGGTAAAAGTGACGCCCCCATAATTCAAATTTGATCTGTGTTTTGTGGTAATAAGCATTGTGTATAAGTTTCATATCATTTGCTTGAGACAAATTAAGGTTAGAGAACGGAAACAAAAATTCAGCAATTTTTCCATTTGAAAGGGGCCATAACTCTAAAACGGTAAAAGTGACGCCACCAAAATTCAAACTTGATCTGTGTTTTGTGGTAATTAGCATTGTGTATAAGTTTCATATCATTTGGTTGAGGCAAACTAAAGTTAGAGAACGGAAACAAAAATTCAGCAATTTTTCCATTTGCAAAGGGCATAACTCTAGAACAGTTAAAGTGACGCCACCAAAAATTCAAACTTGATCTGTGTTGTGTAGTAATAAGCATTGTGTATAAGTTTCATATCATTTGGTTGAGGCAAACTAAAGTTAGAGAACGGAAACAAAAAATCAGCAATTTTTCCATTTGAAAGGGGCCATAACTCTATAACGGTAAAAGTGACGCCACCAAAATTCAAACTTGATCTGTGTTTTGTGGTAATAAGTATTGTGTATAAGTTTCATATCATTTGGTTGAGGCAAACTAAAGTTAGAGAACGGGAACGAAAAATTCAGCAATTTTTCCATTTGTGAAGGAGCATAACTCTAGGACGGTAAATGTGACGCCCCCAAAATTCAAACTTGATCTGTGTTTTGTGGTAATAAGCATTGTGTATAAGATTCATAACATTTGGTTGAGGCAAACTAAGTTAGAGAACGGAAACCAATTTTGGGACTCACGAACTTACAGATGTACAGATGAACAAGGGTAAAACTTAATGCCCCCTCCGCTACGGCGGGGGCATAAAAAAATGTAGTGCTCTTACCTATTTGTCTTTTCTAACTTTTAAATGAGTATCATTTCAAGTTTCCTGAAAAAAATGTCTTTGTGTAAAAACATCATATATTACCTTTACTCTATTAAAACAAGCAGCTAATCCAAAATCAGCATACCAGCTAAGATCATTAACGCTGCCATTCTCTATATGGGTTTGCAATAAACAGCCATCCTGTCAAAAAAGTAAATAAATTAAAATGAAATACTACTGTTAATGTATCAAATTTTCGTTTTAAACTATTTTTTATTCACAGCATTTTTTGCTTAGATTAAGAAACAGTTTTAATAAAATTTCAATTCTATAGTTTTTTATGAAGCTTAGTTATAGTTTTCTATGAAGTTTAACAGTAAATGGGATATTTTGTTTCACTAGCAATTATACCATACTTATTTAGAAGAAATCAATTTCCATGGATATAAGAAACATTACTACAACTTACAGGAAGAGACCAAATATTTAACCATCCTCTAGTGCATCCTGATGATAACATCATACCATTAGGACTGAAGGATAGAGCTGTTATTCCTGTAATGTGTCCATACAGTGATACTACAGGTGACAGAGTTATCTCCTCATGACCATCGTATTCTCCATTTTCTGTTTGTTCCTGTCAATACATAAATCATATATAAAGCAGATTATAAAACTAAATGCACATAATTTCTTGACTACTGGTATTAATGTTAACTTGTAACTAGCCACTAGATTAATTCTTATAAATAAAAAAAAAGTCTCTAAAAAAATCAAGTTTCCTTTATTAATTATTTAGCCATTGCAATAAATTTTTTTTTTAAAGAAACCCATAGCACAGCTGACATTGTGATTATTTAAACCATTTTTTAAATGATACAACACGGTATCTATAGAGTTTGGATTTCCTCTGCGAACCTTGAAATAAGTAATTAAAAGTGTATTTTGGTCAACTGACTTTGCAACTAAATTTCAGTGTCAATCTATGTCAACCATAATACAATAGTTTTTCATATCACTATAATTTTCAATATGATATCAGAAATTCTTTTAAAGGACATCTAGTTTAATTAAATCCAACATTTATGTTAGTTAAGTATTTACCTGTCTTCTTCCTCTGAATGGGGAAAGGTTGATGTCACTATTCATTATCTGTTTGACTGCCCAGATATTCACACAACCAATATCACTTCCACTGTAATATATCAATATTTTTTAAACATTATATTTGTGGATATTGATTGAAAGAAAATATCTGCAGCTTCTTCATATTACTGATCAACACTGATTTTCGAACTTGTTCCACACGTCACTTGTATAAACCTTAGATATAAATTTCATAATAATCCTACAAGAAATGTACTCTTTCAGAGTGCTTAGGATGCAAACTTTCAAATGATTTATATTACCAAGTAGCATAACCCTTTAAAAAAAGTTATTTGGCACAGAATTTCAAAATTGTATTGCCATTGCTGATTTAAAGCTTTAAAATAAACTTCATAAAAATATGACAAGGATTGAACACATGAAAGTGCTTACAAGACTGGATGGACGGACATCTGGTATTTCCATGTCCATTCCCCCTATGCATGGGGACAAAAAATATAGTAAATTATCAATTTTTGTGGGTTCCTAATTCTTAGTTCCTTCAAAGTACAATTTAACACAAAAAATTAATCCTGGAATTAATACTTTAAATTACAATGTGAAATACGAATCTGTTAAATTATATGTAACAAAAAGTAAGAAGTTCACATTTGTAGAAAAATTATTTTGATTCCTCTTTTAGTTCATCATAATTATACTTTATCCTCCCAATATTCAATCTGACATTACCTTGCTAACATGAGCTGTTTACTATCTCCCTTGCCAAGCATATTACACCATTCCAATGTTCCTGCAGGAGTAGTATGGGGAAGTACATACAACAATATTAACCCCTCCCTTTGTGGAAACCATAGTTTGATATTCAGGTCACCATCAGCACATGTTGCAAGAATGTGACCAGTGGGATCCCACTTCAGACTGGATATGGAACTCTATAATAGCAATATCAAAACGTAACTTTTAACACATGCAAGATAAAGAAAAACTGTATACAAAATTATTTTTATGTCCTTTCTAGTTGACTTCGAGGCAATTTTTTTCATTTTTTTTCTAATTTTCTTTATGAATTTATATAAGACCTGAGTGTTACATATTCACAATGATCTATATTCAAATTTTTTCTCATGAAAATTAGTTGGTTTACAGTACCACTGCAATATTTTTACTTAATCATATTAACTAGAATCAATACTTGTATTTTAATCAATTATATCCTATAATTTTGAATCTTATCAAGTTTACTATTCTAAAAGTGGAAGTTCATTCAGTACTGCAGTAAATACATGATGAACTTTGGACTCATATACATATGACCTATGCTCTACTGACCTGATGAGCCTCTGTTGTCACAGGCTGCTCTATATCTAGCTTACTGCAAAGGGAGACTACTCCATCACTGTAGGCAACAGCAAAATTTTTATCCTCATCAAACCAGGCTAGTTTTGTGACTGACACTATAATATTTAATAAAATAAATAATAAAAATAAATGGCTTAAGGCAGTAATTCAAGTTAACATAAATTACAATTTACAGTTTATTCTTGATTTTAAATAATTTCCTGTTCAGTTTAAAGTTATAACAAAAATAAAATTACTTCGTATTTGAAATTCATTTCATTTTATTTCTTTACCAAAGATTATCTACTTTCTCTTACAAAATGCATTTTTTACATTCCTGATAATTCTGTACCTACATAATACTTGATATAAAAGAATTTTAAAAATGTTAATATCCTACCATTTCTTCTATAGCACTGTTCTAATTCTTGTCTTCTAAAGCTACTGGTATCCAGAATATCTATATAAGCTAAGGAGCCGTCTAGACGCCCAACTAATAAACTGTCTGTGGTTAAACCAAGACAGCCTCCAATGACACCTTTATGTTGAGGCCATGCCAGGGCAGTCACCCAGTGTGGTTGTACATCTAAATATCCTCGTCCACCTTAAAAAAAAAATTAGAGATAAATACAAAATAAACAAGAAAGTGTCCATAGTACACGGATGCCCCACTCGCACTATCATTTTCTATGTTCAGTGGACCGTGAAATTGGGATCAAAACTCTAATTTGGCATTTAAATTAAAAAGATCATATCATAGGGAACATATGTACTAAGTTTCAAGTTGATTGGACTTCAACTTCATCAAAAACTACCTTGACCAAAAACTTTAACCTGAAGCGGGATAGAAAAACGGACGGCATACCTACGAACGGACGAATGAACAGACGAACGAATGGACGCACAGACCGAAAAACATAATGCCCCTAGGTGGGGCATAAAAATTTTCAAAGTAGAATATTCATTTTCATTTCAAAATATACTGTAAAATGATTTATCTAGATCCTTAATATTTTTAAAGTATGACAATCATGCAGATGTATACATTTGGAACTCCCTTAAGTGACCTGACCTGCTATTCTGTTTAGACCTGTTTCATCTTGATACTCCCTACATTTGATATTTTTGACTCTCCAAACTTTTGGTTTCAAGCAAACTAGATCAGGTTATTCCAGAAACAATTACTCATGCTCACAAAAATTGATATCATACACATCACAGAACTACATAACATACAATTTTTGCTGAGTGAACTGTCCCACTGAATAAAAACAATAGCTATTGTTCTCTGTGGAGTTCATTCAATGGGAATTATAAATTTCTCCTTGAAAATAAAAACAGTAATTCATTTGGCTATATAGAAAATAAACTCCTTGTGAAGAAAATTAAAATTTAAATAGCCATGGGGAAAGGTTTTTATTTCCTTTGCAATAATAAAATATAAAATAAGAGGTTTAAAATGAGATTTGGTGTTAAAAGATTTTTTTAAAGTTTCATGGAAATCTAGTTACTGGAATGAAACTATTAAAGAACAATACAATCAAGAGATACAAAATAATTACCTCCAGTAGTCCAGATATTGACTAAACTATCCATAGACCCAGCTAGTAACTTTCCAGTACTGCTCCAGCCGACATTATCTAGTAAATGACCATCTAAATCTTCCCCAGATATATCCTCCCCTCTGTTGAATATGCAGGTGTGTTGTAAAAACTGATGGATTCTGTTTGGCAAGTTCCAAAATCTTACAGTTCCATCATATCCACTGGAAATATAAAATTACATACCATATTCAAAATCAAAATAAAGACATAAAACATGTACACATTTTTACATTTATATGGTACATAATAAAATATTTTCCTAGCAAACTCTCAATAGTTGTATACAAGTCTATTACATGTACTTCCTTCTTTTAACTGATTGCTCAATATCATATGATAAATTTTTCATAAAGTTTAAACAATTTTGCATTCTTATACGACTATCCAAACTCAGGAGCTGGTTGAACAATGGTTGTCGTTTTTTCATGTCTGTCATATTTGTTTTTTCGTAAATTGTTTTGTTATAAATTAGGCCGATACTTTTCTCGTTTAAATTGTGTCACATTTTTCATGTCAGGTTGACAATACAGTATGGGTTTTCTCATTGTAGAGGGCCGTACGGTGGCCTATAATTAATAACTACCACTTCATTTTATCTCTGGGGGATAGTTGTCTCATTGGCAATCAAACCATATCTACTTATTTCTAAACTATGTCTCAATACTATGGGTGTGAGTGTTTAACTCTATCTATACCATAAGAATTTAAAAAGAAAGGTGAAAAAAAAACAATACTATTATTTCCTGATAATGTAAAGATTCTGGATACAATCAACTTTATGTACACATTGAAATTACTACCTTGTAGCTAACAGATTCTTCTTGTTACTCCATTTACAAATAGCCAGTCTGTTTTGGTGAGCTTCCAATTTTGACACCTGACAATGTGGGAGGTCTCCACCAAGATCAGCCTGATTCTCCAGTCCCTGGGGGATGATCACCTGTGTAGATAGGGATTGTAGGAGATGTTTGGCAGCCCATTGTTTATGATGAGCTAATAATTTTGTTGATAATATACATGCTGATAAAGCATTAATAAGCTGAAGAGGTGATACATCATCTGATGTTGGGAAGTTAGATGTTGGACTAGGTGGTAGTGACCCTGCTTCTGGTGAAGGAGGGGCATCTGTAACAAAATAGATATTTTTTTCAAAATAAGTATACACTACATTTTATAGTAAACTGATAGAGCAAAACTATGAAGTTTTATGACAATTTTATGACATATATTATGTTAAAGTATATATATCAAAAGTGTTATTAATTGGAATTCTCAAGAAAAAAGCAAACACTTTAAACTGTGATAAAAAGCTATTAAATCAATGTATGGGTGTTTATCTCTGAAATAACCCCTTAATAACCCAATATATTGATTTCACTATGCTCCTGTCTGCAAAAATGTTTTAAATTTAAAATTTAGATTTCAAATCTGTGTATAACTGATAAATCAGTAAATCAGGAAGGTGATTGAGTGCTCACAAACATGTTAAACCCTAACACATTCTTCATATGCCTGTTCCAAGCAAGAGATCTGTTATCCATTTGTTGTGGTTGGTTGCTGTCTGCCATAATAGTTTGTCGTGCATTGTAGTATAAATCAGGCCATTGGTTTTCTATTTTGAATTGTTGTCCAGAATTTTATCATTTAAGCATTTAATAGCTTACTATACAGTATGAGTTTTGCTAATTGTTAACAGCCTAACTGTGACCTGTAATGTTTACATCTATGTCCTTATTTTTATTATACTTGGGTACTGGATTATTTGAAAAATTAACAAGAGATCTTAACAAAAAAATCTCAACAATAGCCTAGAAAATTCTCTTTATTCAATTATACTACTTGATTCATGTTATCAATGCAAAGGAAAGCCTACAGGAAAATAAACAAATAAGCTGTACTGCTTTCATTTTTTCTCCTTTTTTCCTTTCTCTTTGCGTAAATACAAACACTGCAAATGAAAAATTTTAATGTCTCTCATTCCATGCTGTTCCTATTCATATGCAAAACACTACAACTTTAAATGTCTTCATGAGCATACCTCTTAATAATCTTGCTCCAGAAAGGGACCTGACCATTTTTGATGTCCATCCTTTCTGTGTAAGAAGTGAAACCAATGCCTGAGTTACAGCAAATGTTGAAGATTCTGTGACTTTTGTCAATACTTTGGACTTCTTCCTCACAATCATATCACTCTTAGAAGAGACACCCATGGCTGCACCAAGTAATTCCTATGAACATACAATATAGTTTGAAAACATTACAATGTTTACGAGATATTCTGACTGCACAGATGATCAAAATAAATATTTAAACTTTTTCCATTTGTACATCCAAACCTTATACATGTACTTTCACATATGAAAAACAATCTTTTAAATTTGATTTGTATCTCTTTAATTTATAGTAAATGTATATTTTTCCCACATGTTTTCCCCCTAATTTTATGATCAACATCTGAATATGTTGTTCTAAGGTCATCATTGATCAAACTTCAATTATGCCATACAATTTAGAAACAACATATTTTTGGCAGATGAAGAGATAAGAATGTCAAAATCTACCATGATTGCAAATATCATTAGATATAGGTGTGTTGGTACAACATGAATGCCATCACCGCCTGCCAAATACAATTTTCAAACAGTTTTCTAAGACTATAAAGTCTTTTTAGATAAGAAGGTAATTCCAAATCAAAATACATACATGATCTGTAACTCTTATATATATATGTGTAAACCCTAAAGCAGCCTAAAACTACAGAATCTTTGTTTATAACTGTTGAAAATTAAGAGACAGAGAGACCTGGGTAACACTATATGCACAGCCACTAAGTGTTGGAGGCATAGCAATAAATCCAACAACATCATCTTAGGTGAAACAGCACTTTTCGTAACAATTAAAGACTTTTCTTCAAATATTTAAGACATACAAAATTGTTATCTTTATCTATCATGTAAAATGCAGTTTTTGTAGGCGTGCAGACATAAAATACAGCAATTTATATAGGTAAATAATCAGGATGATTCATGACTGTTGTGAACAGATGACGGTTGGATCATGTCTGACTGTTTGTTTCTAATAAATCACAGCAAAATGTCATACCTGTGTGCAAAGCTGAATCAACTGCTTCAATGCTGAAGTATTTTCCTGTACTAATGCTCCAATGCTAGTAGTCAAGTGTGACAAACTCTCATTAGCATCTCTTGGGGAGGACAGGTTTGATGTATACATTATTTTTCCTGTGGCACACAAACACATCATCTGTACAATCAACATAACATCAGATAGACCAATGTTCTCTAGGGCAGCTGGCAAACTACAGGAAGGACCACTAGAATGGAAAAAAATACACTTGAACAATCAACATAAAACCAGACAGACCCAATGTTCTCCAGGGCAGCTGGTAATCTACAGGAAGGACCACAAGAATGTAAAACATAACAATTTTACAATCAACATAGCATCAGGCAGACCAATATTGTTGTTGTTTTGATATCAAGCAACCAGAAACATTATTTATAAAACATGGCTTATTCTATACTCATTTTCACTTTTGTCAGTTTCTTTTATAACTATATTATCCTCCAAGAAATAGGAACACCAGTTGGCAAGATTTCCAATATTGGTGTGGAAAAAAAACATAAATAGAAACCATAAAGAGCTTTCTTAAATTGAATATTGCATTACATCAAATTCTAGTGCCTTAAAAAAATGTTCCACACATAATTATGTTATAGCTATATCCTATGGAGTAGTGACTTTATTTCACTGCAAACATATATTCTTACCTGCCTGCCAATACAGACAGTACTTTAACAACCATACTCCTGGCTAGCATAACCATCATAGATGATGTTACCCTTTTCAGGGCTATCTGTCTGTCTACAGAGTTCTTTATATTGGCTGCCTGCTCTGCTAACGGTTTCTGTCTAATGTCAAGTCTACTTGGTTTCTTGGGAGTAGCTAATTAATACAATATTACTGTATAAATTCTTATGAATATAAAGCTATGGATATGCGATAAAATTCTTATGTATATATATGGAAACACCTTTATGTTTGCAGAGTTTTATAAAAACATTACCAAAATAATGTTTCATTTACTTTATTGAAAGAAAAGAAGAAATGTATCAATCACAAATGAAAACTGATCCCATTGCCCAATACCCTAATACAAGACTTTTAAAGAGGCACTAGCTGTCAAATTCATGTTAACCGATTTAACTCAAATTCTAATATTTGATTTGTAATAATGTAAAACATTTATCCAAAGTATAAAAAGTCTAAAATAAACAATTTACAGGGCATGGGCTCAAGAATATGTAACTTCGTTTCGTGTGTATTTTAGTCTAGACGCCATCTAATTAACTATCGCGTTGACCTCCGAAAACCTCCAATGGTCATATAAGCGATATAAACATAAATATAGATATAAATAGAAAGTGGACTCGTGCACTTGGATTTTTCTAGGTCTGTTTAATTTCATATTATAGATTAAAAATATATGTTAATCATCGTTTTTACCTGTATTAGAATGATGTTTTGTGGATTTACCTTTGTTTCACTTTCAATGTTGACATTCTTTTCCTTTAAATAACTCAACATGCACAATGCATGCATTTTTATCTCTAGCTAAGGGGTTAAATTGAAGTTCACATGAATACGGATTGAATGAGGTTGAATTATTCACTTGCAAGTGAATAATTCATCATCAATGTTTCTTAGCTTATTTTGAAAAAATTGAACCATATTGGATGCTTAAAGCAAATTATTATTTCACTATTTCACTTTCATTAATGATTGAACAAAAAAAAAATCAGCCTTTCATCTATAAAATGTATTCATGTGTTCAGTGACAAAAAATTATTTTCTATACAAAAGGTTGCAAAAATCCGAACCTTAATTAAAATTGCATGAACAAATAATCAACAAAAAGATACAATACAATACCTATCCTAAATCCTTTAGGTTAAAGGACAATATATTTTATTTCTGCTGAAGTTAGCCAATTGTATTTTGTTAAAACAGAAACAATTTTGATAATAGTCTATGTGATATCAGATAACACATTTGTGCTTTAATATAGTTTAACCTTACTTAATGATTCAATAGCAGTAGTGGCATTAGTTTTAGAATTGAGCATCAGTTTGGAACCCAGTGGATCATTCTCAGTAAATCTGATAGGATCTGGTGCTGGTTTCCTGTCTGTCAGTCCTAGTCTGCTCATCACATTGTCATATCCACTCATAGATGCATTGTGATGTTCATTGAATGGAAAAGGAGTATCTAAAATATAATAAGTGTTATACATTTCAATGTGTAACATTAATTATGACTTTTTTTAGTGTGAAATGTAGATCTGACAAATTTTTCCATGTAATGTTCGAAAAATATCCTACTTTAAAACCTGCTATAAATGTTTTCACATATTCAATATGAAATGACCAATAAGATGGAGTAAAAAAGCTTACCATAGCCCTGATCTATTATGTCCAGAAGGTCTGGTGCCCTATTAGCTTGGACACTAGAATAAGCATGTTTATCCGTCGGTGGTTTGGTTTGGGAACGTGATGGCTGATCATTATGTCCACTAGCTTGCATATATCTATCACGACAGTTCTGACACATCAGGAAAAATGGATTCCCAAATCCACACACTCCACCAAACCATCCATCCACATAAACGCCATTGCTTCTGTATCCATGGTTGCCACAGCTTCCTGTTAAAAAATTAAAACAGTTAATACATTAATAAATATTGCACACTGAAATTTCTACTTTTTTCATGTAATTCAGAACAGGAAAGTACTACTGCCAGTGGGGTTCTAACTTGATTGCAATTCATGATTTTCTCAAACCATGAAAATTCAATAAAATTATTTGTTATGTACTAAAATACACCCACATATTAAAAAAACTTACATTTTTCTGGCTTGCTCTCTTCAGCTGTAGTAATCCAGGTGAACATTTCATTTTTATTGTTATGTCTATTTATAATCATTTTTTTTTTAGACAAATGCAATTTATACAAGTAAAATAAATTCCAGTAATTCACTGTCGAATGAATCTTTGCTGTTATAAAAATATGACGACTTGTGTCAGAAAAACTGTGGGAAAAGTATGAATGCTCTGTATATCCATGCTTTATTCAGCAATACTGATATATGATTATGATAGTCCAAAGGAAAAAATAACAAGTGAAACTGCAAGCTACTGCTCACGGATGATACCCCCGCCCAAATATTTCGGTAAACAGGAAGTTGTTGAGTGATGAATCTGAAAACACATCACATGGTATAGCTGGCTTATATAAACCCTGAAACCAAATTTCAAAAATCCTTATGATGTAGTTCCTGAGAAAGATGCGACGAAAAATATTCATGGGATGGATGGACGGACTGACGGATAGACGGATCGGACAGACAGAGGTAAAACAGTATACCCCCAGTGTTTTAAAGCGGGGGTATAAAAATACAATTTAAAAAAAAATATGTAATCAAGTTTAATGAGATGTAAATAATGTAGATATATACCTCCACAACCAGGATGTTCTAATCTCATGTGTCTATTAAAGTTCACAGTCTCTTGTCCACATAATTCACATGTGATGGTACTCTGTTCCTCAATCTCTCTTCTCTGGAAAACAGAAAATAAGGTTTTAATTAGAATTTTTAAATGGAAAATGTGTCCCCATGGACACAGATGATGCCCCCGCTTGCATACAACATTATAAAGGGACATAACTCAAGAACAATAAAAGTGATGCTACCCAAATTTGTACTTGATCTTAGTTTTGTGATAATAAGTATTGTGTATAGGTTTCATGTTTGGTTGGGGCAAACTTAAGTTACAGAACGAAAACTGATCTGTGTTTTATCAGTGGAAGGCAAAATTAAACATTGCATTGTATAAAGCATTGATTGTAGTTGATTCAACTATAATCATGGACAAAGGAAGATAACTCCAATTTAAAAAATTACTTGAACAATGACATCATTGATATTTTTAGAAAAAAAAATGAAAAATATAGCAATTTTTCCATTTGTAAAGGGGCATAACTCTAGAACAGTAAAAAATGACTCCAACAAAATTCAAACTTGATCTGTGTATTGTGGTAATAAGCACTGTGTATAAGTTTCATAACATTGGGTTGAGGCAAACTTAAGTTAGAGAACGGAAACCAATTTTGGGACGTATGGACGTACGTACGTACGGACAGACGGATAAGGGTAAAACTTAATGCCCCCTACGCTTCGGCGGGGGCATAAAAAATACAGCAAACATTTGAAATTAATTATTTAGTACTTGGTAGTTTAAAATACAAACATTGTAATGAGGGTAATTTGTTTATCTAATTTTCCCACCTCCTCCATTAAAACAATTTAAAGTGGAGTTGAAATATGATGCATTAGAAATTGTAAGTAGAATTTGGAATAGTTTAATTTTTTAAAACAGTAAGACTATCAAAATATATACCAGAACACTGAAGGGGACCATATATTAGGAACTTTTACCTTGTTTCAGTTACTTCACTGCAATAATAATAACATTAAAGAACAACTAAAAGATTTAAAGGTCCTATGCATAACAAAATTTTGAATGGTTTCAGTTATTTCACAGCAAATGTATAATAAATAATTACTAAAACATTGAAGAGGTCCCACGTATCTAGAGCCTCTGGTTCCATATCAAACAAATCACTGGTATCATGATCTCTGTATAGCTCTTCCTGCAGATCTAAAATGTCATCATACAGTCCTACCAGTGACATGGCTTCATTAGAGGTGTCTAGACTATCTGGTCTCTCCAGAAAGTCTGAGAAAGATACAGCCTCATTTGAAGGAAATGGTGGTTCAGATCTTTGTGCCTCTCTTTCATTATCTGGAAAGAAAATTTACACCTTAAACATTCATCTGAAAACCTGTTTTCTTGCATGTGGTGAATCTTTTTTTTTTTAGGTTGAAGATCTAGAGCTTTTTAAAACATAAATGCATCAGGTGTAAAATTAAAATTGCCAAAGTTAAACTGGGGTTAACAAAAAATGAATAACACCATTTCAAAGAGCAAAATTGATTTCATATTTTAGGCTTATTACAGGCACATTCAAAGCAAAAATTGCTGTCAGAGATAACCTGACTTCATATTCTTTATTTCATCAAGCTGGAGACATAATAATCATATGTATAACTTACGAATATTTGACAGAAAACTTCTGATATCTACATGTCTAGTCCTTGTTAGAGGTCTTGGACGTCTAGTAAATAAAGAGCTTCTAGATTCTTCTTCCTGGTTTGTTTCATCTGAAGCACTCATCAAACCATCAATTGACATGGACCTTCTACCAATCTGTCTACTAAAAATAACATATAACAATACAGAATCATAACTATGTATGGAATAAACAAGTCCTTTAACACATGAAAATACAAAAAGAGAAGTGTTTCTTGTATGGAACTAAATGTACTGACTAAAATTTAAGTTGTTTATTTTTTCCACAGTTTATAATTGGCCATTTCAAAGGCCAAATTGGTTCTTAAGCTTTTATTTTTTTCATTTTTCAAATTTACACAAGGGGATATTTTTGTGATTTTATTCAATCTTGAAATTAGCAAAAAATTAAATCTTGCACAAATTTTTCACCTTGCAGCATAAGAAAGATATCAATTATGGATATTTTTTCAATAAAACAAAAAAAATATTAAATCAATATTCATATACTTTAATTCATCACAGGTGGCATATCTATTCTTATTAATAAACTCATCGCAGATACCAGGATTAAAATTTTGTACGCCAGACGCATGTTTCGTCTACAAAAGACTTATCAATGACAATTGAATCAAATAAATGGGGAATGTGTCCATGACACACAGATGATGCCCTAGCTTGCATACAACGTTATCAAGGGACATAACTCAAGAGCAGTAAAAGTGACACTACCCAAATTAGTATTTGATCTGAGTTTTGTGGTAATAAGCATTGTGTATAAGTTTCATAACATTTGGTTGATGCAAACTAAAGTTAGAGAACAGAAATGAAAAATTCAGAAATCTTTCCATTTGTAAAGGAGCATAACTCTGGAATGGTAAAAGTGAAGCCACCAAAATTCAAACTTGATCTGAGTTTTGTGGTAATAAGCATTCTGTATAAGTTTCATAACATTTGGTTGAGGCAAACTTAAGGATGTACTTAGGTGAGGTTTAGGAATTTGTGTCAAATTTTTTTCCTACAATACAGGGTAAAATATTTTGCCCCACAACATCCATTTTTCTTTTCATATAAGACTTCAATAGCCCATAAAAAATCATTTACCAAAATTTAATAAGATTCTTGATTTCTTTTCTTGCGAGTCCGAGTCAGCCTTTTCCCACCATTTTTAAACTCAAATTCACGAAAAGGATCTCCATAACCAATCAATATTTTTAGCTTATTTTGTTCCTTAACTAATGCTCTCCTGACTTAAAGTATCAATTTTAAATTCTAGATTTTTTTAATTTCACCTAAGTACATCCTTTAGATAGAGAACGGAAACAAAAAATTCAGCAATTTTTTCATTTGAAAAGGGAATAACTCTAGAATGGTAAAAGTGATGCCACCAAAATTCAAACTTGATCTGTGTTTTGTGGTAAAAGCATTGTGTATAAGTTTCATAACATTTGGTTGAGGCAAACTTAAGTTAGAGAATTGAAACGAAAAATTCAGTAATTTTTCCATTTGTAAAGGGGCATAACTCTAAAACAGTATAAGTGATGCCACCAAAATTCAAACTTGATCTTTGTTTTGTGGTAATAAGCATTGTGTATAAGTTGTATAACATTTGGTAGAGGCAAACTAAAGTTAGAGAATGGAAACCAATTTCAGGACCTACGGACGTACAGACGGACAAGGGTAAAACTTAATGCCCCCTATCTATTCCTGAAGTAAAAAAATCCTTAGTATTTCGAAAACTTTCATAAAAATATATCCAACATACATTAATTTTGATGTAACAGATATTCCCTTTCAGAAATAATAACTTTAGTAATGTTTGAAACCAAAACATTTGGGTTTCTAGTCATTTCTTTCCCAGTATCTAAGTTAACGTTAAAGGTGTACTAGAAAGTGGCAAAACTGAAAGTAATGTAATATTCTTAGACTATCATAAATGCAGAGATCAAATGGATTTCCTCTCTTTTTTAAAAACTAGGCAAAATATTCTTATCCATTATGTACTAGTAATTATCTAAATACCTCTGCCTAGTTGACTCAGTAGCAGATTCCTGTACTGGACTGTCCATCCTTATTCTGATTTCAGATCTATAATTAGGTTTACTCAGATCTTCACTACTATCCTCCTGATTAGGGTGTTCTAGTATCCACATGGCTACAGTATTAATACCTGATAGTGACACTTCAGATGGATTCACACCTAAAAGTCATAATCATTTTCATTTATTAGGGACCCATTTAATATTCGTTTATATATTTTTCATATAGTTTTGTTGGTTCTGTATTACCAATACATATAGTGTATATGGCATTAAAACTGCTGCAAAAGGATTTGAAATTGCCACAACTAGTTATGAATGACATTTATAAGACAGGTGCATTTTATGATTTTCATTTTCTAGTATTTGTGTAGTCTTAACCAGGGCTTCCAAAAAATATTTGAGCCAGCCGGACATTTTATATCTTATCCCGATTTTAATCTCTTAAGACTAAGTCACAAAAGGCAATTATGGTAATCAGATTGCCATCCCAATGATTGACATTAGATTAAAAAAAAAACGATATTAAACTTTACTTTGATGTGAATTTGATGTTCGGACGTAAACTGTTAAATTGGCAGTGCATAATTCGAAGTGTGCACATCAGTGTGCTCATAACTGCCTTAGACTCTTTATTTGTGCAAAATTACGTTGTCAAAAACTTTACTTTCGTTTTTAAAATCACGTTTTCCTAATACCGGATGTTGACCTGACAATGGTAAAACATGGACCAGAAACGGATACGTAAAATCCGTGTACGTTTACAAAGCACGACTGAATGAAGAAGCTCTTTCCACGTTATTTCTGCAACAAAATACTTGAAATGAACGTTAGATACAGGTATCAATGATAATTTTTATCATTTTTTAAGAAATGAAGGATGCATAATATTAAATTTCCCTACTGCGCACATGCGCACACGTGTTCTAGTTCATAAAACGTAGTTCTTACGATTTTTCATTTAAAACCTTTTTAAATTTTTCATCAAATCATGTTTATAAACGTATTTCTTATAATTTCAATCTTTTGGACTAAATCAATTAGATAGAAACCGCCGAAATGTAAGAAATTAACTTTGAATAGACCGATCAATTTATACGATGTCCGGTACTGGAAATAGTTTACCTGTCACCTGAACAGGTAGATTTCAGCTGTCCAAAAACTAATTAGCCTTGATTAAAATTAGAAAGTATTGAAGTAGGGGTTGTTTTGATAGTAATTAATCATCATGTCACTTTTATGACCGGAAATGTGTGGCTGTTAAAGGCAAAAGGTTGGGTCAAAAAGATCGCGAATTATGCTAAAATGACCGTCTCTTAAGAAAGCCTTGACAACTAAAAAGTAGATGACCGTTTCATGCTTTGCCCAGCCGGACTTTTACCGGACATTATACAATTGTCCGGAATATATGACCGTTTTGGAAGCCTTGGTCTTAACTGCTGTAAATTCATTTATATTTCGTTTTCTTTAATTACAGTGGATGGACAAAAAATTTCACGAGTACCTATTATTTTCAGGGTTTTGTCATTTTGTCATATCAAAGTAACTTTTTTCATACTGTTAACTATTAATTATACAAACCTGTTTTAGTAATAGCCTTTTTAATAGACGGCATAGTGAATCCCATTTCCAGGAGAGGGGTGGCTATGGGTGGTGGAGGGGGAGATGGAGATCTTGTCCTGATTGGTGGGTGTGGTGGCCTCCTCTGAGGAGGTGGAGCTGTCCTCAAAGGAGGGGCTTGTGGTGGTACTTGTATGTTATTTGATGCTCTTGTTGATATGATGCCTGCTGGATGTCGTTCTCGTCTTGTTCTCCTGCTGAACAGGTTTCTTGATAATGTACCAGCATTTTCTTGTCTGTGAATATACCATTATTGTTCAAAATACTATGTTACAATCACATATCTTCAAGGTTCTACAGAGCACCTGTTTAATACACTTCATGTTTCCTTAAACTTATGGTCATGGGATATCTTTGTAAAAATGAAAACTTTTAACACAAAAATAAAGGATTTCTTTTTTAGTATGAAGATAAGAGAGTTTCAGCCAACCAAGATATTACTGTCACCTTATCAGTGTGAAACATCTAATAAACTTGGCTATTTGGAACTCTATCTCAAGTCAAGGCACTCCGCTAAATAAGTAAATAACCATACCCTCGTCTCAAGTATTTAAGGATAGATGTCTGTGAATTGCCATTATTTCTGGTGTCTTCATTCTCTCCTGAGATCATCTCCTCTGCTCTGTTAGCTAAGTCTGTTGTAGAACTTTTAGTTGAAGGAGGATTATCGTTTATTATCTGTTCTGGTTTAATTTCTAGTTCTTCTATTGATTTTGACAATAATGTTACTTTGGCTGAAAAAAAGATCAAGATTCAAAATGAAATATTCAGTTTAATCCTAAAATACTTGAACAGCCATACAGATATAAAAAAAGTGTTTAAAAAAAAAGGTTCAAAAAGTTTTATCTTGCTATCAGCTATTCTACCAAGAATATATTGCCTTAGAAACACCCAATTTTTGTATAAAAGCTTTATGTAGTCTTAATTATCATGCAATGTCCATTTTAGCATTGTATCATTTCACAAAGTACCATCTAGATGCGACCCTGCAGCACATAAATAGCAGTGATTGCTTCTGCATATGTTTATTTGTGTTTGTTTTTCATCTATCTATATAGATGGGATCAAGAAGGTTATATTCAATTTTTATTCCTTGAAGGCACTATTGTTCTTGCAATTCTTGCCAAGTGCATCTACAAATTACAATACCTTGTGTATTTTTCTTTCAGTTAAACTCTTACTGTGACTTTAAAGATAATGTGTTGTGTTTTAAGAGATGCAGTTACTAGAAAAAAACCAGGAAAATCCTTTTTATATGTCCTGCTTCTTGCCTAAATATTGTGTTTTCTTTCTCTCTCTCTCTGTCCCTTACTCACCATGTAAATCCCCAATACAAGACTCCTCCTCTGCTGTACAAGTTATTAATGATCTGTACAGTACCGTTTGGGCTCTCTCTAGCTCTGCCAAGGAAAATACTTTGTTAAGTAAGGAGGTACACAAGGCAACTTTCACCATCTTCTTCATTAACATCCTCAGCACGGTCTTCATATCTTCATTCCGTCTAACTACAGTGCCATCAATTAATGCCTTGTTACTATCAGCAGCCAGATCTGACTTTGGAACCAACAACATTTCTGAGAACTTGTTTGTCCAGATAATATTATTTAATGCCTTAAGAGCACTGACTTGAACAAAAGATGCTTGGAACTCCTTTTTTTCTGATATTTCAGATTCTAATGAGTCACAGCTCTCTGATAAATCCTCTGGCTCCAAAGGTGGCTGTATTTCTGGTTCCTCTATAGGGTGTGTTTGTTCAACAGATTCTCTTACTTCTGGTGGAGACACTGCAGGTAATTTATGGGAGTAAGAGGCAGATTCCTGCTCCCTCTCCTCATCCACTGAACTTTCCTCTCTGGGAGAAGACACAGAAGAAGCAATACTACAGTCCTCCAGTTCTAATGTCTCCAGTGAAACCAAAGGTGCTTTCCTTTTATCAGCATTATGATCTTCTTTACCTTCTTCCAATTCCTGTTCTATTACCCTGGCTATGTCTTCGTCTAGTTTCTTCATCAATGCATCTGTTGCTGCCTTCTCTTCTTCTTTTGTCTTTGAATCTTTTTCTGCTGTTGTCTGAGTATTAACATCCTTAGTTGGTTTTCCTGTTTGGTTACTTGGGAGGGATAACAGTTTTACTATTGCACCCAAGTGAACAGCTGTGAAACCAGCTAAATGATTGGCATCAAACAGAACTGGATCAACTGGTTTCAGCTTGCTTATTAGAACATCACTAAAAATAAAACAAAAGAAAATCTTACTTTTATGTCAAAAACATTTATATTTCAATAGAAGATCAAACTTTGAAAATTAAAAATCATGAGTGAATCATCAATATTGTTCAGTCAGGAGTTCAAACTTTGTTCCTATTTGCATTTTGGATTAACAATTGGAAAAAGTGTTATTTTCTAACCTATTATCTTGTTTACATTAGAAATATGTGTGAACTATTTATATCTACTGACATACTTTTGAAACTTTTAACATTTACAAATGTATAGAAAAAATCTCAACTAAAAAAACTAGAGGCTCTCAAGAGCCTGTGTCGCTCACCTGTATTTACTGATGCTTTAGAAATCATGTAAAATAAGGTTAAAATCATAATTAATAGTATTAGATATTAGATATTATAATGATATCTAAGATAATAACAAAAAACAGCAAAATTTCCTTAAAATTACCAATTCAGGGGCAGCAACCCAACAACAGGTTGTCAGATTTGTCTGAAAATTTCAGGGCAGATAGATCTTGACCTGATAATCAGTTTTAGTCAGATTTCCTCTAAATGCTTTGGTTTCAGAGATATAAGCCAAGCCAAAATCTACATTTTACCCCTATGTTCTATTTTTAGCCATGGCGGCCATCTTGGTTGGTTGGTGGGGTCATCGGACAAATTTTTTAAACTAAATACCCTAATAATGATTATGGCCAAGTATGGTTAAATTTGTATCAGTAGTTACAGAGAAGAAGATTTTTGTAAAAGATTACAAAAATTTACGAAAAATTGTTAAAAATGGATTATTAAGGGCAATAACTCCTAAAGGGGTCGACTGACAATTTTGGTTATGACAACTTATTTGTAGATCTTACTTTGCTGAACATTATTGCTGTTTACAGTTTATCTCTATCTATAATAATATTCAAGATAATATCCAAAAACTGCAAAATTTCCTTAAAATTACCAATTCAGGGGCAGCAACCCAACAACAGGTTGTCAGATTTGTCTGAAAATTTCAGGGCAGATAGATCTTGACCTGATAATCAGTTTTACCCTATGTCAGATTTCCTCTAAATGCTTTGGTTTCAGAGATATAAGCCAAAACCACATTTTACCCCTATGTTCTATTTTTAGCCATGGCGGCCATCTTGGTTGGTTGGCGGGGTCATCGGACAAATTTTTTAAACTAAATACCCTAATAATGATTATGGCCAAGTATGGTTAAATTTGTATCAGTAGTTACAGAGAAGAAGATTTTTGTAAAAGATTACAAAAATTTACGAAAAATTGTTAAAAATGGATTATTAAGGGCAATAACTCCTAAAGGGGTCGACTGACAATTTTGGTTATGACAACTTATTTGTAGATCTTACTTTGCTGAACATTATTGCTGTTTACAGTTTATCTCTATCTATAATAATATTCAAGATAATATCCAAAAACTGCAAAATTTCCTTAAAATTACCAATTCAGGGGCAGCAACCCAACAACAGGTTGTCAGATTTGTCTGAAAATTTCAGGGCAGATAGATCTTGACCTGATAATCAGTTTTACCCTGTCAGATTTCCTCTAAATGCTTTGGTTTCAGAGATATAAGCCAAAATCTACATTTTACCCCTATGTTCTATTTTTAGCCATGGCGGCCATCTTGGTTGGTTGGCGGGGTCATCGGACACATTTTTTTAAACTAGATACCCTAATGATGATTGTGGCCAAGTTTGGTTAAATTTGGCCCAGTGGTTTCAGAGGAGAAGATTTTTGTAAAAAGCTAACGACAACGACGACGACGGACGACGGACGACAGACGCCAAGTGATGAGAAAAGCTCACTTGACCCTTCGGGTCAGGTGAGCTAATAATATAAACTCTAAATATCATGTTAAAGAGAAGCAATATCCCTTTGGGGCCATATGCTTCATAACTTAAGATTTATCAAATTATAAAAAAATATATACAGACAGGAACATTCCAAGTATCATCTTTGTAATAATCAACAACAAAAAATGGAAAACAAACCTGCTTGCAGAATCCCCATCATCCCACTGGACTTTGACTGTTGTTGCTCCTTCTATAGACATACCCATTATATACCCTCTTTTTGATGTGGAGGTATGGATACATCTTCCTCCAACACGTAATCCTGGATCTAAACCACCTATAACAGCAAGACTGGGCCATACCTAAAATGACACAAAAGTTAAAAAATTTGACAAAATCTCATGTCACAGAATAAACCGACCTTTTACTTGTTAATTTCCATGTCATTTTATCTCTGGTGGAGAGTTGTCTCATTGGCCATCATACCACACCTTCTTATTTTTACATTAATGTGCCAGACATTCAAAATTCTATATAACGGATTTGCATTGTATCCAACATCTCCAAAAAATCACTGATCTGACATGAAGTATCAAGAAAATGTTTAACACTTGCATGGATATATTTGTATGTGTTTTGCTTTTTATACTGTTGCAAAAACTTACCAATGATGATTGCATTATATTATTTCAAGTCTTCAAACATTTGTATGGCTTTTAATTTTATCAATAAATACAGCTGACCAAAGAGTATTTATTAAATTTCAAGTATTTTGACATTCTTTCCCAATCAAATATCAATTATTTGCAACATTCATACAACTTTGCAACAAAATTTCGCCAAATTCTTTTTTCTCAAGACCTAAATATGACATTTTACAATACCTCATAACATAAAACTTTAATTGTTTCATCATCACTGTAATCCACATTTTCCTCCTCTGTGGTAAGTTCAACATTGTCTTCAAACTCCATACCATCCACTGTCTCTTTGCTTTCAAGATCAGATTTGGAATTATCCTGACCTAAAGTTAAGAAAATAAATTTACATTCACCCATATTGTTTCCATATGTTTTAAAGATGAAATTCAAGTTGTGGTTGAGAATTCCATACAAAGAATTATTGCAATGTTTGGTTTATTATCATTACTATCATTTTAATTTAACATTATCAATGTAAAAGTTGATAATGAAGATATCCTGAATTTCATTAAAATTCTCTCACAATTATAAGAATAGTAGCAGACTAAAGATGCTTACAAGACTCATCACTGAACTTGTATTTACAATGGCAGAGATCTTCTTATTCTAGCGGAGCACCCGAGATCACACCTAGTTTTAGTGGGGTTTGTGATGCATAGTCTCTAGTTTTTTATGTAGAGTTTTGAAGACTTGTCTGTCTTTTAGTGTTCCTTCCTTTTTTGCCAGGCATTATATCCGTTTCTCTTTGACTTATGAGTTTTGAATGTTCCCTTGGTATCTTTGAAAGAAGCAAAAAAGTACATTATATGGTACAGAAAACCTGGCGCATAATGATATTATATCATATATTGGAAGTTTCTGTCAGTTTTATATATAGATCATTTCATTGATTTTTAAAAAGAATTGTATATGTATATAAGATAAATATCCTAGGTTTAAAGTTTCATTCAATACTTAAGACTTCAAAAACAAAAAACAATTCTTTAATACATAAAATTGAGAATGGAAATGGGGAATGTGTCAAAGAGACAACAACCCGACCATAGAACAGACAACAGCAGAAGGTCACCAACAGGTCTTCAATGCAGCGAGAAATTCCCGCACCCGGAGGCGTCCTTCAGCTGGCCCCTAAACAAATATATATACTAGTTCAGTGATAATGAACGCCATACTAAACTCCAAATTGTACACAAGGAACTAAAATTAAAAATAATACAAGACTAACAAAGGCTAGAGGCTCCTGACTTGGGACAGGCGCAAAAATGCGGCGGGGTTAAACATGTTTATGAGATCTCAACCCTCCCCCTATACCTCTAGCCAATGTAGAAAAGTAAACGCATAACAATACGCACATTAAAATTCAGTTCAAGAGAAGTCCGAGTCTGATGTCAGAAGATGTAACCAAAGAAAATAAACAAAATGACAATAATACATAAATAACAACAGACTACTAGCAGTTAACTGACATGCCAGCTCCAGACTTCAATTAGACTGATTGAAAGATTATGTCTTCATCATATGAATATCAGGCACAATCCTTCCCGTTAGGGGTTTAGTATCATACCATCATAACATATATGAGAAGAACATAACCCGTGTCATGCCAACAACTGGTTTTTAAATAAATGTGTTTAGTGCCGATGCAAAGACCCTATAAGTGAATCAATATTAACGCCAAAATATGCAATCTTTAATGACCTGACAACAGTATCGTAACTATATCCCTTCTTAATAAGTCTATTTAAAGGTTTTGTTAGCTTCAGAGGTGAATACTGACATTTTTGTGCTTTATAAAGAATATTTCCATAAAAAATTAGATGTGAAATACCTGAACGTATAAGAAGTCTGCATGTTGAGCTATATTTACGAATGATGTCCTTATACCGATGATAAAATTTAGTAAATGTTTTGACTAGTTTGTGATATCGAAAACCCTGGTGTAATAATTTTTCAGTAATACATAAATTTCTCTCGTTAAAATCTAAAACATTGTTACATACACGAGCGAATCGTACAAGTTGAGATATATAAACACCGTAAGATGGTGACAAGGGAACGTCACCATCTAAAAATGGATAATTAACGATAGGAAATGAAAAATCATCTCTTTTATCATATATTTTAGTATTAAGCTTTCCATTAATGATATAGATATCAAGATCGAGGAAAGGGCAGTGGTCATTGTTAGTATTAGCTTTATTTAAAGTAAGTTCAACAGGATAAATTTCTTTAGTATACATACTGAAGTCGTCATTATTGAGAGCCAAAATATCATCCAAATATCTAAAAGTATTATTAAATTTGTGTATCAGATGTTGTTTCGATGGGTCTTTGCTGATTTTTGTCATAAATTGTAACTCATAGCAATACAAAAAAAGGTCCGCAATAAGTGGTGCACAGTTAGTCCCCATTGGAATTCCGATAACCTGACGATATACGGAATCTCCAAAGCGAACAAAATGTTATCTAGTAAAAATTCAAGGGCATATATAGTATCAAAGCATGTCCAATTGACATAGTTTTTTTGTTTATTGCTACTAAAAAATGACCTAAAAGAGTTTGAACATATATATTCACATTCTGACTTTTTAAATGCCCATTTAATTAGGTGTGTGAATTTTTTCTTAATGAGAATGTGAGGCAATGTGGTATATAGGGTAGAAAAATCAAAACTTTGAACAGATTCAAAATCACCAATATATGCATGTAATTTATCAAGTACTTCCAACGAGTTCTTGACACTCCAAAAGTAATTAATTCCACTATTTTTGAAGGCCTTATTTGAACAATTTATTATCAGGTTTTTGATTGTACCAAGTGTACTGGTAAGAAGAATAGACAATTTAGTAGTGGAACAATGGCTTGAAGACGAAATGAATCTATATTTGTAAGGTGTTTTGTGTAGCTTCGGAAGCCAATATATAGTTGGGACTTTTCATTGTATTTGGTTCTGCTTGTAAAGCGGTAGCTAAAAGTTTATGTTTGTTACAGATGTCGTTTTCTGAAAATGGAGTCAGTTGGAATGTTGGTGAATTGGTGATTTCTTTTTTCAGAACCTCAATGTAAAATTTACGTCAAACAATAATAATATTATTAGCAGCTTTATCGGCCGGGACAAAAACAAATTCCTTGGCTAGTTCTTTTAGTTTATGTTTGATACGAGAAATAGGTTTATTGTGGTTATTGTTAAGAGTAAAATGTTCTTTAAAATGTTGAATACGTATATCAACTATGTTCATTACTGAATTAAAAAAAGAGTCCAAAGATTTTTTGTCAGCTTTTTCCCGTTTGATCCATTTCAAACAGTAAGTATGGAGTGAGTTGTGGATGATATTACGACACTCATTCCAATTAATAATTGACGGGGGACGATATTTAGGTCCTTTACTGAGGAATGATTTTAACTCTCGGTCTTGAACGATGTTAAGATCTCCTGTTATAACATGGGAAATGGGTCCATAAATGTATTCGGATTTACTACAATTACATGAAGTAGGTGTATTTTCACTGATATTAACATCTGTACACAATTGGCTATAATTAAACACAAATTTCCGGGTAGATTTCTTGTAAATATAACAAATAAGAGGGAGCTCAGTATTATCAAAATATCCCGGAATTTGTTCTTTAACAGAATGGTCGTTAAAAATACCGGCAATATTTGCAAAATCAAAACCTTTATTGACATACTTTATTTTAATAAACTGTTTTTTATGATCTTCAGGGCGATCAATTTTGGGAAACAGTTTAGAATAACAATATGCCATTATAATTTGAACAATTTCATACTTAGGACTGCTATATGAAATTGTGTTGCAATCCTCTAAAATTTTATTTAACTTATGAACCATTTTTCAACAGCACATTTCACTCTTGATATTAAAACATACTTTTAGCTGGTGGTTTAATAAGTTCTTTTACTTTGCCTAACTGCTGAAGCATTTTTTCACAAATATGTGCAGCCCAAACTTCATTTTTGTGTAATGTTCTAATAAGAGAGATATTGGCCTCCACCATTACAGCAGTAGCTGGGGCACACTGAGGGTCTCCTGCTAAGAGTTCTTGAGAGCTTTCACACATCTGCATGTCTCCCATTCTCACCTAAAATTACAATAAGTTACATATAAACACTATAAGTACAATTTGGTATAAATCACTAAACTTAAAGTTGATGTTGCTCAACCATTTTCAGCTCATCCAAACTGAAAGGATCATATGCAACTTCTATGTTTTAGTCAATCACCTGTCATTAACTTTTTGTAAATTAAACCTTGATCAGAGTTAAAAATTACTGATCCAAACTGAACCGATTCCACAAGGAATATCCTTTCAAGATTTTCCACCAACAATTGTAAATTGTCGTCGTCAATACTCGTAGAACAAGGCTTGGATAAAATGGAGCATCAAAACCTTTTTTATAATAGAAGTTAAGAAATTATTTTTCCATAATTTTGTCTCAAAACACTGACTTAGCATTGTTACTGAATGTTGCAATATTTGACATTTTTATGTTCTAGTTTCATGTTTTCAGTTAAATGAATTCAATTGCAAAAGTGACATAAGAGTATGCAATATAATAAAAAGTAAAAGTTGCAACAATTCTGAATTATCTAAAAACCAATAATGGGTCTTTCAGATCTTGAGAAACGTTATCTGGTGGGTACCATATATCACAATTTGTACTAACACCAAAATAAATAGAGAATGTGTGCATGGGACACAAATGATGCCCCGCTTGCATATAATGTATGACATAACTAGAGATTTTGATCTGAGTTTTGTGGTAATAAGCATTGTGTATAAGTTTCATAACATTTGGTTGAGGCAAACTGAAGTTAGAGAACGGAAACGAAAAATTCATCAATTTTTCCATATATAAAGGGGCATAACTCAAGAACAGTAAAAGTAGAGAATGGAAAATCTAATTTTGGGACGTAAAGACTGCGGCAGGGGCATAAACATCTAAATTGAATACACATATTTCCAGTAAGTATGTATTAATATACATACTGCATATATGCTAGAAAGGAATCAGATTACAATTATACTGTATATTACCTTTTCCCATGGATTTCCACTATAAAACATAACACAAGGATAAAGTTCTGATGCATCAATGTCTTCAAAGGCAACTCTCAAATCCTACAACATCATATACCAGTTATGTTAAAGGCATAACAAGATAATTATGTTATCAAATCATTACATTGGATAAAATTCGTAAGGGTTCCACGGAACCCAGTGTCTTTTTACTTTTGCTGTTGTCTATGTTTTCAGTGTGATAGGGGAATGCACATAATAGTTTTACATTTAAAGAAATAAAAATCCAGGATGGTTTATGAATTTAATAAATTTTTTAAAAACTTTAACTGCAGACTGTATGTAATGTTAACTGGAAGAAAAACTAAGTCCATTTATAAGTAATATACAGAAAAACAGGAAATAATTTTTTTCAAAATTTCCTTCTAGATACTAGCTTTTGATCATAAACAAGCTTCTGTCCAAGTTTGGTACAAATCCAGGATAGTTTAAGAAAGTTTTTAAATTTTTAAAACTTTAACCACAGAGTGAATGTAATGTTAACTGGCAGAAAAACTAAGTCCATTTATAAGTAAAATACGGATAAACAGGTTTTTTTTTTTTACAAAATTTACTTCTGGATACTATCTTATGATCATAAACAAGCTTCTGTCCAAGTTTGGTAGAAATCCAGGATAGTTTATGAAAGTTATTAAAATTTCAAAAACCTTAACAACAGAGTGAATATTTGTGGACGCCGCCGACGATGGAATGTAAAATCGCTATGTCTCGCTTTTTTTAAACAATGAATATAAACAGTGTTCCCGCCTGCCCTAAATAGAAGGGCGGCCCGCCCTTGGTGCCCTTACCCCCGCCCTTTTGCCCTCCAAAGTAAAAGAATGCACCCCTCTGCCTTTTCAAAAAAATAAAATTTCCAAATTTCATGCCTACCGCAGTACCGGCATTTCCGGTAAAATTGTTACCTGATTCAGTGATTGTGTAACACTAATTAACCAACAATGGGATTAAGTTAAATACCTAGGGCTTTGGCAGTTTTATCACCTTTGTTAATGATTGTTTACTGCTAATTAGTGGATTTAAGATAATTGAACAAATACTAGATATTTAATACAGAATGAAATGTCCACATGTTATCCATTTGTAATGTTTATGTACAGCATGTACACCTGAAAAAATTTATTTCAGTAGACATAACATAAAAAATAAAATCTTAAACAATTTTAAAGGCATACATAGTTTTGACTTAATTAGTAAAAAATGTTTTGTTTCATAACCATGAGTATGAAATTTAAAGAGGAATCAAAGATATTTGTACTTGAACATAACAAGATTCACTTCCTGTTTTTAATACTTCTTGTTATTTATAATCCTCCTGACATAGGAGCACTCAACAAATTTATTTTTAACAATGATGGAGAAAAAAGTAACTGTTTATACCTTCTGCAATATATTATTGCATCAATATAAAATATGATCATCTCCTGTCTCACCTGTTATATTTATAAAACTCCTTACTTAGGAGCACTTTGGTTTGCACTTAAAAATACTTTTTTGTAACAATTCAAATGATAATAAATAACTCTCAATAACATATATACTATATGTTTGAACAAGTAATTTAAATGTAGATAATTTAATTACATTCAACATTCAATTTTGCATGTATAACTCCATCTTTCAAAACTACTTGTTTATTTTGGTATAAGTTATAAAACATTGAAATTTCTGATGATTATTTTCCATACCAAATGTACAAGTTTGTTTAGATTAACATCAAAATGATATGCTTTGCTTCATGGTATGATAATTTGATGAAAAAAAATTCTTACTGGAACCAACATCAAGAACACATTAATTTCTGAATATGGTTTAAATAGAACTAATGTTCTCCAGCTGAGCCTAGCAATATTCAAGGTAATTTATACACTGTCCAACATTGCCCTTAAAATCTGGGTTATAACGCTAAAGTGCCCTTTCAGACAACTAGCACCCTTCTGCCCTGAGATTCAAGCTGGAACACTGATAAAAATAAAACTGCTACAAAAGCATTTGATAAAAATATAATTCAGATATTACAATATTCTAATATAAATCTTAAATGTAACCAGTATTTACATCAACAGCAAAATTCCTACCTCTCCATTTTTGGCAAAAGCTAAGGTCCTAGCATCCATGTCTAGTACAACAGTGATACAATCCCCTTGTGTATAACATGGTAGAGTAAGACTGTGTTCTCCTCCATGATAAATGTTACCACTGTAGGCTCTATATAACCACATATCATGGGTTGATCTGTGGGCATAGTCATGGACAGGCCATTTAGCTACACCTAAACAAGTACCTTCATTTCCTCTGTTTTCTTTCATTACATATACCTACATAATAAATTTGAAGACTATTTTAAAATACTTAGTTTCAATTTGTTTTTAAAAATAAAGAAGGCAGTATAAATTAAGAATTTATTAGTAGTTTGAGTTTTAATGCATTTTTTGAAAGAATATATTCAGATTTTTTGATTAATTTGCAGGGATTAATGTGAGTAAAGTTACTTTCAACTTCTTGTGCATGCATATTTTTTTCTGGAAAAGCCATTTCTAGGAGATAAAAAAATATATTTTCAGGAAGATTATTCCAACTTTTGAATTGGTTAAACACTTCAAATGAATTAAAGAAACTAAATATGCTATTTTCAAATTCATGTCCTTGTTTGAATATAAGTGGCAAACAATTGTTGGATCTTTAATTCATGGTAAACAAGTGAAACTGCGAGCTACTGCTCACTGATAATACCCCTGCCGCAACTGGATAATTTTAATAGTGTAAAAATAAATAAGTGTTTGTTAAACAGGAAGTTGTTGAGTGATGAATCTGAAAATGCATCACACGGTATAGCTGACTTACATAAACCCTGAAACCAAATTTCAGAAATCCTTATGATGTAGTTCCTGAGAAATATGCAACGAAAAATATTCATGGGACGGATGGATGGACTGACGGATGGACGGACAGACAGACGTAAAACAGTATACCCCCACTTTCTTAAAGCGGGGGTATAATAAAAACCTAACACAGAAAAATTAGTAAAAATATCTTCTATACCTGACTGTAAAATAGAATTTTTTATGACAACAAAAATTAATTCCCAATGAATGATTGCACTTTTACAAAAACATTCTGACACAGAAAAAGAAATATCTGACCTTCCATTTGTAACATCCATTTCTCATGGCAGTAACTCCAAGTCCATAGCCTTTCCCTGAGGAGCTATGAGTCAACACATTATTTCCTTCCACTGTGCAATTAACACATTTGTCTGTATCAAACATGGCATCCTGGATGTTTGTCTCAATTACCTCCCCTTTGTCAGACAAATCTTCCTGTCCATCCATGGCAGAAAGTTTCCATAACAACTGATCTTTCTTGGTATTCACTTCCTGTTGAGCTATTTTCTCAGGAATTATCCACATGTTGTTTGACAGGAAGGTGAAGAGATCATCAACAACCTAAATTTAGATATATGTGAACAATACTTATAATGCCCATAAATACACAAAATAATCTTTTTAAACCTCCCATTGAAATCTTTTTGTTCATCAATTTGAATTTTTCTATTTAGATAAATGAAATATGTAATTTTGCTTCTATTTTCAAATACAGTTAATTGAAACATTTCAACCTAAGTTTCAAGCATATGTATTACATGTATATGCAAAGTTATTAAGCATAAAAATATCTAATGTGTGTTTTCAATAAATATGATATACATATAAATATCAGTGTTCTCCCCAGAAATTTTGGATAGCATCACATTTGGCGTAAAAAAAATAAACTGTATTTTTTTCAATGTCATTTGTCGTGCTGCGGCGATGCTCTATTTCCTTTTTGTTATGTTTATATTGTTTAATTGATAACTGAGAATACAAATAAACTATAACAGTTGTTTCAGTTTATGTTTTTTATATCAATTTATAGTTACAGAATTATTTTGTTCCTCTTAGGCCAAATAAAAATATATGTGTGGTTCCAGTTACATTGTACCCTACCTACCCAACTAAATATCTAGCAAAAAAAAAAAGAACTGTTTTTTATATAAAAAAGGAAGAGAAAGTATCATATAGCAATAAAATTTCATTTAAAAAACTATTTTCTTTATCATGTCTATGATATTCATTGTTTCTTAGTACTCAATGTATTAGTCCCTGTTGTTTCTTTATATCAAAATGATATGTATTTTTAACAAAGTTTAATCAGTATATTGAAACAATGCATTTCCAAAATGAATACATTTAGCAAGGAGATCTAACAAATAGTCTGTTAATGCGTGTGGAATGCATAGTTTTCTCTTTTAGGGTAATTTTTTCTGTCTACTGTGCCATTTGTGCATCTGTAGTTATTATCGTAAAAATGCGGATTTTTGTCATATCTGGTCCGGTTCCGATCCGTAGTTTACACAAATATTTCAATGGCGGCCGAAGAAAAATTAAAGAAAATAAACAATGTTTGACAAGAGATTGAGAATGAATATGACGCTTTTAATGCATTAAATGGATGAAACATTAACTAAAGTCAATTCTGAATCACTTTCTAAAGAAGTATCAAACTTATTTAGCTCAAAATCAAAATGTTTATTATACGCTCTCGATTAACAAGTAGTACCGGAAGGGAAAGAAAATAATTTTTTGAAAGAGATAAATCGTTTGTATCTTTGAATTTACATTATGCAAACATAGATTTCGAATTGTTTATGATTTTCTTATTACATTTTCTCAATGTCGAAATTTGCGATTGGACCATGTGGTATTAGTCGTGTCATAAGTGTCAGCTTGGGGTATTCGTATCCAAACAGTTATCACCCAAAGGACAATTAACACCTATTTAATCACTCTAAATTGCCTCTATTGTCTGACTTTAAGGGATTACAATTAAATGTGATATAATTTTTATGATCACAAGCGGTAATTAGATGTAAGTTCAAAATTTAGGACATGGTTTTGCGATATAGAGACAAGAAAAATAGCATCCTCAAAATAATTATAGCGGCGCGGAAATTATAATAGCATCACAGGAAAAAAATATAGCGTCTCCGTGCCGCGACCCTAAAACCGCCTGGGGAGAACACTGAATATGTTACCATTGACATGTCAATACAATACAGTGACATTCTTATAATGTCAATAGTAAAGATCTGTTTTGAACTTACTTGTTTCAGGAAATCTTTATCTGTTTCTAGTGTAATAGAAGACAATACTGTTTCTAAAGTATTCATAGCTATAAGTCTAGTTCTAAGTTTATAGTAAGTGTTGGTCTCTGAAATGTAAATGAAGCTGCACTTAATGCTAGAGTATGTGAGCAAAAAATGATATATACAATAATTGTCATCAAATATGCTGAATTTAAAAAAATTTTACACATTTTTTTTTCATCCGTTTTCTTTGAAAAAAAATGTGGATAAGTGTCCACATGTGGACACAGATGATGCCCCCGCTTGCATAGCATATAGTTATAAAGGGACATAACTGAAGAACGGTATAAGTGACGCTACCCAAATTTGAACTTGATCTGAGTTTTGTTGTAATTAGCATTGTGTGTAAGTCTCATAACATTTGGTTGAGGCTAACTTAAGTAGAGAACAGAAACTAAAAATTCAGCAATTTTTCTATTTGTAAACACGCATAACTCTAGAAAGGTTGTGTATAAGTTTTATAACATTTGGTTGAGACAAACTAAAGTTAGAGAACGGAAATGAAAAATTCAGCAATTTTTATGTTTATAAAGTGACATAACTCAAGAATGGTAAAAGTGTTATCACCAAATTTCGTACTTAAATCTGTATAATGTAGTAATAAGCATTGTGTATAAGTTTCATAACATTTGGTTGAGGCAAACTAAAGTTAGAAAACGGAAACAAAAAATTTGTACTTGATCTTAGTTTTGAGGTAATGAATATTGTGTATAGGTTTCATAATGTTTGGTTGGGGCAAACTTAAGTTACAGAATGGAAACTAAAAATTTTGCAATCTTTCGATTTATAAAGGGGCATAATTCAATAATGGTTAAAGTGACACTACCCAAATTCAACTTGATCTGTGTTTTATCAGTGGAAGTCAAAATTAAATATTGCATTGTATAAAGCATTGATTGTAGTTGATTCAACTATAATCATGGACAAAGGAAGATAACTCCAATTTTAAAAATTACTTGATATTTAGAAGAAGATAAAAATTTTGCAATTTTTCCATTTATAAAGGGGCATAACTCTAGAACATTTAAAGTGATGCCACCAAAATTCAAACTTGATCTGTGTTTTGTGGTAATAAGCATTATGTATAAGTTTCATAACATTTGGTTGAGGCAAACTTAAGTTAGAGAACAGAAACTAAAAATTTTGCAATTTTTCCATTTATAATGGAGCACAACTCTAGAACGGTTAAAGTGACACCACCAAAATTCAAACTTGATCTGTGTTTTGTGGTAATAAGCATTGTGTATAAGTTTCATAACATTTGGTTGAGGCAAACTTAAGTTAGAGAACGGAAACTAAAAATTTTGCAAGTTTTCCATTTATAAAGGGGCATAACTCTAGAACGGTTAAAGTGACGCCACCAAAATTCAAACTTGATCTGTGTTTTGTGGTAATAAGCATTGTGTATAAGTTTCATAACATTTGGTTGAGGTAAACTCAAGTTAGAGTACGGAAACCAATTTTGGGACGTACGTACAGACGGACAAGGGTAAAACTTAATGCCCCCACCGCTACGGCGGGGGCATAAAAATTGTACAACCTAAAACACAATAATAGTAGAATACAAAGACTTTTCCTTGATAACCAATATCTTACCTAAACCATAGCCAGCTATAGAAAGAAACATATTTATCCACTGTTTTGATGACAAATGCTGTTGTATGGTTCTAGTTGATGCAACTCTCTGCAGGAACAATAAAAAGTCTCCTTGCACAGTCGGACTAAATTTTGTGTTACCTATAAACATATATAATAACTTATCATTTTCCATTGTAAATCACATTTTGCTATTGTCAATGCTTGAAAGTTTCCAAAGATATGTTCCAATAAATGTTAAGAGTACAAGTTTATTTTCAGCTTACCAGTTACAGAGATATTGTAGATGAACTATATCATTAAGGGTCATAAAAGTAAATGGACAGATAAATCCAAGAAAATGAGACAGAATTCATCTTTTTTTTCAGTTTCTTCTTAGCTTTACCTCTTTACCATAGCTGCTAAGGATTGCTAAGGATTGCTGTGTAATCTGTCATTATATTTTAAATTATATCTACTTCATCAAAATGCTTTTGCTTCTTGCAACTTAAACTATAATGTAAACATAAATCCATTCTTACAATCCGTTTTAGCAGTTATACACTTAATCATCTGTTGTTCAACATTACACAGACTTTGAAGCTGTCTCCATAATAAGTCCAGTACTCCTTGTATAACACCACTACCTAGCTTGTCAGCATATACACTGTAATGGAAGAGACAACAAGTGTATATAGAATACCATGTACAAGAAAACACACACTCTACTATATGTACAAAACTTTATATGTATATTCTGTGCCATAATCAACATTTCTTTAATTTCTTACTTTAATAAGTCCAAACTTACAGGGATGGAAACACTGAAAAATTACTGCAATGAGTAATAAGATGCATGCATCTTTACATTTTTAAAAAACAGCTTTCAATTGTTTAGTGACATCTTCTATTTTTATATACTCATTTAAATTTTTTTCCATAAAAACAAAACAATTCCATGTTGAAAATGAAAAATTATATTGAAAAGTTATCAATAACAGATTTGTGCTATTTTTAAAATAGATAAATATTAAAAACTATCACAAGAACATGGCATGTAATTTGTTCTTGTTCAATTTATACTGAGTTGCTTTCTATATACTTTTTTTTGACTTTTCACAAAAGAAGTATACAAAACGTATCCTTGCATAAAAAATATATAATATTCTGAATTATACATACCCAGCGGTCAATGTAATAAGTCTCATTAAGTTTCCACTGGACATCTGTAACACCAAACTCAACTGATCTTCCTGTAGTTTCCAGTCAGCTGAGGGCATTATATAGGACATATGTGTAGTTCCACCACTCAGTGAAAACAGTAATGGAAGGAGTCCACAAGACACTGCTAATGATATGTCTGATGGACAGTACTTCATTGACAAGGAATACCCCGTCCATAACAGTAGTTTCTTTTTAACATCTAAAAAGACATTATTACATATTAAGGGATATTCCAGGAAAACTTGTATTAAGATGTAGACAGTATTTTAAATAATAAAACATACATGTATGTAATGCAGGGTAATCAGACTATTCTCACCATTTGATACACATTGATTTCCTAATTTCTAATAAAATTGTAACCCCAAATACCAATTAATTTTGTTCTGGAATAACATTAACACAATCAAGATTTTAAATTCAAATAAATTTATCTATACATTAGTTTAAACATTTGAATTATCTTAATGCCAATGCATACATAAATCATTTTGTACAAAAAACAGGTGTTAGTTGTCTAGTTTAAATTGTTTTACATTTATCATGCTGGAGCCTGTTATAGCTTGCTTTGGATTTTGCTCATTGTTGAAAGCTGTACCATAACCTATAATTGTTAACTTCTATGTTGTTTAGTCTCTGGTGGAGACTTGTCTCATTGGTAATCATACCATATCATCTCATTTTCATACTTCCCCCCTAATCTACATTTACTACTGCTTTAAAAAAGCTTGAGTGTCAGTTGTTTCTATTCTCCATTATGTATGAGACTATAAAATTATTGTTGAACATAGGTCATCATTTAAAGAGGAATTGTTTGATGTCTACCACTTTTAATGAAATCCTATTTCTGGTCTAAGAGGACTTCTTGATACAAAGTACAGATAAATGAACAAATGAATAGGCACAAAAATCACTATATACTGTCACTTCAGTTAACCTTGGAATAAAGTAAATAATTCTAAAACAAATATACAAACCTGGATTATAACTGTCTATTTTGTCTGTGTTTATTAGATCTTTCACTAATAATTCATAAATCTGGTGGACAGCTAACTGTATTTCCTGTTGTGTCTCAGTCTTAGCTGATTTGATCTCATCCTAAAGGAGAAACAAAATTCTTACTCACTTGCTATGCCTTTTTATTACCGAATAATTTTATTTATTTTTTTTCAGTCCATACAGTGCTGTCAATGTGTTTTTTTATACAGTCTTGTTTATATAAAAATATAAATGAATTATATATGAATTCTTGAAAGATTGGTTAAACTGTATCAATTATCAGCAAAATTTATTATTAGCACCAGTAAAAGTCAGTTACGTAAAATAAATGTCTATACCTATCTGAAATATAACCCAATCCCTAAAAAATTATGTTTAATTTTAGTTTTTAATCAAATATCTGTATCTAAGATGTATTACCTGGTAGTGATATAACTGTGCATTTTGATTAGCTACATGCATGTCTAAAGATGAGCCGAAATTAAAACATGAACCAAAACTGAAACATCCTGACAATAGTTGTACATGTACAGAACACAACAATGTTGTCAATGTTGTAGGCTGGCTCTCCGATTTGTCTTGTTGTTCCTGCTGTGTTGATAGTAACTCTCTTATCTGATTCAAGGCATATAGTCTAGCCTGGAAAATAAAATATACACATAACAGAATTATAATCATATTCAATAATTATACACAAAGACACAATATATTTGCATTTTCAAAGGAATATAATGAAACACTATTTCTTCTGAATATAACTATATTTATATACATATGTTACTTTAATTCTCATTCCAATTTTATTGGACGAGCCAGAAGTTGTCCTATTACTGACATTATTTTATGGTTCTACTGTATTTTTAAACATAATACATGATTTCTGTACAGTAAACTAGAAAGTAACCTGAGCAAGTGCAGGAGTAAGTAAATGGTGAATATTTTTATCTTTTAAATTATTGTGTAATTACTTTGAGATAAATTCTTATGTGTGTACTACTTGTGTGTAAATGTGAGAACAACCTGTACAATCTTAATTAAATCTCTTTCTTATTGAATAAATAATTTTCCTAAATAATCAGCAAATTCGTTCCTTTAGTACTATAGATGTGTAAATTTTTTTATTTGTCGTAAAACTTGCCAAATAACAAATAAACTATATACATGATATAGTTGTTCCAAAACTAAATGATACTTTATGTCAGGTTTAGGGAACTGAAACTAAAGCTCTGTAACTATGTAAATCCTTTATACGAAATAAATGTACCTCTGCTCTAGATTGTTGATGTTCTAAGGCTATGGCCATTTCTTTCGGATCAGCATTGGACATCTGGGCAGCACCTTCATGATCAGATACACCAGAACTACAGCCTCTAACAGTCTCTCCACATACAAACTTACATACATTGGTGGCTACCTCTCCAGCGAACGATCTCTTTCTCACATGTACCGATGAATGGCCATCTCCAAGTCTCTCTTGCTGCCATCTTAACCTTCTCAAATTCTCCTTAACTCTTTGTAAAGACAAAAACTGTATTCCTGAAAAAGGAAAGAAAAAGTGTTTTTTAAGATACACAATATTAAAAGTATGCTTAAGATTGTCATTTTTTACTGTTTTAACAATTCTACTTAAAACTCTCTAAAACAAATCTTCATGCTTATATTTTTCTTTTAGCAAGACACAAAATATACTTGAACAACGGTATTTCACAGTTAAAAAAGTTAATAAGTAAAACAAAAATTTGAAAAGTATATCATTGCTGAAAACTTTAATATTTTCAGTGTTCATTATCAATCATCTAATAAATACTACTGTAAACCAAATAATTTTCGCGAGCGATTTATTTTCGCAACTTTTGCGAGTAGAAAAATAACGCGAATATAAAGTCGCAAATATGTAAAACTTGGATTTTTCCTTATTTATCTGCAACAAGTAAATTTCAGAATCGCGAAATCAAATCGCCGCGAAATGGACTAGAAAGGGCTAAATGCGAAATAAAGTATCCGCGAAAATAAGTTGGTTTACAGTATGTAATCAATGAGTATACCTCTTGTATTTGCCATAGAATTATCTGTATCCAAGTTGATATTACCTTCCTGAAACTATATAACTTAAAGCATTCAATGTAAAGCTCTTTTAAGTTTATCAAGTATGTTGAATTTATAGTAATATATTGTAATTTTCCCCACATTAAAGTTTACACATTTTGTTTGTGCACATCAGTTTTAAAAGTTCAGACATTCAATGTTTACATAGAAATGTATGTACACACGTTTAATAGTGCAGGGCAACATCAATTTAATAAATCACAAATTTCTGCATAAAATTGCTATAAAAATACATGACCATTTTTTGAAAATAAAGGTAGTTGTGATCATGATGTGTTTATTCTTCAACTGTTAATGACAAACAATATGTTCAAATAAATTTAAATCCAAGAAAATTTAGATATTAAAGCTCATGTATGAAACTCTGAATTGAAGATGGAAGTTTAGGGCTGTTCCATAAATAAATGTTTTGGGGTTAGAAGGCACTTTTTAATTTGCCCCACCATGCATAAAATTTCAATTAATTATTTCCTATACTTGTTCAGCCTATTTTTCTAATATAATCACCACCCATCAAACATTTAAGTATACCCATGTCTCCTTTCATTCATATTTGTGTTTTTAAAATGTAGATTTGGTAATACAGAAATATTATTTCTAAGTAGTATTATTAATCAATGTGTGGTAACTAAAATAAGTCTAAGTTATTTTTCTATATCAATAATAAAACCACAGCTACAATAAATAAACGAATAATGTGCCCATGGGACGCAGATGCCCCCCTTGTAACTATGCAAAAGTCAATGTACTATTTCAAACCTATTGACATTTTCTTTACTTTGAAACTTAATGACATGTGTGTCTGTATGTTGCCAATCGTGATTGCTCTGGGGTTTGAGTGCTCTCTTTGTTCAATAACAAACAGTAATGGCGAAATTGAGATTGGTGAAAATGACACCGCCATAATTCGAACTTGATCTGAGTTTGGTGGTAATAAGCATTGTGTTTCATAATATTTGGTGGAAGCAAGGTAAAGTAAGAGTGCAGAAAAGAAAAATTCACTAATTTTTCCATTTATGAAGGAACATAACTCAAGAACAGTGAAAATGACACCTCCAAAAAATTCAAACTTGATCTGTTTTTACTGGTAACAAGCACTGTGTGTAAGTTTTAGAACATTTTGTTGTGGCAAAGTAAAGTTAGAGTATGGAAACGGCAAATTCAGCAATTTTTCTATCTATAAAGGGACATAACTCAAATTTGAACTTGATCTGTGTATGGTAGTAATAAGCATTGTGTATAAGTTTCATCATATTTGGTCAGGGCAAAGTAAAGTTAGAGAACAAAAACCAATTTTGGTACGTCGTACATATGGACGGACAGACAAGGATAAACCTTAATGCCCCCTCCACATCAGCGTTATGCACATTTATTTCAGTAATGAAGAAGTAAATAACAGGGAGAACATGACCGATGACATTGAAACCCATTTGATTCTTCTCGAGGATTTATAATACTTGTCCGATCTCTGAATTTGTTTTCTAAATGTTTAAATACCTAGTATTTGACTATCCCAAGTGAATAAATGTGATATTCAACCTGATATAATCCACTCTTTATAAATATAACAAACCTGTCCACTGATACTTCTGCTGAGAATATCTGGAAAACTTCCTCTTCTTGGTAAGAATGTAGTTTCTTCTTCTGACTTTGAATTTTCTTCTGTTTCATAAAACATAAAAAATAAAACTTTCAACCTTCTAACAATGTAACATGCAAATATTTTACAACGTATGAATGTTTAGAAATTTATGCTATAGCCAGTTTAAACAGATCTTAAGTAAGTGTAAATAAATCTGGCAAGAATCATACAGGTGAGAGCACTAACAAGACCGGACGTACAGATGCACGCCTTGTATTTTTATGTCCCCAGCATGAAATTCATACTATCATCTTAGCAATTCTATAAACAATACAAATGTAACTTACCATGATAAGATGTTGTTTTATCATTTCTTTCACTTATAGAATGTTGACTTGGTGGATCTGAAAAAGGTAAAAAAAAATCTAAATAAAATTAAACATCTTTGGAACATAGAAACTATTAACACATTGGTCAGGTAAACAGTGAGTAAACAAAGTCAGAAATACATGAACAGGATGAAGATGAAATCAATGACAAGAAATATTCTGGTTTCCTTTACTTTTATGTTAATTATCATTTAGTAATAACAGGGTGTAAAATTATGAGAAAACCTACATTACCTATCGAAATATGCATCTAACGCAGAAACATTGGTACCGTTAATGTTATTATAGTTATTCAACAAGAATATGTATATAAGACACCATACCCTCTCACTCTATTACATCTTTGTAATTTTTTAAGTAAACTGTGAAATATAGGTCAGAACCCTAATTTGGACTATATTTTAAAAAGATAACATCATAATGAACATGTGTACTAAATTTCCAAATTTGATTAAATTAACCTGAAACAAGTCATACAGGTTGAACAGATGGACATATAAACCTTAAAACATTACATCCCTACTATCATAGGTTGAGCATAGAAATGTGTATGGCTGGGATCTACTTTCATTTTTATACATAAATAATTGTAAAAGAAATGAAGTTAAACATTTTCTTGTAAATATCCTATATATCAAATTTTATGATTTCAAACCTGTAACTGCCGGTCTGACACCAAGTAAGAGAAACAAACATCTATGCTGATATTCCCTACAAACATCTTCAAATGATGTCTCTTTCAGTGGTGGAAATGCATCTTTGACTGTTCCTTCATCATCTGTAAGTTATACCAAAACATAGTACAAGTTGATCTTACACATTATTTAACACAATATTTTTTTAATAGAAAAGCAAAGGTTATAACTTTTGAACAGTAGAAGTCAAATCCATTTACATAAACTCAATCTGTTTTTGTTTTTTTTTCAATAACTTAACATAATGAGTAATAATTCAAAATGATTTATCAGAAGTTCAACTATAATCTGGAAATCATGGTGTGATTTATAAATACAATTTACTGTTTTCTTTAATACATTATTGCCATATATTCTAATTGTTATTTTTCATTTTGACATTATTTCTGGACATTTCATCTAGGTTAACAATTCACCCAACTAGTCAGTTTAGAATACAGTATTTACACAACAAAATAAATATATATCAACTGTTAAAATTATGAAATTAAATTATTTTCAAAAATGATTTATACCTGACAACTGTTCATATTCTGGATCTTCTTTCCCCTCCTCCTGTTTCCTTTTATGTTCTACCTCAATCCTTTCTCCAGTCTCAGCTCTCTCAACATCGTACTTAGAATCCTCATCTTTCTTCTCAACATGCTCAAACTTATAAACTGAGGGATCAACTTCATCTGGCGTGACTGCCTCAGAATGGTCCGACTCTGGTGATGATTTAGATCTCATGAAAGCTCTTAGTCTGCTTCTTACTTTGTATACATGGTGGAATATGCCTAAAAGCTGTTTTGATGGCTCTCTAAAAGAAGAGATTAATTGATAACCTACTTGGCTAGTTTAAATGATTTCAGTGAAACTAATTCAAAAGCAATTTCCTGATTCAAAAAGCTTTCATTTCAAAGGCAACCATTATGCAATACCCCCTTCATTGTGATTCGGAAACTTCCGTCCCTTACTTAATCTGAGAATTGTCCCTTATTAAATAAACATAAAATTATATGCAGGATACATTTCAATAAATGCCTTTCTCGAAATTAAGCAAATCCATATTCAGTAAATAACACATAAACTTACTTCTTTTGTGACAAGGCATGTTTTGTTAATCCTAAATGCTTCAATAAGGCTGCCAACAAACATCTTGATGTACAGTCTAAATCTGGGTCATTCTCCAACTCACATGTATCCCAATCTGTAAAAAACAATTCTCTATCTTAACTGGAAAGAACTGAAATGCCAACAAAGATCTAGCTTTAAGATTCGATCAACTGAGGAACTGTTGTTAAAAATAGTTTTACTCACATGCAGTATATAAATAAGGAGATGTCATATGATTGCCAACGAGACAACTATCCACCAGAGCTCAAATGAAGTGGATATATATAACTGTGCATTTTCAAATTAAAACTTGCCCTTTCTTAAGGAGTTGTAAATATTACATTCCCATAAAAGAACAAATGCATGGTACAGCCTTTCAGACAATGGACTATTTTCATGTTACTGACTTTTGACTTCAGAGTATATAATTTTTGACAGGTTACCAACTCTGTGATAGGACATTCTGGTACTCAGCCTGAAAAATCATATACTCCGAATTCAAAAGTTGGTAAAATAAAAATAGTCTATTAAGTATTATATATTCTTCTCCTAAGCAAAAATTTAAGATTTTAAAAGGCACTAGCATTTGTTAAGACCATAGACACAAGAAAATAAGTACCCCACAAATAATAATGAATTCACATTTAAATAAAGGCTATACACTATACATTTGGTAGTACAAAAGTAATCTGAAGTAAACAAACAGTATGCATCAATTAAAGGATTCAAATGGTAAAGCAATTATGCACAGTCAGATTCAAAAAGAGAAGACCCCCCCCTCCCCCTGATTTTGCAGTAGTGTGAGCCCTGGCACAAGCATATTTATTTATTAATTTATTCTCTTTGCACAATATTGGAGAATGTTTTGTTTTCTGGAAAAACTAACTGCCTATAATAATTTTGCATATGTGAGAATTCTAGGAACAATTAGTTTTTGTTTTGTAAATATTTGTAAGGGGTTCTAAAGAACCCTGTGTTTCGCCTGTGATTGCTGCTGTCAGTGTTAAAGTGTAATGTTGACTTAAAAAGTGAGTCCATTTATCAGTAAAATACAGAATGAAAAAATAAATTGAACTTTTTCTTTTGATGCTATTTCTTGGTCTTGAAGATTAGCTTCTGTCCAAGTTTCATAACAATCCATGAAGGTTTACAAATTTATCATGTCAAAAAAATTTAATCCTAGACTGTCTGTAAATGTTAACTGTAAAAAACTAAGTCCATCTATCATAAAAATATTGAAAATGAAATTATATTTTCAAAAGTTTGCTTCAGACATTATCTCTTAATCATAAAAAGTCTTCTGCCAAAGTTTCATAAATTTCTATGAAGGTTTGACAAAGTAATTGATGTGTAACAAACTTTAACCCCAGACTGTATCTACTTGTTAACTGTAAAAAAAAATTCCATTTATCAGGCAAGTACAGAAAATTGAAAATTGAAAATAAATATTTTCAAAATTTTGCTATAGATACTGTATTTTGGTCATTAACAAGCTTCTGTCCAAATTTCATAAAATTCCATGAAGGTTTGACAAAGTTATTGATGACTGAAAAACTTTCTCAGACTGAATCTGAATGTTAAATGTAAAAAAATAATAAGTCCATTTATCAGTAAAATACTGAAAAATGAAAATAAATATTTACAAAATTTTGCTCTGGATGTTGTATTTTGGTCATAAACAAGCTTCTGTCAAAATTTCATAAAATTCCATGAAGGTTTGGCAAAGTTATTGATGTCTTAAAAAAACTTTAACCACAGACTGAACCTAAATGTTGTTGCTGCCGACGCCAGAATCTAGGATCGCTATGTCTTGCTTTCGCAACATAAATGCTGCAGGCATGACAAAAATCAATATCTAAAATACAAATATCATGCTTTAATTTCACAGTACAATGGATTATTTATTACCTTCTAGACTAGCACAATCTAACATCATCTCCCAGAGATTACTAGTAACATCAGATTTCAAATCACAGCAGAATTCCAGTAAAGTCATGGTGTCTTGATCAAGGTCAAAATCTCCAACAGAAAGGTCTATTGATTGTCCTGACTTATCTGCTATTTTATTTATCAATATATCTGAAAATAAATAGCACTCATAATAAGATGTAAGGCATAATAAATCTCATATTATCTGTTAAAATCTGTTCCAGTAAAGCTGTAACAAATATTACATGTAATCATATGATGCAATACATCTGAGTTTGCAAACTAAATAAGAATTATAAAGAAAAACATTCAAAATAGTTATACTAACCAAGTTGTAGAGCTGTCAGCTGTGGTCCATTTCCAAACAAAATATTGTCTAACCATGAGGAACAATTCTTCTCCTGTGTAGATAAAGGACAACCAACCAACATACTGCCTAAACATTGGCCAATCAATGTAGAGCATGTTCTCTCCATATCAATAAACCAACTCCAACTCATTGATTTTTCTGCTAAAATAAAAACTGAAACATTAAACTTTAATGAACACAATGGAGGAAAATGTTAATGTGTCAAAAAGATTTAAAAGAACTGGAACTACTTGATAGTGAATGTTTAAAAATGTAAATAGCAAGCATTTAATGCCTATTCAAAATGACCTTAACCTATCTTAAGTTTTTAAATTTATATGACTTTATCTTTGTTTCATTGCAGATTAGAGATGTATGCCCTGTGTTTGCACTGAAGGTAAAAAAACACTTATAACTCAAAATATAAAACTAAAATAGGTACAATACTTTCCGGCCTGTTGATATATGATGTCATGTGCCAAATACATGCTTTTGCAACACTATTCTTGGCAGTAACATGTAAATTTGCTATAAATATATATGTCCAAGACAAACAAATTGAACAAAATTGATTAAAAAAAAAAACTATTTAAAAAATTATGTTCACATGAAGACATTTTAGCCTGACCAAACAAGTTATCCTGATCGATATCCAGACAGTCTTTCCTCTTACTCAATATCCCTTTATGTTATTGGAGAAGTAACAACCACCAATTTTATAGTCTTTACCCTTTGTTACGCTCTATATATTAAAATTGGCTTAGATGATGTGGCTGAATTTTTTCTAGAATTGAACTGAGACCTAAAATTTTTTTACTGTATTTACCATCTTTATTTTCTAATTCTGCTGATTCTATAGTATTAACTTCAGGTAGAATTCTAGAGATCTGGTCCAGTTTAGACAATAAAGACATCAACTCATGCATCATGGGACTGACTTTCTCCATGGGCAGTAATAACAATGCATGTAACATATGAAATAGTATAGCTCCTGCTGGGGACTGATAAAGAATATCTGGAAAAAAAAGCAAAATCAATGAAATGACATATAGGTAATTATTCTAAAAGAAAATCAAAATGAAATGTAAACTGAGCTTTAAAAGAAATACAATTATATGAATAAAAGGACACATGTACATCAATATGAGTTTTTATGGACTTAAAAATCAAAATACACCCAAGGCCTTAGACCAAAGCCGTAGACCAAAGTCAGTTTGGGATCCTAATGTAAAAACAAGAGTGCACATGCAGAAATGTTTCACCTGTTTTCAGATATTCTGATTACTTTATCCATTTCCATATATATATATATCATTTTGTGTAACTTAGTGGGAGATTTCATTAAAACCTGTACATCTACACTTTTAGAAAAAGAAAAAAAACGTTATTATCATAGTATAGATCAAAATTATTGAATATAATTATAATTCAAAAATTTACCTTCAAAAGAAGTTAAATAATAAATGATACCTTACCTTCAATAGTTGTTAGGAGCGAGGTTGACAAGTTATTATCAGAAATCAGCTGTTCTACTTTACTCAGGATGTTCTTTACAACAGGTAACATGAGAAATAAATGTTGGTGCAATAATTTCACTACTGGTGATATCTGTCAATTAAAAAAACAGAAAAATTACCAATCAATGAAGTTTATCACAGATATATTTTTCATGCCAATCTGTGAAGCAAATGATCAATTATCAATTGTATTTGAGATTTGCAGGTTAACTGCGACAGTACTGTTTAGATTTTTTTGTCAGTAATTAGTTGATATAACTGTGCATTAACATTTCATGACAGTGCATTAACATTCTTAAATGCACAGATGTATTCATCAACACCTAGCAAAAAAATTTGAAAAAGGCCAACTTGAACTTGCAGAGAGTTTGGTATTTTGATCAGCGTTAAAGGCTTCACTGTGAATTTAAGAAGAAGAAAAGCAATAAATGCACAGTTCCTTTACTACGGGTTTTGTCAAATGCATAGAGAATCTTTATGTCATAAGTAAATACAATGTATTCCTGCTTTTTCAGTATTTACTCTGCTCTCCGAATACATCTGTCCCGAATTTTAATAAAAGGTTTAATCAGTGACTGGAAAACTCCTGCTCTGTTCTTTATGACATTAAAAAACATGGATTGCTACAACTTCAATGTATAAATCTATCCATCTTGGCAAACATCACAAATAGACATGCATACAAATTAAGTCAAGAAATTCTGTACTACATGTACTGTTGTCATCATTATTATTCGTGAGGTACAAATTTTTTGGATTTCATTGGTAAAGGTAATCCATGAATTTAAATGTTCAAAAAAGTGTAATTTTTTTAAGAGCCTAGAATGCAGAGTTTGGCAAAAATGCACAAATTAAATATCCAGGAGTACACATAAATGAATTTTTTCACCAATTTTTAAAAAGAATCCAAATGCTTAAAAATCTTCACCTGCATATAATACATGTAAAATATCCAGTTTCTGTAATCTTTTTCAATAAAAGCAGTTAAGGTTAAGGTGAGCTGGAAAGAGTTTAAAGTTATCAATCTCTGGCTGGTAGAAGATCAAATATTTTTTAAGAATAACATTCTAATTGCTTTGGTTCAAGGTAAAAGTATAAGAAAAAAGAATTCAAACCATCTTGATTTATATTCTGGAATAGCCCTGAAATACTTTAACAAATTTAAAATATACAAACCACTTGATGATCAGATGATCTGTTATAACAGAAAGCTAGGAGATGTTTATGTAATGCAGACAGTAGAGTGTGTAGATGTGGTGGAGATTTATATTCAAAGGACTGGATGTCTGTAGCTTTATCTAAGTTTTTACCCAAATCATCAAGGGTCTGCTCCTGTTAAAAAACATAAATGTGTATCATTACTAAATATAAGAAATGTCTTTTAGACTGATGAGTCAACATTTAACTATTTTCTTAGGAATACTAAAGCATTTCAACATTATTATTGTTTGATACTGTGGATTCATTATTACTTGTGGGATACCACTCTTCATGGATTTCGTGGGTAAATCTGAACCACAAATTTAAATGTTCAACAAAGTATAAATTCTGTATAGACTTGCATGCAGACTTCAGCAAAACCAAATATCCATAAATAAAAATTTCCTGTAATACACGAAAATATAAGAATCCACAGTAGTTGAACAAGGGTCTTTATATAGACAGTAATAAAAAAGATCCAAAAACTTGCATGATTAATAAACTCTAAAGTGCTAAAATATATCTTGAATAAATTTAGGAAAATATTTTACATAATTGACTTGATGAACATATTAAACTTCTAAAGGAGTAGGCCCAGTAAGACCCCTTTTTGGCCCCAAAATATAGCAGTTTTACAAAATTGTTAAAATGTAAATTTTTAACTATTTATTGGCTAGAAGAATACTTCTGTTACATAAATATGGGCTGTTTTTGACAATACAATGCACATGTATCGGGTACTAGCATCATTAAGTCATGCTAAATTACTGAAATCTTCGAAATTTTAGCATTTTGGTTAATTTTTAGACGGTTTCCGTCTGAAATGGAAGTGGCCGCATTTGTGTTCATTCTTAATATTTAAATGTAAGTTGTATTTGATGATAATACATAACATATATAAAGGTTGAGAATGAACACGGATGCGGCCACTTTCATTTTTGACAAAAACCATCTGAAAAGTGACATATTATAGCATATTTAAAAGATTTTTCATATTTAAGCTTGAATTTGAGCTTCAATAATGACTAAATCAGTTCAAATCTTTCACATAAACTAATTGAATCGACTAAAGTAGACACTTAAGTGTTTAAAAAGTGTCCAAAATCTTTCATCAGATGAACCTGAATTTTGAGGCCAAAATCGGCCCTTACCGGACCTACTCCTTTCACATATTTCCTTTTTGCAAGACAACAAAAAAAAAATACTTTACTGTTTCATAAGCTAAGTTCCTGAGAACAGTCTTCATAAGTATTTCTGAGAGCTGTAAATCTGAGAGTTCTTTCTGGCTAGTACTACCACCTCCCATTCTGATATCTTGTGTATCACTAAAACCAAGTAAGGTGGCTATATGGTTACTGTCTTGTAGACTTATTAATATAATTGTCAACTGCATTTTCTACAAAAGAAATTTTAAAATTAATGATATATTTGTTTTCTATTATCTAACAACTTTTATATACAATACAAACTGTCACTTATAGTGACATAGTTACTCAGTAACTGAACTAATTAGTTAAAAAATAAAATAAAAGGCCTTATCAAGACAAACCGTCATACACAACTAAATGAACGAGCAGTAATGATAAAATAGTTTTTTGTAGTTTTGAAACAAGGATGTTAGAAAACTATCTGAACACAAAGTTACTGACTGGATAAGAAGGAACTTCAATAGCAAATAAGCTTTTCTTTCATTAAATTAATTAAACTTTGTAATTTCGATTCAATATCAAAATGATTATTCTTGCATGCAATATTCTTTCATTTATTTTTTTAATATCATATAATTTCAAGACTTTACAAATTAATAAGCCATACATAATTAATCTTTCAAAATCCAACATAAAAATCACTAAAAAATTGTATTAACAGTAGTGTTTTAAATGACAAGAGTATTTACCTGTCCCAAAGATAAATCAGTCCATCTCTCCTGTCCTTTGGGTAGCAGTGAAAGAAGAAGTTCCATTCTTTCTCTAAGAGGTGGTAGCAGCAGAGGAGCTCCAACAGAAAGAGTTTCTGCAACAAGCTACAAAAAATAAAGGAAATACGTTAAAAAAAATTCGTAAGGGTTCCACGGAACCCAGTGTCTCACCTACTTTTGCTGTTAATCACAGGCTCAACAAAAATGAGGAAAAAAATTAATAAAAATATTCCTCTCTATACTATCTTTTGATTGTAAGTAGCTTCTGTCCAAGTTTGGTAAAAATCCAGGATAGTTTATGAATCTAATAAATGTTTTAAAAACTTAAACTGCAGACTGTTATGTAATGTTAACTGGAAGAAAAACTAAGTCCATTTATAAGTAAAATATGGAAAAAATGGAACAAAATTTTATCAAAATTTCGTTCTAGATACTAGCTTTTGAACATAAACAAGCTTTTGATCATAAAAAAAGCTTCTGTCCAAGTGTGGTACAAATCCAGGATAGTTTAAGAAAGTTGTTAAAATTTTAAAAACTTTAACCACAGAGTGAATGTAATGTTAACTGGCAGAAAAACTAAGTCCATCTATAAGTAAAATTCGGAAAAAATGGAACAAAATTTTAACAAAATTTCCTTTTAGATACTAGCTTTTAATCATAAACAAGCTTCTGTCCAAGTTTGGTACAAATCCAGGATAGTTTAAGAAAGTTGTTAAAATTTTAAAAACTTTAACCACAGAGTGAATGTAACGTTAACTGGCAGAAAAACTAAGTCCATTTATAAGTAAAATACGGAAAAAATGGAATTTTATTTTTACAAAATTTACTTCTGGATACTATCTTATGATCATAAACAAGCTTCTAAATCCAAGTTTGGTACAAATCCAGGATAGTTTAAGAAAGTTATTAAAATTTCAAAAACTTTAACCACAGAGTGAATGTAATGTTTCCTGGCAGAAAAACCAAGTCCATTTATAAGTAAAATACGGAAAAAATGGAATATTTTTTTTACAAAATTTACTTTTGAATATTATCTTATGATCATAAACAAGCTTCTGTCCAAGTTTGGTAGAAATCCAGGATAGTTTAAGAAAGTTATTAAAATTTCAAAAACTTTAACCACAGAGTGAATATTTGTGGACGCCGACGGAATGTAGGATCGCTGTCTCGCTTTTTTTCGACAAAAGTCGAAGGCTCGACAAAAAGTAGCCAGCTGTTTAAGCAAATGAGGGCGAAATTTGGGGTTAGAGTACATTGATTCTATTCTACAATGCATTTAATTTATTAAATTCTAATTGATTACTTCTTTCATTTCTTAACACCATCAATTTAGTTTATATCTAAAACCAATGACTATATTTAAATGATACTTTCAGTGAATCTTTGGTATATATATTGGTATTTTTCCAAATTACTTTGAGTTTATCATAGCAAAATATTTGATTCCCACCTTCTAAATTTCGATGAATCTTTCTTAGATTGTTTCTAACATAATGCTACACCATGCCCTTAAATTTTATTTTTGATATATCTAATTATAAACTCATCAACCTCAGGCTATTAAACAAATTATTTTTTCTTAAACCGAACACTTAGAATGACAAATAGTACCTCATGTATTGACTGTGGTAAGTTACTATCTATCAGCCTAAACAATAGGTTCCTTAGAGGTGAAGCTTGCTGTCCCAATAGAACATTGGTCATTCCTCCAGCTACAGCTAAGGACAGATGGGTACTTAACATCTTTAGGCATAACACTACAAAGTGATAGTGTTCTCTGAAATTAAAATATACATATTGGTTTTAAAAACAATTTAAATTTCAATTATAATCACTAATCAAAAGTAAATTGATTAATTATTTAAGAAATTATTTATATGCATCTTTATATAATGTATTATGTGTGTGAACAATTTTCATGTGACATGTGTTTGCTTGTGAAAATTGAAAACAAAGTTTTGAGAAGTAAAATAAACTCTTTTCAGACAAAATTATTGTTTACACTGATTTACTTGCACCACATGCATTAATGGACATTCTATTTACTTTTGAATGATCTCTCGGTCTCTGCAAGATCCTGAATATTTCATTTTTTTTCGAAGTTGTGTTGTTGCCCTATCCAGAAAAAAACATTATTTATTCTGATATTTGTATTTTCTCTTTGCACTTATAAAATGTTTGTATGCAATGGCTGAAATACCATGTGAGGAAATGCTTATCATTTAAAAGCTCATAACCAAATATCTTTTTATGTTTGACATAAAGATCACCCCTAGACCTGTCGGTGACTAAATCAAATCTAAATGGAATGCTTCATTATCCACTGTCCACCTATTAACAGGCTATTCTTAATTTGAATAGTGCCTTGAAAATCAAACTGAACTCTTTCACTTTCAAATTGACTGCTCATTGGTATGATTTATGCTCTGGATGATGCTATGAGTGTAAACTTACTGTTTTGTAGGAAATGGAGGGAGAGGTGAATCACTACTAAATCCTGTACAGAAATGTTCTAGGAATGATCTCATGGTAGAAAAAGTTGCTTCTTGTAAGTCTACACAGAATGGTCTGTGCCATGGTATAACATGTCTGTAATGGCAAATAACAAGAATGGTGTAACATTTTAGTATTATGAAAACAATATCATTTGAATTAACTTACAAAAACAATGTCATTTGAATTAAATTACAAAACAATATCATTTGAATTAACCTACAAAAACAATGTTACCTGAATTAACTTACAATAACAATGTCATCTGAATTAACCTTAATACAAAAACAATGTTATTTGAATTAACTTATAAAAAACAAGTGAAACTGCTAGCTACTGCTCACTGATGATACCCCCGCCGCAAGTGGATAATTTTAATAGTGTAAAAATATGTAAGTGTTCAGTAAACAGGAAGTTGTTGAGTGGTGAATCTGAAAACACATTACACAGTATAGCTGACTTATATAAAACCTGAAACCAAATTTCAGAAATCCTTATGATGTAGTTCCTGAGAAAGATGCGAACTACTAATAAAAATATTCATGGGATTGATGGATGTTTTTTTAAAGTTGGGGTATAAAAAATCATCATTTGAAATTTAACTTTTAATGTAACAAAACATGCATTCAATTGAGAGATATATTATCTATCAATTTATTTTAGTCAATTTATGACGATTCCCATTCAAATGCACATAACACTTTTTAAAGTTCACAGTAAATGTAATAATAGAAAGGCATTCTTTGGTAACAGTCACAAAATAATACAAAGTAATCTTATATTTTCAACATTGTGAGTGATTTTTTTAGGATCAATTTTGGTAGGAAATACTGTTAAAAAAACTTTCCAAGTCTACAGGTAAAATGCTTACACATGTTCTAAATTTTAAAATTTCATATGTTTCATTGCATAAATAGAGATCAAAGAAACTTTTTCAGGGAAAAAACTATGCATATCTTTTTTTATTTCCCCACCTTTTTGTGATAAAAATTAATGATTCAATATCCAGTATTTTTATATTTTGTCCTCCAAAGCTAATATTAGCAGATAGCTATTGTATTTTAAGCTTGGCCTACATAAAACTTTCCGTTTTAATTTTGCAAAGTGAGTTTAACTAGCGACATGTTGTTACAGACAGGTAATCTGTGGATTTAAAGTCCCTCAAAATATATGATGTTTTCCAATCAAAATCATCATTACAAATGATTTACGTAAGAATTTACAATTTGAAATGGATGCCTAATTATTGTGATGTAAACAATACCTGTCAATAGGCAATGATGTCCATGCTACACTGTGAGACGTTCCAGCTGATATCTGATGAATATTTACACCATCTAGTCCTATCACTTTCCTTGGTCTAGTCAGTGGACTTTGCGCATGACCTTGTCCACACTGACCCATGGCATTATTACCCCAGGCATATACTTCATTGTCTGTAAAAAGTAAAAAATACAAAAAAAAATTTATGACGTTTTTAAAATAAAAAACATTAAAAATACAGTAATATGAAAATAAGAAGATATGGGGTTAATGTCAATGCGTCAGCAATCAAAAACACAAAAGTAACATAAATGACCACTAGAGGTCAATATACAGTGATCATTGATAAATACCATAAATATTTCATAATGGGTAACTACATTGTGTGGTGTTCTCTTTTATCAATATTAATAATTCTGAAATAGAAAGTGCAGTTCTTTCTGTTTATGCATACTATAATTATTTTTGTAATTGAAGAGTCCAAATCAATCCATAAGTATGGACACAGAACACTTGTTCTCATGCACATTTATCACATGTTCCGCCTATATAAGTTTCATGTATTTATTGTGTAAACAGGCCTTTCTTTAACCTTTTCAATGGTCAGCAGTACAGATGATGTGAATGACTTTATGTACCAGTTTTCCAATATAAACTAATAACAACATACCATGAGATAAGGCCAAACAATGACTGTCTCCACAAACAATATCAATAATTCTTTTTGTCTGTAAATCTTCAACATTTCTTGGTCTCAAAGCTGTAAATTCTGCAGAACCACATCCTAAACAGGGACCACAACCCCAGGTATATAACTAAAAGACAAAACAGTTAAGTGTATTGCTTAGTAGAAAATATCAATTTAAATGAAAAGCATACATCTTCATATTTTGACCTAAAATTATATAAAACTACAAACTTTCTCATTTTAATTAACTGAAGAAATTACTACGCAATCCTTAATCGTAATCTAAAGAAATATTTAAATTTTTTATTCTTTTTTTTTCTTCTTTTTTTTTGGTACTTTTTGTTTTTGTTCTGTGTCTGTATTTCAACTAGGGTTCTTTCTCCTTAACATGTTCATCCTACTCTTCAAGAAAATAGCATCTTACATGGAATACTTAGAATTAATCAAATTAATTATACCTGTCCTGTTGATGACAGTGCCATGGAACACTGACTTGTACAGGCCACCTTCCTAATGTACAGTCCTACAAAAGCTTCTATTATCTTTGGTTTATATTGTCTATTGGTATCCCCATGTCCTAGCTTACCTAAAATATTTATCATATCACTGCATTTTGTTTATTTAGTATCTGATTTATCAGGTATAAAATGAAGCAAATTACTTTTTGGAATTATGAAAAAAATTTGCCACACAAGTCATTTGATCAGTTTGAACTGTTAAGTCTTTTCAATTTATTTCTTTTGCACAATGCTGATAAAAAGTGTTAACCAGTACTGTATTTGTCATGAAAAACAACTTCTCATGGATCTTGGGACACACAGCAGTGTGCATAATTCATTTTTTTCTGACTTTTTTCATTGGTAAATTGCAGTTTTTTTCTAATAATATCATGCAAATTTTTCATTCTGATTTGTTTTTTAATATATGTATTTATTATAATGTGATCATGATTTTTCTTCTTGTCAAACAAATGATTACCATTATCACCACCTCCAAATGACCAGACATGTTTGCCATCTTGAGATACAGCCAGAGTATGTGAACTACCACATGTCACTTGTCCAACTGGTCCTATATCCTGAACTTTAGTAGGGAAATTCTTACTGTTACTATCACCATGACCTGTGAATAGACAAACAACAATTTTCTTTCCTATTAAGTAACTACAAAAATTTAAACTTATTTAAAGTCATACAAATATACAGTATTCCATGCATCTATCTTGATGTGATTTTTCATTTATATACAAAGTTACATAGCTGTCTTACACTAAATCATTATCTAAATACAAATATAACAGTCCAACAAAATGGATGATATGGGATTTTGTTTCAAGGTGTTTTCAAAATCTCCCTCTGGGTTTCAATCATCCTCAGAAACATTTGCACTGTCAGCCTGATCCAGATAAATAGTTGTCCTTCCTTTAGAAGCAATGTAACAGATACACAATTCACCTCCCTAAATAACAAAACTTAGTTAACATGCCTTTATCTCCCTCCCAAATTATGTTGTCTCCAAAAGCACATAATTCTGCTTCCTCAGTAACACTTACCTAATCTACCATAGTCTCCTTCTCCCCATGTATAAAGTTCTCCTTCCTCAGTAACGGCAGCACTGTGTCTGTATCCAGCTGATATACACTTCACAACCTTAAATCATTATAAAGTTATAATAAAGAGCTGCACCATGAGCACATGATACGCCCGCCGCCCTTATGCTTTAAATAAATTTATATGATCAACTAGAAATACTGTAAGCACTGCTCAAAAACACCCCATCCCCTCAAAAATAAAAAATACACACAGTGGTAGCCATTGACACAAAACATGAATAATTTTGACTATATAAAGGCTACATCAAGTTTAACTAAGTTTGTGGCCTCGATTTTTGAAAGAATAAAATTCTATAACAGTCCAAAGTGTGAAAAATGGACAGTAATAAAAGATATTTCAACGACAAATGTTCCATAACTCCGCAATGTCATATCAGAAATTTATAAAAAAAACAAAAGGGAACTTAAGCCAATAAATATAAACATTTCACGTAAGTTCATGAAAATTGCTCAAAGCATTTTTGAGTTATAGGAACTTTGAACCACATCTTCCTATTTTTGATAGATATGATGAAATTTGACATGTTTTAGTTTTAAACTTTTATTGCTAATGGCCATAGTGAAACAAGCAAGAAAATTTTGTAATGTACTAAGAAGTAAATATTTCACAATATCTACATTTAACTAAATATGTTTTGAAAACACCCTGCCTGCTGCCAAATAATACAAGGGCAGTAATTCAACATAGGTTAACCAAAACAAACACGAATTAGCATTATATATGCATGAACTTAAAATCAGTTCAACATCTAGAGGCATAATAAAGAAAGTCTGATAGGACACCTGAAGGATTATGGAAGAGCTGAATGACAGCAGTTTGGAATGACAAACATGAGACATTTATTACTGTAAATTCAGAAACTAATGCATGCATTTATTATTGCCAATCCTTGACCTTTGGCAAACATGTGAAATCAAATAAATGCTATTGAAAAAAAATAATTTATGACAGAATCACTACTGGAATAATGAATGAGAGTTTTTATTATTGACATCCTGATGTTCTCGCATTTAATAATAAAAACATCACAATAATTTCTGAATTTACAGTAGCTACTGAAGATAGTTTTTCACGAATCCAGAAACTTTCAAACTACAATAAAGTCAATAGAAGCAGAAGTATAAAGTCAATGATGTAAGGATTAGTTGCCCTATGCCAATATGCTCTTAATATTATCAATATCATAAATAATTACTTCTGAACATATTCAAAAAATTACAAACCTTTCCTGACAGCAAGCCTTGAATAACTTTTGGGCTTTTCTGTGTGGAACTTGTTCCATGACCTAATTTTCCATAATCACCTTGAAGAAGTAAACAAAAGAATTAATATTTCATTTTGAAAAAAAATGAAACTAAAAACTTTAATCTGTTTGTTCTTTAATTAAAAATAATGTTAAAGGCTATTGCAGTGTTATGTAAAAGTATGTTTCTACAGTATGTCAGAACATAACAGGTAACATAAATATATATATTCATAAACAAATTAAATATCCATAAAAGGAGACAGTTCGTTTACTTTTAATTAATTACATTACGTGTATGTTTCATTATAATACGTTATTTGATTGGGTAACAGCAATCTCGAGTCATTCCGAAATTAACCTCCATTTCAAAACGAAATGTAACATTCATGATGACACGAGCTTCCATAATAAAGTGCACAGCTAAATAAAAGAAAAACTTGATAGAAATCGTGTTTTCATGATCCTAGCAAAAAAATGTAATTATAAGTATTGAATGCTTCTTTTAGAAATTTTATAGAGTTGTAAAAGCGTTGACCGTGCCCACATTTTTAGAATGGAGCGCTTCCGTGCTTTTACACTCCAATAAATTTACAAAAAGAAGCATTCAATTCTTACATAAAAGTATTTGAAAATAACGGTTTACATAATTCCTGTTATAAAACTCTATAAATATCATTGTGAAGGAAAAAACAGTTTTTTGTATTTGTCAAACAGTCTTGCTTGTGTTTCCCATCATAAACAGATAAAAATATCTCTCTTTCAAATACAAGCTATTATCTTGTATGACAACACAATTACCATCTCCCCAGCTGAAAACATCCCCTTCTGTTGTTAAAGATAGAGTATGACCATCAGATCCTTTAGATGACGTGATTCTCTTGATACATCTTTTAGGGTCAAAGGTTAACTTTTTAGGTACAGCTCTGTTATTTGAATCTCCAAGTCCTAGTCTTCCATAACTGCCCTTCCCACATGCACTGACAGATCCATCTGGGTGAATTATAAAAGAACAAAACTGTCCAGCTTCAACCTTAAATGTAAAATTAAACATTAAATTATTAAAATGTGCCACACATCTTATATGTAAACCGAACAAGAGACACTATGTCTATATTTTGGTTCAATATATCACAAATAATTTGTATAAGTTGTCTTTTATAGTTGCTGTTACAATATTTCAATTTTTGCATGGAAGTCAGTATATTGGAGAAAGAATCCTTAGCCTTTTGAAACTGAGTTCACCCCAAGATTTTAATGGGATCATATTTCTCAAACTTAGGTTTCTGTGTAATGTTTTGTGGACAATTCTTTTTCTTTTCACCCTTTTCTTTGGTGTTATCTTTTCTTCTTCAATTTTAAGTTTTCTCTTGCCACTTTTGTATCCAACTGCAATGGACACTTTACAATAATACTGTTAGCTTGTATGAAAGAAATATGGCATACCAACAACATCATTGTGCAACTTTTCCCTATCTTGATCAAGCCATATATCATGTAATGTGAATTCGTTTAATTTCATGGATTAAGGTCAAAGTTGTATTTCGTGGATATCTTAATTCATGGTTTTTCCAAAGTCTTCATACAAGCCTATGGAAAATTTGTATTTCATTTGACACTTATTTTCATGTCTTACGTTAACCAAAGAAATCCACGAAATTTGGTATTCCATGAATAACAATGAATCCACAGTATATATAAAGTATTACATGCTTGTTTTTTTATGGTAAAACTCATATATTTTCATACTTTAAATCTGTATCATTTACCTGCTGACATTCCCCAAATGAAGAAGCCTGTTTTGGCGTAAGAATTTTTTCCAGACTTCCTTCAGCAAGCTGATCACTTGTGTTACTGCCCCATACATAAACATCACAGCCACCACTAACTCCTGTATTGCTGTTAGAGACTGAGGAGTTAGAGTTTTCATCAGGTCCGACACAATAGTTACTGGCATAATCAGCTGCTAAGTTGTACAGCTAAAATATAGCAGTGAAATATTTATGATCATATTGCATAAATAAATTGTACCATTAAAGAAACACATCAGCTTTAATTAAACAAGTATAAATCAAAAGTCAGATTCCACTTTTTTCTGTAAAAATGCATTTTTTTAGTGACCCATAAAATAAGGAGTACAGGCTAGGGCTAATATAAATTAATGTCAGGTGAATATGAGCAGTAAACCATTGTAATACAATATACAAATCAACAGTGTTCTTCTATTTTATCAATACAATGCTCTTAATGGCTGAGACACCTTGACTCTTCCATTTGGTACAGCGTATTTCAATTAAGAGAAATAACAATAGTTTAATCGTGAAACACATTACTCAATATGTAGAAATTTGAGTAAACTGAAAACTCATCTCAGAAATGTTTTAATATTTTCCTTATGACTGATTTTCTTTTACCTCCTCAAGAAGTACTACAGCAGCAAAGTACAAAGACACAAGATTATCTCTATCTAGTGGTGGATTTCTAGTGAATGCTCCTCCTGTCATCTCTGCACCTCCCTAAAATGCAAAAAATAACTATATAAATATTCATCTTTTAAAGTGAATTGCATTGCAACCTCTTAAAAAGTTTTAATGAACCATTGTATGTTGTTAGGTTACTTTTCATTGATGTTTATTTCACAACTCCTTTTATTCATACATACAGGTAAATTAAGTGTTAATGTAAACAGACAAGTCCCAAATAATCACAAACGTTTTCAAATCTTGAAATAAAGTAATTTTTACATGTTTCCTTGCCGCTCTCTAAATCAGCAATTCCTCTATAAATCTGTCAATTCAAATTTGCCAACTAAATTGTCATGAATTCTGTTTTCTACACAACTTACCACAGATCTTATCATTTGTTTAACTGTATTTGTGAAATATGTCCAACTGATACGACCTCTTGATGATCCAGATTCTGTTCCTATGGTAACTGCAGAATGCATAGCCATGTTGATCCATTCTAAAGCATAGCATAGGGAACCTCTTTGTGCAGCCAATGATATCATAAGTTCTGCTGCTAATTTTTGACCTACTGGATCCGCACCAGCCTGAGAACTTGCAACTGCATGGAGAAAACTGTTGACTTGGTTTAGAGATTCAATTCCTAAAGGAGTAAGCTTAGCTTCATTTGCAAGGGAAAGCGGTGGAAAGCTAGATACTATTGACACTGCTGTTTGGAGAATTTCATTTGAAAATGATAATTGTCCTGTCTGTCCAGCTAAAAACCAATTCTGTTTTAACAAAGAAAACAACAAAGTCAAGCCAGTTTTTATACCCAATTCCATCAATGCATCACTGCCTTGTGGAAATTGGAAGTTCAAGTTGGTACCTTGACAGACTGACTTTTTGTCATTAATATTCTGATTTTCTACCCCTTGGTTATATTGCCTATGATGTTGTTTGCAATATACAGCATGATAAATACGTTGAAGCACAATCAGTCTTTTCTGTAAATGCTGAAAAAATCTAGATGAATTGCATACGACTCTGGCAAGATTTCGCTGACAACCAAGGAAAGCATTAATTAAATGTTCCTGCTCATCAGGTGAAACCATATCATGTTCAAAGTCTGGTAGTGATGGACCCTTTAGACTGACTGGTTGCATGGGAAGTATAGAGATTTCTTTGTTGGACTGAAGCCTCTCGTATAAACCTTCCAATCCATAATTAGATGAAATACTCTCACAATCTTCATTCATCCAACTGGCATTGAAATGGTCAGTGAACTTTGTATGTACTTGTGAATTCATACTGGGTCTCTACAACAAAATAATTTACAATATCAAAATCCCTTACAACAGGACCAACATCCGGTATATGCTTCCTTATTTTAGTTTCCCTTTTCAACAGGAATTATGCTTGGATTATTTTTTTTTCAATTTGGTAAAACAAGTTATATATTGTTTAGCCTTCATTATGAAGCAAATGACATAGAGTATCTCCACTCCAGTATGTAAATATATTGTTCTTTATATATTAGGGTTAATTTCTCTACTCCAATCAGGGGCGTAGATAGGTATCGAATAAACTGTAGGTACAAAATGCGGCATGGGGTCCAGCATAGATAATCGTAGCCTTTTAATTAAGCAGTACATCCTCTTTAGTATTTTTATATCTATTCCTTTCTGATTGAGGATAATTGATATATATCATATGTACTTATTGACGATCCTTCATTAAAAAAATAGGCACGTAAACACTGAGACTACTACCTTTATATAAAAATACTATCTTTTTGGCTAGGCATCGACCATTCATCTTTTGATTCTTAAACCTTTACCCTCCCCGGCCACACAAACACATATGCACACACAGTCGATGCCTAATGCAGAAGTTCGGTTCTGTTCATACATGTACTATCTAACAAAATTCAAGAAATTTATATTTTCTGATATCCTGTACTGTAAAATCCCTACCTGCCTTGGAATTTGAATAATTATTGTCATCAAACGTAGATCTGAGAGTACTAAAAATTACTGAAAGCTAGTTGATTGATTGATTGCTAAACATCCAGTGGCAAATAGTTCATGCATGTTCAGGACAAAAACAAATTTACAACTGAACAAATACAACAGGTAGTACAGTAAAAGGGGTCATCCAGGATGAAGGTCAGGAAATTTGGAAATGCCCTTGGAAACTGAGGGTTTATTGGATAGGGACAGAAATTTTGCCCTGCAGCAGACCACCTACGGACCCCTGAAAGAGTTGTTTTAAGTGTTCTTAACGTGCAGATAGCGTGGCATTCTCTCTACACTAGGCATCAGATTCAAAGCCCCCTTCTGACCAGACGTGACTGCGTATTTATATACCCAGCACAGCCAAACAGACGCCCCACTTTGGCAAGGGTTACATTGTAGGTCTGATGAAGACTAAGTGGAAAGCTAGCTGAAAGCCAACAAAAACTAATAAAAAAAATCATGTATCTAAGAATAAAATGTCAGGGTTTTGAGCATGATGAGATTCATTCAAGTATTAATTTGTTGATAGAAGTGAAATGATCTGAACCAAAGTTCTAGTTTTTAGTTTCTATATAACTTAAGGTGGAATATAATGTACATACAATTCTATCTACCACTCGGAGTCTCCATTCACTAAGGATGATAGACTAGCATACAAATGACATTTGATAATTAAAGAGTTTTGACGACTTCACGTGCATCTACAGATAACGTTGTCAGGCCATTATTTAATTGGATGAACACACAGCTACGGAATATTAGCAACAGCAAACAGCGAGCGTACACCAAGGCTAAAAGAACTAAAAACACTAAAGATTGGAAACGTTACAAATTTCTCAAGGCAAAGCTACAGAAAGAATCCAGGATTGCTCATGGAAAATACATGGAAGATATCATCAGCACAGAGCACAAGGAGCAACCAAAACGATTATGGTCCTACATTAAGAGCAGGAAACAAGAATCCACAGGCATTGTTATACTCAAAGACAAATATGGACTACTCCACAGCGATACACCAACTAAAGCTTCAATTTTAAACCAGCATTTCCAATCTGTCTACACCAAAGAGGACATACATAACATGCCACATATGGGACCAAGTCCATTCCCAACTATGGACAACATCACAGTTAGCCAGGCCGGAGTTTACAAGCTACTCCGTGGACTAAGACCATTTAAGCCACTGGGCCTGATGAAATTCCAGCTTATATACTTAAAGAAGCAGCTGAACACATATCACCATACCTGACCATTCTTTACCAGAAATCTTTGGACACTGGAATCATTCCTGATGACTGGCGAGCTGCCAACATTGTACCAGTCTTCAAAAAAGGTGAAAAACACAAAGCCTCAAACTATCGACCAGTCTCATTGACTTCGATTTGCTGCAAACTTTTGGAACATATTGTTCATAGCACCATCATGGATCACTTTGACTACCACCAGATCCTATGTGACCATCAACACGGTTTCAGAGCAAAAAGATCTTGCGAAACCCAACTCCTGATAACACTAGATGAAATTGGCAAGAATTTAGACCAAGGAGAACAGACAGACATCATCCTGCTTGATTTCTCCAAAGCTTTTGACAAAGTGCCCCACAAGAGACTCCTCCAAATCAAAGCACTGTAAGCGCTGTAGGCAGTTAACCAAAAACCAATGCAAACGTAATTATGAAAATTGTGGCAGTGTTGCTTCAAATTTTTTTTAAGATTTGAAAGAACAAACATTAAACATTCGTATATTGTACATTTATGTTCATTAAATGAATTGATTATTAAGACAAATTAATTAATATTTCATCAAGGTTTTCAAAAGCAACTCATATATCAATGTAAATGACCCCCATCTTCACCCCCAAGTGCATGATGTTACTCCATACCAGTTTGGAATAAAATGACAGGTGATTAGAAAACAGTTGGTCAAACATTTTCGGGCTTTACACTGCTTGAAAGATTTATATGTTTTCTTTAAAATGAGCCATAAATGAAAATTATTATAGGCCCAGAAATAATTTAATAAATAATTAAAGTAAATTCAATTAACCTAGACTCATTTTTTGCATCAATATAATTTTATCATAAACAAGAAATAATTGTAACAGGATGCTGTTACGAAGTCTCCCAAACAAAGCCCCCATAATTCGTCATTCCAATGGTCTCCTGACATTGGGCAAAGTCCAGTTCATATTGGTTTGGTCTAGTAAGTGATATGCATATGTGACACCTAGGAGATTGACCCTGTATGTCATTCAAATCTTTTTGAAATGATGAACATGAATAAATATGGTTTAGGTGTGGGTATCTCGACCGTTTACAAGTTCTCAAACAGGAGGGGGTGGGGTGACCCCAGGGACTCCCCCCATATTTCAGTTGATTTGTTATATTGTCCCATACATGAAAACATATGGTTTAGGGCTGGGGATCTCGACCATTTCCAAGTTCTCAAACAGGAGGGGCGGGGTGACCGGATGAACTCCCCATATATTTCATTTGATTTGTTATATTGTCCCATACATGAATATATATGGTTTAGGGGTGGGGATCTTGACTGCTTACAAGTTCTCAAACAGGAGGGGGTGTGGTGTCCCCAGGGACTCCCCCTATATTTCATTTGATTTGTTTTATTGTCCCATACATGAATGTATATGGTTTAGGGGTGGGGATCTCAACCATTTCCAAGTTCTCAAACAGGAGGGGTTGGGGTGACCCCAGGGACTCCCCATATATTTCATTTGATTTGTTTTATTGTCCCATACATGAATATATATGGTTTAGGGGTGGGGATCTCGATCATTTCCAAGTTCTCAAACAGGAGGGGGTGGGACAACACCGGGGACTCCCCCAAATTATTTTCATTTGATTTCTTTTATTGTCCCATACAAGTATATATATTGTTTAGGGGTGGGGATGGCGACGGTTTACAAGATAAAAGTACATTTTCAAATTGAAGGGGGTTGGGATGACCCCAAGGGACTCGCCCTATATTTTGGTTGATTTTTTTTATTGTCCTGTTCTCATTACTGAAGACGGCATGCGTCTATCACTGAAATAGTCATTTGAAAATTTAAAAAAATAAAATCCCATAGGTTTCTATAGTAAACCCCTCCCTTCTTCAGGCCTCTAAATAGACCCCAATGCACAAACAAAAGATTAATGGCTCCGCTAGACATGTTAGTCTTATATTTTATGAAACCCTAAGTAAATCTGACAAACGGTCTATTATCTAAAACGTCATCTCAGGGGTGCCACAGGGGACAGTCATTGGACCACTCTTATTCATGGCTTATATAAACGACCTGCCACAATCAACAACTTCTGAGGCAAGGTTATTTGCAGACGAATGCCTAGTTTATAGAAAAATAAAGAACAGAAAGGATAGCTAGACACTACAAGACGACCTCAACAAACTGCAAGAGTGGGAGTCAAGATGGCAGATGAATTTCCATCCCGAGAAGTGCATCGTGATAGGGATAACCAACAAAAGAAACCCACTGATAAGGAACTACCAACTACATGTACATGGTCACACCCTAGATGCAGTTGAGCATGGGAAATACCTGGGAGTCACTATAAATCACTACCTACAGTGGAAGACACATATCAACCAGACGGTAGGCAAAGCATCAAGGACACTAGGCTTCCTGAGAAGGAACCTAGGGCGGTGTAAACCAGATGTCAAAGCCAATGCCTACATCACCATGGTTAGACCAACTCTTGAATACGCTTCCTCTGTATGAGACCCCTACCAACAAAACCTTGAAAAAGATCTAGAACAAGTGCAGAGGAGGGCAGCCAGGTTCGTGTTCAATGAATACCAATATGTATCCCCAGGTTGTGTCAGCTCTTTAATCGTGTGTTAATGGAGACACTAAGATGGGAGCCTCTTAAAGATCGCCGCTGCAAAGACTGCCTCACCATGGCCTACAAGATACACAATAGATTGGTAGATATTGACCCATCAAACTACTACAAACCTGGAGATTCACGGACCAGAGGAGGTCACCGCATACACCAACAGCATACTCTAAAAGACATAGTACAGGTACTCCTTCTTCCTAAGATCAACCAGGGAATGGAACACACTACTGGAAAAAGCCACAACATCAGCTACACTAGAAGAGTTCAAAGCCAACCTTACCATCCTGCCAGAGGCCTTGACAGGAGCTTCTCACACCTAGAACTCCTTAGATCCCAGATGTATATAGTTTTAATTTGTAAATATTAATTACTTGCTGGTTTTGATAATGGAGGAGGAAAGGCCTCGTGTTTATACGAGCAAGAGTCATTATACACTCAAATAGAGTCCTACTCTGTATTGAAAGAAGAAGAAGAAAAAAAAAATTATGTGTAGGCACATGCCTAAAGTGCCTAACAACAGCTTCGCCCCTGCCAATGAAGTTTTTCAGACCAAGGTGTGCAATTTATGATTCTTGCGCTTTGGATATCATTCATAGGGGTTTATGGTCTAAATTTTCGACATAAAATCATGGTATTAGAAAAACAATGTCAATGAATGGTTTTCTAAACATTGAAATTAGTGTTCTTTGACCCCACTAAATACTAGTAACCCAAATTATTCAGGTCCCTCACATAATCAATCTATCCTACATGCTAGTTAATGAAGCCAGTGTACAGCAGGGGAACATATTGACTTAATTATTCTGCTTAAATAATTACTTGAAAATAAGGAAAAAGGTGTCAAAATTGAAACTGGAGTATAAATGAATGATACAAACTAATTGGTGCTGTTTCTGGTTACAGAAATGAACAAAATCATTTTTTTTTTAATGAAAAGACTTTACAGGACGATTTCAGAGGGCAGGTGGGGATGAAAATTTATAAATTATTTGCCATAATTTGGTCTTCGCATATACATTTTTAGTTACATGTATGGTCTATTGGGGCAAAATGTTGCCTTTATCATGAATGTTTGTGCCTGAAAATAACCTGATATCAATAAGAGCAATTAAATTTTTTATCACTGTAAAATATACTGTCCATTAATGGGATAATACCCATTTATGAGGATCTTTCCCTAATCAAAATGGATCAGATCTTATCTGATTTTTGGTTTTACAATGAGTTTCACCAAGTTTTGCACGTCTTCCCGTTTAATGAGAATACTAACCAGTCACTTTAATTGTAAATGCAGCATTCAGTTAACCTTCAAATGAATTCCGTGCATAATTTTAATAGATGCCTTCCAAAATATTGTTTACAATTTTGTAGTCTGCAACTTTACATGCCGGAAACAGGAATTTTAGTCAATGCGCATGACTACCTAGTGATTTCCGGTATAATACCACGTGTGTTTGTTTACCAACAAACTAAATGAGAGACACCGGACAAGGTCAACATTAAGGTTCATGCGGACCCTTTGGCTAAAATGGCTGCATTTTCACCTCAAAATTTACTCTGAGTACAGACAAACCTGTGTATCTTGAAAAGTTTTAAGGCATAGCATGCCGTAGATAAATAAAATTCAAATATATTTTAGGTTTTAGAAAATTATATTTTTATACATCTAAAAAACATCTAAAATGCAGCATTCAGTTAACCTTCAAATGAATTCCGTGCATAATTTTAATAGATGCCTTCCAAAATATTGTTTACAATTTTGTAGTCTGCAACTTTACATGCCGGAAACAGGAATTTTAGTCAATGCGCATGACTACCTAGTGATTTCCGGTATAATACCACGTGTGTTTGTTTACCAACAAACTAAATGAGAGACACCGGACAAGGTCAACATTAAGGTTCATGCGGACCCTTTGGCTAAAATGGCTGCATTTTCACCTCAAAATTTACTCTGAGTACAGACAAACCTGTGTATCTTGAAAAGTTTTAAGGCATAGCATGCCGTAGATAAATAAAATTCAAATATATTTTAGGTTTTAGAAAATTATATTTTTATACATCTAAAAAACATCTAATAATATAACCTGTATTTGAATAAAAATAGGATACGCGCATAGAGTGCGAACAAACCCAGGGGGCGAATGTGTAGGGTGTGAACTGACCTTATACCTTTATATACATAGATATAAGATGATTCACACGAAGGCTTTGAGAACAGCTCTTTTAGACTTTTGTTGATTTTCAGTTAACTATATACAGTTATGCTATAAAGTAACACTATAATTTTTTTGTAATTACTAAATAGTAAAAAATAAAATATAAATTGTAATGCAAGCTACGCAATGTATTTATGAAACTTTAAATGCATGAACATGTATCAAATTACATGCAATTTGGGCTTGTGAGGACACTGCTTAAGATTTCACCTGTAACCATCTTTTTTTTTCAAGTACAGCATGATTCTCAATAGAAAATCACATTGTCACCTCCTGAACCTTAACAGCACTCTAAGCAACGGAGCTAAAGCAGTACTTCCCTATTCAACATATTACGGCTGACTATAGTACATGTATCTTCTACTCAAGGGAAGCAATCCCATTGCATACTGACAAAGTAAAATTGTTGACTTAGAAGGCTAAAATTGGTTTAATTGGAAAATACATGTATGTGTGCAGCTGTCTGATATGCTGATATATTAACCAAGATTAGTCCTAAGTCACTGTGGTAGCACATGTTATAAAATGAAGCATATATTCTTTGTAGGTAGTCATGGTCATCCTACAGAATTTCATCAGATCATGGAATCTACTTTCAAACTCACCAGTGATAAACATAAGAAAGATGAGCACAGAACAATTACTACCAATACTGACATTATATACCAAAGAAAATTGTTCCCTTTGTGATGAAGCATTAGAGGTTCTTAGACCATACAAGCATAAGGTAAGCGTGCCACTACAATAAAGCTATGTTTGTTCCAATACAGACTTGTATTACTTTTACGGTAATATTGTACTAAAAGCGCGGAAATCACTATGTGATCCGTGTAAACTCATTGACCCTTTAAACAAACTTATTAGTAAAGGTTATCTTATTAATGTTAAGAATAAGATCTTTGAATATTGTTTACATTGGCACTAACATCGATTTTGTCATCAACAAATTAAAACATAACTAAATTTGTATTCTTTTCGATTGGTTTTTGGGATGTTTAAATACACATTCACGTTAATTTTCTATTAAGAGATTGCTTTATCTATATATAACATGATACATATTTATTTTAAGGTTAAATCCTAACGATCCTACTGCCTGTCGATTTTGTCATTGCACAAGTCATATAAATAAGAAGATGTGGTATGAGTGCCAATGAGACAACTATCCATCCAAGTCACAATGTGTAAAAAGTAAACAATTATAGGTCAAAGTACGGCCTTCAACACTGAACCTTGGCTCACTACGAACAGCAAGCTATAAAGGGCCCCAAAAAGACTAGTGTAAAACAATTCAAACAGGAAAACCAGCGGTCTAATCTATATAAGAAACAAGAAACACTTATGAACCACACCAACAAACCACAACCACTGAACAACAGGCTCCTGACTTAGGACAGGTGCATGAAATTGCAGCTGGTTTAAATGTTTTAAAAGCGCCAACCTTCACCCTAACCTGAAACAGTGGTATAAAATTACAACATAAAAAGACACACAATAAAATATCAATTGAAATGGCTTAACTCAATCAAAAAGACAATACACAAAAAAAAGGAAATATACACTGAACGAAAAATTTGATCTATGACACAATATAAATAAAAAATATGTTCAATGTCAAAAAGACAACTTTAACCTAGGACAAAATGGTGTTAACTAAAATAAGGTACACAGGTAAATTGAAATTAATAATTTTGTTGTTAGGAGTACAGAAACATTTTTTACAAAATAAATTTGTTATTCAGAGTACTCGCAGTTACTGAAAGCTAGTTAAAAGCCAAAACCAATTAATAATAAAAATCATGCATCAGAAACTAAAATCAATTAAAACACATCCCAGGCAGGGATTTAGTGTTTTAACGCCATGGACAGTCAAAGAAGACTTAATTCAATGTTTACTTATTTTCTGTTAATATCTCGTCTCACTATTTTTAATATGTACCACCTTTGATAAGTATTTTGTATGACAATAAATTTTCACTTCTGTACTCGTACTCTGAACAACAAATTTATTAATTTTTTTTTTGTATATAGATGCCTTATGTTATGAAGTTTCTGTCTGTCATATGTTCTTTGTCGTTGACCTCATTTTCATAGTTCAGTGATTACTTGAAAAAAAGTTATGATTTTTTGTAATGCCTTATTATGAGAAATAGGATAACTATATTTGGTATGTGCGTACCTTGCTTGATCCTCATGCCTGTCAGACCGTTTTCACTTGACCTTGACCTCTTTTCCTGGATCAGTAAATAAGGTTAAGTTTCATGGTCAAGTCCATATCTCAGATACTATAAGCAATAGGTCTACTATATTTGGTGTATAGAATGATTGTAAGGTGTACATGTCCAACTAGCAGGTGTCATCTCACCTTGACCTCATTTTCATGGTTCAGTGGTTAAAGTTAAGATTTTTGTGTTTTGGTCTGTTTTTATTCGACTGCAAAAGGAAAGGGGCCAAAATTAAGCATTTTTGTAACTTCCAGACAATTACTTGTGTGTTAGTGTATGGATCTCTCTGACATTGTACCACAAGGTTCCATATCACAAAGGGAATGCTGGGATTGATTTTGGGGGTACTTGCCTCAAAATTTTAGGAATTAGGGGCAAAAAAAGGGGCAAAAAACAAGCATTTTTCTAGTTTCATGACAATAACTTGTGTGTAAGTGTATGGATCTTTCTGAAATTGTACTACAAGGTTCCATATCACAAAGGGAAAGCTGGAATTTAGTTTGGGGGTAATTGCCCAAAACGTTAAGGAATAAGGGGCCAAAAATAAGCATTTTTCTAGTTTCCAGACAATAGCTTGTGGTCAAGTGTATGGATCTCTCTGAAATTGTACTGTAAGGTACCATACCACAAAGGTAAGGCTGGAATTGAGTTTGGGGGTAATTGCCCAAAAGGTTTAGGAATAAGGGGCCAAAAACAAGCATTTTTCTAGTTTCAGGACAATAACTTGTGTGTATGTGTATGGATCTTTATGAAATTGTACTACAAGGTTCCATATCTTAAAGGGAAAGCTGGGTTTGAGTTTGGGGGTAATTGCCCTAGAAAGTTTAGGAATTTGGGGCAAAAAAACAAGCATTTTTCTAGTTTCCAGACAATAACTTGTGTTCAAGTGAATGGATCTCTCTGAAATTGTACTGCAAGGTACCATACCACAAAGGGAAGGCTGGGATTGAGTTTGGGGGTGATGAATCATAAGGGGTTCAAGAAATTTGGGGGGGGGATTTTTTTTTCCTTTTTTTTTCTTTAAAATTTTCCATTTTAAGTTGGTTATTTCTGATTTATATATAAAAGCAAATAATAATGATATGGTTTGAATAGGTAAATTAAAATTTTTTAAGTTCTTAGACCACATTCATTCTGTGTCAGAAACCTATGCATTGTCAAATATTTAATCACAATCAAAATTCAGAGCTGTATCAAGCTTGAATGTTGTGTCCATACTTGCCCCAAATGATCAGGGTTCGACCTCTGCGGTCGTATCAAGCTGCGCCCAGCTGAGCATTTTATTTTAACCATATTTTCGAAGGAAAAATCGGGTTATTGATTTGGGGATGTACGGCGGACGGGCGGCTGCCAAACAGTGTCCGTTCAATAACATGAAAGCGCATTGACAAAATCATTTCAAATTTAGATATGTTGTTTCCGTGACTTAGTTCAATTTTCACGATTTTAGCTTTTCTCATTGATGAGTTGTAGACCTTTCAGTAGCAAAAAGTGATATTTTTTATATGATTTATTTTTATTTTGAGTTATTTCCCTTTAAACAGAAATGGTGTAATTAATAAGTATATGGATAGATAGTCTATCAATGATTGTATCTGTTCAATTGATTTTAGTCAGGAGTTGTCAAAAATTTCTTTATAACTATTTTTTTAAGTCATGTGTGTTTTGAAGATAGATGTCACAGTTGTTATGTGGTATTTTATTTTTTGTTGGGTGTGTTAATGTTTAATTTTTACTTGATCCTGTTGGGGGTCCAGATTTGCAAATATCATTTTCATTAGATACTAATCTATTTTTATTAAAGGATATATTTCATTACATTACATTGTGTAGATAAAGTTGTTGACATTGATAGATAAGTTGCAGATATTAGTTTGTGACAAATGAAAGAAAAAGTATTGGGAACTATAAATTGTATATATAAAGTTTGATTCCACTAATTTTTTTGAAGGTAACAAACATGTGGTAATTATCAATCACAATAATAATTGGAGTGACAGATTTATTTGAAAATTTTGTGTTTCCTAAGTGTTGTTGATGATAAGCTCTGTAGGACAGTATAAATATAGTTTGAAATTTACTGTTCATTATTAGACATTTTGAAGATAATTACAGATAAGTCTTATAGATTTTTAAAGTACATTGTATTAAGATATTTTGGAAATTTTTTTTTTCTTTTCTTTGGTAAATTGTTTGAAGAATTTTTTTTTTTGTGGTAGGTTTGTTTGGTATTCTGTATAAACTAATTTTCTGAATGCTATATATATTTTTTAAACTTGATCCTGTTTGGGGGTCCAGATTTGCAAATATCAATTCATGAAGGAAAATCCAGTTCGCTGTCACTCTGACAGCCTCTTGTCTAATACTATATGCAATAGGTCAGATATATTTGGTGTATGGAAATATTTTACAATGTACTCGTCAGTCTGGCAGGTTTTATTTGACCTTGATCTCATTTTCATGGTTCATTGCTCAATGTTAAGTTTTTGTGTTTTGGTCTGTTTTTCTTAAACTATAAGCAATAGGTCAACTATATTTGGTGTATGGAATGATTGTAAGGTTTATATGTCTGTCTGGTAGGTATCATCTAACCTTGACCTCATTTTCATGTTTCCTTGGTCAATGTTAAGTTTTTCCTGGTTAAGTTTGTTTCTTAAATACTATATTTGATAGGTCAACTATATTTGATCCATGGAATGATTATAAAGTGTAGATGTCTGTCTGGCAGGGTTCATCTGACCTTGACCTCATATTCATGGTTCATTGGTCAATATAAAGTTTTCATGGTTTGGTCTGTTTCTTGTATACTATAAGCAATAGGTCAACTATATTCAATGTATGGAATGATTGTAAGATGTACATGTATTTTTTGGTTTGGTTTATCTGACCTTTACATTTTTTTCTTGGATCATGTTAAGTTAATGTGATACTTGTAGTAAAACTTTAGTAAAACGCGAGACATTTCAGCGTGTGCACTCTTGTTTTAATAATATTATAATTCTTTAGTTTCAGCTAGAAGAGGTGGACATAAAGAAAAAGGAAAACAAAGATTGGTTCAATAAATACAGATATGACATTCCTGTGTTTCATTTTAATGGGAAATTTTTAATGAAACATAAAGTAGACTTACAAGTGTTTGAGACAGCACTTAAAGAATATAAAGATACTAATACTTGAGATTATATTGTTTAAAGTACATAAACTGTTGACCCCCCACTTGTTTAGAATGTGTTTTGTTTTTTTCAAATATAAGATGAAAATGATGGAGGACACTTGACTAACTATAAGACTTTAAAAGGATTTTTGATGTTTTTAACTTCAATATTTAAGAACTTAAAAATTTATGGTAAGGGGACTGGTCTGTTCTTAAATACTGTATGTTTACCACTAAATGTCTTTTTTGGGGGAAAATTTGCATGAAATGCAATAAAATCCATTTTGATTATGGCTTGATATTTATATCTTCCAGGGTTTATCACTACCTTTGAGTTGTAAAAAAGTTGCGGCAGTGATTTGAACATTCTTAAGATCATATTAATCCAATGTCATGCAATTTATTCATGATATGTTATATGTACTCGTGTTACAAACTGATGTCTATTTGAAAACTATTTTATTAAAAATTACATAAGTTATGCATCATGTACTAATCAATCTGTTATTTATAAAAAAAAAACTGTACAATTACAAGCAAAGGACAATATAACTTCAATTAAAAATACATAACTTGCCTTAATGTAATCCATTGCTAAATACATATAAGTTTTGACATTATTTGTTACATTATATACTTAATTTATTATGATTCAAGTGTTCAAATTAAACAACAGGATTTAATTATTACTGTGAATAGGAAATACAACCATTGAATAATAGTTTCAACACAGTCATATATACCTCAGACCTAGGTACATACATATAATAATATTGTATTTTATGCGTGCTAGAACACTAAGATGAATTGAATTATAAACTTGCTAGCTAAAAACAAGAAAAATTATTAAAGCAAATTTGATTAACAAATATATGCATAAGAATTTTGATGTATAAGAATAGAATGGAGTGAAATAAAGACAATATATAGAGTAAGTGGTTGGAAATACTCTAGCAATGACCAGAGACATAAAAAAACAGATATGTCTCTGCTATGACAAACACAAGTTCAACTAGAGCTGTCTGCTTAGTGAGACTAATACCCAAGGTACATGCATTTTAGTTGCTGTTTTTAAATTCAGTATTGTGACACATTGATAGTAAAAAAAAAAACAAATAGCAAAATAAGTAAAAAAAACAAATTTAGAAATAAACAGAAATAGAAAATATCCCCCCCGAGTTCATATATTATAGGACTAGGCTCACACCAAAGAGCAAGCTATAAAGGGCACCAAAAATTACTAGTGTAAAACCATTCAAACAGGAAAATCAACGGTCTAATCTATATCAAAACGAGAAACGAGAAACACTTATGAACCACATCAACAAAGGACAACCATTGAACATCAGGTTCCTGACTTAGGACAGGTGCAAACAAATGCAGCGGGTTTAAACGTTTTAATAGGCGCCAACCTTCACCCAACCTGAAACAATAGTGTAACATTACAACATAGAAAGACACACTATAAAATATCAATTGAAATGGCTTAACTCAATCAAAAGACATATTAACAAAAACAAGTGAACATACACTGAACCAATAAATTTGATCTATGACACAATGCAAATACAAAATTAATATTTCAGGGAGGGGAAGTGATTTGGATGTTTTAAAGATCAAGATTTTTAATTTTTAATTGTTGGACAGTATATTCAAAGAAAAGGATTTTAAACAAGGGTAAACATGTTGAATTACAAGGTTGGGTGGTAAATACCGCCCCTAGTATTTACCAGAGGTATTTACTGGTATTTACCGCCCCGGTCAATACTCCTTAAGTGGTCAATACTGGCAAATACTGGTCAATTGAAATTTTTATGGTTCTTTTGAAAGGCTTAACTATCAATTTTTAGTAAAATATTGGTTGATTGAGAAAATTATTTCAAATTAATTCCTTTGGCATGATTAAGTTTTTAAAAAAGAATGATATTGGTATGTTTTATTAACTATTAACATGAATAATGACTAATTTAGTTCTTAAAGGGAATGATGATATTACATACTTTAGGTATATATAAAATTGCTATATCAATTATTTCAACATTTTTAAATCAAGATATTTTTTCTTGAAAAGGTTTGATTTTGACAGGTAAATAGAATTACAGGTGACTGGATTATCAGAGCATTACCTATTATATTGCTAGCAGGTGTCAAAAGTTTAATTACTATAAAAACTGCCCCCTAATCATGCTGATAAATGTTGACAAAACAGAAAACAAATCATAAAAGTTATTTTTGAAGACTGTTTAAAACAATAAATTAATTCCTGACTTTTCAACAAACAATAAATTAATTCCTAACTTTTCAACAGAATGATAAAAATCTTCTAAATGCAGAAAATAGAAGTTTGAAGTATCTTTAATATGCCTTATTTATCCTATTCACTAATATTTTATTCTGATAATCACTGTCAATAGTGTGTTCATACGGAATTTCAATTTATATAAGAAAAGACAACATTAAAGAAAAGTCAAATATTGACTTGGAACTTTTTAATATTTTTATGACTAACAGTAATTGTAGGTAGGGCAAAATGTCACAAGACAGAAATTTACAATTCAGTTTTGCGAGAAGTTTTTCTTTTGTTAAGAAAAGAATAATTTTTCAAACCATTGTTGTTTTTTTCTTAAACTAAATTACATATTATATATACAACAACTTTTGAAGGTTTTTTTATTACACTTGATGAAATTACTGTTAAGAAAACAAGCTGTCATAGTCTCTTTTTAGTGGTGCCAAGAAATATGTCCTTTGTATGATTAATATTTGATAAATCTTCATTTAACCATGCATATATATATATATGTTCATAAACAATTCCATAAACTACACTATGAATTTATCTTATAATGAGACATTATTTCAAGGATCTTCCCTTATATATTCAAAAACTTATTAAGTAATTAATTGTGACTTTCTGTCCTGTGACTATATCTGTCCATTTACCCAGTAATTGACCAGGTAGGGACTGGTTTTTTTAGTATTAATGTTTATTAAATATTCAATTGAACAGTATTTGCCAGTATTGACCAGTATTTGCCAGTATTTACCGGTTTTTACCACCGGCATGGTCAATACTAGTATTGTCCGCTTTTTTGCCAACCTTGTGTTGAAATGTTTCCCCTGTTTTGATCATGATTGAATTTATGTTGAAAGTCTTAGAAAAAGGGTTAAGCAACAAGTATTACATAAAATATACATCATTAATGATCCATGTAAATGTAGTTAAGGTCATATGTACATACATAGGCTATTGTTTTTAGTCCCCTACCGACGAAGTCGAAGGGGACTTTAGGTTTGCACTCTGTCCGTCTGTCTGTCCATCCGTCAGTCTGGCAAATCAGTTTTCCACACTTGTTTTCTTCATGCTTGAAGATATTGATTTGATATTTGGTGTATTGTTTTATCATGACAAGTTACAGATCAAATTCGAATAATGTTCCGGTCTAACGATTTTGTGCAGAATAATGGTCCTTGGACTTAGAAAATTCACTCAAATAATCAGTTTTCCACACCTTTTTTCATCGTGCTTGAAGATATTAATTTGATAATTGGTATATAGTTTTATCATGACAAGTTACAGATCAAGTTCGAATTTTGTTCCGGTCTGATGATTTTGTACAGAGTTATGGTCACTTAGAAAATATACTTAAACAATCAGTTTTCCACACTTTTTATTCTCATGCTTGAAGATAATTGTTATATAGTTTACACCATGACAAGTTATAGATCAAGTTAGCATTTTGTTCCAGTAAAATGAATTTTTAACCGGTAGGGGACTATGTATTGCTATGCAATACTCTCAGAATGCTTCTTTATTTTTTTTATAATTTATTGGGGTGCAAAAGCGTTGTCCGAAGCACATGTTTTATGCGGGGAAGCGGTTTAAAAATGTGCATAGATCAACGTTTTTACAACCCTATAAAATTGTTAAAAGAAGCATTCAATTCTTATAATTACATGTTTATGCTACAACCATGAAATTAAGAGTTATGTCAAGCTTTTCAGTTGTTTTTCCAAGCACTGTTTTAACAAATTGTCACGGATAGCATGTGCAGTCATTACTGTTGCATTTTATACGGAAATGTTATATGATATTGGAGTGTCCGCGATTACTGTCAGCCAATAAAAATTACGGATTCCAATGAAACATACATAATTACATTACATGTATGGTTCATAAAAATCCGTCCTTTTGATTGGCTGAAAGCAATTGCGAGGCATTCCAGTGTTAAATTGTATTTCTCAATAAAATTCAACATTCATGACAGCACGTCCTTCTCATGACAACTTCACAACAGTCATAAGAAAACAAACAAAAACTTTGCTATAACTTGTAGTTTCATGGTAGTAGCAAAAAATGTAATTATAATTCGTATCAAATTTTTAATACTATTGCGAGTTTTAAAAGTTTTAAAAGCCTAAACCCTAACATTTTAAGGACATGCACATTTTAGACAATTTCTGAAATAGTATTAAAACACATTTGTTTTAATTATAAATAGTATAAAATTAATTTCTAAAACAGTGCTTTAAACTGGTCCTTTTCACTCAATACTTAAAAGTTACAACTTCTATATCTGCATTATTGAACTTTTCGCCGACTGCAGAATCATTAGGGGTCCTTTATACTATCGCCATTAACAATGATGTAATTGAGCATTGATTACTTATTGAGGCTATCACCGAGTATCTAAACAAATTTGATTAACTGATATGAGTAGTTATATAAGGCTTAAAAGGGCAAATATATACATGAATACCTTTTGAAATATATAATGGCATGGTCGTTAAATGTCATGTCCTCGAGAATTATGTACACATCCGGTTATGTTGAAATGTTACATTATTACGATCAATGCCACGGTTCCTAGACAATTTGATTGAACACAAGCATCGATATTAGATGTGGAGTTAATAGGCAACTACGTACGATTTTTGTCATCACACTATAAACATTTGAAGTCGGTTTGTTGGAGTTCCTGTCAATATCGTACGTCATGTTCAGGTCATTGTCTAGAATCTATATGATCAACTGATATGTGTAGTAAAGCTTAAAAGGGCTGTAATAACTAAACACAGGACAGGTTTGCTTAAAGAAGTTATTACTTTTGACATTCAGTTTTGTTAAAAGGTAAAAGGTTTGTTGATAGTGTTCCTTGGCAGTTTGGATAAAAAAACATGTACATTGGGGCAGTTTGTGTTTCTACATGTTCTATCTACATCATCCTTTGTTACACGGGTAAGTTATTTGTCTAGCAAATCTCGTTTTGGTCACCTTAACAGATATAGGAGAAAAGTTGAAATCTATAAAATTAATGCATCTTTTGTAGTTTATAAGATTTTGTAAGAATTTGGTATTGCTAGCTATCCAAATGAACATAGCATACTTATTGTCAAAGAAGGGAACTGATTTGGCTTCTATATACACAAACAGTACTCTAAACATTGTGCCATTTTGTATATATTTAATATAGGAATGTTAGTGGACGCGGTAACTATTTGATTTTCTTTATTTGATATTTTTATTTTTACTTTTTATCATGTCGGGCTTACATTACGGTATGCGTTTCCTCATTGTGGAAGGCCATACGGACGGTAACCTATAATTGCTAAAATCTACGTCATTTGGTCTGGTGGGGGTAGTTGTCTCATTGGCTATCGTATACCACATCTTGTTATTTGTATATACATGTACATGATTTCAATTTCTTTTAAAATTCCCTTTGATGCAAGGGAAAATGCAGCAATTGTCAAATTTTCTTTTAAGATTTTTATATGTAAGCGCAATGCATGTGTTAAATCATGTTGCAATTTGGATTTGTCTTTGAAAAGGAATTGGACATGGGAAGACATTCAGCAGTACAAATGATAGCGACCAATCAGCTTCAAAGTCATTAACTCATGTTTATGATGGTAAGTGTTTATCATGATGGGAAATCTACATATCGAGCTTGCTATCGTTTGGTCGGGCTTTATTAACTTCATTGAGGTATAAGCACAACAAAATACGTTGAAGCGTAGTATAAAAGAACTTTACAAGCATAAATAAAAAACGTAGTACTTAAAATGTTTCATATTTTTATTTATCCTTTTAAAAGAAAAACTCGATTGCATACCAGCAGAGATTGGTAACAAGGGAAAGTCTCGTGATATTACGCGGATCTTGAAATGTCATTGAAACTTCACATCGAAAAAATCATTAAAAAATCTTTGAATCAAGCTCAAATTCAAATTCATCCACAAAAGAGGTAAACCTAAACATCGCAACGCCATTCCATTTTAACCGGATTTTCGAAGGAAATATCGGTTATTAAAATGGGGATATACGGCGGGCGGCTGGGCGGGCTAACGGGCGGCTGCCAAACAGTGTCAGCACAATAACATGAAAACGCTTTAACAATTTTTTTTCAAATTTAAAATATGTTGTTTCCTGGGACTTAATGAAGGTCTAGTTCAATTTTGAAGATTTTGCTATTTCTCCTTTTTGAGTTATCGCCATTTTTAATATCCAAAAGTGGAATTTTTAAATATTTTACTCTTGTTATCATGTAATGATTTGCCTTATCTCGCAATAAAAATTGGAGTGACAGATTTATTTGAAAATTATCTATTTCCTAAGTGGTAATGATTATAAGCTATATTATTAGACATTTTGAAGATTATTTATTACATTATTAATTATTTTATATGTAATGTTAGAGTACTATGTTAAACCATAGTTCTGTTCAATTAGATCTGGGAAATATTTTAGCATATGATAATGATTTATTTTCATTATTAATTAGATCTTGGAAATATTTTAGCATATGATAATCATTGGAGTGACAGATTTATTTGAAAATTATCTGTTTTCTGATAATAAGATCTGTATGACTGTATATATAAAGTTTGAAACTTACTAGTAGGACTGTCTAAATGAAGTTTGAAATTTACTGTTCATTATTAAAAAAATTGTAGATAATTAAGTGTCTCTAAATCATATATATTCTTACCTCTACCCCCTTCAATATGAGAATGTGCTTTTATCTTGTAAACGGTCGAGATCCCCACCCCTAAACCATATATATTCTTGTATGGGGCAATAAAACAAATCAAATGAAATATTGGGATAGTCCTCGGGTTCACACCTACCCTCCTTTTTTTTGAAAACTTGTAAATGTGCAAGCTCCCCACCCTGAAACCATATATATTCTTGTATGTTACAATAAAACAAATCAAATGAAATAAAAGGTAAGTCCCCTGGAGTCACCCCCACCCCTTTCTGTTTGAGAACTTGTAAACGGTCAAGATCCCCACCCCTAAACCATATATATTCTTGTATGGGACAATAAAACAAATCAAATGAAATATAGGGGAAGTCCATTGGGGTAACCTCCACCCCCTTCTGTTTGAGAAATTGTAAACGGTTGAGATCCCCACCCCTAAACCATATATATTCTTGTATGGGACAATAAAACAAATCAAATGAAATTTAGGGGAAGTCCACGAGGGTAAACCCCACCCCCTCCTTTTTGAAAACTTGTAAACGGTTGAGATCCCCACCCCTAAACCATATATAATCTTTTATGGGACAATAAAACAAATCAAATGAAAATTAGGGGAAGTCCCCTGGGGTAACCCCCACCCCTTTTTTCTGTATATCAGTTGAATTTTCAATATCTTCATGTCGATATTTGAATTTCATTGATTCTTAAAGATACGTTTTTGCAAGGATTTGTATAGTGAGTCTCACCCAAATCCTTGGTTTTTGAAATCCTCTAAATCATATTTGAAAATTTTTTGAAACTGAGAAAAAAAAATTAAACAAAAGGAATGTCAGTGTTTGAAAAATAATTGTATAGTTATGCTATTTCAATACATGATACGGTCATCACATCAATACATGATATAGTCATTAAATAAGAGTTTTCAATCTCTGGTAATGCATGTATCTGAAATAGTAACTGCCTGCATGCAAAGCTTCAGACAAAAGAGAAAAAAACTCGGAAGGGCCAGTCATGAAGACAAACAGACAACATTACGGTCAACCAAAAAAGTTGAACAGACAAACAATAGTCCACAACGTTCTGCACATAAAACTAAAAATTGAGCAAGACGAAACACGCCAAAATACGGAGGTGAACCAAAATGCTTCAGAAGGATCAGTGTTTCTTGATCCACTAATGACATCAGCCGTGCTACAATTAAAACCCGCTGATATCAGGGTCATAGATGCAGTGTTACTAGTGGACTGGTAAATATAATTGTAATTCAGTGGTTGTCGTTGGTTGTTGTTTGTGATATCTGTTTTTTGATAATTGTTTTACCATAAAACAGACACTTTGTTTTCTCGTTTTTATTGTTTCATATTTGTTCATGTCGGGGCCTTTTATAGCTGACTATACAATGTGGATTTTGCCGATTTTTGAAGACAAGACAAGACAAGACAAGACAAGACAAGACAATTTATTACAACTTAGGCACACGTATGGTGCTACAAGAGGATAACAACTATACATTAACAATTACATAATTATACATTTGCAAGCAAGACACACAATAAATAAATTAGCGATATCATACAGTAGAATTGAAATATACAATATGTGGTTGATTCTTTTGCAATATTTTGAATTGCAACGTGAATAAACATTTATTTTAATACTACATTGTAACATGATACAAATTATGAAAATATCTTTTCTAAATGTCATAAAAACGTGCACAGTTTTGTTAGAACTGGCACATTACAGTGTGACAATCGACCTATAAATTTTAATTGGGAAGGATTCTTTGTGTAATATGTAGGTATGTACCTTTCTCTTAATGACATACTAGTAATTAGTTCATTGGTACATGTAAAAAAAATAATGATATTCGTCACCAATTGTATTTGAATCGCAGTGACGGCATATACGATTCTCTTTTCGTGTATTTGAAGACCGTACGGTGACCTGTAATTACTGGCATCTACGTCATTTGGAGTCGGGTTGGCAGTTGTCTCATTGGCAATCATGTCACAACCTCGTATTTTTATACTGAGTGATTTTTTGTCAAAATTGTTGTTTTAGGTACTATTTCACCACTGGCGAACCTTTCATCTATCTTATTTAGAAACTACGATTCTGGTGTCCGCCCTTATTGTCCAGGGGAGGAAGAAATAATCGATTTGTCAGTGGATTTAGCTGTCCGTCAACTTATTGACCTTGTGAGTACGGTTTAATATCAAAAACGTGAAAAAAATACCGACTTTATTGTAATTTGCTATATTGTATTAACAGACAGATATCAGAAACAAAATTTATACTTACAGCGCACATGCATCTAAAATAGTTAAATTTAAATATAGAACATGAATCAGATTTAAAACACTTTTTAGCTTGGAGACTCGGCAACATGTCATAAGTGAACAATCTTGTATTTTATAAAAAAAAATCACAAATATAATGTTTTTTTACTCTGTTTTTTAATATTTAATTTTTTATTTATGTTTTTTTATATTTAATGATAACAAAAACAGAACTTTGTGAGTATTTTACCGTACAAAAGTGTTCTATTCCATTTTGTTTATTTAATTGTTGTTTCTAATTCTATAATAGTAATTTCATCGCTTTAAAATACTGACTGTATTTTACCTGTAATTACTTATTAATTTTTATAACAACAAAAGTTGTATTTTGTTTGTAGGCAAAGGTTGAATATATATTTTTCAAATGTATGTATAGGTTGAATACACCGAGAAGCATAGTGGTCTCGTGTTAGCATGTCTGCCTTGAGTGGATAAAGTCACAATTCGATACCGCGTTCATATCAAATCAGAACTTAAAATTGGTATTTGCGGCTTCTCATCCAAACACGATCTTTTCAGTAGATCGGTTCGAGGTCATGTAGAATAATGTGTCAGGGTGGACTGTTGCCTTGTAAAATACATTTTAGCATATAAAAATTCTGCTGGTCAGTCTATTACAAATCCGGGTTTACGATCATATCACATTAACATGTTTTATTTCTGAATATGCTTGTATAATATATGCCATTTGACGTACATTCATTAGAACTATCATATGAAGCGTTTTTACAGTTTTTATTTGCCACTGAGCGTACATTTATACTGCTCATTACCTTTTCAATCATATCCAATCTTGTTTGTTTTTTCTGTACATTTTAAGATTTTTTTCAAGCATATAAATTTCACCATGCTAATAATCAAATGATTTTCCTTTGGTGATCTCTTATTCTTATTCCTATTAATTACAACCCAACAATATCGAACCCTTTTGTTGCTTTTCCTTTACATTTATTGTTAAAATATATTTTTTTTTGTAGGATGAACCAAATCAGTTTATCACAATGAATATTTGGATGCGCTTGGTATGTACACGTCATTTAAATCCTCGTTCCTTTTGCCAACCAAGGCCAAAGGTCAGTGCGTCAATTTGAGCCGTTGTCATCGCATGACGTCCGTCGACCGTCCTACATTAAAACAAAATCCTTTAAAACACTGTGTCAATTTCAACCAAATCTGGCCTGCGTCATTCCTAAAAGGTCTACTTATAAAGGCATGTCGATAAATCCGTCGTCCAACTATCATGATCATGATTGTGAATAATAGAACATCGGGGTATAAAAACAAAAAAATATGCAAAAATGTAACACATCAGTTGCTGTCAAACTGTGTGGACATTTGTACACTTTCCTTCATAACTTACAGTAAACCGTAATAGAATGTCAAATAAATATAATAAAATAAGTAAATGTAAAATACTGTATACAAAACATTTAAATAAAAGAACACTCTAACTTGGAAAATGGTACTAAGATAGATGCAGAAATAGACGGTAAAACTTACATTAACATGGTCAATTCAAGATAATCGGAAAATTACAACTTATTATGAATGCGCTTACATAGAAAGAAAACATCGGCTCAAGATTGTTTGCATGCAGTTTCATACAAATACAGTTCTTTTTTCAAGTTTATTCATAATAGAGAATGACACCCGTCAATGCAACATCCAAAGGATTCATACTTTGTGCACTATCAATAGTTTTATACGGTAACTAATATCTTTTATCCTTTTAAACGGTAAGAACAATTTATAAATTTTATGCGTTCAAAGCGCTTTTCTGGATTTACTTTAATCAAGAACCTTCAAACCCAAAACATTTGAAAACCAGGGATGTATAAATACAACAGAAACGCTATGCGTAATATGAACAAAACATACTTAAACAGAATAGCCAAATTTGCCTGATGCAGTTGGATCCTTGGTTTAGCAGAATTTTTCTTTTATCAATAGGAAATTTACGAAAGTTATGTTAAAAAGCATGTCAATAGCGAAGCACTGACTACTGCGCTCGCGATACCCTCGGGGACTTAAAGACTACCTGCAGTGGTATCGATCCATTGATAATCAATTAACGTCTAAACTTTGTGCGTCCGAAACGCTATTCTAGAGTTACCTTCATCAGCAAAACTCAAAGCCAAATCATTTTAATAGTCAGGAATTTTTTCACAAAAAAACTTACGACTAAAATTGATCGTAGGTATACTGAATTGTGTAAGACTTGCGGTCAATTTTAGGCGCAAGATTTTTTGTGAAACTCATTCCAGGGATGTATAAATACGTAGAAACGTTATAAGCAATGTTAGCAAAATGGATAAAAAAAAACGATAGTTTGTTTTTATGATGTGATGTTACATCACTGTCCACGAAGCAGGTTTGGGTGCCCGCAAACATGTTTAACCCCGTCACATTATGTATGTGCATGTCTTAAGTCAGGAGCCTGTAATTCAATGGTTGTCGTTTGTTGCTGTTTATCATATTTGTTTTTCGTTTGTTGTTTTGTAGAGTTTGATCTTGTGTTGTGCTGTTGCACTACTGTTTCAGGTTAGGGGATGGTTGGGCTCCCCCATACATGTTTAACCCCGTCACATTATAAGGATGTCTATCCTAAGTTAGGAGCCTGTAATTCAGTGGTTGTCGTTTGTTGATGTTTATCATATTTGCTTTTTGTTTATTGTTTTGTATATAGATCAAACCGATAGTTTTCTCGTTTTAATTGTTTTACATTTGTTACTTCGGGGTCTTTGATAGCTTGCTATGCGATATTGGTTTTGCTCATTGTTGAAGGCCGTACTGTGTCCTATAGTTACTAACTTCATTTGGTCTCTGGTGGAAAGTTGCCTCTTTGGCAGTGATACCACATCTTCTTTTTTTTATATATACTCTAAAGAATAGCAGAATTCAACTAAGTCAACTTTCCTTTCGGGAGTCGTAACGTCTGTTTCTTAGGATTTTCATAGTTTATCGACCCAGTGCTATTAAACGAAAGTAACATTTAACACATTTCGTGCGTCGGAAGCGCTTATATTTATTTACCCCTTCAGGTAAACTTAAACTTGGTATATATGATTGTACCAAAACACAATGAAAATAATGAAAACAACACGTTATAAATTTCATGCATCCGAAAATTCAAAATATCAAAACAATTTTAGGAAAATTGGCAAGAATGAACATCAGCTGCTTATGCAAGGCATAAAGACAACATGTTTTTCATTTATAGTCGATGGGGTTTTTGCGAAATAGTTTGAAATATATTTTATAATAATCATGTATATCCCGAATTGTGCATTTAAATAGGTAGTTTACTTTGCATATATCTGTTTTGAAAATTAGAGATCCTTTCCTCTTTTGGAAAATAATTGAAAATCAGCAGGTTTGACATTTTAACTGTATTCGTCTTGCTTTTAGGTTTCTAGAGTCTGTGCTTTAAGTTATCCGTAATCAGTAAATGTTCTATCAAACACGAGGGTCATATCTTGATAGATTGCTTCAGTTTAACATACCTATTGTATATTCCCCTGTATAACTGAAGTTGTTCATGTGATAGTGTTGTTTTGTAGGGTTGGAGGGATTGTCAACTAACCTGGGATCCAAATGAATTTGCAGGTATCACACAACTTCGTGTGCCTTATTCCAGATTATGGATTCCTGATATATCGTTATATGAAAGGTATACAGTTCACAATAAGATAAAAAAAAAATGAACAATCATAGTGTTATCTTCTTACGCATAGAGAATTCAGATTGCAATCCCATTGTAGTTTATAAGATAAAATTGAACAATCATAGTGGTATCTTCTCATGCATAGAGAATTCAGATTGCAATCCCATTGTAGTTTGTAAGATCATATATATATTTGTCATATACAATATTGTTGTGTACAAATTGTAATGGTGTACACATTATGATAGTCATCAGTATTTTGTGAAACTTTGAACATTATAGGATAAAACACTGAGACAAAGTATATCAGAACAATTAAATATTTTATGGAAATATTATCTGGTATTGATGAAATATAAATAAAATCTAATCTAACCCAGGTGTTCTCGTTTGCAATATATGACAATGAGGACAGTGCTTAGCGTTAGGTTGAAGTATATACATTTTGTACAAGTTGTACATTAAGCTAATTAATTATAGAATATACACTTCATATTAACCTAGTGAATGAATTGTTTGCCAAACATTCTGATAACTTGTACAAAAATACTGTTCAAATTATAATTTATACACAATTACATCTTATGCACAACATTTAAATATATGAAAAAAGATGATGTGGATATACGCAATAGAGACAGCAATACAGCGACAAAAATAATCAAAATAAATCTAGAGGGCAACATACAGTCTTCAACATTAGAGATGTGTCTTTATAATAGAGCAAGCTCTAAATATATCAGTCGATAAAAGTTGTAAATATTTTTTAACAGATACAACGAAGATCTGCCATAAACACCACATTCTACAAATACACGGGAATGTGGAGGGAGAAGCTATTTTTGTAGAGACCTCAACCCTACCCTTTTTAATGTCGATCTGTAAATAACAAAACGTAAAATCGAAAATTCGAAATTTTACTCACAAACCACTGGGACAATTTGGACCAAACATGGTCAATCTCAGCTTTCATGTGTAATCTTTAAAATATTATGTCCAGTAATAGTAAATTCTGTCCTGTAGTAAAAATTGCCCCCATGACTTTGTTTCCTATGTAATCAAGTCCATGCACATAATTGGACTGGAAAAATAAGTCCCAGGATAAGTTTTCGTTTATTTAACAAATGTATTTTATATCATTGTAGGGTCTCTGATGAATTTTACGGACTAAAGGATTATCCTATTTTAATTTATTCAGATGGACTGGTCAAACTCAGTTTTCCATCTACCGTAGAAGTATTATGTCCTGTCGACGTTACCAATTTCCCGTTTGATACTCAAGTTTGTCCACTTAAATTTAGTTCTTGGGTATATCACGGATTTCATCTGAATATTACATCAAACGCCATGGCCGCCGACTTAAGTAATATATTAGAAAATGTAGAATGGATTATAAAAAAAGGACCTGCTCATAGACGTTTGTCGTATTATATATCAGTTCCATATCCATATCCAGATGTTACATTCAGCATCTTCCTCGAGAGAAAGCCAGATTATTACGTTAACAATATTTTGATACCTTCATTTTTGATCACATGTATCGCTATTCTTGGTTTTTTCCTTCCCGTTGACTGTGGAGAAAAAGTTGCTCTGGAGTTGACAGTCATGTTAGCAATATCAGTGTTCCAGTTACTCGTGGCAGATAAATTACCGCCATCATCTGACAGTACACCATGGATTGGTAAGATTGGTTCAACATACTTATAAGCTAATAGCTATTTATGATTCATGTGACTAAATTTCACAATTTACGTACATTGATGGCCTTTATGAAATGTATTTGTGTTTAATTTTTAACCACATGATCAGCCTTTTTATCTCACAGGGTCCAAATGGTAATATGAGCTTTCCTCATCACATGGCGTCCTTTTTCTGTTTTCGTCTATTAACTTTTACCAAAAAAATCACAAGGCTTGTTGGAATCAAAATATACTATAAACAAAAATCACCCTTTGGGTATCTAGTTAAAAACAATGTCCTTCACCCCCGCCTGCCAACCAACATGGCCACCAAACTAAATTTAGAACAAAAGTATTGACAATTTTCTTAAATCCCAATATAGATAAAGAAAATCTGACATGAATAGAAATGTTCAGAATAAAAAGATCAACCTACTGTCTCTTTTTACCAAAACTATCGGACATTTCCTAATAGGAAATATTGCCCTTTAATGATGATTTTTATTAATTTGTTCGCAATTTTGGCTATTGTCTTTAAAATTGTAACAGATAAAGTGAAACAATGAATGGCAAAAATGATCAGCAAGACAAGATCTACGTATAACTCAAACATGATCAAAATTGTCAGTCGATTCCTTATAGGAGTTATTGCCCTGGAACGATTTTTTAACCGTTTTTGTGTCAGTTTTGCAGAAACTTTAGAAAGTAGAGAGGAAACAACAAAAAAACGATCAGCTGGACAATATCTACAAATAAATCAACCTGGCGGAAATTGTCATTATACTCAAAATAGAAATTATTACAGTTGATTGATTGATTGATTGGTGTTTACGCCACTTACAACACTATTGTGCTCTTTCGTGGCGGTCAGTTTTTATTGGTGGAGGAAGCCGGAGTGCCCTGAGAAAACCACCGACCTTCGGTAGGAAAACTGACAATCCTAATCAATTAAGATTGGAGTCGAGCGCACCTGGCACGTGCGTGATTCGAACTCACAACCTCAGTGTTGACTGACTAGTGATTCAGTAGTTCGACTACTTAGACCACTCGGTCACCGAGGCCCCTATTACAGTTGAAAGACGATTTTTGTTTGTGAAACTTATGTAGAAAGAGATAAACTGTATATAGCAAAAAATAATCAGCAGTTAAATATCTACAAATAAGAAATTATGGCTGAAATTGTTCGTCAACTCTTTATAGGAGTTATTGTCTTTGAAAGACGATGTTTACCCTTTTTTCTATCGGAATCTGTAGTAGAAAGAGAGAAACTGTAATGATCATCAGGACAAGATCTATATAAGTAAAATTTCGAAGAGACAAAATTGTCATTCGATTTTTTATAGGAGTAAATGTCCTTGAAAGACGATTTTTACCAATTTATGTGTTCCAAAAACTAAAGAAAGTATAGACAAACTTTAATACAAAATTGATCAGCAAGACGAGTCGTATTATAAAATCATTATGTCCTATATCAGACGACTCTGGGTAGGAGTTATTTCTCTTAAATGACAATTACACATTTGTTGTTCTTTTTTTACCAGAAACTATCACAAAAATTCTTATTGTATAATATCATTTATTATAAAGAAGCCAGGTAGTCGATGCAGGCTCTTGGTATCCTCTTATTTCGATGCAGAGCGAATAAATATATTCTTTACATTTGCACGTTTCTTGCAAACCATCTATTTTCTAGTGAAAGTCCGCATTACTCGTCCTTCATCACCGTCGACCATTTTAACTTATTTAGGTTTTGTTTAATTTGTTCTCCTCCTGAAAATGCACGGAATGTTTGCCACTTGACTTTACAATCGATCGCTTTTAAAGACAACAAATGTATAAAGTGTTTTACTGCAACTGTACACAATTTGATATTAAAACAAAAATAGAAAACAGTTGAAATAAGTTTGCGTGTGTGTATTTTGCAGTCTATGTGAATCTACTATTTAATCCTTAATGACAAGGGATAAAATCATCAAAGATACTAGGCTGATAATTTTATACGTCAGACTCAGTCTTATTGCATAGTGGCGCTCGAGTAAAAGAAAAATGAAAGGCTTAATCAATATCGAAGTTGTAAAGCATTGCAAACCGCGAATATCAAAAGTAGTACCAATTTGGCTATGACCATATATGCCCTGAGTAGAACAAAATACAGTTCTCAATGATTTAAACATTTTATTGATAGGAAATTCACAGGAAATGATCAGAAGGTAAGGGGTTATTGCAATTTTGTAACCTAGAGGCCGACTATTACCAGAGAAAATATCAGTGTGGCAGTGAAATCAAGCTGGCTATTACATGAATACCCAGTCAGTAACCATTTTATTTTACCGAATACAGTTTAAGATTACTTAACAGTAACATCATGCAGTTCGCGAGAACCCTGGAGCTTTGGAAGAAAAATGCAAACCGTTTTAATAATGAGTTAAAAAAAAGATTTTATCTATCATATATATAATTCACCAGAAAGGTCATGCCGAAGAAATACTTTATATGTGCAATGCATGAATTCTCTAAATTATGACCGCAAAAATTTAAATAAGTACAAAACGGTCGTTAAAACCTATGTCGATTGCTATACCGAAAACTTAAATAATATGTACTATTTAAAAATAAATTGGACTTTCTAGTATTCTAAAAGAGAAGCTTTCTTTTCAAATAATCTTAATATCATTATAGCACATGTAGCATGTGCGATACTTTATTTGTGTACAGGAATAAATTTAAGTTTACATTTTGAAATTTCAAGTTTTCTTAACTTTGAATACGTCTTAGATTAACCTCAATCGCGGCGTTGCATACAGATTCCGAAACATTGTATGATATTACCAGCCAATAACTAAATGGCAGTCAATGGTTATACTGATAAAAAAAGTAAAAGTGCAATTTGAAGAAGAGAAAATTCTAGTGTTATTTATATATCACTAGTAAATCAATTTTAGAGTTAAACGGTCATTTTGATCTTAACATCATCTAAAAAGTCTGAACAAAAAATGATTCAGACATGTTCAGTCTTTCGTGCAAATTTTAGACTTGTCCACTGCGGTAAATTCGGTACTGTTCAGACAATTCCCTTGCGGTCAACTCATTACTGTTCAGTAGCGTTTTGAGGCAATTCATAATGGTGTTTATGCATGTGAACAGATCTTAATTGACTGCAAGCGAATTGTCTGAACAGTACTAAAATTACTGCTCTGTATAAGACTAAAAGTTGACCGAAGGACTGAAAAAGCCTAAATAAGGTTCAGTCTTTTAAGAGCTGTTCAGATCAAAAATGACCGTTTCAGATCAATATTTGTTTACTATTGACATATCATAGTGAGCTAACGGATCCGAGTATCAGTCTGAATATTCTTGTTGTATGCAATTTATATAAATACTTGCTGCATCTCTTAAGTTCAAGTAATATATTTAATCTCTTTTATTTCAGTTGTCTACTTCAATTTTACACTATTCCTTTCTGGGACAGCTTCACTTATACAAGTCATTGTTTTAAATCTTCATTATCGTGCAGATGAAAAAATGTCTGACTGGATTGTTTTCAAAGTCTTACAGCCACTTGCAATAATATCTTTCACCAATGTGCCAGGATTTACACCTTTTCCATGGAAATCTAAACAGGTAAGTGAGGAGAAAGAATCATAAAAACGTTTCTATGGCTTGGAATCTGTATGCCTTTCCTACATAACAAGGGTGGATTCAATTTGTGTCTGTGTGAGGAGGGAATCTCCTTGATGGTCGATCCCGCCTCCGCTAGAGACGTCAGTCATGCTGTTTTACATTTAAAGATTTCGGGAGTTTCAAGTGTCCGAAAATCAGCATAACCTCTGTGCAAGATTTTTGTTACGTTTTGGCAAATCTATCTCATGCTTTTCTGCAATGTAATTTTAATTAACAATTGCAACATAATGCTGTACGTTTCCGCAAAATTTTAATTCCTCTGTGAGCCAGGTAAATGTTGTGTTAAAATATTAGCAGGCCAACTACTTATAAAATGTAATTATATAATACATAAAGAAGGATTCTTAAATTCCAGGAACAATTCTGGGAATCATTTAAACTATGTAATTATATAATTCATAAACAGGATTATTAAATTCCAGGAACAATTCTCGGAAACATTTAAACTACCAAAATTCAGTGGACTTTGCCATACACACATACTTAGAGAATGAATTTTCAAAAATGCAAGGGTAGACAATTTCACTGTTAACCAGTTATACATTTGTATTTTATCTAAATTCGTTATATATCTTAATGTAAACTGATCTAATTTAAACGGTTCAAATTACAAAACGGTTACCATTACAACCGGTATTCGAAATAGTATTGCACAATCATATACAATACCACAAGAATGCTTGTTTTTTTAGTTTATATCAGATAGCTAGTTTTCTTTATTGAATTGTTTCACATTTGGCATGTTGGTGTTTTTATCGCTTACTTTACTGTATGAATTTCGCTCATTGTTGAAGACCGCATAGCGACCTGTAGCTGTTTACATCATTCTCTGTCGGTCTTCGGAAGCCCTTCATACTAAAAATGTGCGCACGATCACTGCGTTTACAACCCTATAAAATTAGACGAAACGCGCGTCTGGCGTAAATATAAAATTTAATCCTGGTATCTATGATGAGTTTATTATAAAAAGAAGCGTTCAATTCTTATAATTACATTTTAAGGTGGAACCGAGGAATTAAGAGTTATATCAATCTTTTCCTATGTTTTTCTGTGCATTGTTTTAACATTATCCCGGATAGCGATTGCAGTCAAAGCTGTTGTATTTTATACGGAAATAAAACATGAATTTTGAGTACCTCGCGATTATTGTCAGCTAGCCAATCAAATTTATGGATTCTAATTAAACATACATGTAATGTAATTATTGTTATATGTATTACTATAAAAATACATTTGCAGAATGACAACATAGAAAAGAAGGGAATAACTATTCCAGAAGATGCTCAGCTGTGGATTTTGCTGGCAAAGTGTGTTGATAGATTAGGTCTCGTGGTATTTTTGTTGGTATTTTTAATCGGTACAGTGATCATTTTAAAACTTGCAGATTGTAACTAGATTGCCGCAAGTTCAGAGGAACTACATTAGCATATGTGTTGTTCCTAGCTTCTTTTATCACATGTAATGAAATGTAGTGTTATTAAGAACCAAAAGTGTTTTGTTGTATTTGCTAGTGTGGTTGCATGATTTGTATTGTATGATATGTATTAAAAGATGAAGTTTCCATGTGTTGGAAAATTGTGCGTTAGTCCTCCTGACTCTCAGCAATACACCTAGATTCTTGCATTGTTGCTTTAGATGAATGGAATCCAAAATGTATTTTTTGGCGGAAGAGGAAGTTCGATACCGCGTAAGCAACTGTTTTCAAGTCAGCAAATCAATTCTTTTATTTAAACAAATGAAATAAAAAGGATAAGAACAAATACAAAAATATAGGAATATAATGAAATAATAACAAAAACACTTGATTTTATTATTTTTGAATAAAAAGTAACTTTATTTTTAGATAACATTTCAGAAGTTTTAACATTTCTCAACTTTAAGGTAACTTTTAATTTGAATATTCAATACTTAGGAAATTGAAATTTCCAAAAGTATTTAAAGGAACATTAGCTGTCTAATTCATGTTGAACAATTTGACCCAAAAATACTTATATTTTATTTATATCATACTAAAACGTATATCCGAACTACAAAAAGTCCAAAAAGAAACAACTAACAATGCATGTACACGTTATTATGAGGGTCGTAATGGGGGTACCTTCATGACGAATAACGGTAAAAGTTCTTGCCAAATGACGTTAACGGTAATTTTTGGTGTATGACGATTAAATGTACACTTTCTTTTAGACGATAAAAACATCGACTGATTTTGACGAATCACGTTAATTTTTTTCCAAAAATGACGGTAACGATAATTATTTGAGACCTTTTGACGAATCACGATAAGGATATTTTGACGAATCACGGTAAAATTTTAACCAATTTGACGCTAACGGTAGCCGAAATGACTGTTTGACGCCTGACGTTAAAGGGCATTACTACCCTCTATTATGTACCAGGAAATCGTGCGTATTTTATACTATACGCTTCCATCGGGATGATCTCCGAAAACTGCCGATGATCATGTAACTCAATATAAACACAAATTTAAATATAAATAGACTTACAAGCACGTGGAATCGTATATCGGCGATTTTTCTATTCTGTTTGAGTTCATAATAGATATTTAAAATCGTTTTACCTGTATGAGGTAGATTTGTTTGCGGGTCGGATTAGTCAACGAAATGGTTATTCATGGTGGCTGCCTTGTTTCACTTTCAACGTTGACATTCTGTTCTTTTTAAGGAATGATTACGCTGACCGCATGTTTAACACATCTCCGTCTCCAGGTTCAAATCAAAGGTTGTATGAATACGGATTCAAATGAGGTTTAATTATTGACTTGCAAAAAAAAAGAGTTAACAAAAATACCTCCGAGGTAAATTCAGAAAGGTGGAAGTCCATATAAATCATTGAATGTTAGAAGCAAAAACACATCGTATTTTGATTTTTATTATTCGTAGCTAATACCGTTTTGAACGTACCTGTTTTAAAGACATCAAATACATTCCGCCTTTAATTGTTTGTTCATTTTCCTTTATACTGTAGTGTTATCAATCAACCACATGCTTTTAATAATACCTTTATGTATATTCCTTTTTGTTGTTAGGAATGAGGGATGGATAAATACCCTGCCACGTCCGGTCTGTGTTTATGTTGATGTTAATTTTTCTTCTTTGTATTGATCTGATGAGTTAAGCCTTTTTCAACTGATTTTGATATTTTGTTCTTATGCTGTGCTGTTACACCATTGTCCCAGGTTAGGGGGAGGGTTGGGCGCTCACAAACATGTTAGCCCCGCCACAGTCTTTATGTGCCTGTCCCAAGCCAGGAGCCTGTAGTTCAGTGGTTGTTGTTGGTTCATGACTGTCATAATTGTTTTGTTATAAATAAGGCCGTTAGTTTTCTCAATTGAATTGTTTCGTATTTTCATGTCGGGGCCTTTTTATAGCCGACTATACCATATGGGTTATTTCTCATTGTTTAAGGCTGTACGGTTGCCTATAATTGCGTACATCCACTGTATTTGAACTTCGGTGGATAGTTGTCTCATTGGCAATCATACTTCATCTCCTATATTTATATTATATAAATATATAATGTAGTAGATAAACGATTGATAACAATAAAATGAAATTTATTTAAATTGCTGTAACAGTAACATAGTGGTAATTAATTTCTTCGATTAAAAATAAACAACAACCAATAATTTATTATGAATTTCTATATACTTATTTTTGTTGTTGACTTAATGTCATGTTTTAATGGCTTCGTTGTATTTTTTTAATCACTCATGAGATTTTATGTAATTTATTCTTTATATCGATCATACTAATGCATTTGTGGTTTTCATGTTAAATTTAAAAATAGAACTTGTTGTTTATAACCATTCTGATGTTTCTAGTTCGAATTAACGTTTGACAATTACTTTTGTTTGATTGACTCATTTGTTTCACCGTAGCCATATAAGGGGAGATAACTCAGATAATCTAATTTACCTATTTTGTTTTGTAGCAAGAAAGCGAGTTCCGTGACTCCAATTTTCGTATTGTTTTCTGAAAGCACATTATAAGAGCTATCTTCTCATATTTTATCTTAAATTTCTATCGTTTAGTTTTCTTTCTATCAAGTAAAGTTGATATTGCCATGGATAACAATCTGACAATTTTGCACAACACGACATAAACTATATTTTTGCAAATTGTTATCGATTTTAATTTAGACCCCCATCTACCTTAATTGATGTTTATGAAGTTTTGTTACTCTTGGGATGACAATTTGACATCATTTTGTAGTGAAATTGAAATTAAGTTTTATGAAATATATGCAATTATTTACAGATTTTTAAAACTTTATGATGGTTGCAAACATCATACTACTCTACCCTTTAAACTACATGAAAATAAGGAGAGGTGGTATAAATGCCAATGAGACAATTATCACCCTGACTCGCATGTTAGAAATTATAGGTCCCTGTACGGCCTTCAACAATGAACAAACTTATACCGCATAGTCGGCTATAAAAGGCCCGACATGGCAAAATTTGAAACAATCCAAACAAGTAAAACTGCGAGCTACTGCTATTTAATTAAATGATACCACTGCCTTGAGAAATCGATAAACAGGAAGTTGATTAGAAATGAATCAGAAACTATTTCACACAATAAAGCATGTTCCCATTAAAGATACAACACATTTCAGGAAGCTTTTATTTTTAATGAAAAATGTGACGAATATTTCATGATCATACATGACCACCTCTAAAATGTATTTGTACATATTTGGCGATTTCAAAGTTTAAGATAATCTATGTTGTGTCACTTTCATTGTTTACGTTTCAAGATTCATAGATTAAAAAAAAACAGAATGAACAAAGAAACTTGCCTTGTAAGGAAAATGTCGCTCAGGATAGTAGCACAGTTGGTTCCCAAAGGAATGCCGACTATCTGTTGAAAAACACGTCCATTTATTGTATTTAATATAATACTGTATGGTATTCTTTTCCCGTAATATCCACCGCTATGGAGTATAGGGCTAAACTGTTTTACCTCTGTCTGTATGTCTGTCTGTCCGTCCGTCCGTCTCATGAAATTTCGTCGCAATTTTTTCAGGAACTACAAATCAGTTCTTTATGAAATTTGTTGCCGTCTTCATATGAACATGCTATACTGTATGATGCGGTTTCAGATTCATCAATCGTCAACTTCCTGCGTACCGAAAATACTTATATATTCTTACATATAATCGTTGCGTTTTCCTGGGGAACTACACAAAAAATCTTTCTGAAATTTATAATCAGTCTTCATATGATCATGCTATACCGTGTTAATTTGTTTCAGATTCATCGATCGTGAACTTCCTGTTTACCAAATACTATATTCAGGACCTGCCCTGTTTAATGTCAGCTGACCTAAAAGGTCATGTTAGCTTTTGCCACCACTTATTGTCCGTCGTCGTTCTAAATCCGTAGCCCGATGTCCGTCGTCCGTCGTTAAAATGTTCTCCCTTGAAACTACTGAACCAATTTGAACCAAATTTGACCTCAATGATCATTATGGTACCTTGTATTAATTTTGTGTTTTCTTTTTATTCCGGTCAGCAAGCAAACATGACCGCCATGGGTATTTTGTTTATAAATATGATTTATTTGATTTAGTTATAAATGTTTATCATTGTGTTGCTTCTTCGTCATTTTAATTATAAATGACAGTTTTCAATTCATACATATTGTTTGTTTGTCATTCCTTCGTCCTATCAAACAGAGCAAGTCTGTGTTGACAAAAAAGTGTAAAAGATAGGTTGTAACTATTAATAGCAAAATTTACCAGCATTGTGAAATCTACAAAAATGCCAAAATGACCGAAACTGTTACCATTAAAAGGCTCCTTAAGGAGTTATTGTCCTTAAATAACGATTGTTGACTTATTTTCGTGTTTTGCCTATTACTAGTATTTCGAAAACGATAATAGCTAGAAACTGTAGACTAGAAAAATTAATAAGCAATACAAGATCTAAAAAAAATCCTGTGCAACAAAAACATTAAGACGACTTTATATGAGTTATTATAATCTTAAATGACGATTTTTGACTAATTTTGGTGTTCTTGTACCCTTTTCAAATATCTTATCCTCTAAAACTAATTGGCCCATTTCAAACAAACTTTCAAGTTGGTTGAATGATCCTTGAGGTATTTATGCCAAATTGTGCTGGTATTTTTCGGTCAATCAACTAACATGGCCGCCATGGTTAAAAGACGAACATTAGGGTAAAATCCATTTATTGTATTTAATATAATAGATATTTTGTCTTATATCTTGAAAACAATAATAGAAATTTGATCTGAATATAAATTTCTATCTACTTTCTACCCCTTAGAATGACGTTCGTGTTTTGCCTATTACCATAACACACGGGTGTCATTCGGTTTATCGAGAGAAATGATCGTGAAAGAATACCTAACGGTGGTCAAGTATTGCGATTGGATCGTGAAAGCTCTTGTATAGGATCGTGAATTCAATCTTATCGAGAAGACATATACAAGGTCAATTATTAATCTAATCGAATTAATTACACGGACAAATTTACAACAAAATAAAACTATCTGTCAAAATGGTTCAACATTATGATCAGTATGTGAGAAAATCCAGGTTTAGAAGTACATCGTGTTTACAAAACTACAAAAGGCAGATTGCTCCTCGACATTTCAATGAGTTTTAAAATGTAAACAAACCAGATTTTTTTCATAATTCGAATGACTAAACTAATTTCCTACAAAAAAGGTCATTTCATTTGAATGAATCAAATGGTTCTCAAAGTTAGTTTGTGAATGCATAATCAGAAAATTTGTAAAAAAAGAAATATTTACACAAAATTGATATTTCGGATCGTGAAAGATCACGTACCGCTTTTTGAAGATCGTGAAAAGGATCGTGAAAGATCTGATGCTACGAAGGCGTTCAAATTATTCTTCAATTATATGATAATATATATTTGTTATTGGTATAGAAAAAACTAGATTTGCATGACTAACCCGGGTCTCTTTTGTTGGTGAATAGGGCTATAATCGTGCAATGCCATTTGATCCAATTATCTTATAATACCACACAGACTAGGTGAATTATAGCAATATCAGTCTATTTGTCCGACCTTCATAAGTTTTATTTTCTTGTACAAATTCAATAATTTTCATTTCTCATTTTTAAAGCGAAGATCCTCAATAAATTTAAGCATTTCAAAGTATTAATATCTTCAGACCTCGACTGCACCTTATTTCATAGATCAAGGTTTAGTTTTGTGGTCAAGTCTATATCACGGATTCGTTTATCTATAGGGTAACTGTATTTGATGTAAGTTATGAGTGTAAGGTGTACATTTTCGACTAGAAAGGTTTCAACTAACCTTGACCTCATTATCATGCATCACAGGGCAAATTGAATGTTTATTTTGTGGGCTTTGGTCTTTTGCTTATATACCTGTATGCTATAGGGCCACTGTATTTGGTGTATGGTGTACATGTCTGTCTGCATGTTTCACATATGACGTTGACCTCATTTTCATGGTTCATTGGTCTTTGTTAAGTTTTCATGGTTTTGTCAGTTTATCGGATACTAAAAGCATTAGTTCAATTGTATTTGATATATTGAATGATAGTAAGATGTCTATGTCTGACTGTCGGTCAGGGTTCATATACTTTCGACCTTATGTTCCGAATTCATTGGCCAAACATAACTTTTAGATTTGTCAGTTTTTAAGGTACTATAGGCATCAGAACCACTATATTTGGTTACGGGATGTTTGTACCGGTCTGTATGGCACGGTTCACCTTACTTTGGCCTCTTTTTTATGGATCATTGATAATCTTAATTAAACCTCAACTATTACAGACATTCAACATAATATACTATCATAAGTAAAGCAGACGAGACATTTCAGCATTTGCGCTCTGGAATTCTTTACTCTGTAACATATTGTTATCTCATTGGCAATCATTTCACATCTGCTACGTTGTATATAAAGAGACATATATAGAAATTAAGAAAGTACTGTAACACAAAAGGTTGTATGGTTATCGTTCAATCTCATATTGTTAGTGAAAGATGCTGTTTTCTCTATTTGATATGGTAGCTGGTTAACTTTTTGTGTTTAAACGTTGCATACCCATATTATTGTCCAAATAGTGGCGGTAAGTAGACAGGTCTGCCTGAATTGTGCTAGACCGATTCTCAGAGCTGAAATTTTCACACGAGAACTGACAAAGGTATGATATCGCTAGACATGCCAGTGCAGATTCAGTAAAAGTTGTCACGATTGAGAATAGAACTTTATCGGTTATTAACAAACAATTTTAAAATTAGAAATAACGTTATCTTTGTACCTTTTTAGTTTGTGTCGGCGCAGCCACGAAATAACAATATTGTCATACTATGTATGCACGAACGACACTCCACATAACTGAAAGTATCAACCCTTAAACAAAATTGCGTACACATGCATATGTTTCCAAGGCGGATGTATTTAAAGATACATATATACCTTTACTTTTCGAAAATTTATGCTCATTGAGGTCCTTCTATTTTGGAAATCAACTTATCTAGACACGTTTTTAGTTATTTTTTTAACTTTCGAGGTGAAGTGTTGAATTTAAAAAAATTTAAAAAATGAAAGCTTTAATGTTGGTTCTTATCAAAAAAGTTACACGCTTCCATCAGCTGCAAATATGTCAATTGGTAAAAGAAATATTGTTTTCTGATTATTAAGTCTGGTCACGCCTTATCTTTCACGATCAAAATAATGCGTTGCCTAATCTTTCACGATCAAGTTTGATGAAAAATCAACAAAATTCAAGGTTTTCATAAACAAGTGAACGGTTTCAAGGGAAGAGCATACTTTTATTTTACTGTTCTATCGGACAAACCAAAGATTAAGTTTCAAATATATCATGGTATATTGGAATGTGACCATTATAGGTACAAAAAGCGTGTTTTTTTTAATGAATCCCATAGACATGTATTGTGCCTTTTGTGTATCCTCATAAAGTACTGCACATTTTCTTTATCTTATTACACTGTATTGTTGAGAAAGTTGAATCATTTTGACAGACAAATTTGTTTTTTTCGGATTTGTTCCGCGTTTTGAAAAGTCAGCGATTTTTTCACAGATTTTCAAGTAGAATTTACATTTAATTACATTCACGATCCGATATCAGATCTTTCACGATCCAATCGCAATGCTTGACCATCGTTAGGTATTCTTTCACGATCATTTATCTCGATAAACCGAATGACACCCGTGTAACAAATTATAATAAACTAGGTAAAACTGTTTATGGCAAAATGATTAGCAAAACAAGATCAACAAAAATGCCAATATGACCTAAACCATTGGATGACTACTTAAAATGAAGAGTTTTGGCTAATTTTCATATATTTGACTATCATCTCAAATACTACAATAGTTAAGTAAAAATTTAAACAGCAAACATAATCAGCAAAAATATTTTTCCAAATTTTCGTGTGTTTGCCAATTTTGCAGAAAAAGTATGATAGCTAGGTATAAATGTAGACAGAAAATTGTCAGCCATACACGATCTACAAAAATGTCAAACATCCTAAGCAGTGATTCACAGTTTAATGCCAATTTCAGTAAAGACCTGTCTAAATTCCATTTAATTGCTAAACTCAACAACACTAATCGCTATCTTGATGATATTCTTTCGTTAAATAACTTAGTCACCCTAAGGGTAACTGGGGAATAGAAATATGGTCATTTGGTCTTCTTCCGACCGGCAGTAAAAACCTTGCCAAAGAAGAGCGTTCGTTTGGTTGTGCAGGATGTACATGTACGCAGTCACGCCCATTCAACATGGTGACGTTAAAATCGTTCTCTACACGTTAAGAACCCTTGCAGCAACTCTTTGAGTAGTACGTAGGTTGCCTGTTGCAAGGTAAAATTTCTGTCCATATCCAATATACCCTCATTTTCCAGTGGCAGTCCAAATTTTCCAGACCTTCTTCCCGAACGGTCTCTATTACAAAACCTACCTATTGTATTTATTGTTAATTTGACAGTGTTCTCGTCCGAAACATGCATGAAATATTTGCCACTGGACATTCAGCAACCAACAATCAATAAATCAATCAATTGTTAAATAATAAAAAAAATCTCTATTTGTTCTACCGACTGAAAATTTACCCAAAGGAACTCACTTTAAATAAAATCGAATGCAAACAGCAATAACTGCCCTTCCTAGATTTAGATATTAAAGTTTCACACAGAAAACTATATACAAAATATGACGGTAAAAGGGATGATTTTTCGTTCCCTATTGTTTATTTTCCTTTTCTGTTCTTTTGGTCTCATCTTACGGTGAATTTGTAAAAACAGGGATTTTGTAAAATCACTGAAATTTCAGGGGTTTTGTATAATCACTGAATATATTAAAGAATTTATAAACTCCTTGATTTTGACCAGGGATTTTTACAAAATCCCTGAAATAATTAAAAACAAAATTTTAAAAACTCACTGATTGAATTCAGGGAATTAAGAATAATGAACAAATCATTTTTTAATAACATGCTGAATACTAGTTATCTGGACGTGCTTTCTCAAAATTGTATGTGATACTAACTCTATGCTGGGAATGAGGTAAATCTTGTTTAAGTTGATTGAAAATCTAAATACTCGTGAAAGGTTATCTCTACCCACAAAAATATTATTATAATAAAGATTTTTTAGTCTTGAACTGCAAAGATAAAGTTATTTATAGAAGAGAAAATAACTGGATTAAAAAAATGCTATTCGACATATATTTCAATAGACGGGTTATATATTATTGAGACAAACACAGATCAATTTGACCATTTTTCCTTTGGTTACTAATTGTCCTTTCTTTACTGTTTACATTAACAATGGGTTACATGTAATGATGTAATTGAACATTATTTACTTATTCAGGCTATTGTCGATAATCTAAACACATTTGATGAAATGTTTTGATTCGTAAAGCTTAAAAGGACGGTAGTAACTAAACAAAGGACAGGTAAAAATTAAAAAAAAAGTTATCACTTTTGACATTCAGTTTTGTTAAAAGGTGAAAGACTTGTCGGTAGTGTTCCTGTGTAGATACAAAACATGTACATTGGAGGAGTTTGTGTTTCAATCTACATCATTCTTTGTTACACGGGTAAGTTATTTATCTATATATTTGTATTATTTAAAAAATAATAATAATAAAAATTGAAAAATTGTACTTACAAATATATAATATCGAAAAATTAATATGAAATTTGAAAAAAAAAAAATTGTAATTATTAACAATAGTGTTATACCAGGCATGCGCCAGATGTATATAAAAAGAAGAAGAAGATCTATCAAATCTCGTTTTGGTCAACCTTACATTTATTGGAGAAACGTTGAAATTCTATAAATGCATTTTTTGTAATTGCTAAGATTTTGCAGGAATTTGTTTAGTTTGGTAGTAAGCCCAATGAACGAAGCATACATTTGTCAAAAAATTAAAAATAAAGTAACTGATTGGGCTTCTTTCTTCTTTCTATATACATTAACAGTTAGTTAAACATTGTCTACGTGCCAGTTTGTATATCTTGAATATAGGTAAGTGAGTGCATGTGGTTCTACTTTGAAATCAACTATAATTGTTTTTTTTTTTGTATTTTTACTTTTTTTATGTCGGGCTTACAGTATGGTTTTCCTCATTGTTGAAGCGTCGTTCTTTGTTTGTTTTCTTGGTTCCCTCACCACCATAAATGTAACCGGGTGACTGGATACTGGAATGACGATGAAAACGAGATGAAACCCACGACCGGTTGCAGATGTTGGCGATGCCAACGATAGACAATGGCTAGGACCTAATCTCTTGCCTGAGAATACTCGCTTTAACTCCACTGGTAGAATTAGACACAAGTTCTATGCAGTAGTTAACAATTAAATAAATTTAGATAATTAAAAAAAACAAATGATTTAGTAAATGAACTGATTAGCCTTCTCTCACCTTTTTATATACCCAAACAGCAAGCGAAACTTTATGATGGTGTGTGTTATATCTTTTATTTAGGCTCAGGAAAATTAGTGACGTGGTTTTTGTCTCGCCTTGACGGAGTCAAAAAGCGAGACATAGGTATGCTGTTTCTGGCGTCGTCGTCGTCGGCGGCGGCGGCGGCGGCGTCAACAAGGTATTAGTTTGTGATTAGGTCTAGTTAATGGTGAACCACAAGTGGTAGGTCAATGATATTTGGTATGCAGTTGTATTAGCATTGACACATCTCATTTTCATGGAGATTTTTTGGCCCTGCCCCCTCAGTCATGGTCTATGTACTTTGAAACTTTTGCTTAGTTTACATGTATTAGTTTGTGATAAGGTCAGTTTATGGGGAACCACTAGTGGTAGGTCAATAATATTTGGTATGCAGTTGTATAAGCATTGGCATATCTCATTTTCATGGAGATTATTTTGCTCCGCCCCCTCAATATCATGGTCTATTGACTTTGAAAATTGTGCTTAGTTTAAATGTATTAGTTGTGATTAGGTCAGTTCAAGGGGAACCATTAGTGGTAGGCCTATGTTAATTGGTATTCAGTTGTATAAGCATTAGCATATCTCATTTGCATGGAGAATATTTGGCCCCGACCCCTCAGTCATGGTCTATTGACTTTGAAACTTTTGCTTAGTTTACATGAATTAGTTCGTGATTAGATCAGTTTAAGATGAACTGCTAATGTTAAGTCAACGATATTTGGTATGCAAATTTATTGACATTTGCAAGTATCGTTTCCATGGAGATAATATAGCCCCACCCCTTCATCATGGTTCATTGACTTTGAAACTTTTACATAGTTTAAAAGTTAATGTTTGTGTTTAGGTTTGTTTAAAGGGAAAGACTTATAACAAGTCAATGATATTTGATATGCAGTTGTATGAGCATTGGCAAATCTCATTTCCATGGAGATTGTTTAGCCTTGTACCTTCAGTCATGGTTCATCGACTTTGAATATATTCATAACTTAAATGTTAAAGTATTGCTATTTTAATTTCAACATTTGCATTATCAAAATTACAAAAAGGCGAGACACATCTCTGTGATAACAGTTTAAAAATTGCATTAGGTCATCAGGTCACTTTAAAGCAACCATAATGACACGGAGATGTACTAAACTGCGCTAATGCAACATTTCAAAAGGTCGCAGGACGCCCGGTGTTATATAGCCATTTTCCCCCATGCCAGTTTTCCCCCGGGGGAAAAATTGGCATGATCTCATTTTTCCCCGGGGAAATTTTGGATCATTGCCATTCTCCCCCGCGGAAAGTTGACGATACGTATACATATAGCCACGTTTCCCCCATGCCAATATTTCCCCCACAATATGGATTTCACTATGTATATACATCAAATTATGGCCATTTATTACATATATTTTTCGTGTTTCCTTCAAGAAATTATTGATTCCTGGAATGCTAAAATAATCTGTTTTCGGTTTGGGTTGCATAGAAGAAATATTGGGTACAAATTATTCTTGTTTTCTTGACACGTGTATTACTAGAAAGGTCCGGGAGTGGGGTGTGGTACCTATATTTTGTTACAGGGGTGCCGTTTGCATTCGAAAAAAATCCCGATTCATTTATTGACTCTGTCCAAAAATTCGATTTATTCGTATGACTTACGTGAAAATTGATGTATTATTTAATAAAATTGCCACCCATTGATATATGATAGGTTGAAATTTTCCATCCATTCATATAGTTAACAGCATTAAAAAACGGACATTGGTATAGAACTTATTTAAAGGAGTTACTCTACATTAATCATTGATTTTTTTTTGTGCAGCCGTTTGTGTCCACTGGCGTGTGCATGCCAAATAGTATGGTGATTTCATCACATATTAGAATCCACAATCTGAGTTCATTTCTGCATGGCCAGTCGTCTGTCTGAATGTCTATTAGTTTGTCTTCATGTCCAGTAGTCTGTTAACATGCACGTGCACCAATATGTGTATATGTCCACAAATCCGTTTACATCTTCACCAGATTTTGTTTACACTCACCAGTCTGTCGACATGCCTACAAGTTTGTCTATATGTCCACCAGTTTGTGTCTTCGCAAGTCTCACTAAATGTTCACCAGTATGTCTCTACGTTTCAACCAGTCATTCGACATTTTCCCCAGTCTATATATGTGTCCGCCAGTCTTTCTACGTGTCCACCAGTCTATATAAGGTCCACATGCAGCGTTTCTACACACCAGTCTTTGTGTGTGTCCATGGTCTGTCTATGGGTCCACCAGTCTGTAAATATGTTCACTGGTCTGTTTATATGTCCACTATGATTGTTTGATGAGGCTAAACTATTTAAAAGAAGGATCCTTCAATGAATAATTAATTTCCAACTGACGTCGCAAGGGGGAAAATGAGCTTCTCGTGTTACTAGGGGGAAGAATAGGCCTGATCCTGGTTTCCCCCAATCACACTGAGGGGGAAAGGTGGGACCATGCCAATTTTTCGGGAGGAAAAACTGGATCGATCCAGTTATTCCCCCCGGAAAAATAAGAATGGGGGGAAATGGCTATAGGACACCGGCAAACCGCCACCACCGTCCCCAAGGTCGCAGGTAGGGTTTTGACCATATTGGAGCCACTTATGTGGTACCTTTGTGGATAATTGTTTTTATTGGCAATCGTATACCACATTTCCTTATTTTTATGTTAGAACGCCTATCGAAATTCACTATGATGAAAGGTATAAATGATGCAACTGACAGAAGGAGTAGGTCCAGTAAGACCCATTTTTGGCCCCAAAATATAGCAGTTTTACAAAATTGTTAAAATGTAAACTTTTAGCTATTTATTGGAAAGTAGAATACTTCTGTTACATAAATATGGGCTGTTTTTGACAATACAACGCACATGTATCGGGTACCAGCATCATTAAGTCATGCTAAATTACTGAAATCTTCACAATTTTAGCATTTGAGTTAATTTTTAGACGGTTTCCGTCTTAAATGGAAGTGGCCGCATTTGTGTTCATTCTTAATATTTACATGTAAGTTGTATATGATGATAATTAACATATATAAAGCTTGAGGATGAACACGGATGCGGCCACTTTCATTTTAGACAAAAACCATCTGAAAAGTGACATATTTTGGCATATTTGATAGATTTTTAATATTTAAGCTTGAATTTGAGCGTCTTTATTGACTAAACCAGTTCAAATCTTTCACTCAATCTAACCGAATTTACTAAAGTAGACACTTACGTGTTTAAAAAATGTCTAAAATCTTTCATCAGATGAGCCTTAAGTTTTAGGCCAAAATCGGCCCTTACCGGACCTACTCCTTTCTAAATATGATATTTACATGTATGCACAATACTTAGGAATGCATTAAATCTTATGCTCATTTTTTGTCTTAACAAGAAGTTGGACATGGAAAGAAGACTACCAGCAATACTAAGGATGACGACCTATCAGCTTCAAAGTCTTTAACTCATTTTTATAACGGTAAGTGTAAATCTACAAATAGGGCTTGCTAAATCTCGGTATTACTATATTAGTTCAATTGAGGTACAACAAATTTAAAACAGTAGCCCAAGACTTTTCAAGCATAACTAAAACACGTAGTTGTTTAATGTTTTCTGTACAAAACTTTTTTTTTTGTTTACAGTAAAATCAAAATTATATTGCTCAATTAAATTCCAACAGAGACTTATTGTACCAGAGTATGGTAACGAGGCGAAATCTCGTAATTTCATGAACACCTCAGTGGTTTCGTGGTAGTGTGCTCGAGTGCGGGAGGTCGTGGGTTCGATTTCCGACCACTTTACCGCGTCTCCGTTAAGCGCGCAGAGTTTACGAGTAAGACCAAAGATTGATCGGCTTAGAGATAGCATAATGTGTCCAGATAGGGGGACATGTAGTCCTGCGTTATATAGTCATCCGGCCATCCATGCGTGGTATCATGCGGACCATGAATGTCATTGAAACCTTAACATTGAAAATACTTTAAACAATCTTTTAATCAAGTTGAAGTTAAATGTCTTTCACAAAAAAGAGGTAACATTAAATATCGGAACACTATTTCTCTTTCTGGACTTTAATTTTTAATATTTCAATGTCGATTCTCGAATTTCATTGTTCTTAGAAAATCATATCTAAAAGATTTATTTTTCAATCCCGTTTAATCATATTCGGATTTTTTTTCAAATGAGAAAAAACTTTAATCAAAGTGAATATGTCAGTACGAGAAAACGTTTGAAAAATAATGTAAGAGCTGTGCTATTTCAATAGATAATATGGTCATTAAATAGGGATTCCCATATCTGGTAATACATGTCTCTGAAATAATATCTGCCTGCTAGCAAAGTTTTAAAAAATAGAGAAAAGGCACCAAAGGGTAAATCAAGACACCACTGCCAAGTAAATTTTTTTTTTAAAGAATGTCCTTTACAGAGAAGCTTTGTTACAAGCTATTGGTATTATGTTCAATTTTTTTTTAATTTTTTCACCACAAACCTAATCCTACCATTTCGTATACATTTCTTAGTTTTACACTGTAAAAACCACGCTTTGGTCATGAATTATAGGCATTAGTATTAGGTATGTGATACTGAATATTTTGTGCAAACAATAACAAATAAAACATTGATACCATGTACCCTAGCGTCAATGGTCCTTACATGACGGGCGTAAAGGGGGTGCATTCCTACCATCTTAAATTTCGTCACCGATTTAGTTGCAACCTTTCATAATTTTTAGGACGTTAAGCAATCAACAATCAAACAACCATTCAATCAATAGTTATTCGGTATCGACAGTCTTAAAATGCCTCTGGGATGACATTTGTGTGATAAAGAACAGTCACAATTTTTAGTTAATTTTTTTTTTCATTGTATTGATTGTTTTCTTGGTTTCCTCACTGATGGCTTGAACGTTGCTCCTGGTAAAATAGAGTGCTCGGTGGCCGATTTGTCTAAGTAGTCGAACTACTGTATCACTAGCCTGTCAACACTGAAGTTGCGGGTCCGTATTTTTCAGTATACGGATATGGATATTAAACTGCACATTGTCGTTGGTTTATGTCTGTCATATTTGTTTTTCGTATATTGTTTTTGTTATAAATTAGGCCGTTAGTTTTCTTAATTGAGTTCTTTCATATTTATCATGTCGGGGCCTTTTATAGCCGACTATACGATATGGGTTTTCTCATTGTTGAAGGTCATACGGTTGCCTACAATAGATTACATCCTGTTCATTTGAACTTTGGTGGATAGTTGTCTCATTGGCAATCATAACTCATCTCTCTATTTTATATTGTGTTACCTGTAAAATTAATGCGCGCAAATGTAACAAACTTTTTTTTTTTAATCTTAAATACACAATGAAAAAGATTAAGCACATCTTGGCATATTGGATTATAGCATGTCACCACGACTTAAATATTGATTTTAACAAGGCCATTATTCCATTAAAACATGTGAGCATACAGGTGTGACCGGTAATAAAGATATTGAAGTATCATGCACGTGAACTATGCCTTCCATGCAATACCCAAAATTCAGTATATGTCCACTCTTCAGATATGTTTTTTTCTTAAAGTCTCGCGTTTTGAAAATTTTATTCATTCTCTGTGAACATGATACGAAGATGTCAGGGATGTCAGGGATGTCCTTTAAAGTATTGGACGTCAGATGGGTTATCAGTTTACTGTAGTCAGCTTGCATGTGAGAAAACTCACACAAACCAACTCCGTGAAAGACTTGCCAAGATCCGGTAAACCATCTGTAACATCGCAGCGTGAAGACGGAGCACTGCATCTCCTAGTCAGACGAATGCCATTTGAAACTAGTCCTGATCTAAAAAGACAATGGTTACCTAATAGACGTCTACAAACCAAAACAGTGAGGAACCGGTTAAAATCAGCAGAACTGAAGTCACGGAGAGTAATTAGGCGTCCCATGTTATCTAATCGACATCAACGATTACGTTTGGCTTGGTGTTTAGCGCGACGTGTTTGGAACTTGTGGACCTGGTGCAGGATCCATTGGTCGGACGAGAGCTGATTTCTGCTGCATGTAACAGATTGACAAATGAGAGTTCAGAAACAGAAAAATACGGCAAATATCCAAAGGAACATCCATCCAACTGTTCGTTACGGTGGAGGCTCTATAATGATATGGGGTGCGTCTCTCATGATTGAAATTTGGACTTGGTGACCATACGTGGAAACCTTACAAGCGATCAATACATCAGAGAAGTTCTCCAGCCAATTATTGTCCCCATTTTGAAACAACCATCCACTAACTGCAAGACCTGTGTTTATGGTTGACAACGCCAGGCCGCATCGTTTAAGGGTCGTAACCGCTTACATTCAAGGCGAAGCCGTGACTTTTCTGTCTTGGTCAGCCATGAGTCCGGATTTGAACACAATAGAACATGTTTTGGACATGTTAGGTCGTCGTGTACATGCAGTCGAACCTCTTCTACAAAACTTACGTTAGTTTAAGGCAACATTACAATGGGAATGGCGACAGCTACCACAGCAGAAAATCCGACGACTGACTGGAAAGATTTTACGCAGGGCCGAGGCCGTCATCCAAATACATGGAGGCTTCACTCGATATTTAACTTTGATCCATGATGAATGTTGTTAAGTGACTTAAAATTGACGTTTTCCAAATGAAATGACAATCTTATTGGGCATTACTAACTCAGAAGGTCAATACTTAAAATGGACATGTTTTATTCTAATAACTTGTAGTTTTGTGATAATCTACTCATTTAATTATTATTTCTGTTGATATTTGTTGTATTTTCTTAAAGCTAATGTAATGTCGTAACAGGCCACATTTGTATCTTGCGATTATTTGGTCCGTAATCTGATTACACTAATCGTATCATTTGTCTTTTCAAAAAAACTCGGAGTGCTTAACTTTTTTGTTTGTGTATATATTTCTTATGCCATTGATTAACCCTAAGGCAAAAAACACGGACCTTGACATAGAATTTGTTTTAACAACACTTGTAATGAAAATTTTTCAATTGAAGATGAAAAACATGTATTGATGATGTGTCCAGTGTATGCAGATTTGCGTTGTTATTTGTTTTATCAAACATCTCTAGGTAATGTTGTAACATGAATTGTAATTTTTCCTTTGATCTTCGAGTGAGTTAACTTATGTTATTTTTAGAGAAGTGCGTTAACTGAATGATTTTTTAGTTATTGCACTCTCCAGTCCCGCCGTGCGTCACATGCCATAGGAAAAGCAAAGAGTGAGAGGAGCTTAGACAAGTGCTCTAACTTCCATCTCCAGTTTGTTATTACACTACCACAGCAGAAAATCCGACGACTGACTGGAAGGATTTTACGCAGGGCTGAGCTCCGCCTCTTTGGCCTAGTAAACAATGAAATCAATGACCATAAAATGTCCTGCTAAATTTCAACAAGATGCATACACAACAGTAAATAAAAAAAGAAATCATGGAAAAAAGGGGGGGGGCGGGGCTTACACCAAAACTAGCCGAACTTGTAAACCTAACCCTAAATTAAAATTCCTATACTTAAAACAAATGAATGCCAGAGGAAAGCTACAAATAGGAATAACGTGGTCTTTATTAAAAAAAAAGAGGCGATATTGATATATTGGTGGATACGTTATCGTGTCAAAATGAATATTCCAAAAAAATTGTCACTGGATTTTTAGTCGTTTTATTTCCTCCACTTATTAAAGGTATATCTCCGTGAATTGAGCATGCTTAAAATATTTATCTCTGTATCTTACGCAATCAACAGCCCATCTATTAGTCGATCATTTTCATGGTGTTGGGAAAGGCAGAATACATTCAAATAAGTTTTTAAAAGTTTCCTTCGTTTACCTCTGCTAAACTACTCGTCCTATTGGTTTTGAAAGCAGGCAGCATGGTTTACATCTAACAATATTTTGCATCTTTCCTCCTCAATAATTTTCGCCCGGGGAGGGGGCACTTCAATAACGCATAAATCACTCTCTGGTCTTTAAACCATGGTGAAAGTATCACGGCAACAATTCGTTTACATGTACATCTATCATTAAATCAAATCCTATTAAAAAGTCCAATCCATGAGTTCATTTTCTGAAAATTAGAGACATTTTGTCATAGAAAGCGCCGCTATTTGATTGACATATTTAATTCATGAAAAGTACAGTTAAGTTTAACCCCTGACATGTGACATCGCCAATTAATGTTACAAATCATATATAGCCCCGCCATATGTAAATGCTCTTTTGTTCCGACGTTGGAAAGTTCCGGCCAGAAAGAACTAACTAGCCGAAAAGTTCCGGAAGAACTTATTAACTAGTTACTTTGTTCATCCTCTGATTTAAAAGTTCCACCGGAACAAAGTGACTAGTTGAAAAGTTCCAACGGAACATATCAACTAGTTAGAAAGTTCCTTTTTGCCAAATTAGTCAAAACCGGAACTAACAAACTAGCCCAAAAGTTCCAACGGAACTTATCAACCAGGCAGAAAGTTCCATTTGGAGAATTGATGCAAAGTAAAAGCGCAACATATTATATTTGAACCTTTCAAAGGGAAACCAAGATACTGATTACAAAAGTCAAAAGGAACTTATCAACTAGCCACAAAGTTCCTCTTTGGCAAATAAGTCAAAACCGGAACTAACAAACTAGCCCAAAAGTTCCAACGGAACTTATCAACCAGTCACAAAGTTCCATTTGGAGAATTGATGCAAAGAACCACATGAGGAGGGGGGTATTCTTCCCTCTCTTGAGGGTACTATGAATACTAAATTTGCATGATAATGCAACTTATTCCGTTTTATGTGAGCTATGAAATACAACTTAAATTTTGCATATTTGTCCCCAAAGAAACCCCTTTCAGTGCGTTGGGTATTCTTGTAAATTAATGATTTGCTCTTATATATACTGATACTCATTCTTCCCCCTCTTTCTACAAAAAGGACGAAATATGGTATATTCGGAACGATGTAACTAGTTGTTCTGTTCCGCCAGAACTATTCAACTAGCTACATTGTTCCGGGACTTTTCAACTTGCTACTTTTTTCCGGAACTTTTCGACTGCACTCGGAATAAAACAACTAGTTGGAAAGTTCCATCTGAACGAAATAACTAGTTGAAAAGTTCCGCCGGAACAAAGTAACAAAGAAACATAGTGGCTGTTACACTTACTCATTAACATATTTAATCCACTCAAAGCTACTCTTTTCGTGAATTAAAAACCTTAATTCGTAGAAGGCGTGCTATATATATATTACTTAATTTTATGCATTTGTCTGATGACAAACATTTATATTTTTATTCACCGATGAAAATATGTACTTTTAAGCTGCCAAAATCTGCAATGAAATTTAATTGGAAAGATGAAATTGAGAACGGAAATGGGAAATATGTCAAAGAGACAACAAACCCGGCAACGAGCAGACAACAGCCGAAGGCCACCAATGGGTCTTCAATGCAGCGAGAAAATCCCGCACCTGGAGGTGGTCCTCAGTTGGCCCCTAAACAAAATTGTGTGCTAGTTCAGTGAAAATGGACGTCATACTAAACTCCAAAACATATAAATGAACTAAAATTCAAAAACATACTAGACTAACAAAGGCCAGATGCTCCTGACGGGACAGGCGCAAAAATGCGGCGGGGTTAAACATGTTTTGTGAGATCTCAACCCTCCCCCTATACCTCTAGCCAATGTAGAATAAAGAAACACATAGCAATACTCACAGTAAAACTCAGTTTAAAAGAAGTTCGAGTCCGATGTCAGAATAGGTAACAAATGAAACTAAGCAAAATGACAATGATACATAAATGAACAAAGGACTACTAGAAAGAACATGTATTTTATATTGCTAATTTAAGTATAGATAATGTATATACATTTTAGACATTCTCTCATAACAGCTATTTAGAGTGGCTCATGTTCGTTTTATGATTATGTTTTTGTCTCGCCTTGACGGAGTCAAAGAACGAGACATAGATATGCTGTTTCCGGCGTCGGCGGCGGCGTCAACAATGTATTAAGGTTGTCATTAGGTCTAGTTTATTGTCTCGCCTTGACATAGTCACAAAGCGAGACATAGGTATGCTGTTTTATGCGTCGGCGGCGTCAACAATGTATTAGTTTGTGATTAGGTCTAGTTTATGGTGAACGGTCAATGATATTTGGTATGCAGTTGTATTAGCATTGGCACATCTCATTTCCATGGAGATTATTTGGCCTTACCCCCCTCAGTCATGGTCTATTGACTTTGAAACTTTTGCTTAGTTTACATGTATTAGTTTTGTGATTAGGTCAGTTTATTGGGAACCACTAGTGGAAGGTCAATGATATTTGGTATGCAGTTGTATATAAGCATTGGCATATCTCATTTCCATGGAGATTATTTGACTCCGCCCTTCAGTCATGGTCGAATGACTTTGAAACTTTTGCTTAGTTTACATGTATAAGTTTGTGATTAGGTCAATTCGAGAGGAACCATTAGTGGTAGGCCAATGTTAATTGGTATTCAGTTGTATAAGTATTAGCACATCTCATTTCCATGGAGAATATTTGGCCCCGCCCCATCAGTCATGGTCTATAGACTTTGAAACTTTTGCTTAGTTTACATGTATTTGTTAGTGATAAAGTCAGTTAAAGATGAACTGCTAATGTTAAGTCAACGATATTTGGTATGCAAATTTATTGGCATTTGCAAGTATCGTTTCCATGGAGATTATTAAGCCAAATTCCCTCATCATGGTTCATTGACTTTGAAACTTTTACATAGTTTACAAGTTAATGTTTGTGTTTAGGTTTGTTTAAAGGGAACAACTTATAATAAGTCAATGGTATTTGGTAAGCAGTTGTATAAGCATTGGCACATCTCATTTCCATGGAGATTGTTTAGCCATGTACCTTCAGTCATGGTTCATCGACTTTGAATATTTGCATAACTTACATGTTAAAGTATTTCTATTTTAATTTCAACATTTGAATAATCAAAATTACAAAAAGGCGAGACATATTATGGCAAACCACTAGTGGTAGGTCAATGATATTTGGTATGCAGTTGTATTAGCATTGGCATATCTCATTTCCATGGAATTTATTTGGCTCCGCCCCCTCAGTCATAGTCTATTGACTTTGAAACTTTTCCTTAGTTTACATGTATTAGTTTGTGATTGGGTGAGTTCAAGAGGAACCATTAGTAGTAGGCCAATGTTAATTGGTATGCAGTTACATAAGCATTAGCACATCTCATTTCCATGGAGAATATTTGGCTCCGCCCGCTCAGTCATGGTCTATTGACTTTGAAACTTTTGCCTTGTTTACATGTATTAGTTTGTGATTAGATCAGTTTAAGATGAACTGCTAATGTTAAGTCAATGATATTTGGTATGCAAATTTATTGGCATTTCCAAGTCTCGTTTCATGGAGATTATATAGCCCCATCCCTCTCATCATGGTTCATTTACTTTGAAACTTTTACATAGTTTACAAGTTAATGTTTGTGTTTAGGTTTGTTTAAAGGGAACGACTTATGATAAGTCAATAGTACCAATGGTATTTGGTATGCAGTTTTATTAGCATTGGCACATTTCATTTCCATGGAGATTGTTTAGCCATGTACTTTCAGTCATGGCTCATTGACTTTGAATATTTGCATAACTTACATGTTAAAGTATTCTTATTTCAATTTCAACATTTTCATAAAGGCGAGACATATTATGGTGAACCACTAGTGGTAGGTCAATGATATTTGGTATGCAGATGTATTAGCATTGGCATATTTCATTTCCATGGAAATTATTTGACTCCGCCCCCTCAGTCATGGTCTATTGACTTTGAAACTTTTGCTTAGTTTACATGTATTAGTTTGTGATTGGGTAAGTTCAAGGGGAACCATTAGTGGTAGGCCAATGTTAATTGGTATGCAGTTATATAAGCATTAGCACATCTCATTTCCATGGAGAATATTTGGCTCCACCCCCTCAGTCATGGCTCATTGACTTTGAATATTTGCATAACTTACATGTTAAAGTATTTTTATTTCAATTTCAACATTTTCATTATCAAAATTACAAAAAGGCGAGACATATTATGGTGAACCACTAGTGGTAGGTCAATGATATTTGGTATGCAGTTGTATTAGCATTGGCATATCTCATTTCCATGGAAATTATTTGGCTCCGCCTCCTCAGTCATGGTCTATTGACTTTGAAACTTTTGCTTAGTTTACATGTATTAGTTTGAGATTGGGTCAGTTCAAGGGGAACCATTAGTTTAACAGTTTATATTTTCTATTTATATGTTTTATAAAATGAAGAGGTGAGACTTAAATAAAATATTGTCTTGTCTTATCTTGTCAAGTCTTTTTATGCAATACATTTGTAATCGTGGACCGTTAATTGATTAGTCAGTTCTTTTGATGTGGAGGTGTGAAAATGAAGAGAAAATTCTCAATTGTAAACGTTTTCTTTAATTTTATATATCTATATATGAAATGTTTAAATTTTGTTTCCAAATTCTCCCGAATATTAATGTTTTTCTTGTGAGTTTGTTATTATATCTGTCTATGCTATATGGAATTTTATCATTTTTGAAGGCCTTACGGTGACCTATAGTTGCTGACATCCACGTCACGGGTGGACAGTTTGTCTCATTATCATCATACCACATCTTCTTTTTTTTTATACTGAGTGATTATTTGTCACAATTGTTGTTTTAGGTACTATTTCACCGCTGGCGAACCTTTCATCCATCATATTTAGAAACTACGATTCCGGTGTCCGCCCGTATTGTCCAGGGGAGGAAGAAATAGTCGATGTCACAGTGGATTTAGCTCTCCGACAACTTATTGACCTTGTAAGTACAGTTTAATATCAGGAATGTCTAAAGAAGGGTGGGGTTGACTTTAAGACCCCATGACAACTTTATATTTGATTGATTATAATTTGTAAACAGTAAGTGATAAACTAAGTCTTTAGTAATGATTATGGGACCATATGGTCAATAAAAGGGTTAAACAGTGAAACGTCAAGATGCTTTTTGCGCGACAAAGTATGAAATAAACTCGGCAGCAAGAGGGTTAAAAATTATTTTTGGTCTCCCATCTCCAGCCAAAATTTTCCATAGTGTACATGTTTAGTGTTGCTGTTTTATTTTAAATAATTGCATTGAACTATCAAAGTTGCATAAAGGCGAGACATATCTCTGTGTCAGCAGTTTATTTTCATATTAACAACAATTTACCTAATTGCTTTTCATTCATTGTTTTCACAATGGTAGGGTTAATAGTTTTATACTCCGGCGCGGGCTGTCCAAACATGTAACATTTATGGAGTACACAGGTTTTTTCTATTTCCTTGATGACCCTGCTCTAAGTCTTGAGTCATGACTTGTCTGAAGTGTTGAAATCTGAAATATCATTTACGAGAATATACAATATATATAGGAGAGGGGTCTTTCAGTAATTTTGCCTTATTTCAATGATAAATTAATGCAAGTTATCCAATTACATTAAACTACATTGTGTAAATGTACACGAATCATGACTGTGTAACCTATAGACTAGCATGTATATATATGCAATCACAGGGGCTTGTCTATAGTGGGTCAGACGGGTCATTTGAACTTGACAACCACAATACTGGAATACTGTGGATAAAAGTTGACAAAATATAAGATATAAAGAAAGACTTATGAACCCTTCTGTAGGCCTGTGTACTAATAATTTATTTAAGTGCACCATAGAAACACCATTAGTAAATAAACATTAGCACCATTGTAATTAGATGTTAATCGGGTAAAAACTAAAAACAAGAGTTAATATTATACTTTACTATTATAGTAACCACTAATAAAATAATTATCACAAATAATACCTCTTTCCCGCGGGTAACTGCGCGTAGGCAGAATAACTGTTAGGGAATATCCACGTCGTAAAAATAACTCAATATTTCCCGCGGGCAACTGCGCGTAGGCAAAATAACTGTGTGGGAATGAGCGCGTAGGCAAAAGTAACTCCTTTGCACGATGTCTTTCAAATAACAACTTTGATATCAACTTTACGTTCAGTTCAGTATAATAATACAGTTATGGCCTTCATAAAAGTTAATATCCAAAACTATTAAATCCTACAGACCTCGAGGAAAATAATCCTTTTCTCGATTTAATAATTGTGGATATTAACTTTTGAAGGCCATAATTGTTTATTGTTTGGGTTAAATACAATAACAACACAATCTGATGTAAGCTTATCTACAAACATTATATTCTATAATAATATTCAATTAAAACTCGTCTGACCAACTAGACAAGCCCCTTTGATACAAGTTACAATACCACATCAATAAATATAAACAGGGACATATATAAGTCTATATAAATCCTTGATATAAATAAAAGAAATATTGTTTTGGCGTAAATTTTGATTATCAAACATCTTTGGCCGGACCTTACCCAGACAAGAAATCATCGTCATCTTGATTTGCGGCAACAGTTGCCTCTGTATTCAATCTTTGGGCCCTGTTTATTAATATTTGCAGACGGGCTGCGGACGATTCAGCCATATAAATACTTTACCGCCAATCTCAAGAAAAATCCGGAGGCTGTCCGAATAGTTAGAGGGCTACACTATTGACTGGATCGATGATTGTTGATGTTGGTCAGGTCATTGTCAACGTTGGTCAGGTCACGTTTTCGCAAGCTTTGAATATTTTTTCGTTTTTTCCTTATATTTGTGTATTAAATGATGAAATCTTATTATATTTCAAATTTGAGATAAATCCTTTGAGAAATAAAAAAGTTATTAGCATTTTCATTTGGTCCTGTCATTGTCCTGTCCCATATTCATATAATACTTTATAAGACAGTTTTTGATTGGTTGACAAAAGTGCAAAACTTCCGGTATGGAATGAAAAACTTACGGTATGAAAACTAAAGCGTTGGTTTTTCATACCGTATGAATTACGAATCAACGTTTTTCATACCGTATGAATTACGAATCAACGCGTTAGTTTTTACAACCAACGCATTGAAAATGATAACCAATGCGTTGAAAGTGAAAACCAACGCGTTGGAAGTAAAACCCAACGCGTTGGAAGTAAAACCCAACGCGCTGAAAGTGAAAGCTGCCAACGCGTTGAAAGTAAAAACCAATGCATTGACACTATGATTTGATACGGTATGTTTATACCGCCAATGACACGAACGGCCACTCATACAACTCTGTACTATGTGCTATTTAGCATGATTAAATATTGGTATAGGCTGCAAAAATCTGAAATGATAATACTGTACTTAGGGCAGCTTCTGATGAATCATGGAATATGTTTGAGAAAGAGAAAGAATCATGGGTGTCATGTTTTACCATATTTTTATTTTTTTTAAATATGAGTCATTTATTTAGAAGAGATCTTAATATAACTAATAATTGCATATTGAATAAAATAAAATATTGTTTGCAAAATTTATACATTTATGGACATCAGAACTGAATAATGTTAAAGTTGGAAGTAAGCTTAGAAATACAGGAAGTTTAAGTCTTGCTTTCAGCTTGAAACATATCTGAGGTATGGCCATGAAAACCAGAGGAGAGTATTAGTAAATTTAGACTTAGTGATCAAAGCTTAAATATCATTGAAAAGGGAAGATATAGGAATCTGGATATTAATGATAGAATAAATGATCTTTGCCATAATAAAGTAGAAGATGGAGTTCACTTCTTATTTGCGTGTCCGTGTCTCCATAATGTGAGAAATGACTATTTAATTTTTTTCAGCAAAAATTGTAAAAACTTTTCTCATTTGTCCTCTGATAATAAATTAATTTCGTTATCAAGTAATGAAGTTAAAATATTAAATTAAAATTAGGTTGCATGTTGCAAGCTTTATTTGATAAAAGAGAGGAAATATCATAAAATAATGTGCATAACTAGTTAACTTTATTTTTTATAAATTAATACCTAATGCTACTTTGGAGTAGGAGTTGTCTCCCCGTCCACAGGTAGAGATGTCCAGAAACAAGACAATTATATATATTGTACTGTAATTGTAGTTACACAAATGAAGCTATGTTGTTTTCTGCGCCTTTCTGTTAAATATTCAATTATAAAAATCACTTTTCTAGTTAATTTTATAAATCTGTTTATTTAGTTATAATGAAACTGCTCTATTTAGGGCACCATGATTGGAAATAATAAAAAGGTCTATGTCTGTCCCCAGGCCTTAATCATATATGATCATGTTTGACTTATCAAGATGCATTGAATGGTATATAGGGTAAGTCTTTAGGTGTTTAAATTTATGGGGATTCGTTTGGCAGACTTCGTAGTAGCCTCCTGTTACAATCAATACTTGTTTATCAGAAAAAGTTCACATTTTATCAGAAACTATAATATAATTTAAAAGCTATTACACGGTACGTATTTGTTTTTTCTTGTTTTTTCTTTCTTTTTTTTATTTAACAGTTTTTGTACATTCATCTTGCTTATTGCCTCGCGTCGAAGAAGTCGAAAAAGCGAGACTTAGGCGTTTTTGATTAGATTGGTTTAAGATGAACAACTGATGTTAAGTCAATGATAGTTGGGATGCAGTTGTATCGGCATTTGCAAGTCTCATTTCCATGGAGATTGTATGGCCCAACTCCTAATCGTTCATTGATTTTGAAACTTTAAAGTAGTTTACAAGTTAAAGTTTGTGTTTAGGTTAGTTTAAATGGAATCACTATGATGTACGTCAATGGTATTTGGTGTGCAGTTTCATAAGCATTGGCATTTCACATTTCCATGGAGGTTATTTGGCACTGCACCTGACTTTGAATGCTTTGCATAGTTTACATGTTTAACTATTGTCATTTAAGTTTCAACATTTGCATTATACCATTAAAATTACAAAACGCGAGACATATATATATATCTGTGTTTATTACATTTTTATTTATATGCAATCCTGTTTTCTTTTTTCGGAACATTTAAGCAAAGTTTTTACACTTACTATGTTAAAAATCAAATGATTGCTCCTTTGGTAATCTCCAAATATCATTTTTGTATCATAATTCTCAATTAATTACACCCCGTCAAGATTGACCTCTTTTGTTGTTTTTCCTATACGTTAACTGTTATATACATTTATTTTTCTAGGATGAACCATATCAGATTGTGACAATGAATATTTGGATGCGCTTGGTATGTACACGCAATTTAAATCCTCTCTTTTTTTCTCACCTAGCCCAAAATTCCGTTTGTCAATTTGGGCCGTTACCATCACATGACGTCCGTCGTCCTTCCTACATTTTTTCGTACGTCTTTGCCCTTTCACAATTCCAATTGCTAAAATGTTTACCAAAATTGCAGTTTGAATTCATCTCTACAAACTGGTATTATATTTTAACTCATATCTAGTGAAAGGTTGTTAGTATGAAGCAAGTGCAGTGTCATAAAACAATATACTTACAAACCAATAAGACTTAAATTCCGCATCTTTCGTTGAAATTGTATAGATGTATTTCTTTACTAGTATATCAATCGTAAAGGCATATGAAAGGTGATATAGTAATTCTTGAGTTGCTATACTAATGTCCCATTTTTGTCGAGCCTTCGACTTTAGTCGAAAAAGCGAGACATAGCGATCCTACATTCCGTCGGCGTCGTCGTCGGTCGTCGTCGTTGTCGTTGTCGTCGGCGGCGTCCACAAATATTCACTCCATGGTAAAGTTTTTGAAATTTTAATAACTTTCTTAAACTATCCTGGATTTGTACCAAACTTGGACAGAAGCTTGTTTATGATCATAAAATAGTATCCAGAAGTAAATTTTGTAAAAATAAAATTCCTGTTTTTCCGTATTTTACTTGTAAATGGACTTAGTTTTTCTGCCAGGAAACATTACATTCACTCTGTGGTTAAAGTTTTTAAAATTTTAATAACTTTCTTAAACTATCCTAGATTTGTACCAAACTTGGACAGAAGCTTGTTTATGATCATAAAATAGTATCCAGAAGTAAATTTTGTAAAAATAAAATTCCTGTTTTTCCGTATTTTACTTGTAAATGGACTTAGTTTTTCTGCCAGGAAACATTACATTCACTCTGTGGTTAAAGTTTTTAAAATTTTAATAACTTTCTTAAACTATCCTGGATTTGTACCAAACTTGGACAGAAGCTTGTTTATGATCATAAGATAGTATCCAGAAGAAGTTTCGAAGGGAGATAAGAGTACGGTGGCAGAATGCGGCCACGAAAGAAAAAAAAATGTTGTTCCCTCAAAATACTATGTCGTTCCCTCAAGATGCTATGTCGTTTCCACGAGATAGTTATCTCGTCCCCTCAAGATACTATGTCGTTCCCTCAAGATATTATGTCGTTCCCTCAAGATGCTATGTCGTTTCAACAAGATAGTTATCTTGTTCCCTCAAGATGCTATGTCGTTTCCACAAGATAGTTATCTCGTTCCCTCAAGATGCTATGTCGTTTCCACAAGATAGTTATCTCGTTCTCTCAAGATACTATGTCGTTCCCTCAAAGTATTATGTCGTTCCTTCAAGATATTATGTCGTTCCGACAAGATTTTATTGCTATGTTGTAGGAACGACATAATATCCCTCAAGATACTATGTCGTTCCCTCAAGATACTATGTCGTTCCCTCAAGATGATATGTCGTTCCCACAAGAAAGTTATCTCATTCCCTCAAGATGATATGTCGTTACCACAAGATAGTTATCTCGTTCCCTCAAGATGCTGTCGTTTCCACAATATAGTTATCTCGTTCTCTCAAGATACTATGTCGTTCCCTCAAGGTATTATGTCGTTCCCTGAAGATATGATGTTGTTCCGACAAGATTGTATTGCTATGTTGTAGGAACGACATAATATCCCTCAAGATACTATGTCGTTCCCTCAAGATGCTATGTCGTTCCCACAAGAAAGTTATCTCATTCCCTCAAGATGCTATGTCGTTACCACAAGATAGTTATCTCGTTCCCTCAAGATGCTATGTCGTTTCCACAATATAGTTATCTCGTTCCCTCAAGATGCTATGTCGTTTCCACGAGATGGTTATCTCGATCCCTCAAGATACTATGTCGTTCCCTCAAGATGCTATGTCGTTTCCACAAGATAGTTATCTTGTTCCCTCAAGATGCTATGTCGTTTCCACAAGATAGTTATCTCGTTCCCTCAAGATGCTATGTCGTTTCCACAAGATAGTTATCTCGTTCTCTCAAGATACTATGTCGTTCCCTCAAGGTATTATGTCGTTCCCACAAGATATTATGTCGTTCCGACAAGATTTTATAGCTATGTTGTAGGAACGATATAATATCTTGAGGGAACATATCTTTTTTTCTTTCATGGCCGCATTCTGCCACCGTATAAGAGTCCTATCACTAATTTATGTGAAAATTGTTAATTCGTAGATATCAGATTATATCACATGGAATCTTATTGACAGCATATTTTTACTTCACAAATATTTCAATGAATATTACATGCTTTAAATCAAGTTGTTTCGTAGAAATATAGACAATCTTGTAAAAGGAAAAGTCACTGGTATTGTCTCTTAAGAAAATATTTCTTATATACTCTAATATACATAGGTAACTTTTTTCGGAGACAAATGCCTGTGGAAAAAGTGCGACCATTTTAGACTTGACAATTATATAGCAATTCAAAAATGACTACATATCTTCATATGACTTTAAAAACTGATATATTTAAAAATTAAATGTAATAGGATTGTAAGTGTATTTTTTTTTATTACACTGGACTGGTACTTCTTTCACACTAACAACCTTCCCTAGCTATGAACAAAACTGTTTGATCAGTTGAACAGATTTTAGAGATGAAACTAAATAATGACTCGGTAAAACATTTAAGCAATTTGTGTTGTGAAAGGGCAAAGCCTTTAGGATTAGCACAATAAAACAATCTCCTATTCAACCACTGGGTCATCAATGTATTACAATGTAGTTTGTGATCAGGTAAGTTCATGAGAAACCACTAGTGATAGTTCAAGGATATTTGATATACAGTTGTATTAACATTGGCATATTTCATTTCCATGGAGATTGCTTGGCCCCACCCCCTCGGTCATGGTCTATTAATTTTGAAACTTTTACTTAGTTTACATTTGTTTGTTTGTGATTAGGTTAGTTTATGGGGAACTACTAGTGGTAGGTCAACGATATTTGGTATGAAGATGTATTAATCAGGAATCTGTAATTCAGTGGTTGTCGTTTGTTGCTGTATAGGTCAGGCCGTTTTATTCTCGTTTGAATTGTTTTACATTTGCCATTCGGGGCCTTTTATAGCTGACTATGCGGTATAGGGTTTGTTCATTGTTGAAGGCCGTGTAGTGACCTATAGTTGTTAACTTCTATGTCATTTGGTCTCTGGTGGAGTTGTCTCATTGGCAATTATGCCACATCTTCTTATATTTATAGTTTTGGCACATCTCATTTCCATGGAAATTATTTAGCAAATTTATGATTAGGTCAGTTTAAGATGAACCACTAATTTTAAGTCTATGATATTTGGTATGCAGATGTATCAGCATTGGAATATCTCAAATCCATGGAGATTATTTGGCACCGCCCCTCTGTCATGGTCTATTGAAATTGAATGTTTTGTATAGTTGAATTTGCACCTATCATTTCGGTGGAGATTATATGGCCCTGCCCCCTCATCATTGTGCATTGACTTCGAATGTTTTGCATAGTTTACATATTAAAGTATTGCCATTTCATTTTCAACTTTTACATTATCACTGGAGTTAAACTGATAATCGTAACTGGAATTACGACGATCCCAATATGGCGACGGCAGAAATAGGTAAAATCTTTTCAGTCATTTTTCTAAAATGTAGCCCGTTGTTGTCAAGAGTTACTCAGCTGCAAAGTTTTTCGATACCATTACATCATATTTGAATCGTAACGGTGCACTATAATTTTCAAAGCGCTTAGAAAATTGCCGTCGAAAAATTCGGGATGATAATCGTAACTCGCAAAAATGATAATCGTAATTTCGGTATTAATAAATAAGAAGATAATCGTAACTGGATAGTGTTTGATTGGTATTGACACGAAAATCATCTATCTAAAAGCATATGATGAAAATATGGTGATGAATTAATCACAAAATCGTTCCCACATCTTTTGACATTTCTTTTTGTGCATATATGATTAACAGTTCTAATGTAAACAGCTACATACTAGTATATATCATAAAATTGGAAGGGGGACCAGCTTCAATAAATTTGTAAATGTGGAAACACGAACTATGTTAAAATACTGAAAACTCCAGGAACTAGGACCGTCAAAAAATATAGGAGAAATTTTTAAAAATGTCATCATGTCACTGATCTCTTCATGTTAAGAGTTAAAAAGAAATATTGTTTGGTATTCTATTTAAATACGGACTTGAAAACAAATGTCACACCTTTTTGAACGTGTAAAACGTTGTATAGCCCATAAATACTATAAAAATGCTTAGCTACTTCATGACCGTCACTGACATTTCGATATCTCAGAAAATAACTATAAATTTTAACAACACCAATTTAGTTTGGCATTCTAATAATATGACATCCTTAAAACGTTTAATGATAATATAAGAGTAGAGAAAAGTTGGAATGCTTTGTGTGTTATGGAGTTAAGCGTATGGTGACGTGGAGTTCATTGGCAAACATGGATTTGTGTTCTTTAATAGTTTGGCCAAAAGCCCGAAGATCAAGAAATCAAATTGATGTGGCCTTAAATTACCTTACAAGCTATATTTATTCAAAGAATGACTGCAACTTTAAGAAATCATAGCGCATATTCCGCCATATCAGAAACAAACTGATTCAAGAAATCATAAATACTTGGTATATGAAAAATATGCTGCAAACATATGCATTGAAGTTATTGTAGAGAAAAAATATTGAAGCTAACAAAGAACATTTTTGTACTTGCATAATTACCATATACTTAGTACTTTTCTATCAAATGAAAACAAAAATTAGCCTTTCATAATTGTCATGCATTTTTCTGAAGCACAAAATATTTGTTTGATTATCTATTAAAGTCTTTGTAATTAAACCAGTTTCGACCGTGATGATCTACATATTATGCCTTCTGAGGACCAATACACATATATATATAATATATATTTGTGTTTTTTTTTCAGTCCTTCAAATGCTTCGCAAGACTATACGCGCCATTTACTTAAGGCTAATAAAAAACAATAAACACAAGTAACAATAAACACATGGAACAATAAACACAAGGAACAATAAACACAAGGAACAATAAACACATAAACACAAGGAACAATAAACACAAGGAACAATAAACACAGGTAGCAATAAACAATAGTAACAATAAACTAGTAACTATTCTAGATCCTTTACCATCCACTCTGTTTAAAGAAACGTCCTAAAATACATGGGTATTTAATCAAAATATTTGAATTTAATTTTTAAAATCATATAAAATATCAGTGTAAAACAGAACAAAAGTGAATTCACTTGAAAAATATAAACGGCTATTTTAACCGGGATACATTTCACTCCAAAATTAAACTATATGTATTTCTATTGAAATATAAGGAAAAGAGCAAAATGAAAACTCATATCCACCAATCAAAGTATCAACTGTTAAATCCAATAATGCAGTTAAGTAACTGATGGAACATTTTGTTCATTTCTCGCAGAAATTTAGTTTAAACGTTCAGTTTATAGCACCCCTCCCCCCATTTCCCTTTTACATAATTTGTGGACCCTTCCCCGAATATAAACAACAGGGAACTCAAAACTGACAGCGATCTTATGATAAATGAGGTCTGTATAAGGCACGGGGGAAAGGGTGGTGTCACTTCTGGCGTGATGCTGAAATTTAAAAAAAATATCCCCTTTCATATATTGCCGAAGACCAAAAATTTGATCCATGTTATAACTTATATATTTACATAGGAAGTAACCCACAGCCACCATCCCCCCCCCCCCCCCCCCCCCCCCCCCCCCGTGGTATAGGGAATATTGAGATAGTGGAGGCTAATTTGCCCTTTTTATTGATTTAAAAGTCGATTGGATATATGCAATATTTGAGGCAAAACATATGGCATATTGAAATGTGGTATACGGGACTTTCATTTGAACGGATTTCACTTTTGGGATATGGGATAATGCTTATACCCCCCCCCCCCCAACAACATTGAAACTTTGAAAGAATTTAAATTAACTATTTACCACAATAACTGACTCGACAGCTGCTTCATTTTCCATATCTTTAACAGGTACATGTATATATTAAAAGGTTATGCATATTGTTGTCAGTGATAAATCGAGATATATATATATCCATGTAAGTAAATTTGTCCTAAATATTAACCTGTAAGTTGCTTAATTATTTTTTATTTTGCGCGCTAATGTCATCGTTTAACTGGACATTGCCGTTTTTACACACTAAATACCATTGACAAGCTGGAAGACTACATTTGAGAAGAATGACTGAAAAGATTTCACCTATTTCTGCCGTCGCCATATTGGGATCGTCGTAATTCCAGTTACGATTATCAGTTTAACACCAGTGATTATGCTGTCAAAATTACAAGAACGCGAAAGATCTCTCTGTGTCAACAATTTATTATATTTCACGTTCTAATTTTTTACTCCGCGTATAGTATGTTTTCAAGAGTAAACTTTCAGTAATCAGTTAAACTATATACAGTTCATCTTCTATAAAACGATTTGGAAACTAGCAGCAGGATATATCTTTACAGATTGTTTATGTTTTAAATACCTATTGTATATTCCTAGTATAATTGTATACCTTTGAAGTTGTTAATGTGTTGTTGTTGTTTTATAGGGTTGGAGGGATTGTCAACTAACCTGGGATCCAAATGAATTTGCAGGTATCACACAACTTCGTGTGCCTTATTCCAGATTATGGATTCCTGATATAGCGTTATATGAAAGGTATACAGTTCACAATAAGATAAAAAACAAGAATTGAACAATCATAGTATTATCTTCTTACTTAATCTTTGGTTAGCTTATCACTGCCATAATTTCATGACTTCATGCTACAGTCCAATAAATAGCACTGATACAAAGTCTTTATCAAAACAATTAAACATATTTTGTGGTCATATAATCTGGTATTAATGAACAAATAAGCATTGAATCTAATCAACCAACTGTCCTCATTTGCAGGTATATTGCACAGCGCTAGACGTTTGGTTAAAATACATAATTATATCTTGAGTTTAATATCAAGCTGGTTAATTATTGAATATAAACTTGTATATTAACCTGGTTAAAGAAGGTGTGTGTCACAATACTGATAACTTGTGCAAAACCCTATTCAAATTATAATGTATACACACATCTTGTAAAACTTTGCCTGTATAATCCTATGGGATGTAGTCCTATAATGATGTCAGAAGACTTTTTCGTCTTTAAACAAATATGGCCTCCATATATTTCTAAAGTTGAAAACCTGAAAATTCTATAAGGTCCAAATTGCTATCAAACTTTTGAGGAAAAAGATAAGTTTGTGATCTTTTTGTGAACAACGGTTTGCTGACTCCAACTCTTTCAAAATTATCCTCCAACTGTCCTAAAAGGTTTATTTTACATCTGTATTTTACGTCATTGTAGGGTCTCTGACGAATTTTACGGACTGAAGGATTATCCTGTTCAAATTCATTCAGATGGACGGGTCGAATACAATTTTCCATCTACCGTAGAAGTAGTTTGTCCTGTCGACGTAACCAATTTCCCGTTTGATACTCAAGTTTGTCCACTTAAATTCAGTTCTTGGTCATACCACGGATTTCATCTGAATATGACATCAAACGCGATGGCCGCAGACTTAAGTAATGTAAAAGAAAATGTAGAATGGATAATAAAAAAAGGACCTGCTCATAGACGTGTGACGTATTATAAATCTCTTCCATATCCAGATTTAACATTCAGCATCTTCATCGAGAGAAAGCCAGATTATCACGTTACAAATATGTTGTTACCTTCATTTTTGATCACATGTATCGCTATTCTTGGTTTTCTCCTTCCCGTTGACAGTGGAGAAAAAGTTGCTCTAGAATTGACAGTAATGCTAGCAATATCAGTGTTCCAGTTACTCGTGGCAGATAAATTACCGCCATCATCTGTCAGTACACCATGGATTGGTAAGATTGATACAGCATTTGGTACACCTCGTCAGATTATACATTGTAGGGTGCAAAAATCTGCAGTGGTTTACTATACGATTGGAACATGAATACTAAGAGCTATTATTTACCCTACAATTTAACATTGAGCTAAATCGTATAGTTGTTTTACTTCCCAACCATTAAAGAATAATTACATTACATGTATGTATCATAAGAATATAGATATAAGAAGATGTGGTATGAGTGCCAATGAGACAACTCTATATCCAAGTCACAATTTATAAAAGTAAACCATTAAAGGTCAAAGTACGGTCTTCAACACGGAGCCTTGGCTCACACCGCACAGCAAGCTATAAAGGGCCCCAAAAATTACTAGTGTAAAACCATTCAAACGGGAAAACCAACGGTCTAATCTGTATAAAAAACGAGAAACGAGAAACACTTATGAACCACATCAACAAACGACAACTAATGCGTACTTTTGATTGGCAGACAACAATCGCAAGGCCATGTTGGGGTGTAAAATAGCAGACAATAATCGCAAGGCCATGTCGGGGTGTAAAGTAGCAGACAATAATCGCAAGGCCATGTCGGAGTGTAAAATAGCAGACAACAATCGCAAGGCCATGTCGGGGTGTAAAGTAGCAGACAACAATCGCAAGGCCATGTCGGGGTGTAAAATAGCAGACAACAATCGCAAGGCCATGTCGGGGTGTAAAATAGCAGACAATAATCGCAAGGCCATGTCGGGGTGTAAAGTAGCAGACATCAATCGCAAGGCCATGTCGGAGTGTAAAATAGCAGACAACAATCGCAAGGCCATGTCGGGGTGTAAAGTAGCAGACAACAATCGCAAGGCCATGTCGGGGTGTAAAATAGCAGACAACAATCGCAAGGCCATGTCGGGGTGTAAAATAGCAGACAACAATCGAAAGGCCATGTCGGGGTGTAAAATAACAGCAGACAACAATCGCAAGGCCATGTCGGGGTGTAAAATGCAGACAACAATCGCAAGGCCATGTCGGAGTGTAAAATAGCAGAAAACAATGAAATGTGCAAATTTTGAGATAATAATGTAATTTATTTGTAAGACTTTTCATCTACATGAAGAAAACTATGTGTTTTATAATTTCGACAACTGTTTAAAAAAAAAAACTATAATATTTCTTGTTTCATTTAATTTTTTTTTCAACTTTGCCATATTAGGGGAGATAAATAAGATAATTTAACTTGTATAAAGGAATGTGTTATGAATTCAAAATATTAATCTATACAAAATCTGACGATTTTGCTAAACCTTATAGCTTGTCCCGTGACCCATACTTTTTACTTTATTTGTGAAAAAAGCATGATATAAACTCCATTTTTTGGGGCAATTTATAATAAAATCTATCGATTTTAATTTAGACCCCCCCCCCAATCTACCGTAAACCGGTTTTGGTCAGTATGATAAACTGATAAACGTGTATCATTTTGATAAACTACACGTTTATTAATTTGTCTTCTGTAATTTTTCTATTGTTAAATTTTCAAATTTTGACTGTCTGAGTTAGCGCTATTTTCCCTGAATTTATTTCACACCAGAGTCATTTTTAAGAAGTCTTTGAATATTCACATACAATTATAGTAGCATAGCTCCGTCTGTTTTATTTAAGGTTGCTTATTTTCAAACAGACAACCAAACTAAAAACTACTAGTTGTCGCACCGCTAATTCACTCAATCACTTTTAGAACATATGTAAAAGAAAATCATATCACTGTATCTACCAGCTATTATGCATCAATTAATTACTTTTAGGTCTTTTGTCACCTTAAAACTATTGTCTGATCGGTTGTCAGAGGGGATGTTCGAAAGTTTAAAAAACACTAAAGATTCTTATTAGATATTTCGTGGAAGGGCATACTAAATATTTTCAGAGGTTGTTCCTAGATAACACATAAACAAGATTTTTTTTTTAGTTATGCACAAAAAAGTCCAACAAGTAAAGTCTGTCGTCAAGTGCTTTTAGTAAAATTTGATATCCAAACACGCCTACTCTGTTGTTATGACTCATTAGAAAGGTATTTCACTTGACCCATAAATTTAATTTTTTTTTTGTGCTTTGAATTTTTAATGTTATTATATCAACCTGCAGCCTAAATGTATAAAATAATAGAATCTGAAGCGAGATGATGTTTCAAATATTTTTGCTTTATACGTTTTCAGGACAAAACAGTCAACTCAAACACGCTTGAACATAATAGGTGTACTCGACTTTTTCTTTTCGATGAGATTATTGTCCATTTTTTTAATTTTTTTCCCAAAAAACTGCTGCCAATTAAAATATAACAATTTGGCCATTTTTACCTTCTCTGATAAAGAGTTCCATTTCTTTTGTTCAATTTCAACTGGATATCAGCCTGATACATGTATAATTCAGGATAGTTATATATATATATATATATGTGGTTTTCGTGAAGTTATATATATATGTATAAATAGTGATTTTGAATTGGTGTAGTGACAACGAAAGATAGCACAAAACCGAAATTTTGACAGATTTTTGCAAATTTTAAGTTTTTATCATGTCCCCAACAGGACTTTGTTAACCAAAACTAAAATTTGTGTTAGAAGTAAAACTATCAATTGTCTTTCGGGTAGAAGTTAATTAATTGTGGTAAGCGACATTCTTCGATTCAAAAATTTGACAAATACATGTAAATGGAGACGGTATGATAAAACAACTCGTAAGGCCCTTGAATTCGAAAATCAAAAAGTATTGGTATTATTAATCAACTAAATAGCATCCTCTAGATATGTTAATAGGCCATATCATATGTCTGTCGGAAACCAGTATTTATATTTTTTCACATATTGACATTAGGGTTTGAAACTTATACATTTAGTGCAAAACAATAAAAACTGGAAATAGAGCCTTATTTATATATTTTAGATATGAACAACAGCTTGACCCCAAAAAATACATTTTGCGAAGAAGATGTTAATGTGTGTGAAATTCCTTTTTGGTAAAAGCTGTTGCTCAAATCGATTTTGATCAAATAATATGTGTGAAATGTCAATTTTTGGTGAAATACGTAAATTTAGGCATGTTATGACGCCGGTCATAGTGTCAACACAAATGACCCTCATGCACTTTTTAAAGCGTCCAGATTATATTAACTTGTTCATCTATCAATAAAATTAACATAATTTTAATAGGCTTGAACAAGTTTACTATTTCTGCATTTTCAGTTGCCAAATAATGGCCCATATCATACCTCCTCCTTTGCAATTTTGTGTAAAAATGTCTTCAACAGCAATATGAATCGCCGAAAAATATTTTGAGTTTATGGAAATATATAAAATTGTTACCAACTTTTTAATTATATGCACGATATACTTAAATATTCAATTTCCAAAAGGATTGACAAAATTTTGACCAGGGGAAATCGGCCCTACCTCTTTCGATTATCTACTTGACAATGTAGTAGAATCTATGTGATCCTATATGCACCATAAAAGTCACGGAGTACAAGGGAGACAATTCTGTCTGAATCTTAATAGTAATATTAGCATCACATATAAATGCATGATGCAGGCACAACTATATTCTTTATTTTTATCTTTATTATTTTCTTTTTCAGTTGTCTACTTCAATTTTACACTATTCCTTTCTGGGACAGCTTCGCTTATACAAGTCATTGTTTTAAATCTTCATCATCGTGCAGATCAAAAAATGCCTGAATGGATTGCTTTTAATGTGCTACAGCCACTAGCAACAATTACATTTACCGATGTGCCAGGATTTACACCTTGTAGATGTATATCCAGACAGGTAAGAAATCATTTAACTTAAACTTGGAACCGATGGAGAAAGTATAAGGTAAATTCACTTTACTGTGGCACATAATTTTGGATTATTTTACTGCGTGAAAAGACCCGTCCTTTCTGAACTAGTGGTATGGTATAATGGGTCCAAGGGGACCTTTGTCCAGACCCACACGAAAAGCAGTTCATGATATATTATCATTATTATCACACTTACCGTTTCTGAGTTGTGCCCTTGGACTGTCTTTAAAAAGTACACCATTCTGATCAAGACGAATAAATAGCATTATTTTATTAAAAAAACATGCCTACTGCAACTTTCCAATTAGTTTCAAAGGTTATATCAAAAGAAAATCGTATTATGGGGAAGATTAGAAGAGGTTGCTAGTGGTTTTTGAATGATATCATATGTTGGCGTTCATGCAATACTGTACCAGTCCTTATATTTTTTTTCAACAACATTTTATTCCTTTACTAATAAAAGAACAGAGTTCCAATGTCCCCCGCGTTCCACATATTTTATCTATCCAAGGTACAAGGGTAATAACTAAAAAAGCACTTTTCATAAATATCTTAGAGAAATGAAAGCTGCAGAGCAAATGCAATGTGATGTCCGTTTAATTAATATTTCCAAGGAGCATAACTTTTTAAAAAAAGTCGATCAACCATCATTATAGAACTTGTCCGAGATATTGCTGATATTAACTTATAGTATAAGTTTTATAAAAATCTGGCAAGAATTGTACCCGTGAGAGCGCTACCAAGACCGGACGTACAGACTTTCTAAAACTATTACATGAATATGTCAATATTAAATGATCTATCACTTACAGACTTTCTAATACTATTACATGAATATGTCAATATTAGATAATCTATCACCATGATCACGTACAGACTTTCTAATACTATTACATGAATATGTCAATATTAAATGATCTATCACGTACAGACTTTCTAATACTATTACATGAATATGTCAATATTAAATGATCTATCACGTACAGACTTTCTAAAATTCAAACTGACCGCACAAATGATACACGTACGTTGAATGAATGGTGAATGGACGCTGAATGCACGGTGAATGATGCATTCACGATTAGTGTTGAGCGTTACTCGGAGGATTAACGCATAATAGAGGTTTCTCAACATCTAACGAACGAACGAAAATTGCCCTAACTTCACGTTACTTGCCTTAACGAGAAAAGAGGGAGCATTAATTTATTTAATAATATTGGACTATCGGCTGTGTTCTTCTTCCCTTTGAAACGTCTTTTATATATAAAAAAAATTATATATACATGCTGTATTTTTAAGACCATTTTGAGTCGTAGACATAGTATATGGACGAGTGATATATATAATTTTACGGTTCAATCAACACAGTTGAAAAATCTAACTGATCAAAAAATTATGGGGAAGAATATAATTTAAAATATTTAGACCAAGGGCAGCAATCGTACACGAGATTTTGATAAGCGTGACAACATCATTTGAATTTTTTAGTACATTTATGTGAAAAAGGGTAAATATAGGACTTTTGAATGGAAGGGGATAGTAATTTTTTTGAATCTTATCAAGGATGAGATCAATGCTAGAAGGTCTTCCGCAAACATGAGTTTAAACAAATCTAGGCGTGAATGCCTCTAGTTTTTAATTTAAAACAAGCAAAAAAAAAACATCCTCGGATCCGGGGTAACCGCTTCGTTGCCCCAACTCTAAAATCCACATAATCACTTCTTCACTTTAAATGATTATTATTGATTTATATTCTAGCTAAACTGGTAAACTCAAGAAGATAACTGACGGGAAACATTGAAATAAATATTTTAAAAAAAACAATTAAAACTTTAAAAAGATGTACTGTTATGTATTTAGTTTTTTTGTTGTTTTTTTCATGGCCGTTCTTATTCTTTTTGTGTATGTTTTATTATCGTACAAATTTTAGTATATATATAATTAATTTTGTTTTCTTCTTTTTGTGGAGTTTTTATGGCATGCTGTTTATATATTTTCTTCTATTATTATTTTTCTATTTTTTTTTTACTTAGGGAATGGACTTTTTGGAAAATGTTCCGTGGCTTTTTAAAAATATGTAACTATCAGTGCTGTAGCACTCATACTTTCAACAAGAATACACAAAAATCGATTACTTAACGATTGATCGAGTGCTCCTTTATATTTCTGTAACCTTTTCCCAAAAGATAATTGTCTTTTAAATAAATAGCGGTGTTCACGACATATTTATCCAAGATACTCTCGAACACGTAAATGACACTCATGCACTGTAAATCTAAGTGTTAATAAATATAACACTGCTTGAACGCTCAAGTTTTTGTAACACTTTTTGAACGTGTAATGGTGTTCCAAATGTTTACACTAGTGTTCATCAATTGAATGTGTGGTGTTCAATTTTTAATGCCTTTGTGTTTCATTTTTGAACACTTGATGTTAGAGTTCTTAACACTTAGTGTTCAACGATTTAACGTGTCCGAATGTTCAAAATCTTAATACGTCGACGCGTTCAACAGCCATGTAACACTTTTTGAAATCATAGAACATGTTTAAAGCCAAAGTGTTAAGATTCAGAACACCAGACGTTAACTTTCAGAACAGTTGACATAAGTGTTCAAAGTGATGGTGTTCAAATGTGGAACATGTTCTATTTTCAAGCGTACATAATTTTCCATAAGTACTCAACTTAAATAAACTGTTATAAAAACTATATTCAATCAGGCAAAATATAACAATAAAACATATTTTAACAAGTAATTCTTTATGTAATCAAATGAGCATATTATATGTAAGAAAAGTACACCAGATACCTTATGATATCACAAGTAACAGTCAGTGAAATCGCATACATAATGTTTTTAAACTGACTTGAATATATATCACAAATAATGATTTTCCCCTACATGACTAGATAGTTGCAACATCATTTGTATCCTAACCAAAAAAGCATGTCGATGTGATAATTAGATAGTTTATGATATAGGTATTTGTCACAATGAAAGTTTAAAAGTTTGCAAATTCCAACAGTTCTTGTACGATCACATACAATGTACGCTCCACTTTTCAGTGCATCTTCACTTAAAGCTATCAACTGGGTGGCATTTTATGTGTTGTTATCAACTTCCAATGTCAAAATCCTCCAAAACAAGGAATGTCTATGAGCCTATATATCCTGCAAAATAAAATTAAAAATTAATAGAAGAGAGTTTTTCATAAAGCATCAAATTATGCAATGCTTGTTATGCCTTAATGTCGATATATACTAGTGTACAAATTGATATTCTATAGCATTGAAATGCAAGTTTTGACATTATAAATTACAAAAGTCGATTTCTTGACCTAAGGTGAACAGATAGAAATGATACACCCACATAAGCTATTAATATACATTTGTACATATATTGTCATACCTTTTTTCGACATCTTTCTTTTTTCCACCACTTTATAGCATGCAGAAATGACCTTTTTGGGATTATTGGCTACCGGTTCCTAATTCAAACATTTTAATCTAACGATTCCTGCAAATAAAAAAACAAATGCATTTTCACAGTCAAAAGTGGTGTTCCAAATGTTTGCACTAGTGTTCATCAATTGAATGTGTGGTGTTCAGTTTTTAATGCCTTTGTGTTTCATTTTTGAACACTTGATGTTAGAGTTCTTAACACTTAGTGTTCATCAATTGAATGTGTGGTGTTCAGTTTTTAATGCCTTTGTGTTTCATTTTTTAACACTTGATGTTAGAGTTCTTAACACTTAGTGTTCAGCTAATGTATGTGGATGTCGAAAATCATCATTTATTCTGTATACCAGACAGACTGTTTATTCATCAGTTTAGGAAATCATCAGAACAAAGCTGACAGTTATTTACGTTTATATCTAAAGCCCGTTTTTTAATTCGTCTTTTATGTTGAATATTGAAAATTTGGATATAACAGTTATGAATATTTGACAAATATATATCTGGCATGAGAAAATAACAAGGAAGCCATCGAACTACCTATGGAGATTATTCTAACTTGTTACTTACTTCTTTCGTGTTCATATGGGATAGAAGTCCCTTCCCCAGTTTCCTTTCTTATGTGTATCCATTCGTCGTTTAACCGCCTAAATCGCCAGCCGATATCTGTTTCCGGTATTTGGTATCCTGGTATATTTTTTTTTAACACGAGATGTTCAAAATTTCGAGCGATTTGAACACTGATTGAACATGTAATGTTAATAAAATGAACGGATCATGAAATAAGATAAACATCGACATATTTTTATTACGATATTATCATAACAGGCCTCATTGATATGCATAATTATGTCACTTATAAGTAAAACTAGTATATATAAATAAATAATAAAATAAATTCATAAACTATACATATATGCCAGCTTGGAAGTTCAATATTTCACAATTACTTAAATATTAGCCAAAAATTCACAAGATCATCATCCTGCGTATACATTCATATTTTTTAAAGAATTTCTTTTTGAATTTGCCAATTGGAAGGATAGAAAATCGGACAAACGACTATCTTCTTTTTTAGATCAGAATTTGAACACCGGTGTTCACTGCGTCTGAACACACATGTTAATATTTTTAACACAAACGTTAAAACTTTGAACACGTCTCTAAGCATGAACATATGACGTTAAAATATTGAACATTTGTACAAATTTTGAACGCGTCCGGACGCGTCAGGCGTCAGGTATATTTACAGTGTGCGTTACAGAAAGTCGGACCACTTGGACCTAGTGCACAGTAAGACTTTCCAGTTGGGTGCTGTATTCTAGGAGACAGTATTTACCCAAACACTCCTCCTTTATTCGTTCCATATTTATAAAGGATGTGTCGATATAATAAATGAAAAATACTAAACTTGTGTCATCTTAATCACTTGTCAATCCTTTATCAAACGCTAATCTCGTCACGAAATTCATGGAATACTTGCCACTGAACGTTTAACATCCAACACTCAATCAAATACAAACCAGACGCGCCGATTGTTGTTAACATCAACATTACATAGTTTTTAATAGATAAGGGAGATAAATCGAACGCATATATTCGGCATGTAAACAAACGAAACACAACGTAAGAATACGTAACATTCAACAACAGAAAATAAATTAGAACACTGATGTTTAACCACAAAAAATAAAACGTAAGGTTGAAAAAAGACTATGAAAATGATAACTGTTGTCTTGAAACACACTGTAATATCGGCAGAAATTTATCGTGGATTTTATTTTAACAAAATTACTGCTCCTTAACGATACGTACGTAGAGTTTCGTCCGTTCGTAAGATGTTGAGAAACCTCTACTAAGTGATGAGCGTTACACGGACGATGAATGCACGTTAAGTTATGAGCGTTACCAGAACGATGAACGCAAGATACATACACAGTTATGAATGAGTATAAAAAACTCAACTGAATAATAACGATATATAAACTGAACGTTTTCGAATTGTATCATAAGATGGCAACACGTAAGCATGGTACATACATTGATTTTGCAGCCGAATACACGTATATTAAATGATAAACATTTTTCTATATTGGTATTATTTTAATAGTTTTTCTCTATGAATTTGATTTTGAATAAACTGTGACAGTATATTCACCTGAAGAAAATTGATATTCACCGCGATAAACGTCACATGCTTTTTAAATGTATAATTATGGTAAAATGTTTGATGCACAATTGGTTTTGGTAAATAATTGTCATTAAAACATTTTTGTTCTCTCGCGGAATGTTCATAGAATAAAACAATTAACGTCTTTTAGTGAGGTAAAGCTGTTGTTTACAATGTATTTATATTGTGTATTTGCAGGATGAGAACATGGTGAAGCAGGAGATATTTATTCCAGAAGATGCCCAGCTATGGGTACTATTAGCAAAGTGTGTTGATAGGCTTGGTCTCATGCTGTTCCTGTTGACATTTTCAGTCGGTACAGGGATCATTTTCACAGCTTTTTCGCTATGAAAGACCACAAGGGTCAATGAAAAAAATATATTGCATATCCTGTCTCAAGTTAAAAGGAAACTATCATCGACTAGTGGATAGTTGATGCATGATTCATTAATATGATGGTCGGTTTTGTTATCACTCTTGCCGATTTTATTGTAAACAATAGAGTGTGATCTTATTTGGAATCTTCAGAGATTATTGTTGGGTCTTGAGTAATTTAGTACTTGTGAAAGTTAAGTATTTTGTGTGTGTGTGTCTGATACGTGATGTATGTGTTTATATGGTATTTTTTTGAGAATGTATGTATACGTATTTATTGTAAAACTATGTTTGTTTGAATGTACAAGATATGCGTACTAAGTGTATATATTTGCTTTACATCATTTTTAAATATCTTTTTACCACATAAGTTTAATTTTAGAAAAGACTTGCATAACAATAAAATTCAATACCTTGTTATTTTTGCTAATTTATGCAAGGAAGCACCATAGAGACATACTATGCAGTCTTTACACCAGCAGCAAAGACGGCGTTTTGCTATTGAACAGTTAAAGATTTGACAATTATATCTATTGCGTAAGATCGCGTAAGTGCAAAATGACTTCATCGAGAACTGTTAGCCGTAGCAAACAGGATGGGAAGTATGTGTGCATATTTTTACTTCTTCATTAGCTTAAATAATTATATATATATATACACTTCTAAACATGTGACAATTTTATGACAGACATTCTCTATCGGATAACACGTGGTTATATAGGGCTAACACCATAATATATATATAATTCGTCTCAAATCAGCCCAACAATGTTAGGTCTGTAAATGCGTTAGCAAAGTTTTGTCCTTCCCTCAGCGGGATTCGAACCCTTGCTTCTGTGACATCGTGGCAACACCGCCTGCATGGTGTCCATCGCCCTAGACCACTCGACCACCTAGGCTACATAAAAATAAAAATGTCGGTGGTCGATGTAATGCCTTTTCTCGTCGGCTTTATCTAGGGTTGTAACACAATACATTATGTATAGTGGCAAGTAGATGGTGTAACTTTCAGATCAATAAAATTTCAGATTCTCCCTCGGATAACACGTGGTTATACAGGGCTAACACCATAATATATATATAATTCGTCTCAAAATTAGCTCAACAATGTTAGATCTGTAAATTTACGTTAGAATTATTGTTTTTTCCTCAGCGGGATTCGAACCCTTGCTTCTGTTCAATCTAAAGTGAGATTACCAAGCCTGCAGTACTTGCCCAAGATTAGCAGTAATAATTATTTTATTCAGTCATTTTTCTCTTGCCTACAATAAATATCGTTTTTTAGTGGCAGTAAATTCTATCCTATCCACACACATTTTAAACCGTTCCAGCTAATGTATACTTCATTTTTGTCTTGAAAAAATGCAAGAAATATTTAACAGTGGCACTCATAAAAGGGCAACATCAAATAAACCTCATCATGACAGAAGATAAATGAGTGTTTTTTGCGTGAACCCCCCCCCCTTTTGAGGGGTTCACGCCTATATATTGGTGAGTTTTGGTATCTTCTATTGGCCATTCGGATATCTCTGGAAACAATATTCTCGGAACCTCTCGAAAATTTTTCGATCATTTAACCAGGTAGTATCTATGTCTGATACGGTCCCTCTTTGGATAAGTTACCACGTGACATTGTAAATTTCAACAATCAAAGTTCATTTGTAGATCGGATAGTAAAAAAGATAAAAAAAAAAAATAAAGACTAAAAAAAAATCATTGAGACTATATGTTAGAACCTGTTTGCCTTTTGACAAAACATATGTGTTTTTAATAATGCGAATTTTATAAAATATCAAGTATAATTATAACACTATTTTCTAATTCATGCTTTGAGACGGGCGTGCTGTTAATATTTTATAATAATCATAAAAAAAAAAAATTACTACGGATTTATAAGTCTCTGCTTATATTTTGTATAGCAATATATTCATATTAAGAAGAGATTGATTTGATAAATAAAATGTCCATCAGTAAATACTTGATGTTTGTGTTTATTGATACTATATTCTAAATTTTCGGAAAAGATTCATTAGCAGGAATGTATGTTTATTATTATTGTTTTTCTTTTGTCTTTAATATATAGTTCAACCTTATAGCATCTAAATGTTTGCAATATGGTTCGATTTTGAAAATTGTATTCATTGTTCATGTGTTGACACGTCTTGGTTCATTTACATTATATATCACCCTGTATACACACGACACATTATCGGTTTGCGTTCAGACAAATTCTGGATTTAATTGTAATGAATCCGGAGTCAAAACACTTGAGGTAGGTAGTTTGACATCCGAATTCAACTATAAAACATTAGATTTGAGCCTAGATTAATATATGTGATGACGCAAATGCGTATTCTCATCCAGAGTGTCAGTGCGTATGCTTCTATTTACTATTTCTCGAGCAAAAAAAAAACACGTGCATGCATAAATATTAATTTCACTCGCGAATGCGAGTTTTCGCTTTTCTTTCTAAATTCATGACACGGCAGTAAAAGCTTGACATTTGACTTTCAAGCATGGTCATCGTTCTGACCGCTAGTTGTTTCTCTTCTTTTTTTTTGAGTGACTGTCCTATTATAAACTTTGACATTTTCGCAATGCTAAGGATTTTCTACCTCAGGAATAGACTATTTTAGATGTATTCGGCAAAACCTTTGTTTCGAAAGTTTGGGTCCTCAATTCCTTTCAACTTCGTACTTTATTTGGCCTGTTTAACTTTTTTTATTCGAGCGTCACTGTTGAGTCATTTGTATACTGAATTCGCATCTATCGTACAACATTTTAATCCTGGTATGACTATCTTTTTATATCTACATATATTTTTATATGAATTGGTTCTTTTGAGAGTATGTTCAGGTATTCATAAAACTTCTGAAAATAAGATATTCTTCAAAACCAAGTTTTCCTGTAGAATATTGGGATTGATTTAAGTAACTTCAGGAAATCGTTAAAATTTGAGATGTTTTATGAGACAAAATTAATTGTCAGTAGATAAGAGGTCCCAATGAAGCTGGTGTGTTACTCTCAAGAAAAATATACGAAACCTTCTTATAAGTTGTATGTCACAGGGTTTCACTTCGTATGAAAATTGGACTAAATCTATTTATACAACATCTACCATAAGTATAGACAGCTTGAATAGCGAGTATAAGAATAATTGAAGGCATCCAGGAAGCAAACTATGAAGGTATGATAGATAAAATAAATGCATTCAGATTATAAAGCAAACTGAGTGCTTAAAATTATATTGCGATTGGAAACTTAATTTGACAGATATGGTTTTATAATGCTTTTATAGATATTAAAGTATACAATTTTGAAATAAAAGTAATTTTTACTTAAAAAATAAGTATAATTTCACTTAAAAAAATCGATTTTGTGTGTCTTTGCATAACAATATGGTGGACGTGAATTATTCAAAAAAAAGATAACTGTATCTTAATAGAAGAGTAAAACAGTTCTGAAGGATTACTTTCTTTAGTAATGGAAATTTGAAAAGTAAATACATCATTTGGAAAACTTCAATTAAAAAAAAGATTAATAAATTTTATATTTTTATTAGACAAAGTTATCCACCTTTTGAATATTTACCTCCGCCATATTGTTATCCACACGGAACTTGCATACAAGACACACAAATCGAACTCATGAAGTGAAACTGTACTTTTATTGAGTAAAAACGGCTTGTATCTTAAAACTATATACTTTAATATCTATTTAAACAGTATAACACCATATAAAATAAAGTTTTTGGGTAAAACTTATCGGTTCTCGTGTCAATATTCAGTTCTTTGGAGTTCTCGGGAATCGTGGTACCGATTGGTTTGTGCAATTTGCATTAGACATCCAGTTTGCTGAAACTGGGATTTGCAATAGGATTATGAAAAAAGTTATGTACACTCCCAAGTAATAAGTAAAATATTCGAGCCTTAAAATGTAAATTCAAAAAGTAGATGTATATATACACTTTTCTATTCACAACTATCCAACATTGCTTTCAATTGACTTGTGCAAGAATCAACACACAATTACATATTTTCAATGAATGTGTTTTCACATCATCATTATCTCGTTCTATTCACAGTCAATTATTTCAAATCAAAAGCAAACAAAAATTCAGCAATATTTTTTTTGTGACCAGTCAGCGGTCTCGGGTTCACGTATTGCTTTTCTTTTTTTTTAAGAATATCATTTACGAGGACTAATTTTCAATTAGTTATATTGAATAAGAATCTTCTCTGTTAAATATCCCCGACCTTCATCCCGAGCGGTCTCTATTTACAGAACCTACTTATTGTATTTATTGTTAATTTGTTCTGTCCTGAAAATGCATGTTTTATTATCCACTGGGCATTAAGCAACCAACAATCAATCAATCTCTGTTTAATAGGTTCTTAAATTAACTGGTATCGGCTGCAATTATAGAAACGCCGTATTTGTAAAATCAAACGAATGTAGAAATCAGATTTTAATCACCAGTATGATAAGGTCTCTGATAGGTTGAATTTGTCCGTCTATCTTGACCTCATGTGCATATTTCATTTATCAATTTGATTTTTTTGCATTTCTTTAGGTTAAGTTTTAATTTCCCTTTTTTCTATTGCTAAAGTATCTTGTGTGTATGATTTGTATAACTGCACCGTGACTGAAAAGTTTTATCCTTTTTAGTCATTCTTAGGTGATACAGTTTGTGTGCGATGATTTTAAACTAATGAACTACCACAAGTTACAAACTTAAACATTACATTCTATTTAAGTTAAAACATAATATACTTTCAACAGCTAAAAAAATAAGATGTATATCACAGTTAGTATAAACATTGTGTCCGACTTAAACATACGTATTCCTAGAACAAGCACTACAAGTTGTATCCACATGTTCACATCTTATGCGATCAAAGTCGTTCACTTGATATCTATATCTATTTAGTTCATATAAGTTACTATGTTCACGAGGAACAAGTCCATCCTTATAACTGCCATAGTGGCCCTGTGACATCTGACTATGACCTACGGCAGGTTCATTTCCTTCCTCTACATGTGAGAGGTTCTTCCTGTAGCTCGTTGGATCGTCTAAAGAACGTTTGATATTACCTTCGGTCAAACGTAAGTGATGATAAATTTCAGGTGTTGCTTGACTTTTGGGTGAATTCATATTTGTTGATACTTTTATTTTGATGCTACATAGTTTGACGCGCTGCATTTTAACCTTTCCAGAAGGTGAATTTCTAATAGTCTCTTTCTGTAGCTCAGAAGATGGTTCACATATTATTCGGACATTCTGATTGAACTGTTTCCAATCTTTCCAAAGCCCATAGTTATGGCGGAGACACATCTGTAAAAAATAAAAACTAAAGATTTTCAGCATTCATCACCCAAAGACTTTTAAACAAGTACATGTATAAGAAATATTGATATCTTTGATCGATCACGAAGCGACACGTAATTTTTCTTAATGTCTGAAATGATGAATAGGCAGATGTCTTCTTGTAGCGGGTAGTCTTTTAACCATATTTAACACTAGAAACTGTTCAGAAATGTCTTTTGGAGATTTAGTGTGTGTCCTTGTGTTGATATCTTATTGATATTTTCGCACGTTCCCATTTATTCATATTTATGTGATACAATTACGAACCCTTTTTTGTAATAGACTGACAAGCGGGGCCTTAATGTTGGCATGCGAAGCCAAAGACAAGCAACTACCACGAAATTACGAGTGCCTGTCGTTGATAATTAAAAAGTTCTTCGTCTACAATTAAATATTTATAACACAGTTATTCAATTTTTCGAATCAACGGTAGGGTACATATCCTACTCGAATGCCAGTGACAGTCGGGCACAAATCTTTAAAAATATTGCATAAGACAGTAGAAAACAAACCGTTGATATTCTGTGTTCTGCTATTTTATTTCTTTTAAAAAAATGGAACAGTTTTTGTAATGTCGATTCTTATTATTTTTTTTTAGATAATCCTGGCAATAATTCAAGCATTGAATCTGCACATTCAGGAGCCTATTGTTGTCAGGTCGTTGTCGTTTTTTTGCCATCCGTAATAATTGTGGTCCGAGAAATATTAGCTTAAAACAAGCCGTTAGTCTTCAAATCTGTTTTTTTCTTCTGAATTGATTCACATTTTGTTGTACCTGAGGTTTTTCAGCCTGCTATATAGTGTGCGTTTGTACTTTTGGTCTGTTGTGGATAGTTGTCTCATTGGCAATCATATAACATTTCTTTATTATTTTATATTGGAAATGTAAATTTTGTGAATTGTAAATATAGACAAATTGACACGAAATGAACATAATACAATGTTTTAAAGAATTTACCGTAACCCATGCACTGAACAAGACCATAAGAGCAAAGGTCAAACAATAAAGCAAGACAGCTTCTATTCTTCCGGCGTCGTACATTCTGCTTCCAACAATACATAAATAAGCAGTCACTATTGAAGATGGTGCCAAGAACGTGAAACAAACAATGTCACAAATCATATGGCGCTTGTCACGTCGTCTACCTGGGTTCTTTAGAAACTAAAAATAAAACATACTCAGTAAGGATGTTATACTGAACAACAAAAGATAAATAGTACTACAACTTATTTAATTGTGATTAGAACATCTGACCTTATAAACATTATTTTCAGATTAGTTAAAACATTTTTATTCAATGTCTTTGACAAGTAGCAAATCATATTCTGAAAATCCATTTGGAAATTCTAAAGAAACAAATTTTTAGTCGAATAAATGAAAATATGGGAGAAAAAAATTGAGATTTAACGTTTTTTTATGTAATCAAAGAGAAAGAATGAAGAAAAAATATTTTCTAAGGGTTTTTTTTTGTCGAAATTTTTACCAATTTTACCAAAAAGCATGGGCAAAATGTCAAGAATTTGACTTTCGGTTGTGATCTTTTTCAAAGAAATACTGTAGGTCCTAAAACAACAAAACAATTCTTCCTTCAGATCTTACATTTTTACACAAACTTGCTGTGAATTAAAACATTAAAATTAATAGAAAAACGAAGGTGCGTTTCTTGTATTGAGACGTACTTATTATAAATGTATATTTATTTAAAATATTTATTGTAAATCCTTTGATCTGAATCATCAAAAGATAAAATAAACATATAATCATAAATATATCAAGGATTTTTAACAGAAACATTCTAGGAAATCCATGTGAAGAAATATTGTATTACATAGGTTTAAAAGGAGATTCTGGGCATGCGTCAATGAGACAGAAAAAGGCTAGAGGTCAACAAAGTCTCATTTTATTCATATTCAACAATAGAAAGGTGTGTACAATATGTCAAATTCGTCCCGAGTCTAAAATGGTTGTGAATAAATTAAACATAAATATAAAGGATCTGCCACCAACGCTAACATTTAAAAATAACACATATGTTAACATATGCATTCGAAGTCACAAAGTCATTCAAAGTTATAAGTAGTCTACTCTTCGCAGACGATATTGTTTTACTAGGGAAAACCGAGGAAGAATTACAAACCCTATTGAATGTTGCCAGTGAATTTGTTTCAAAATGGATCCTAAAGTTTAATGCTAAGAAATCGAAAGTTCTAGTGGTAGGAAAAAGACTTAACGCAAATAATAACTGGTTTCTAGGGGATGTTTTAATTGATGAAGTAAACGAATATAAATACATGGGAGTTTATTTCTCAAGAACTTTAAAATTTAATCATCTTATAGAAAAATACCTAAAGGAAAACTTTAAAAAGAAACTTAACTATTCGCGTCTTAGGAAAACAAGGTGATTTTAATCGGTTTAATTTTGGCTGTGCTTTGTGGATTTCGATTATACGTCCATCCATTGCTCATGCTTGTGCCGTATGGTACCCCATGTCAAAATCCGGAAACGAAATGCTAGACAGATGGCAGTACAAAGTCGCAAAAGTTATAATTAACTCTAAAATAAACTTTCCAAAATGCTTGGAATTAGGATGGGAATCTTTAACTAATTATATGGACTGTCAAAGGATCACACATTTTGCTAGATTAGATTCTTTGCCTGGTACATTTGTAGAAGATATTGCAAAAGGATTTTTAACGAACTTAAATTATCAAAAAATTAATATTTTAATCATATTAACGGCATATTCCAGTCCACTGGACTAGACCATGATATACATGGAAATGTTAATATAAAAACGTTTAATAATTTTTTGGTATAGAAGCTTGTAATAAGCTTAAGTCCGAAATCCTTGAAAAGCGAAGCCGCGACGATTACCGTTGTTTTTACGTTACTGTATATATTGTATAGTTTGTATGACGCAAACACTAATACCCCGCTGGTGTTTGCCCCCATTGTAAAGGGGAAGTTTTTCAATGAATATATATATATGTTACAGGTATTTTCTAAATTTAGTCATTTTGTAAAATGCCTAAAAATTTCAGGCATTGAAAATGCCTGTAAGATTCAGGCATTTTATATATTGACTAATTTTCTTAGGCATTTTACAAAATGCCTGGAGAAATTGAAAGGCATTCTACAAAATGCCTGAAATTATTGTATAGAATGAAATGTTTAAAAAAATGAACGATTGAAAGCTTTTGATAACTATTTACACCCTGGGTCGATGCCGCTGCTGGTGGACGTTTCGTCCCCGAGGGTATCACCAGCCCAGTAGTCAGCACTTCGGTGTTGACATGAATATCAATTATATTGTCATTTTTATAAATTTCCTGTTACAAAACTTTGAATTTTTCGGATAACTAAGGATTTTCTTATCCCTGGAATAGATTACCTTAGCCGTATTTGGCACAACTTTTTGGAATTTTGGGTCCTCAATGCTCTTCGACTTTGTACTTGTTTGGCTTTATAACTATTTTGAACTGAGCGTCACTGATGAGTCTTTAAGTTATGTAGACGAAACGCGCGTCTGGCGTATTAAATTATAATCCTGGTACCTTTGAGCAGAGTAGTTTATCTATAATAATTACTGAATGTTAAAGCTTGCATTTTAAGAGTTTTAATAATTAAAAATAAATTCTACTGAATTATTCCAAATTCACACAAGCACAGAACTCGACAATTATTTTTTATTTCATAAAATGTTTGGATGGCAAAACTGTTGCACAATATTTGTTCAGATTTTTTTCAAATACATTGCTTGGCGTAAAATCTGGTTTTAGCACTTCAACCACATTTGGAGAAAACTGGATCATGACACATTTAGCTCTTTCAATACCTTTTCTGATAAATCACTTAACGTTAGACAACATTGGGTTTCGCAATAAGCACACACGTCACACATGAATATCTCCGTTTTCGTATGTTCCCAAAAGATTCAAAGTTCATTAGCATGATTAGTTTGACTGACATCTTTTGGTTTATCATAGCTTTTAACGGTCTGAACCAGATCAGCCCATGACGGGGTGATAGATCTATAGCAGGAGACGATTACCCTGTCAATGCACCATTATTTGCCTCTTCTTGTTTGAATTTCGAGATTTTAACCGCAGTTAACTACTGCCTCATTAATTCATCAGATTGCAAAGACCCAAGAATTCCCTTGAGGCGTGAAGTTGAAGATACTCATATCTTTGCATCAAAACCAAAACACGGCCTTGTATGGCAACCCATGCTATAGAGGGGAATTTGTTTGGATGTGGATGTATAAATTCGCATTCTTTCTGAACGGGGTCATTAAAAATGTTGCCGCATGTTAGTAAAGTGCAACACTCTCTGCACGTTAAGAACTCTTTGACCGTTCTGCAGATGGAATTTGCTGTCCCTATCCAAAATATCTTCCTTTCAAGCGGCAGTCGAAATTCCTGTCCTTTATCAAGGTCAATCCACTGCAGAACTAACCTATTTGAATCATAACCAATTTGTTCTCGTCTTAAAAATGCATGAAATATTTGCTACTGAATGCAAACAAACAGCAATCAGTCAATTAAAACAAACTTCTTCTTCTCTGTTTTATATGTTTCACTTCTGTTTTGAATCTAGATTTTCTTAAAATTCGTTTGTAAATTTTGTTCTATTGAAAGAACAATTTGTCCTTCTGTCATTTTGACAAAATGATCATAAGATTACTATCTGAAATACAGAGTGAGTACATACTAAACGTAGTTTCACTAAAAATAACATATAGATTACAAACTTTCCAAGCTAGTTTTTGAAGCAAAAAAAATTTACCGACACATTAGTAATTTTCTTTGTAAGATGTTGTGTTTTTGACAACTTTTTGTCATATGAATCTCAATGATATCCTTTTTCTACAAATTACCTGAAACTTAACAGGCAATTTGTTGGATTTTGTTTCAAAATTTTTGTCATTTTACAAAATGACTAGGTATTTTTAGTCATTTTAAATAATGCGTGTCAAGGTTAGGCATTTTATTAGAAAATGCCTGTAACATATATACATATATATCATAGGTTTGAACGTTGTTTTCAATTTAGACTTGCATATATATAAGTCTAGAGATTTGCACAACGATACTAATATAAGATGGTATTATACGAAGATGTTGTTAATAAATCGTGTTGACAAATATTTCGGCTTAACAAATAGCCTTCTTCGGTGTCAATTATTTTAACAATATATATAATTTGTTAAAATAATTGACACCGAAGAAGGCTATTTGTTAAGCCGAAATATTTGTCAACACGATCGCGATTTATTAACAACATCTTCGTATAATACCATCTTATATTAGTATCGTTGTGCAAATCTCTAGACTTATATAATTTTTTTCCTTATCTGCACAGTATCGTCTATTCTAGACGATCCGGTACATAGTAAATTTGCTGGTTGGTCCTTTTTATAGACTTCTATATATATATATAAATATAGAAGATATGACATACGAGAACCTCTGACGGCGTTCTGGCCTTACTCACAGTGACTATTTCATCACATTAATGAATTTCAACACACAAAGGCCGGTCTACTAATAAAACAATAAAGTTAACATTGACATGCATATGTATCTCCAAAGTTCGTTAGTGCTTAAACTTTGCTGAGAACAAAAGGAACGGTGGCATCGTTCTACAAGAATTACTTAAAACACGATATTATTGATATTAGTTCCTGATTACCTATGTTATGAGTATATTGATACAATGTAGTTCCAAATATGCACATGTCATTTTACAGATGTATTTATCAATTCATCGTTTTAGTTTTAATTCAAATGATGCAATGCAGTTGAATTTATTGAATTGTATGCATATATGCATGAAATCAGTGTTGCTTCACGTTTGATCTAATTCATGATGAAATACGAACACAATATGCTTGTACTATCTAGAATATTAAAACTTACAAGACGAAATGGTTTTGGACTCCTTTCTACTTTAAACTGGAAATGACAAAGCTCACAAGAAGTCTTGTTGGACGATCCCAGCCATCTCTGTAGACATGAAACGTGTAAAAGACCTATACTTCCAGAACAGTAGCATGGTGAAAAAAGCTGCTCGATGCTTCCACCTTCATGGCAGATTCTGCAAACAGTTTCACTTGACGAGCTATACAAAGAGATGGTGTATATTTATCTTTTTTTCGTCATTTTTAACAACAAAGGTACGTATAAAAATACGATTCACAATTCTTTGCTAAATGATTAAACATCAACGTAGCTAGATTTACCTCGAAGTTTAACACTGACATTTCAGGCCCTATCCATAACCGATTCCTCCTACTACCTCGTTAATGTAGCAATCGTAGAGCAGCGGAATAAAACGACTAAATTGTTCCTTTATCTCTTGTGGTAAGATTTGAACGAGTTTCTGTTGTCATTGCGGGAAATAAGTTTTCACTGGAAACGATTATCGGAAAGAGTATATAACCATGATCGCGATTATCTGTTATCAGACAATACCCTTTCAGTGGCATTTTTAAATGATGTGTATTTATTTATAATATTTATAAAAAAAGCCAGTTTCTACACATGGACATGACAATAACACCACAAATAAGATACACACTAATGCTACATTTACTGTGCGAAAAGAAAACAACAATTTACTTAATCACAACATATTGATTGAAATGTCGCAAATAGACAAATTATAGATGTATAGCAGCTATGAGGACAGAATATCATAATTCAGGAATCAACATTTAAATAATCTATTGCCATGCATTTAATCTAACCCTGAAAACCTACCTATCAAGACTTCTTCTTGCTTTACTAGTTTGTGTTGATCTGCTAGAAGAATCAGTTCTATGAGTGTGAAGTTCCGGGGAGAACGATCTAGCTGGAGACATTAGTTTGCTTGGTGTAGAAGTTGTCCTACTGCGACTTGGAGATGTTGTTGGAAGTGACCTCAAACTGCCAACTGAAGATGTTGTCTTCGATTTTTTTAATTCAGTTCTTGGTATATATGTTTGTATGTTTGATGTACAACTGCGGTAGTCAAGTTGCTTTTTTGTTTGGCGATCTTCGTCACTGTATAAAACATCGTCTTGATAAGAATGATTTTTGTAAAGAACTCTAGTTGGTTGGCTAGAAGTAGACGGCTTTTCATGTTCTTTGTCAATCGCAGTTTTCTGGATGTTAGGAGGGTGTACATCAACGACACATTTGTGCCTTCGTGGCTCTGTTCTTTCACATGGTGAACATTCGTACCAATTATCACATGATTCCGATTGCTATTAATTAAATAAACAAAAGCATATGATTTGTTATTATTTTGCATAGTTTTATTTTATTTTTTTTGACTTGATTAGATAAAATGTTATTTGTATGAAAGATCCTTTTTTAAACTAAATGTATCCGAAAAGAAACAATAAACTCTGTTTAACATGACTGTATCCCTACATATCACATATTTCTGCTAACTGGTACCCGGTGGATTGATGACAACAACAGAAGTATATGTATTGTTGGATCAAAAGTGGTTCTTCGCATTCAACTTTTTACAGTAATACTGTTTATAAAGCTGACAACTCTATGTATTGCCCTTCAAATCTATTTCCTTATATCCTTACTGATAAAGGTAAGAACTATATTGTTGTTGTTCAACCATTGCGTCTCGTATTTTTTTGGGGATAAATATCTATTTGTTAATTTATAGTTTGAAGCAATGCTAATGTCCAATGTGTAAAAAGTAAACAATAATAGGTCAAAGCACGGCCTTCAACACGGAGCCAAGGCTCACATCGAACAGCAAGCTATAAAGGGCCCCACAATGACTAGTGTAAAACAATTCAAACAGGAAAACCAACGGTATAATCTATAACAAAAACGAGAAAAGAGAAACACCTATGAACCACACCTACAAACGACAACCACTGAACAACAGGCTCCTGACTTAGGACAGGTGCATAAAAATGCAGAGGGTTTAAACGTTTTAACAGGCGCCAACCTCCGCCCTAACCTGAAACAGTGGTGTAACATTACAACATTACAAGACGCACAATAAAATATCAATTGAAATGGCTTAACTCGACCAAAAAGACATATTCACAAAACAAGTAAATATACACTGAACGAATAAGTTTGATCTATGACGTGGGGTTTGTTTTGAGCATTGCATTTATCTATCTGATCTGTCTATGACGTGGTTCGTTGCAATCTTCTTTGAAGTACTACAACCGATTTTAATACAGAGCGGCATGATTTGTATTATTAGGTTATATACGTTGAGCTTGCTTTCAGTGACTGCAAGCAGTGATTTTCATTAATAAGGTATATAAAAATAAGGAGATGTGGTATGATTGCCCATGAGACAACTATCCACCACAGCTAAAAAGAAGTGCATGGATGTGTAAGTAATAATAGGCAATCGTACGGCCTTCAGCGTTGAGAAAAACCCATACCGTATAGTCTGCTATAAAATTCCCCGACATGAAAAATATGAAACAATTCAATTGAGAAAACTAACGGCCTAATTTATAACAAAACAAATATGACAGACATGAACCAACGAAAACCACTGAACTACAGGCTCCTGACTTGGGACATGCACATAAAGAATGTGGCGGGGGTTAAACATGTTTGTGAGCGCTCAACCCTACCCCTAACCTGGGACAGTGGTGTAACAGTACAACATAAGAACAAACTATAAAAATCAGTTGAAAAAGGCTTAACTCATCAGATGGATACAAATAGAAATACATCTAACAAATACACAGAGTGGACGTGGACGGGTACTTATATATCCCAAAAACAAAAAGACACTTATTACAGATCTGAGTTTTTCATTTATTCTTGGTTATCTAGTATATCGTTGTTATAGAGTAAAGTGCTGTTTTCAATAAAGTTAAGTGCCTTTCCTGTACTGTTTTTTTTTGTATGATCATTTATGTACGTTTTGTTGATTTACTGAACTATAATTAAATAGGGGGAGGGTACAAATATAAAAAAAACACGTGTATGTGCGTGTCCCAGTTCACTAGTTTGGAACCTCGTCAGTACTTGTCGTATGACTTCATAATTGTCTTAATCAATATATTATAAGTTCTCCTCTAATTGTATTTGTCCTTTGGTCACGTTGTTTGCTGGCTCATTGACGCTGTCGCATACACCACATCTCTTTTTATTCATTTGTCATTTGTCGCTTATTCAGAATTCAGAACTCAAGATGCGTCACCACTGCAGATTAACTTTTATCCAATAGAATAGCGATATGGATCATCAAAAAAAGAAAGTGGAACAAAGGTCGCATAAAGGCGTTAGAACTGCTTGAAAGCTTCTTGAGATCGTTCAGACATGAATGATTTATATAGCTAAGGCATTTGATACAATTCGGAAGTGTCATCTGATATATTGCAGGAGGCAATTAGAGTTTGACTGTGGGAGGACTTTTGATCTATCTACTGTAATTGATTATTAAATGTTTCACAGTCAAAATAAGAGTTTTGGAAACAAAGGTTACAAAAATCAAATTCTATTTAAAAAAAGATTTTTTATACATATTATACAGGAAAAATCGGTAGAATGTTTACAATAACTGTTATCCCGATTAACCTGATGCCCTACGGTCCAAGCATGGAAGTATTATATTGAAGCAAGTAGAAATGTTGTCGAGCCAGTAACTTTTTCTGAAAAGACATTTGCAAGCCATACAATTGTAAAAAAAAAAAACAATTGGCTTGTAAGTCAAAAATGCTTTCATGAATACTGCAAAAGATATCAATGATACTATCTTCACTGAATAACAAACCCAGATAGTTTGGTTTTGTCTCTTAAGTGTAATAAACTATTTGCGGGGCATATTTTATATTTACATCATACATTTTATATACACATCATACATTTATATTATCATCAGACATTGTATATCTACATCATATCCACGTCATTCTGGTGCATAGTTGTCTTATTGTCAATCATACCACATCTCTTCATATTCATATGTTCGGACATGTGAGTATTTGGAACATACGCTTATAGTCATGACTCACTTTTTGAAATTATATCAAAGGATTTTGACATGGTCTTTTATCGACTTTGGAATAAAACTTCAAGAAATATCTAAATGAACCGTTAAACAAGAAGCCAACTGTTTTTAACTCACATGCACATGGAACATACCCTCTTTTTTTCTTTCTCTTAATAAGGTGTTTTAATTAATTTGAGTAAATTAAAATTTCTTAATTATTTTTAATTTTTTAAGTGTTTATGCTCCTATTCATGTGACTTTACAATCACAGTAGTTCTCAAAGCCTGCGTGTAAACAATACAATACATTCTTTGGAGTTCGGTAATTCTTTGGAGTTCGGTAATTTTGCTATTTTTATTTCTACATCAAATATGACCTTGAGAGGTCATACCGGTGTTATGTTGCAGCAGAAATTTCCTTGCGCTTTTGACTGAGAACCGAATGTATTACGTATAATTACGCGGATATTATCGAGTGCAAAATAACATTCCTTATCGCTTGTTATATATTAATTTCATCAATAAGAACATAGATAAATGATACGAAAATGTTTTTTTCGTGACAAATATATATATCAATAACAAATCATGAATACCGAAAATTTGTGTTAACGCATACGGAAGACTTTTGCAACAAAAGCGGGAAAATATGAATGCCCACTCAAATCCAATCTACCAGAAAAACGAATTAATTTATTACAGAAGAGTGTCCACAATGCACTTGCACTGCACTATCATTAGAATAGTAGAATAGAATGATATATAAATGGATGAAAATTTGCCTGTAGAGTTATTAAGCTGATCTGCTATATATATAACTGTTATACAAATATTAATATAATATATAACAACAAACCAGAGTAAACTGATAACAAATGATTATAAAATTATCCTAACAATATAATAATTATACAGTGAGGTTGAATTCCTTGTCATTTATTCATCATCATCACAGTAACTTGTCTCAGAAAAAAATATATCTATGTACCTTAACATAACTTTCAGGTATAGAGATATGATTTTTTTCTGAGACAAGTGCTTGTGACCATCCACCAGAACTTGCGGTCATTCGATGTTCAGAACTTCAGTAATTGGATTTATATATGGATACGTAAAAAGATGATGTGTGATGATGTGAATGGTTGTACACAACAAGTCTAAATTGAAAACAACGTTCAAACCTATGATTGCGTTAGATAAAAACCGCAATTTTTATACGTGTGCATGAAAAACAAATTTCTTGTTAGAGGGGTCTAAATACAGCACAAACAACATTTTCAAAAGACCAAAAAAGTGAAAAAGTATATTTTAACAAAACGCATTTGACTAACAGGTCGAACAACAAATGTTCTTAAACCCTGCTGACTGCCATTGGCGATTGCCAAATAAACGGATCACCGATGTAATAAATGGATCTTAATTATAAATTTAATCTTAAACAGAAAACAATAAACTTGCGGAAAAGATGATATACCGCAAACAAAAGGTGCAAAGGTTTTTGTACACCATATCCGGATTTCGACAATTAATGTCTCTTCAGTGATGTTAGGAAACGAAACGGTATTTGGAAAGCAATTTACCTCAATTTAGGATAGACTCTTGAATTTTGAGGAGTCAAAATAGGATGAACGGATCATATAAACCCGAAGGCAAATATAATACAAGCCCAAACGAAAAAACGATACTGCGCAGATAAGGAAAAAATTATATTAGTCTAAAGATTTGCACAACGGTACTAATATAAGATGGTAATATACGAAGATGATGTTATAAAATCGTGTTGACAAATATCTCGGCTTAACAAATAGCCTTCGTCAGTGTCAATAATTTTAACAATACTGATTGTATGTGTAAAATAGCTCAGTAATACAGGTAAGTTTTAGTCTATTGATTTAATCCAAAATCTTGAACATCATAATGTAAAACTAAACTCGATACTCAAATATACGTGACTGTGTATATTTACATCCCAAAATAAGTGAAAAAATAAAACTGTAATATGTGTTGTCCCTCTATTCTTAATGGGCAGCACGTATAAACTACTTCTTTTGTAAGATCATATGAATAGGAGTAAGAACAGATCACTTAAGTGAAAATAAGTAGGAATTAGAAGAATTAAAAAAGTAAAATAATCTTAATCCCAGTGGAAAGAAGGAAAAAAGAGCATTCCCCAAAACGCCGGTGGTTTCAATTACAGACGAAAAAGTCGTCAGGATAGAGGTGCTTTAAATTAACTCTAGCAAAGGCAATATACAGTACAGATACACAAAGATTCAGACAATATGTCAAAGATAAAGGGTTTCATTATATACCTTGTGCCGATTTTGGTTCGGAGAACGAGCTGTGTGTTCCTGCGAAGGAAGTTAGAATTTATTCGAAATATTTCCTATAAATACTCATTTTTTCGGCCCATTAATAACCATACTATATACTCACAGTAGGTATAGTGTCCGGCTGAGATCGTGTTTTTTCGAGTGATTTGATCGGGTTTTTTCGAGTGTTCCCACGTTTTTGCGAGTGAATATGATCAAAAATGTAAACAAACAGACTTTTTTTTGTAAGACGTGAAATAGATGCTTAAACTTAATATACAAGATCATGCAAGGTAAGTTAGTATTGGTGATAAAAAAGAAATCATCACCCCTACATTATTTTGTGTTCTAAACTTTTGATTTAGCTTTACAATGCTTTATTCCAAAATATAGAATAAAGGTTTTGTTTATACAAGTACCAATACAAATGCCAAAGGAAATGTATATTTGGAATCTATATATCTTAAGATATACAGGCACTTAATAATACTTCTTGTAATTGAATTGAGAAGGGCATTTTTAGAATAAATTCATTTTTATATGTCCGTGTTTTTTTGAGAGCAGTACGGGGTTTTTTGTGCGGTCCAGGTTTTGATCGAGTGATAAAACAAAATTTCAATTACTTAAAATGTTATATGTCAGTGCGATTACGTTTTAAAAACAATGAAAAGGTTCGATTCAACCAAATATAGATATCATACAGTAAATATTCGTGTTGTAAACAATATCAATGTGAGCACAGACATATATATAAAGAAAAGGAAATGTGGTATGAATGCCAATGAGACAACTATCCACAAGAGTTCAAGTGACGCAGATAAAAGTAGTTATTGGTCACCGTACTGCCTTCAACAATGAGAAAACCCTATACGATACCTTACAGTCAGCTATAACAGACCCAAACATGAAAAAAATGAAACAATTAAAACGAGAAAACAAACGACTCAAGTTATACATGAATACAAAGTACGAAAAAAAAACAAATATGACCGACATGAACCAACGACAACCACTGAATTACAGGCTCTTGACTTGGGACAGGCATATAAAGATTGTGGCGGGGTTAAAAATAAAACATGTTTGTAAGCCCTCAACCCTCCCCTTACTTTGGACAGTGGTTTTACAGCAAACTGTAAAAATCAGTTACAAATGGCTTTACTCAATAGATCGGTACGAAGCACAGACAAACCAACTAACATAAAAACAATAGATACAAAGTATCTATATAAGAGTACTCGCTGTTACTGAAGGCTAGTTTAAAGCCAGTTATAATTAATAAATAAATTATGTTTTCCCAGACTAAGGTACCAAGCAGTGCAATGTTGGATTGAGACGTACGTACATTGCGTGTCTTAAGCGGGTATATGTGTTTTTTTTAACAGAAAATACACCATAGATGTTTCATTTACTATTTGTCTTGATGATAATTTATTTTATCGTTCTATGAATGGAAAACAAGAAAACTTTTCAAATGCTACTACTGTGATGAGGAGTATGACCAAGCGTATATTATACTTGGTCATCTCTATCTAGACATTAAAATTACCAATATTTATCTACGGACCTCTGCGAAAGACATGAATTAAATACACGAGCTATTTTTCTTATTATTTCAAAAGGATGGTTGGTCCCAGGCTATTTGTGGTATATTGCATTCTACTGAATTTATAACTTCCGTCCCTTTGTTTTCTTAAGGTGGATGGGGTGTTTTAATTAAAATCTATAGAATTTTTAAATAATTTGTCAAAATGTAGGTTTTATCGTAATTTTTTTCCAAAAATAATAAAAAGTATGGGTCACCGGACTCTTTCTCATGCTACAGGTTGTGCAAAATTGTCAGATTTTGTATAGATTATGCATGGAAAATCCAATTTTGTATGATAAAAAGAAAACTAAACCATAGAATTTTAAGATAAAATGAGAGCTCTTATAACATGCTTTCAGATAAGAAAAAGAAAAAATGGAGTCACCGGACTTGTTTTGTTGCTGCATATTAAAATAGATAAATTCACAACACTTTCTATTATAAAAATTTCTTTATCTGAGTTATCTTCCCTTATGTGGCAAAGTTGAAAAAAAATGAATAAAACAAAAATATTGTGTTTTTTTTAGAAAATGCAGCTGTAAATATGATAAAACACATAATTTTCTATATTAACATGAACAGTCTTACACATAAATTACATACTACTCTCGAAATTTGCACATTTCATTAAAGATCTAGACCAATTGTTATCTGCTACTTCAAAATCCAAGATGGAGGAAGACACCCCAGCCACCTTAACGCTGTTTTTAAAACTCACGGTTTCGCCGCTGTGTCGAACTCGGATGAGTCGAAATAATTTCCCGGTCCCGGTTACATTCCCGTTTGCCTCTGATGAGTCGAACTCGGTTGATTCGAATACTCGGTTAAGTCGAGTAAACTTTATAGTCCCGTCGATGTAAAAATTAATGTAAATTGACCCCGATGTCTCGAAGTTCGAAAGTTAGAAATTTCTAAATAGGCAGACTTTATGATAACTTATGATCAGATCATTTTCAAAAGAGATAAAAGCTGAGTAAACATACTTGTTTGTACACGCCTGGAAAACCACCAAATCTCAACCAAATGGTTAAGCGAGTAAAAAGTTTACTGTCACTTCCTGTTGAGCTTTTCTGGTACATAATATCAAAAATATTGATAGAGTAGGTCGACTTTTCATCAATTTATTGTCAATCTGTAAATATTTTGTTAAATAAGAGAATGTCATGCCATAGATAACTAAATAAGAGCTTGTCTCGTTCATTACTCGGACCAATGTACCGTTAATATAAAATGACATCGAAATAACTTTTCTCCCGCTGGTAAATGCGGCCAGTTCAGTGAGTTTTTGACAAAATGACAGCGAGTTCTTAAATACGTTAGGTATATGGCAGTATATAGGTGTTCTTCTTAATCAATGTAAACGTAACTATAATAACAGTTTTTTTTCTATTTCTTACGAATTTGATTTTATTACACTGAATATGTTATATAGATTGTCTGGTATCAGTTGTGATATTCTGGAACAATATTGAGATCTACAGTGGAATAAAATTTTCAACGAGTAGCTACGTATCAATCGTCAAAATTCATGAATTTTCTGTATAGTGTAGTTATCACTTAAACTTGTTTCTGGTTTTGACATTAGTTTTATATGGAGTCTTGTTGGTCTAATACAGATACTAAAGTCTAGCTAACGAGATGCAAAGTCCAGCGCTGAAGATGCAAAGTCCAGCGCTGTAGATTTTAATTTTCAGAGCTGTAGATTCAAAGTCCTGCCTTGCTTCCTAACAAATAAGGCTTACTGTTGTGTCATGTACATGTGCATATGTATGGAAATAACACCTTCCATAGATTTAATTTACAACAGGTAAAATGGTAAAATATAATCTCTTTTAGGTGTTACCAAGGAAACAATATGCATTTATTTGATACAAAATATTGCAAAAAGGGGGATAAAAATGTCACAAATGTCCCCAAAATATGGTCTTAAGTAAAAATTCAATCCATTTGAGTGACATCTTTTCTGAAACCATTGACAGCTATCTATCTAGATGTCAAATAAAAACCATAGGCATTTAACATAATTTTTCGATAAAATTGAATTGAAAAGTTTGAGCGTATAAAAATGTTAAAAAAACATGCTTCAATAATTTCTGGACCTAGTTTCGGTACGGATGTGATACAAGGACTGTCAAACAGAAAAATTCACTATAAAACATGCGGAAAACAATCTTGATGTTCATATCAAGCCCTTTTGAAAGTTATATTATTCTTAAGCTATCTAAATATAAATTTTATTGCACACCAACTTTCTTATTTGACAAATTCAAATTGCCGAATTGCGAAACCAAACTCCTAACTGTGTATTGTTACCTAATACCTACAGCGCTCGACTTTACATCTACAGCGCTAGACCTTACATCTTGAGCACTAGACTTTATTTCTCCAGCGCTTACTTTACATCTTCAGCTCTTCAGCGCTACACTTTACATCTCGTTTTATAGGCTAAAACTAGTGTCAAAACAAGAACCAAGTTATAATGACAACCACTATACAGAGGGTTCACGAATTTTGACGGTCGTATCCGATTGATCATTAGACATTTTATTTAACAGAAAATCTCAACATTGTTCCAGAATATCACAACCGATACCAGACAATCTCAACCTGACATACTTTATTACATATTCAGAATGTTTGAAACCAAAAAAAAAATGAATTCAGAAAATCAAAAAGACTGTGTAAAAATATGGTTCAAGTATTTTTAAAGAAAGACTAAGGGTGAGTGAAACTTTCTTATAAGAAAACTTTGGATAATGCTTTTGTAATATTTAATACAGATTTTCGAAACAAACTGAAAATCATGAGAACAAAAAATCCCAAAGAATTTTGGAAACTTTTTCATGGTAATAGGCAAAGAGATATTTCAAAAATTCCTTTGCAAACTTTGGTTGACTTTTTTAAAGATTTAGATACAAACAAAGATTATTCAGACGTTTTTGTTATTACGAACGAGATAAGTTCAGACGAAGTAAATGAGATGATTAACAAGGAAATAACAGCAGATGAAATCAGAAAAATAGTAAAAAAAGCGAATAATAATAAGTCTCCAGGTGATGATTTAATTATTAATGAATACATTTCATCTTCATTGAATTCTATGATTGACATGTATGTGTATTTATTCAATTTGATTTTTGATACAGGTATTGTACCAGAGTCGTGGCTTTTTGGAAATGTTTTACCGTTTTTTAAAAATAAAGGGAGTAAAATGGATCCAAAAAATTATAGACCCATAACACTTCTATCTTGCATTGGGAAGATATTCACATCTATTTTGTACTTAAGTACTTTTTTCGATCATTATAAGATTTTACATTAGATTCAGATCCGGATATTCTACCAACGACCATATTTTTTCTCTGTATTTTTTGTTTCAATTATTGTTTTTAAAAAGAAAGAAACATTACTGTGCGTTTGTAGATTTTGAAAAAGCCTTTGACTTTTTACATAGAAACTGTTTATTTTTCAAACTTCTACAGAACCACATAAACGGGAAATTTTTTAGTGTTGTAAAAAATATGTATTCAGATACGAAATCTCGTATAGATTGTGTCGTATCTGTGGCTCGGCTGAAATCGGTGACGAGTATCATCATATTTTGTCTTTTAAATCTTTCGATAATGAAAGACAAAAAATATTTACCGAAATTTTGTTGGAAAAATGCAAACACCTTAAAACTATGTAAACTGTTTTCCTCAAGTAATATTACAGTTTTAGAAAAGTTATGTCGATATATTAAAGCTGTTAATGTGAAAGTCTCTCCTCCTGGTTAATGTATATCATAATTTCACACATGCACTATACATTATATTGCTGTATATACTTATTGTCTCTATAACTATGTCATTTAATTTAGTTGATGAGAAAAAAAATCATTCATTCATTCATTCATACCAAATAATAATGATAAAAACCAAACATATTCATAGTTGCATCTTTATCCATATTCATTCTTCAAATATTTCCAACATGGACAAACATGATTCTCTACAAAAAGTATTTTATCGTCAAAACACTAATTTTAAAATATTACGAAAGGCAATATGTCCAAAAACTTCTTCATATCAATATGCAGAAAACAAAATTTTAAACGCAATACACAAAGGCTTGCCATCAGGTTTTCTTGATTTATATTGTTTGAATGTTTTTATTGCTTAAAATTCAGAAAATATTTCAATTTTCATTCATAAATCAAACTAAGCCAATAATAAAATGCCACTGGAATCAGTTTTTCACGATTGCACATGAAACATGATTCTAGTAGTAGTAAGACAGTTCTAAGTTGCATTTTCTTTTTACACACTCGGTTAGTCGGGAGAGATGATTAAATTTTGGAAATTGAATATCGAACGTAGAATCTAAAACGTGTATTTTAGAACCTAACATGCATGCGAATGGTGGTAAATTACAATTTGGTTCTGGTCGGGATGTCCCTCAAGTGATACTGATAACATGATCATGAGTTGATTTTTTTTCAGTTTTCTGCCTTATTTTCAAAACTTATTCTATGTTATCTCAAGCTTCTCGTTCCCCATCCCCATATTAACCTTCTTTTATGTACATTTTTATAACATATCTCATAATCTTACAACGACATCCTCTCTGTTTTCTTGGATTGGCCTGAAACGATTTTCATCTTTATCCATTGTTTGTATAAAAGCATAAAATTTGCTTGGTATTCCACACGTTTATTTCATTTGCGTTGATCTTCACATCATAAAACGTCTAAATGAATTTTGGGATACGGTGAATGACGTCATGTGAGTAAAATCTAAACCTATGTCGGCCAAGTTTCCGCTAATTTTATTCAGTGTTTTCAAGTTTGGCTTAGGATGACATAGGCCTTTACTTATCTCTATTAATAGGTTCTTAGATATTTTACACGCTCAAAAAAAAGAAAAGTAGATTTCTTACCGTACTTTGACCTATAATAGTTTACTTTTATAAATTTTGACTTGGATGGAGAGTTGTCTCATTGGCACTCATACCACATCATCTTATATCTAATTCCTATTTAAATTGGAATCGGCTGGTATTTAACGCTACAATATAAACAAAGTGTAGTTGTAAGCCGAGAACCAGTAACTAATATAGGTTATTTTCAAATTTGGTAAGGCCTATTTGTTTGCCACGGTAACGTGTTACTAAAATCACGCGGACTCAATTAAAACATCTTCTTGTTTATATAGACAATGTCACTGATTCCTTCTGTTCGTTCACTATAACAAAACTAAAGTACCTACGGTGATGCATTTCTTTAAAAATTTTATAATAACGTTAACTTTGCTACGTCATTTTGGTCTCTGGTGGAGAGTTATCTCATTGGCAATCATACCACATCTTCTTATTTTTACAGTTTTCTGTAAGTTGTGAAAATCGTCTTCAGTTATCTATGAAATTATCAGCCATGACGTTACTGTTTCTTTCATATAAACCTATAGAGAGCCAAAGGGTGGCCCCATTTAGCTGTATGGATTGCAGCAGTATACCTTTGAAAAAACATTTGATTGAGAGACGAACTTACAACCATTTTATACATCCTTCGACGACCATGCGCCTAGCTGGTAAAGACAGAGGATCTATCCACTACACCAGTCCCAATCCTCAAATGAGAAAGTTTCGCTTGGGCAGTGTTTCCTTTGCTTGTCACGAAAGCTTTCTAATTAGTACTTGTCTATTACATACACAGTGTTTGACGCGGTCAGGAGCTTTAGTTACAATGTACTATGATTTCAATCCGCTGCAGGCATATGGATTTATAAATCAGAACTTTGGAATAAACCTTATATAGTTGAAGTTTAACTGCATTTGTATAACCATTTCTTTACTAAGCGTAATACGTCTAAACAATATTAAAGATAATCAATTGATTGATTGTTGCTTGCTTTACGTCCAGTGGAAAATATTTCATTCATATCAAGCAAATGAATGAAATTTTAAGAAACGAACAAAATTTAAGTTTTAGGAATCATGTTTAAAAAAAGATAGAATTCTTGTAATTATAAAATCTAATTTTTCTAATGAACTCATCGGGTTTCATATATTGTATAGTTCATATCATGGTGATATTCCAAAAAGCCAGCTAATAAGGAAATTATTTTATCTTGTAAAAATTCTGAAGTAACGACTGCTACAAAGTAGACCATCGCTAAATCACAAACATTAAGTGACACTAAAAATGGAGTAATTAATGTTAGTACAGTCATTATAATGCATATGCAAATACACTTGCTTATGTAAGTCCACTTCAAATCAAATCTATAGTTTAATTATGGAAGCCAAAAATGATTTAAATTCGTATTTAATTAATGGGAAATTTGTATAAATCGAAAGTGAAATCAATTTGCTATTCACTTCAAATAGAATGCTTAATGACGGTTTTGAATAACTTGTCGAACGAACATCATAGTCGAAAGGATCATTAACTACACAGCTTGTAAAAAACGTTATTGAATATTCCACGTAAATTTACCTTAACGTAAGTACTACAGAAGCAACTTCTCTGAATAATAAAATATTAAGTTCTATGGAGGGTAATGGGAAAAAGCCAGGCTTAATGTCAATGTAGGGCCTAAGAATACATGTAGTAGCAACCCTTGAAAGAAAGAATTAGCTACATTTAAGACGGTTCTGTATTTTTTTTAAAACTAAAGAAGAATATTCTGTGATTTTTTCACACTGGCAGTCGGACGTAGCCGGTGACAACGTATAAGGCAAACTTTCAATCTTTTTTTGTATTCCAAATTCCCTGTTATAAACCACATTAAATTCACTTTACTGGATCTAATCAACTGATGTTCTCGTCCGGTATATACATTTGCTACTGGTGCATTACATATGCGCTCGTTAACATTACATTTAAATTTGAGCGTAAGAATCATTACGTTTGCGAGCAGCTCTTTATTTTATTTGCGCCCATTCATTTTACACAGTTAAATGTAAAACATAACAGTTACTATTTATTTATTTATTCATTTATAATTTATTAACAAGTACCCCTACCGTTTTTTTAAGTCCCATTCTCACAAACGAGGAGGTGGAAGTGGGGTTTCAGGCAGGATAAGTCCGTTTTATTATGTATAACCACTAAGAATCAGACTCATGAGAATGTTAACAGTTACCATTTAGCATGATTTAGGATGACTGTTTAGCTAGCTATAAAACCAGGGTTAACCCACGTTGATCAGTTGTATCCTGCCTTTGCAATTCTTGACGGTGCATCGCCATGAAATATCCCCTGACTGTTCTGTCGTTACGGAAAGTAAGTCAATCGTACACTAAAGATTTTCCCCCGTTCTTTTTTTGTTAGAATTCATGAAAAATATAAATTTTAGATTACAAATTATAAAAATGTTCAAAATTAATAATTATCGACATTTTTATTATGAAGTATCTTTATATTTACCTGCGTTACATGTAAAACGAATGCGCGCAAACGTTAAAAACGGATTCTCCAAATGCGCGCAAATGTAATGTCACTGGGCGTCAAGCAAAAATTATTCGGTCAATCAATAACTTCATCAACGATAAAATTTAAGAAAATAGAATTACCTGACAACTCTTTGTACAATTTCCGAACGTATCATTGCGTGTCGCTTCCTACATAAAAAACTTTTAATTGATTTAGCAAAATATTTCTGTCTAAAAACAAAGAAAGCAATACTCGATATATCAATTGATATAGAAGAGGACAAATATGTTAGATGTGATATTTTTAGATTTAATTATTTTTTTTTATCTAATAGTACACTATTTTCTGATATCGTTATTTTATCCCCTTGGCAATCAGTACAACATTCAATTTGTTGCAAATACTAAAATGGTTCAAATGTCAATATAGCAATAAAAATCATATAAAAGAACAGTGTCCCATATTAACGTTATCAAAAACAGTTGATAAAGACGAGTTATTTATTTATCCCTTAACATTTAATTCTTATTTTGCCTCCAGTATTATAATTTTATCACGGACATTTAAAACTGAAGCAAACACAAAAATTCGATGGTCACGAACTGCAAGTGACTCTGAACGTCGAAATCAGTTTTTGAACGTCTAAATCAGTTTAAGAAAAGTCTTTAAATTCATCACCGATGACTAAACTCGCAACTTGACTTCTGTTACTCACAACTTTTGTAACTCGTAACTCGATACTCGACAATAAGAAACCCTTGTTTAAACACTTGTTACATGTATCTAGGATTTTCTTTCAAACAGTTTCAGAATTCAGAATACTAGTAAAACAAATCGTGAAAGTAGTAAGAACTCTCGTAATCTAATGTGTCAAATTCTTAAACTTTTACGACAGGGATATATATCTATCATTATTTTTTTGTCTTTAAGATTGTTGTTTTCTTGACGTAAACCCTACAACTCCTTTTGTCCAAACGCGAAAGTCTTTAAATTATTAATCATGAATTTAATTCACATATTTAAATAGGAAGTTCTTTTAATGGTGGATCAAATAGAATTTGTAGCCACATATTCATATAACAAAATGTTACGATGTAACAACGACATACATACCAAAAATGCAGTACATTTTCCACTCGGTCTAGTAGATTAATAATTTCTCAACATAATAACCTACATAACATGAAAGAGCCAAATTAATATAAAATGTTAACTATTCGAGTGAACCCGATCTTTATTAGAAGAGGAAGACCATTCTCTATAAATTAAATGTTTACAAGAAAGAGTTCTTGAGTAAATTAAGGGCCCTCGGTGCCCGAGTGGTCTAAGTTGTTTCGTCCACCAATAAAAACTGACCTCCACGAAATATCACAGTAGTGTTGAAAGTGGCGTTAAACAACAATCATCAATCTTGAGTAAATTCATTGCAGACGTCGACAATGATTGCATATCATGTAAGTTACATAGTAAGTAAATTATGCAAAACAGTAAAAGTTTCTTTGCCACTTGGCCAAATATGACCTATATCAATGAAATGTGACTCGCTTGTGTAACTAACGTTAGCATTTATGTTTTGTAGTTTCTTTTCTGGAATTTTATCGTTAAAATTACCATTTTATATTTAGTAAATATTGCTTTGTTTTGTATATTTATTCAGCCATGCGTTTTCTGAATAAGATCAATTGAAACTTTTCCTTGAGATCCTGTTGAAATTAAGCAAATTTACATAAGGACCTAACCCTTGACTATTATTTCAAGTTCCTATTGTATTTTTCTATTAGGAACATCAATACTACTCCTGATTTAGAACATGTTTTAATGTCGATTGTGGTATTTCGAATCGACTAAAAAACTAAAGATCAATTTTAAATCTCAGTAGAATTGTTGTATCTGCTACATTATTATTATGAATACAATATCTTTCAAAGACAGCCAATCTTCATAAAGCTGTCTCGCAAAATGACAAAGCTTATCATCTATTGAATGGTCAATTCCATAATGCTGTGTTGACATTTGATTTTTAGTACTTATATTTATATTATATATACATGTCACACATAAAGACCATATATGTTTTAACTATGGAGGTGACACGTTCTAATAGCAAGGTAAGCAAACGTCTTTTATTTTAGATTTAGACTTCTCTTGATTTCAAATATTTGAGTACTATGATGAGGTTACATGGTCGATTTTCAATCAGTTGCAGCATTTGCCAGTTGAATGATCAAGAAAAATACAAAAAAGCCAGATCAGTCGTCATCGTCCTACATATATTTGCTTAGCTTCAACTATGATTGAGTATCCGATTCTACCCGAAATTCTTAGCTGGTTTCCGCTTTCAAAGGAGTAAACGGGGAACGAGAAAAATTGATGATATTGAAATTGATTGAATAAACACAAATGCTTTCACATCTTAATTAATGAATTGACAGTCATGGAACTTCGTGGAAAAAACTTTGCACATCTTCACATGAGTGCAAATATGCATTAATGATTTTTTTAAAAAGTATTCGATGGGCCAAATTTTTACAGATGACATAATTAAAAATTCTAAGCTTTTTAAAGGAATCGTTAGGATTACATAATGATAATTGGTTTGTTCTAATGGAATTAAAATAGTTTGGAAATTCATAAAGTTATAAATTGCAAGTTTTATAAAATGAAACGTAGTCAAGTTTTTTTGGAGGACTACAAACGAAGTCAGAAAAGCAGATTTCTTATAACCAGAAAGGTAATTACAACTTTGGTGTGTTTATAATATTTCATATTATTGTATGTTTTTGCCTTTTCTTTTCGTTTTAGTTTTCCATATATTAATAATAATTAGCGTGTAGTGTTTAGGAAGACACTAACCATTAATCTTCTTGTTGTTGTTGTTTTTTGTTGTTTTTTTTTTGGGGGGGGGGGACATTTTGTTTTCGATTTTTTTTTTTACAATTGTAATCTAAAGCAATCTTTTTTTGTTCTTAACATACAGGAACAACATGTTTTTGTTTATCAATGGAGATTTCTTTTGGCTTATTTTCAGTAGTTAACCTTTTTATTACACGTCCCTTCTAAAACAATTTTTTTTTGAAGAAGAAATTTCAAATCAAACAATTTAGAAATAAATAGAAAATGTATCTATGGGTCACAGATGCCCCCGCTTGTAAATATGCATAAGTCAACCTCCACATACAAATGCAGGATTCACGTAGTTAAGGCCGTTTTGTGATTATAAGCATTGTGTATAAGTTTCATAACATTTGGTTGAGGCAAACTAAAGTTAGTTTAAACAATATTTATTCAGATAATTCATCACAAAAAACGATATGATACAATTGAAATGAATATTAAGGATTCAGAAACAAGCAAATTTGCTTTTACAAATCTGTCTCCTATATTTATCTTAACTAAAGTTAGAGAACGGAAAGAAAAATTCAGCAATTTTTATGTTTATAAAGGGCATAACTCATGAACGCTAAAAGTGACGCCACCCAATTTCGAAGTTGATCTGTCGTTTGTAGTAATAAGCATTGTGTATAAGTTTTATAACATTTGGTTGAGGCAAGTTAAAGTTAGAGAACGGATAACCAATTTTGGGGGACGTACGCGACGGACGGACGGACAAGGGTAACAATTAATGCCTCCTCCGCTACGGCGGGGGCCATAAAAAAAACATGCCTCCAAAAGATGGTTGGTCGGTGCTTAATCGAGTGCAATTAACTTTAAAAGGTATTATTACACAGGCATCATGAGAGTTTCGTGATGTATTAGACAGTTAGTGCAGGTACACTTTATAACGAAGCGCAATTGCAATAATAACTTTATGTTGAAATGTTTTCTGACTTGAGCAGCGTTCACACCGAGGCCTGAGCAAGTTTGAAGCAAGTTTAACTGAATTTTTGTACATTAATTATAAAGTATCAATGCGTTGATTTTGAATACACTTGAAGCTGTAAATTAACTTCTGAATATAAAATTGAACGAGTGGAAAACAATTGATTATTTTTCATTCTAAAGATGTAAACAATAAGACTTGTGTATACAATACATGTTTTACATGCCTATATCCTTTGATCTCCCGATAGAATACATGTAAAAATATGTTGGCACTCAAGGAATAGTGTCTGATTAAAATTAAGTGTAGTCAAAACAAACAGTAAGTATAACTTGTGCAGGTTAGCTTAGTCTTCCAATTAAAAATCAAAGTATTACTAATATTACTTTTTTCTGTTTGAAATGAATAAATATTTATTTTTCTTGTTGTTTAAAATGTAGAAATCTTTTTTTGTGGAAAGATTGATAAAAAAATAACGTTTAGCTCTTGTTGACAGCTCAGTGAAAGCATATTAATGATAAATATAGAATAAAGAGACCCCAAGGGTGACTGAAGAATAGAAATTTAGTAACTCTTGGACTTCTCACATGTATGACCGGCAGTAAAACCCTTGCCTAAGTGCGGTATCCGTTTGATTGGGCGGGAAGTATTAATTCGCAGCCACGTCTGGACAGAAGGGGACGTTGTAAACTCCCACGACTTGTGTAAAAACAATTATTTATTAATTTTTTGCTAGAATATCCATCATGTTGAGCATGAATGGTCACTTTACTTTTTTTTTTAAATAAGAGTTAATTTCGGTAATTTAAAAAAAAACATCTATAAATGCAGCTTATTTATTTTATTTGTTCCATTTTTTTTTACTTTTTAAGATTTCATACCATTTCTCTTATTATTATTCCCTTCCATTTGAATGTTGTTTTTTCTATTGAAAAAAGTATATTTTTAAGTTGCAAAATAACTTTTACCTTTAAAATACCTTTTTCCTAATAATTACATTTTGTTCTACAACAACACCCATTCACTTAAACAACATCTATTCAACTTATTTTGTTGGCATTCGAGAAGTAGATATTTTATAAAATGTAGGCATTCCAGGAAGATACCGTCCAGTGAACGCAGCCTCATATATCTATGCAATGTAGGTCTTGTAAACACGTATCTACGTCATACCAGTTATTTGGAAGGCTATAAACACGAAGCATATCCTGTCAGTTAACTGTGTATTATGTCATGTCAATAATAGTGATAGTGATGAAACACGTAGCTTAACATGTCAATTTTAGGCTGATATTAAATACGTAGCATGTAATGTCATGCCGGATTTGATGAAGTTCGTGTAGATCAATATTTAGGTTTTCTATTTGTGGCTGTGTTTGGATATACGTCAGAGGTGGCCTATGGTTATCCATGGGTACCTTTGGTTTGATATTCTATATATCAAAATATCAAACCATTGGTACCCAAAGATACCTATGGGTAACCATAGGCTGCCTTAGGCGTATATCCAAACACAGCCTGTGTTTATAGTGATAGCTATAATGTTTCTTATAAGATTTAGCTATAATGTTTCTTATAAGATTTAGCTATAATGTGTCTTTTCCGTTATAGCTATAATGTGTCTTTTCCGTTATAGCTATAATGTGTAATTTTCGTTATAGCTATAACGTGTTTTTAAGTTATAGCATTAGTGATGAAACACGTAGCATAATTTATTCTGTCAGTTAAATGGTGGAATTATATATCATGTAGCATTTCATGTAAGTTAAAAAGGAGGGTTATAAACGCGTAGCATGGCATGTCAATTATAACGATATTGATGAACAAAGTCAGCTAAAAGGCGGATTTTCAATCACGTAGCATAGCATGTCAGTTATAGTGATAGTAATAAAACACGTAGCATATTTTGTCAGTTAAATGGTGGGGTTTCAATCACGCAGCATGACATGTCAGGTAAAGCAATAATGATGAAACACGTAGCATATCCAGTAAGTTAAATGGCGTGTATTCAATCACGTAGAATGACATGTCAGTTAAAGCGATAGTGATGAAACACGTAGCATATCCAGTCAGTTAAATGGCGGGCTTTAAATCACGTAGCATGGTCGACATGTTAGTTATGGCGAAAGTGATGAAACACGTAGCATGTATAGTGTCAGTTAAATGGCGGGTTTTCAATCACGAAGCATGCCCTGTCAGTTAAAGGGATGGTTATAAACACGTAGCAGGGCATGTTAATTATAGCGATATGGATAAATAAATGAAACACGTAGCTTGTCTTTTAAATGAAAGGGATGGTAATGAAACAAGCTGAAAGACTTCTCTATCAGGAAAGATTACGAAAAATTTCGTATGTCCTATTAATAATAGGATATGGATAGGAAACACGTAGGAAGTCCTGTTTATTACAGGGAGAGTAACAAGCGTAGTATGTCCCATAAAATACGGGGAGGGTTTTGAAACACTTAGCGTGTCATGTCATGTAAAGGGGAGGGTTTGGAATTACGTATCATATCCTGTCAATTATAGGAAGTTTTCTTAAACGTGCAGTATGTCCAGTCAATTATAACGAGAGGGATTACACACGCAATAAGAGCTGTCAAGTAAAGGAGGAATTATTAAAATAGTAGCATATCCTGTCAACTTTATTGAGGATAAGGAAAGACTTTGTATCTCCTGTCGATTTAAGGGAGGTTTTATACAAAATACGTTCCAAATGTTGTCAATTGTTTAGACTAGGCCTTTATATTAGCATATTAATTTTCCATGAAAAGGTTTTTCTATGCAACTGTCATACAAGAGAGCAAGTTTAGCTAGCTATAAAACCAGGTTTAATCCACCATTTTCTACATAAGGAAATGCCTGTACCAAATCAGGAATATATTCGTTTGATATGCCTGAGCTTTTGATTTTGCCATTTGCTAAGGGACGTTCCGTTTTGAATTTTCTTTGTAGTTTCTAAAATTATCACAATAAATTGATCTTTGCCACCAAAATTATCAATGATTTACCGATTGATTGATAACTTAATGAGACTAAAACGCATCTTTAAGTTCAATTTATGTCAAAAACAAACTTTGTAATGTGTTTTTAATGTTTTTGATCTTTGATACGTCGAATAATAACTGTTTTAAGGTTTTAATCATGTTATATGCTGATCAATTATATGTTGATCAATTATACACAATCAATTATAATCAATAGTCGACTTACGATGTAGGGTCTTGAATGGGAGATCTGGTGTTCATATATACCGGTATAATTTTCATTTAGTACTATTCATCATTGTTAAAGCTCGTGTTTATTGATGGAGGAAACCAGTAGATAATTTGGGTAAATACGGCGGTCGAATCGATGTTTCAAATCATTTAGGGTCGCGGAATACTGAGAACCGCTTTTCAAAATCTACAATGTTGCTTACATGTATTACACATTATCATAACAAAATTCTGGTCAAGTTCGATTTTAACAATTTTATTTGATTGACTGAAAAAGGCGGACATGGATATGGTCCAGTGTCAGCCAAATTTCCAGCCATTCATCCCGGTCCTTTCGCAGAACCTACTCATAGGATTTACTGTTTACTTGATCTCATCTTGAATATTCGTGAATTATTTCCCATGTGTTGCAAACATCAAGTAATCAATCCTTATCGATGACGGCTTCTGATTTTTTTGGTCAAAATATATATGAGCAACAACTTTACTCAAAAAGATACTTTACACACACCATCATCTTTGTACAATTCATTTTGTAGCAAAACATCTTTAAGGGTAATGTTGTTGTTCATATCTATATAACAATGACCTGATTCTCACAATGAGGCTATACTGACAGCTTTTACTGTTATGCACTCAATGTAAGAAGTTTGAAGACCTAATGCCAGTATGTAAAACAAAATTCCTAAGTATAAAATCTGAAATCGGACAGACTTCATGAAGCTGAAGGTCGTTATTTGGATATATAGATTTACAATTCTATTTGATTCCCACATTTAAGGGGCCAAAGAGTGGCCTTACCGTACCTTCTTCTTTGGATGTGATTATCAGTATTGAAATACGGTGATTGGAGGAGCCATCTCATACTTCTTATCATATATATAGCTTTAGGCCCTTTTCGTAGTTTTAGAGGAGTTATGTCTGCAAAAAAAGGTAAATTGTAAGAGCTGTTCTTCAGAAGGTATTAAGTAGTACTTAACAGGGTTTTCAGGAATATTGTGTAATCAATTCGATGAGCGATTTCAGAGGATTTAGCGATATCGTCTCTTCTAAAACAACTGGATCGATAGATACCATCAAATTGATCCAGAAAAAAAGATTACATTTGTAAGTTAACTATAACGGCTATTAAGAACGACAATATGTAGTTTACCATTCGTTCTGTTCTTTGGTACTGGCATGACAATACGGATATTGCTTTATTGAAGTTCTCTGTTTTAACTTAGAAAAATAGTTAGAAATCCATAGGAATGCATAACTTTGATTCCTTGTATAAGTTTTGAAATGATTTTTGGTCCTTTTCTCCAACGTTTCTATTAGGATTTGGTTTTGAAATATGTTGGCTTCGAGCATCATTGAAAGGACATCTATTGTCGAAATTCGCATTCTTGGCAGTGATACCGTTAAATTATCAACCTGCATTTAACCATTTGTCCTTATTTTCAAAAATAATAAACAAGCCTATAATGTGACCCATACTTGGGAGCTGAAACACTGTAAATCCATTGTGAATAGAATTGTCTAATACATTGACAACACTGAGAAGGTATTTCCGCCACCCTCCAAACAAACAATAAAAAAAAATATAATGAAAAAACATGAACAACCCTTTCATATCCGTTACTTGCTGAAGTTTTTTTAAATGGAGGTTTGTCAAGCTATATGTTTAATATAGCAATTATTCTCTATGAGATGAAAGTCATCCATGTCATGCTTTCCCAAAGTTAATATCCTTGAATTACAGCAATCAAACATTTCTCTGTTTAGAATAATTTCAATGGATACCTATGGGCAAGCGTTTACTAGTAATTGTTTCAGAATCATTGCTTAATGTTTGAATATACGCATGTCTCTTAGTCTGTTTTGGGTGTATGTGTACTAAAATATACTTTTGATATAGTCGCCATTTTTTTGCTGTATTTGAGATTCAGGATTCAGGATCAATATTACAAATGCTCTAAACATCAACTTGTATACAATCTTTGATTGAAAGAAAGTTCTATTACCATAATCAATAACTTTTCTTTAAACACCACATTAACATGGCTCTGAAAGAACCCATTGTACTCCTTTTAATTAATGCACCTTAATTAAAATTGTGGTGAATATATTTGCTTAATGATTAGGTTTGATTAAAACTAACTTTTATCATCTTATGTAAACAAAACGTAATGCAAATTCCATTAACCCATACTCTTTCCCTCTTTTAGCAGACTAAATGCATTTATTTTTATTTGCTTTAATTTTTCAAGGTAGGAGAACAGCAAACTGTCATACAAAGTCATCGATTTTGATGACGTAAACATCTTGACGGTTAAAAACAGTTGTCAGACTCTTATGTACGAACATGACATTGCAAATGCTTTAGATCTGTGATTAACAATAATTTGCTTACTGAAAATGACGAAGCAGAGTAAACGTCGACGACACATTAACTCTTCAAAAATAAGAAATCAAGATACGTCTTCAACAACAGACAACTGTCTATGCTTATAAAAATAAGGAGATGTGGTATGATTCCCAATGAAATAACTATCCACCAAAGTTCAAATGAAGTGGATGTAAGAAATTATAGGCAATCGTACGGCCTTCAACAAAACCCATACCATATTGTCCGATATGAAAGATCCCGACATGAAGAATATAAAACAATTCAATTGAGAAAAATTTATACATCCCTCACAAAAACAAGACACTAAGTACAGAACTGAGAGTACTCGCAGTTACTGACAGCTAGTTCAAAGCCATTAACAACTAATAAAAAAGATCATGTATCTAAGACTAATAAAAATCAACCAGTACACATTCAACATCCAATGGATTTAATGTAAAGACGTCATTAAAAGTCAGAGAAAAACATGACCTTTAAGATATCGGTATCGACAGATTGTAGTACCGTGAATGTGCATATGTGTATAACAATGATATTTAGTATGGTTTTAATTTACTGATAACAAAATCAATATTTATACCAATAGAAACAATGTAGTATGTCAAGCTGTTTTAAAATGGCCCCTAGTTTAGAAAAGCTGAATAAATTTTACAGACTACAAAATTCTGCCGTCAACATCAAGTTTACAAATAGACAAACACATTAAGATACATTTCATGTTCTAATTTACGACCTGCGATTTATGTTCCCACAAAACATCAGCGTAAATTTTGCACCTAAGGCCACCCCAATTTAATTCTTTGTTCTTCAGATTTTACCATTTTACCACTCCTGTTTTGGAGAAGATTTCTTTTCAGAATAAACAAAAATATTGCTACCTGAATTTTTTTGTCCGCATGCCCCTCTGAAATAAGTTTTGCCTTTTTTATGTCACATAATTTGTATTGCATACAATGCTCCAATCGTTTCAATCGCACATGTGATAAATCAAAAGTCAAAAATTGGAATGTAAACATGCAGGTGTAATACCATCAAAACATAGTACGTCACTTTCGTTTTCATGTTTAAAAAAAGGGTCGAATAAAATGTTCTCTTGAGTTTGACAGTTGTAGGAAATCAACCCTGCATTTCACTGCAGAAAATTTTGTCTGGGTTATAAAAATATATCTGGGGTGTCTCAAAGCACCATTCCTTTTTTACTTGGTGTTCCTATAAAATATTTGGAATATTGAGGTGACCTTGTTACTAAAGCTTGTAAACACGAATAAAGAGTAAAATGTTGCTTGGTTAACTTCCGGTGATGGTTGTTTTCTTATATGCAATGAAATGGTGAGTGAAATTACTGTAGCTACGAAACATGAGAAAAGCTCGGCGAGCCTCGCTTTTCGTCCTGTTTCTAAACCTCGTACAAATAAATTTAATATTTTCCGACGATGTACATATAGACAATCATTCTATTTTTATTTTTATACATTTTTGAATGCTGAGTTTTGACAGATGGAAACCAATAAAACCTCTACTTAGTGCTCGTTCCTTTATCTTCCGTAAAACCTGATATTTTAGAGTTAATACAAAAAACTAACTTTGACCAGGCGGAACGATTATTTATTGGACAATTAGTATTTAACTTATCTCATATCCCGCTGACTGAATCATGAGTGTCTTGTCCGTTCGTCCGTCTGCACTTTTAATTGTATCAACAACTCCCCTAAACCAGACACTAGTTTGCTGTGAAACTTGCGTAGAAGTTCTAGTATCTAACTATGTACCTCCAACTATAATTTGGTCCAAATTATATTTTTGGAATTTAGTAGCAAATCATGGACTTTTCCATACCTAAATTAAAGTCATATGATACTTCAAATTAAAAAAGAGTTGATTATGTTTTATATACTTGAATAGCTGATGTTGTGTTTGCTGCGACAACAAAACTTGAAGTTTTACAAGTCCTATAAAACACGTGTACATGGACTTTCTTTTCAAAATCTTCCGAAATGTACTACTATTGAATAGTTGTCTTCTCGAACTCTAATTCGACGGTAGCTTTTCCGTATGCAGAGACTTTTACCGCGAGACCTCTCGTTAGTACTTCGGCGAGGTATGTCCAAGACACGATGTAGTTTCGATATTGACAACATCGAGGATATCGTATCGATATCAATATGCACTTTTTACTATATGTGTCGCAGCAAACACAACATCAGCCATCGATATCGATTCCATGTTGTCAGCTTAATTTAATACCTGGCACATTTCGTTTCGTTGTTTAACTGTTTTAGTTGTCGATAACAATTCGATATCGACAATCTTCTCTTCGTCTAAATCATCTGTTTATGATGTCAGTATCGCAATTACTGACAATTAGAATTTCCCTTCAATGGTTTACTCTTACATGTATTTTGTTTACTTTTATACGTTTAAAACAAGTGTCGATATCAACAATATCGAATCGATAATCGATATAGCCAGTCTTCTCTTCGTCTTATGTTCATGTTCCAAATGCTTACTGTGGATTCATTAGAATTCGTGGGATACCAATTTTCGCGGATTACGTGGATACAGGTGTACCACGAATTTAAATGTTTAACGAAGTACAATTTTTTTAAAGGCTTGTATGTAGACTTTTGTTAAACCACGAAATCAAATATCCACGAAAATATAATTTGTCTTTTATTCACGAAAATTGGTATTCGCGAATAAAAATGAATCCACAGTATCTGATGCAGTAATCCATAAAACAATTTAGTTTCTCCTGGTTTATTTGTTTGGGCTGTCGATATCAATTTATTATCGACAATTAAAAAAATACTTCATGATGTTCTCTATTCATTTAATATAGTTTAGTTTATGTTTCTTTATCAAATTTTTGCAATTTTGCAATGTAAAAAATAAGGAGGGTACCTTCATTGAATGTTAAGATAAGGAAATGTTATACAATTTCCAATGAGACAACAAACCACAAGACACAAAAAAAATGAGGATTTAATCAACTATAGGTCACCGTACAGTATTCAATAAAGAGCAACACTAATGCCTGCATGATATCGAGTCGATATTTTCGATATCGACGATATGGAGATCAGGTTTTGTCATGAGTGTATAAGTTCGTTGATATTGATTCGATAGCGTGTGGACATTGTCGATATCGACGATATTGACATCTGGATTAGTGTTCGACATGTATATAGCTTTTTGGTATACATTAACCTTTACCACAATACCTCTGGTTAGTACTTTGCAACCGCACAACGCAAATGCGAGGGAAAACCCGTGATGAAAGAAAAGGTAAACAAACGTCGAAGTAAGATAGTGTTAATTGATTCTGAAAGTAAAATTTTAATACAACAAATGATTTAACAACTGTTATGAAAAAGTTTAATTAACAAATATAAAAGTCTTTCGTCTCTCTTATTTTTCACGTGCTTCATGATTCTGTGTTGATTGTTTATTAAGGTCCCGTTCGGCAATAAAACACAGAAGTTAATTATCAGACTGAATGAAATATTTATTGTCGATTATATGTTATGGATTCGTAATAAATGTAAAAGACGGTACAAAGAGGACTAAGTTCAGTAAAAATACATGCATTTGTTTAATAATTTTCTTAACATTATAATTTCAAGAAACTCGTTTCATATGACTTGTATGTCCTTTTTGAATTGCAACCAATCTAATGACTTTCATCGACTTTTTCCACGTCGCTGTCATAATTTAATTTCATTGAACGATAGTATTCGTCTTTCCACCCACATTGACAAGGATATTGATGGTACATTTAGCTGTTATAGCAGTGCATTTATACATTGAATAAATTCAGCCAAATGAAGTACAAATCAATTAACTATCTCAGATATAACATTTATATTATTTTTACATTAATTATCACAGTTATAAATTAATTTGAAAATTACTTCAAAAAGAATTTTTAATTGACGTTTGTAAATTACTAAATCTCTTTATCAAAAATATTAGAGTATACTTTTATCAATTTTTTGACATGTTATCCTTTTACACAATGGTTGGGATAAATTGTCATGACGCTAAGTGTATTGAGTATTTTAGTTGAATGAATTTTTAAATTTGCTTATTATGTTTGCACTTTGTCGTAAATCTGCATTAAAGTGTTTTTTTTATTAAAATATATAACTCCTCTGATAATAATTTAATGTAAAATTTAATGAAGCGAATATCAATTCCGAATAAAATTCATAACTGCGACTTTCTACAACTATTTAGAGCTATATTTTGCTTTGTCGAATGAGGTTTCTCTTTCAAAATCCGTTCGTTCGTTTGTAGTTTACATAAAACTGTATAACTATAACAGCAATAATTTATGGTAATCGCACAGTGAAGAAATTTTTCATAAATCGATTTAAAAGATTGACAACAGACAAACAAACCGAAGCAAGTACACTTATTTCCGCTAACGTGTCTCCAGTAAACTAAATTTGCGACCATCAAATCACCAATTGATGCCGTCGGAGCTTAAAATACAATACAGTTATCTCCTAACTAGATTGGGCCTTTGATAGATGGAAAATCTAATACATAAGACGAATGGTTTTATGTATGCGGATTTCACAAGAGTAAAAATCTTATCCTTTACGCGGTAAACGAGGAACGCTAATAATATGAGACGAAAAGGGGTTCTAGCTCGTAATTTTACACTGTAATTTTCAAAAAACATATTGTATACATATGGTAATAAGCAACAGCATACGCATAATAATTAGCCTTTTCTGAGTATACCGTACCAGTCAGATTCTATAATATAAAAGTCACATTCAACTTCCAACCATCGAGATAATTGATCTATTATCAAAACCATATTACATTCCATACCATGTGGGTTTTTTTTTATATCATAGGAGAGTTTTTATATTAAGTGTTTGTCTGTTTGATAAAAAAAATTAAATGCACATAGATTTTCATGTTGTTAGGCTAATTTGTCAATCGTTATAGATTATTAGATTCAGTCTGATGTATGCGTAGTTTGAAAAAAAAAGCTTAATAAATAATTTGAGGTTGCACTTTTGATAAAAACTCTGCATTTCTGAATCACATTATGTTTACCTTCATTGACCTTTGTTTTTTTGGCCAACAAACAAAGAACCATTTAGATACCCAACACAAAGTACATTTTACAATATAACGAACCTTGAACCAATACATGAAAAATATACGCGAAATGGGTTAATTTGATTTTCATCAACCATTTGAGACTAAATTTCTCTCATCTTTTACTAACTGTCAAGTTGAATTAGGCCGATAGAAGAAACAAGAGGCTCTCCAGAGCTGAATCGCTCACCTGTAATTTTTTGCTTAAATCTTTCATCAATGATTATTTTTGCTTTCCATTATATATTAATGAGTGGCTTAAAAAAAATGCCATTTAAATGTTCTTTGTATCTTTCATATTTTCTTCAAAAGCAAAAAAAATGCATTTTACCCCTATGTTCCATTTTAGCCATATTGGCTATGTTTCTTGACGTACAAGGAAATAAAATACAAAATTTATACTAGATACTCTAAAAATCACTCAGCCCAAGTTTGGCTGAAATTGATTCTGCAGTTTCAAAGGAGAAGATTTTTTTAAAGTAAGCAAACTAGATGAACAAATTGTGAAAAAAAAATTGTCTTTAAAGGGCAATAACTCCTTAAGGGGTCAATTGACAATTTTGGTCATTTAACTTATTTGTAGATCTTACTTTGCTGGACATTTTTGCTGTTTACAGTTTATCTTTATCTATAATAATATTCAAGATAACCGAAAACTGCAAAATTTCCTTAAAATCATCAATTCAGGGGCAATAATCTAAAATCAGATACCCAATTTGGCTGATAATTTCAGGGCAGGAGACATTGGCCTAATGAATACTTTAACTACTTGTCTGATTTGCTCTAAATGCTTTATTTAGTTTTCGAGACTCATATATAAGTCAAAAACTGCATTTTAACCTATGTTCTATTTTTATCCATGGCGGCCATGTTTTCTGAGGAAACAGAAAATAAAACATAAACTTTATTCTAGATAACCTAAGAATCATTCAGCTTAAGTTTGGTTTAATTTGGTTCAGTAGTTTCAGAGAAAAGATTTTTTAAAGTTAGAAAACATGATAAACAAATTGTGTAAAATTGTCCTTAAAGGGCAATAACTCCTTAAGGGGTCAATTGACAATTTTGGTCATTAAAATTATTTGTAGATCTTCCTTTGCTGAACATTTTTGCTGTTTAAAGTTTATCTTTATCTATAATAATATTCAAGATAATAACAAAAAACTGCAAAATTTCCTTAAAATTACCAATTTAGTGGCAGCAACCCAACAATGGGTTGTTAGATTCATCTGAAAATTTCAGGGCTGATAGAACTTGACCTAATGAACATTTTTACCTCATGTCGGATTTGTTCTAAATGCTTTAGTTTTTCAGATGTAAGCCAAAAACTACATTTTACCCCTATGTTCTATTTTTAGCCATGGCGGCCATGTTTTTTTGACGAAGCAGAAAATAAAACAAAATCTTTATTCTAGATACCCTAAGAATCATCCAGCTTAAGTTTGGTTGGAATTGGTTCAGTAGTTTCAGAGGAGAAGATGTTTGAAATAGTTTACACCGGACGGACGACGACGGATGACGACGGACGCCAAGTGATGGCAAAAGCTCACATTTCCTTTGGAAAGGTGAGCTAAAAAAGAGATCTAAGAACTAAAGAAAAAAATGAAAACAACACGTTATAAATTTAATGCGTCCAAAGCGCTTTTCTGGATTTACCTTCATCAGGAACGCTCAAAGCCGAACATTTGAAAGCCAAGGATGTATAAAACCGAAACAGTTGAAGAGCAATATAACTTGTAAAATGTGTAAGGTATTAAACAATAAATTCAAATTTTCAAACCAGTAATAATAGTAGATATAACCTTTTAATAATATGAACATTGAGTTATACTAATTCTAATCAGCTTGATTACCTAGGGTTAGATAAGAGTCAATTACCAATCCGCTATTTTGTAATAACAAATCACTTGATACTTATTTGAGAACACAGACTTGTGTTGTCTGGTGGGCGAATGACCGAATGTGGACACTGTAATACCCCTATTTTTCGGTAACTATGAAGGAAAACTAATAGAAATTGTAACATAGTGGCAAAGTGTTATGATTGACTAAGCTGTGCAGATATGTTGCCTTTCTGTTTGATTGCGTTGTAGACAAAAATAATTCCAAGACTCCCAAGGCCAAGCTGACATTTAAAGTATAGTGAAATAATATTCATCAAATCTTTTAAAAATATGAAATTTATATAATCTTAGTCAAGCTTCTTGTCTTTATGACTGTCATAATTCAACCACAAACAGAAGGGTGTTATGGTGGCCGGTTAAGGCCATTTCGCGTTTTCGCCCTGCGTATTCTATAGAGCAAAAACGCGAAAAACGCGAAGTCGAAAACGCGAAAACGCGAAACTTTTTTTCATTCCGATTTCGCGTTTTCGACTTTTCGCTCTATAGAATATGATGGGCGAAAACGCGAAAACGCGAAATGGCCTTAACCGGCCACCATAGGATGTAAATAGGATTGTTCCAATATGGAAATCGACGGGGGTACAAAAGAAACAATGTATAATTGAATATTATTTGAATGAGTTTTTCTACGAATGAGACAATAACACAAATTCGTCAGAAAAGACACCAAGTAATTAGAAAATATTCAGCAGTTTTTAACCAAATATAGATATTTTAAAAATTACAAACAAATCATCCACCCACATTACGAGCATTGAATTTCCATTTTTGTGTATCGTCACGTCAACTGCAGTCAAAATTTTCCACAATTTCGACCCATTTGACCAATGTCAAATATGTTTTCTTAACATAGATATATTTACATGTGTAAGTATCTTATTTCCTTCAAAAGGATTGACTGTCTTTCCTGAAAATCATTACTTGAAATTCAGGCCTTATTTTCTTTTGTTGCACTGTATCGCGTTAGCTGGGAGGTATATATATATTCCATACAAATGTTTCTGGTAATAAATTTAACAGAATATTGTTTCAAACCAATTTGTGTTATTCGTTGTTTTTTTTTTTAAAGTCGAACATAATAGCTTGATACATGCCTCCGTGACGCACGATATCAAGACAAAATTAAACTTCAATAAAATCTTAATTTGATGCATCCGGCATTGTTTTACATGACAATTATTTCACAAATGACTGGAGAGATAATTAAAATACATGATATGAAAAGATTTAATATCTTTGTCAAACCAACACGGATGAGAACAAAGTTATTGACTTCAAAAGAAAAAAATCCTGTGGACTTGAATTATTTTAATGAAATATATCACTGAGATTGGTAGGAGCACTATCAATGGTGTGGATGGATACGTCTTGTTTTTCGTTAAACATTTGCCTTAACTTCTGGTTGTAGAAGTTTTGGTCTTTAGTCTCCCTTACTGTTATCGCTTCCATAAAGGTATCTGATAGTTTGAATATCAGAATCAAAATTGCGTTTCCCATTTTAATATATAAACAAACAGCTTAAATGACTGGAATTAAAATGTTCAAATCATATAATAGTGGTACAATTTGGCCTGTCTTTTGCATTGGATACAATCGGAAAATTCAAACAAAGGATATTTATCATTCTCTTTTAGATGTAATTGCCATTAGATAATGACCAATTTATTGATATAATACTATCGTAATTTTAGCCTCTACGCTACGATAATAGAGATAGATCTGTAATATTAGTAATAGTGACATTTCTCCATGTTGCAGATGCAATACAAACGACCCTTATCGTCTGTTTTCAGTAGGAAAAGTGCATTTAAATAACAGGACTTCAGTTAGATGTAACCTTATATACAAAAAAAAAATGAAAAACATGTTCCTGAAATAAATCAGTTGAAAAATATATATAAAAAAATGAGATAAAAGAATCATTTATGGAAAGCCAGAGTGAACCATAAATTATCATTATTACCTTTTCTTATACAAATACACATCGATACAAAAACAAACTGTAATCATTATTTAGGCAAAATGTTTTTGATAAAACGCAGAGGCGAACGTGGTAATTAAAGCTGGTCGAAAACTAACGAGACGATGTTCAATTCTTACATTTATCTTTAGATCTCCTGGGTTCCAGTTAGAGATTAAACATAAAAGCTCGATCGTCGAACGCAGTTATTTTAATTTGGAATGTTTGAATGTCCCGTTGGTATCTTTCACTTTGATGTAGACTGAAACTGCGAAACAGCGACAACGTCGCTACGCTGAGCTAACCTTCTCCACAGGGATTATATCTTTCCGTTCTATATTACGAAAAACTGACCAAAATATAAGTAGAGTATTGCAGACTGCATGGAATTAATTTGAACTCTGTTTCGGAAATTGACCTCGCGTCAGAGTTTGACTTGGTCTATATAATTATCAGTAATGAACTGTTTCTGACATCATCTTTGAAGCCAGTGCTTGCCCATGAATCATGATCATAACGTTTTTTTTTATGTTTAAATTTAATAAATTGTCAGTTCAACTTTATTTATTTTATAGATTGATAAAAAGTAATGTTCTTTCACTGCGGTGTGTAGATCTTCCGTTACACTTGTGCATTCTTTCAAAAGGAAAATATTCACTACTACACTTATTCACTTAGGCAGTGACGACGAAGATGCTATGATTCTCTTTTGGTTATAGAATTCACAAATAAATAACAAGAATTAACAAAAAGAAAAAAAAAAAAAAAAAAAAAAAATAGACAGTACATCATACCACATAGCATTTCCTGATCGATTTCATTTGGCATTTATCACCATTAAAGACTTTGTTCTGAAGCGAGATGGTCGCCAGAAGTTATAATTCCCTGTTGATTATACGAAAAGTAAATTCGATTATATAATTATCTAACTTGGTATTTGATTTAGCAGATTTTCTTGTTAGGGAAAGTACAGATTGGGACAATGATAATGAGAAAATGTATTTGTAACAGCATGTGTTTAACGACAGAATGCCTTAAAGTATGGAGAAACAGATTTAAATGCCAACGATTAATCGAATGTGAAGTGATTTTGATTGAAAACTACAGCCTCGAGTAATGCAGTTTTTATGTGTTGCTGACAACATCAAAGGGAGAAATCAATTATAACAGAACGTTACACTATCATTTGAAATATTATCTTATGCAACATGTATTTTTTAACGCCTGATAGAAATAGCTCTGTCATTCTCATGGTATGAAAAATGTTGTTTATATGTGATCGGTTAACCAATAATGTTTAAAAACAACCTATCTATAAATAAGAAAACGTATAAATACAAAAATGTAAGATAATGATATGTTATTTTAATACATTTAAAAAAAAAATGTAATCAAATTTAAAGCTGACGTCAACTTGATTCCAAAAACAACACTATTACATCATATTCTGGCATTGGAACCGTTGCTCTATGTTTTGTCCTCCATAGGAGACATACGGCACGCGGTATTACAAATTTTATATAATATTCCAAATAACTTAGTTAAGATCCGTATGAACTTTTTCTTACCACAACGACATCCCCCCCCTATACAATTAAAAGAAATGGTGTTTTATAAAATGTTCATATATTGATCTTTTGTACAATATTTTTTTAAACACTTCTAATATCTAATTAATAATGTTTGCGGACAAGGCACCATGCAGCCAATATCTGAAGGACACACAATATTATAAAAGAAAACTCACAGAAAACCTTAAATCTTTATTTGATTATTCATATATCTTACATTAACAGTATAAAGATTACGTTAATACTAATTTTCTGTGCTATGCTTTTTTTTTTGGTTACAGAGACAAGTGTTTATCAAAGTATCATTTCTGAAAATAGGCGAAATTGACACGCTTAAAGAAAATTTCACAGCAGACGTTTATATACAGTCCAGATGGAGAGAACCCCAGCTCGACAAGCAAGCAGTTACTGTAAGTTATCAATTTACAAATGAAACAAAATAATAACTTTAAGACATTGTTTCTTTAAATTATGTCACTTAAAATGACATGATAACATCCTCCAGATATTCACAAGACATTTTTCTGACAACTTCTAGTCATATTATAGTTGAATTGTATGTTGATATCTACTTGAATGTCTTCAAATTCCAGGAGAAAACTGTCAAAGCTGCATAAACTGCATTAGTTCTTCCTATCAACATTTAGATATGAGAAACAGCATTACCCGAAGCGTATTCTGTCATAAGTTGTCGTGTGTAGATGTGTATGCACCGATGATAGTATAAATTCAATGTAATTTAAATTACCTCCTAAAAACCATGTAAAATGGCTATTTGTGGTCAAACGTGTTAACTATGACATCTTTATGACGAAGCGGTGTCACCACCAATGACATTGCTGGACTTAAATATTCTCATAAGTTCGTTGAAAGATATTTCTCCAAAATAAACTATTTTATAAAGGTATTGAATATTTAATACGTATTCAAGCAATATAGTCCTATTTATTTACCACCTAGATTACAAAAAGTACAAAGGATTCAAAGGTTTCACTATCTTCCTACAACACTGTAGGAACTACTCTATTTACTTCCATAAAAACCACCATTCAACCCTCCCCTTTCAAATTTTTCATTTTTCTTTCGAAACGCAACGTTATTATAACTATACGAATGTAAAGGCATCTTAAACTGTTAAATGTCTATTATTTGTGCTTATATTTCTATTGTATTTCCCACAAAAAATAATTTCTTGTGGTTATTTTTTTTTTTTTTGGTACATGTACTATTGACCTTTTATGTTTACAGATACCTCAAATATTTGTTTGGATATAAAATGTCCATTTTAATGAACAAAAACCAAACAAAAATGTAATTAAATCACTATGAAAATCACAAAAGTCTGTAGTCTATGTTTGCATGGAAAATATTTTACAACAGATTGTTTATTGGTCGTTATACAGTGTAATACAGTTGAAGTTTTAATGTCTTAATTGTTAAACATATTCTATGGGGCCCTTGTTAACTTAGTTGATTACATTTAGCAAATAATTCCTTTCTTGAAGTATTATTCCGATCGGATACCCAAATATATAGTAAAAAAAAAATGTATTAATAAGATCCATATCAAATACATTTGACATATTAACCAACTGCGTATGGTACGAGCGAGTTCTCTATATATAGTTTGAAGCGCATTTTTGTTTACATAATTATATACGCTTAAAAAAAGCTAATGCAAAAATATTAATACCATACAGTTTGCACGAGGAAGTTACTGCCTATCTCCACTAGAGACCAAAGGACATAGAAGTTAACAACTATAGGTAACCATACAGCCTTCAATAATGAGTAAAGCCCATTCCGCATAGTAAGCTATAAAAGGCCCCGAAATGACAAATGTAAAACAATTCAAACGAGAAGACTAACGGCCTGATTTATGTACAAATCAATAAACGAAAAACAAATATGATATACATCAATAAACGATATAACCTGGGACAGTGGTGCAATAGTACGACATAAGAACAATCCATAAAAATCAGTTGAAAAGGGCATAACTTATCAGATCGATACAAAGAACATAAAAACCCTAACAAAAACACAAAAGACACACAGTACAGATCTGATAGTACTCGCAGTTACTGAAAGTAAGTTAAAAAGCCAATAACAACTTGAATTTCAAAAAGGATCTTCCTTCACTTTATTGGATTCCTAAATTACATTAGTGTCGTTACAAACAATGTTATATTGCTGGACATCCAAGTGCTCCACGAAACCTCTTTCTAAAATATTAAAATTAATTTTCATAAACATTAAAATTTCAAAGCTCTGTTCAAGTACATATAATCTAAGTCTCTTTCCTGTTTGCAATAGTATAAAAACATTTGACTTTTCTATCCTTTACACATGTAATTCCCATGGAATCAAACTGTACTCCTCTTCTTGCCAACTAGTTCCTTCATTCATATGAGGCAGACTTCACACAAGAGCTTCTTTGGAAGAATGAAAAAAAGCTAGCATTATCCTTTAACATCCACTGTATAGATGTTGTCCTCTCGCTAAATAATTCTACGTTGAAAGCATCTACCAATCGATCCTGAAATAAAGGATACACCAGACACAGTTGAGGCTGTCTCTTATCTTCCATTTTTATATAGTGACATTTCAGCAGCGCCTGCATATGGAGTCTATATATCTTAGTTGATACGATACTCCAGAGCTTGCATTATCTATCATAATTCCTTTGATAGAGAGTTGCTGCTCACAAGGAAGCTATTAAACTAAAGATTTCAAATGGTGATATTGATCAATCTAATTAAAATATAGATCTCTGATTTTGTTATACTACTCATATGTAGTATAACGAAATCAGAGATCTATATTTTAATTAGATTGGATATTGATTTAATACCTTCGACAATTTTACGGACGCCATCGCGAGTCAGTTGACCGTTATGTAATATCTGTTTAACAGATGACTACGAATATGTTCCAATTGTCGTAACCATTGTCCATCCTCTTTTCCGCGTATGTGACTTCACCAAATTAGACTTATCGCTGAGTATACTAGTATACTTCCATGAGCAACACGACGAGTGCCACATGTTTATCAGGATCTGCTTACCCTTCCGGAGCAACTGCGGTGACTCCCGGTTTTTGTTGGGGTTCGTGTTGCTTAAGTCTTTAGTTTTCTGTATTTGTGTTTTGTATACTGTTGTTTGTCTTTTGGTCGTTTTTCGTTTTTTTTTGCCATGACGTTGTCAGTTTGTAATCGACGTATGAGTTTGAATATCCCTTTGGTGTCTTCCGCCTATCTTTTATTGTCACAAACTGTGTTTTATGACATTAAAGACAAAAACAATGAACGTTCAAGTTTACAGAGACGTTACTTTTTCTAGAGACCCATTAGAAGATGATATAAGTTGACCTCTTGTCTGTTATTACTTCTTTTTTTATAATTTTGACCTCATATGGAATACGTTGCTGATAATCAGATGTGTCGTCTAATATTCAGTCTTTAATGAATTCAGTTACAGCTAATTAAAATTTATAACTTGCAATTTATAGATTATTCCCTTAATAATTGTCGAGGTACTTATTCGTAACGTTTAAGTATATCGAGGGTACCTATGGGTAACGTTTAGTATATCGAGGGTACCTATCGGTGACGTTTAGTATAAGCGATGTAACCTATTTCTGTGCACATCCACGACACAAATTTCTTAGATAGGCTTTACCAGGTACGACCGAAGCCAAATGTTTGAGAAGCAAAGGTTAATTCATTGAACTATCAAAATCAAAAAGGACGCCAACACAGTAGCCAAAAACTTTTCCTTCGGGGAATCTGAACCTTTAAGTTAGTTTTATTACAATAAATGATAATCTTATAGTCAAAGTTTACAATCAAAATGTATGATTTAACTTTGCCAGTACTAAACAATGGTCAATAGACGGATTCATTCCAATTGGATTGGTTTGAAAGTCTATTAGAAGTTAACATGTCTTGATTAATTTCTGTCTCGTTGATCTTTACCTCACATCTCCTTTTTGATTATGTTAAAAGCTGAATGAACGGAAAATGGATTATTTTCCACTCTATTTATTTCGCTAATATGGCCATTTCAAAGAGGTTTGTGAATTTTACTGAAATATGAATCTTTAAGCTCTTACATCATTGATTTACACTGCTGAAATGTGAGAAACGATTCAAATAAGAAAAGCTTTAAGATTGCTTGAAATTGCAATTGCGACAGAACTAATTAAACAACAAAATAAAAATCTATCAAAATGCTCTAGTTTTATTGACTTTTAAATACGAATCAAATTATTTTGGGTCCTGGTATCCTTCAATGCCAAATTTTAAACGTGCATTAGCAGTACAATATTCTTCCAAATAGCTACGAAAGGTAAATGTGTAAGTAAATACTGTAAATTCAGAAATTATTGCGTGCATTTATTATTGCGAATTTTAAAGAATGGACAAAAATGCAAGATTATATATTGAGATCTCGGGAAAATCGTCATACATGATATATGTATCAGATATTAGAATGCGAGTTCTTAATATTGCGATACTCAACCAGTCGCATTATTTGCATTAATAAAAACCTCGCAATAATTTCTGAATTTACAGATGTTAGGTTCTATGATTATTTTTGAAAATGTAGTTTGGAAGGTGATATTTTGACCATTAAATATTCAAAATCATTAAGTTTCTCAATTCTTTCAATCGTCTGGTAATTAATCAATATACCAATTAATCAGAAAAAGGCTTATTCCGATATGCAAATATGCAGCCTTTACTTGTTACATATAATTTGAAATATAAAACAAAAAAATGTTGTTTGTAAATATCATTAACCGTTTATTTTAGTCAACGGACATCGACTGGAAGAGTTACTGGGACGCAAAGATAAAAGTGCAAAATGTCCTGTCAGAGACCAGACATGACCATTGGAAAGTTTTACAGAAAGAAAACGGAGAAGCTTTTGTTATAGATAAACAAAGAATAAAGGCGACATTCGCGGAAAATTTAGAACTCTTGTTGTTTCCATTTGATATCCAGGTATTTTTTCCAACATATAATCTTGCATCTTTGTGTTAATTAGAGTTATTCCTCTTTATGTACAAGAGAAGGAATTGTAGTATCTATCACAATCTTTTAACCTGGTAATGAATCGTCAGCGAGCGTGAATAGGCTAGCGAACCAAAAACATTCAGAAGATAACAGGTTGGATATCATCAGAGGGTTCAATGAGATTTCTCATATTTAAACATGTTTTGTCGCTCAACCAATGCATCAAATTTCGAAATTATTCCTTAATGTTATCCATTCATAAGTCTATCATCTTAAAACCATGTTACCTATAGTTACCCTCGATATACTAAACGTTTCCAATAGGCCCACAATGATTGTGAATAAATGGCCTTATCAAAGCATTCAGTTTACATAAGATAAAACATAATCATATCACTGTTGTTTTCAGTTGGAAAATGTATAAAAGGTAACTAACCAAATGTAGTTACACATCTTCTCAATCCTTTCTAGTTGAATGATTTTAGTTGTCTGAGTAACTGATATCGTATTACTTTTCAATGAATGGAAGTGTCGCCTTTCATTTAATATCATTTTTATGGTTCATTTATGGTTCAATTGCAAGAACCTTCAATTTTTTACTGAAAATGATACCATTTCTATATCTCCAACACAGACAATCTGATGAGTATTAAAATATAGTCCAAAGGACGAACTTACGACCGGTCCATATAAATACTTCCATTGATTAAAAATAATTATAATTACGGAACGCAAGGCTGTTAATTGCTAGATTTGGAAAAAAAAACATGATGCTACCGGCATCCATTAGTTCGAAATGATGAAGATGTTGCATTTTTGCGACCATAGATGTGACAACAGTAATTGAGTCTACATGTTGAAAACTTGAAAACTGACATAATGACATGATTAATTTTTCAATAGACGCTCATTGTCCAGCCGCAAATATTACATACAAATTCAAAACAATACAATTTATTGACATTTGAATCTAATTTTCGTTGTAAATACCGATCCTTTTACTGCCGAGGTGGTTTGAAACTGAAATGAATTAGGCTGGAATTGTATGTAAATATTTAGTTTTCGAAAATGCAAATAAGATATGACTTATCTTTACGCAACTTTGTTTTCTATGATTCCTCTTACGTTTTTGTTTTGCCACGGTATGAGTATTTGTAGGAAGGTAAATAATTCTGAGCATGTGTGTCACTCTGTTTCTTTTTTGATAAAGGGGACTAAAAACTGATTTGCTACGGTTATTTTATGATTGATAATTTCAGGATTTATCAGTGAATGTCAGTACAGAACATTCCGAAGCTGATGTAGAACTCTTGGAGGAAATCAAAGAAATCTCAAGTGTTCACACAGAAACTTTTGCAAAACAACAAGAGTGGCATTTGTTTGAATTTGTTGAGTTTACACCAAAGGTTTCAACCAAAGAATATGCAAATACCAAATACAAACATCCGGGTCTTATAATATCGTGCAATGCAAGACGCCGTGCAGGATTTTTTGTTTGGAATGTTTTACTTATTATGGTAAGACTTCGCATTTTGGTTTTGTGATTATTATTATTATCAACCTACTTAAAATACAGGTTCCAGAGTGGCGGTCAAAATTTCAGCCCTTCACCAAGGTCCACATAATTTGAAGAAATACCTACTTTATTTCTTGTCTATTTTGTTCTTACCTTCAGTATACATGGATTATTTGATACTAGACGGTAAGCAAAACAATACATCATTATATTATCTATTTATGAATAATTATTTTTTTTATGAAGGAAATAATACAATATCAGCTGGGAATAATAAGTATCTATTGGTTCTAAAAACAAAGGAAAGAAAAGATAGATTTGTAGCCCATGTGCATGCATGGTTAGTTTTTAAGAATGTAGAGAAGCTTTTTGTCGACCAATATCGGTTGATTATTCTGTAATCGCTAACAGTACAACTGTAAATGCATATTCAGCACGAGAACACATACTGATTGGAGGAATCTAAATACTTAGTAGATTAAGAATTAAAAAAAGGATTGCTTTCGATTTCGATCGACTCAACAGAGTGTATTGAGAAAGAGGTAAGACTATTTGATTTACAACAGATTATCTGAACAGTCATAATAACTTTGACTTTAAACAGTCCGGATAAACAGAATTTTACTTTACAAAAGGCCGACTAAACACTCAAAAGAAGATTTCTTTCTACTATTCTTAAACTAATACAATGCACATCATTCTCCCGACAAATGTCATAGATTAAAAGTGTAAACCAAGGGAGACAGGGGCGGATCCAGGATTTTAGGTGGTGGTGGTGGGGGGGGGGGGGGGGGGGGGGCGCAGAATGTCCTACCACAGAGAAGGTAAGTGTCGAAAAAATATACACTCCGGAGTCAAAAGTCGATGTATGAAAATAGTCTCTTAAATCAATCGGGACGAGACTGAGTCACTATACATCCCGTACTATAAGAACACACGTCGATCATTTGTATATTATATATTTCTCATGCATATTTGTTGTCGTATCAGTTACCAACACAGTGTTGATGTTGCTGTCATTACAAAAAAAAAGGTAAAATCTGTTTTAAAAATCATATATAAGTCGTTCGAATCGTGACAATAAAATATAATTTTAATAGTGAAAAAGGTAAAAATATTGATGTGAAGATGTCGGTTCGGGTTTACTTTTGATATTAAATATTCATGTAGTTTTCGTTATATGTACTAATGCTTTTTTGTTATTTAATGTTTACATATTCAGGGTTATATCTGGTCTATATACCAGCTTTGATAAGTGTTTGGTATTACTATAAATTTTCACTTCTTCGTACTATGAACATCAAAATTATTTATTTTGTAAAAATATTTCCTTTCTCCATTTGAACTGTACACGTATACCTAACAACAAAAATATTTTCATTTACCTGTGTTCAAAGTAATTGCAAATGGCTGATATTTTTGTTTTTCTTAAATTGTTTAACATTTCACAGCGGTATAACATATTACTTTAATTATTCTTCCCTTAGTTTATTTATTTTGTATTTACATTGTGACATAGATTAAATTTGTTTGTTCAGTGTAGGTTCACTGGTGTTAATATGTCTTTTGATTGAGTTAAGCCATTTCAATTGATATTTTATAGTGTGTCTTTCTATGTTGCTATGTTACACTATTGTTTCAGATAAGGGTGAAGGTTTGGTACCATTAAAACGTTTAAACCCGCTGCAATTGTTTGCACCTGTCTTTAGTCAGGAATCTGATGTTCAGTAGTTGTCGTTTGTTGATGTGGTTCATAAGTGTTTTTCGTTTCTCGTTTTTTATATAGATTAGACCGTTGGTTTTCACGTTTGAATGGTTTTACACTAGTAATTTTTGGGGCCCTATATAGCTTGCTGTTCGGTGTGAGCCAAGGCTCCATGTTGAAGACCACACTTTGACCTATAATGGTTTACTTTTATAAATTTTGACTTGGATGGAGAGTTGTCTCATTGGCACTCATACCACATCTTCTTATATCTAAGTCTGAAGACTGAAATCAAGCACTCGACTGTGTGGAAAAAATCGTAAACACTATTTTGGTATCAACAGACCAATATCTGGGGAACGGTATTTACAGCTAAACATTTAATCATTTTCTACACTAGAACTCAGAATGGAGGCCAAGGGAAAAATATCGTCTCCTTCCCATTGAAATACTTAAGAATACCAATCAAGTACACTCATAACTTCTCGAGTATGCACATTTCAATCACTGGTGCCAAATCAATAATTTTTTAGAAGGACAATGAATCTTGTTATGATTGCAATAATTACAACAATAGGAGTGGTGTCTTTGTAACTACAAAGTCATGTTAAGACTTAGCACTACTCTCTTCCGTCGCGATCAAACTGACTTTTTGTATTTTTAAAACAGAACTTAATATCTCAAGATTATCAACTCTTCAACCCATTCCTATACAGACTTTAAGTTATTAGTCGATATATTTCAAGTGTAATGATATTAAGATATTATTTTTTTTTGTAGACACTCATTAGCTCATTGTCGATAGCCACGTTTTCTGTAGACAGGAACAAACCACAGAATCGACTACAGCTATCGTTTACACTTGTCTTAACTGGAGTTGCCTTTAAATTTGTTGCCAATCAAACTATACCAAAGATCTCTTATTTGACACAATTGGTAAGTTTAATTAACAAATTGTTTTCTAGGCAGTTCAGAGGGGCCTGATGGGTTATTTTCGTTCTTCGTGATCGGCGCATTTTCGCTATCGTGATCCGTTTTTCTACAGATTTTTTTTTTTTATATTTTCGTGATCCGTGATCATGGAAATTTTTTTTCTGTGAATCGTGATTGACAAAAAAATCAACTCGTGAATCGTGATGAGACCCCCCCCCCCCCATCAGGCCCCACAGTTCAGAAGTTCAGACTCTTCAATAAGAATAACCATAAACACAGTAGGTGTTAAATGATAATGTAAAAAAATACAAGAAAATAACAAACTTCACCAAAATCGTATTATAAAACGTACTTCAAATAAATAATACGAAATAAAGTAAAAAAAAAGAAACTCTTACAAAAGTACCGAACTCCAAGGTAAATCTAAAGGGGAAGTCCATAAAAAAACAGACAAAATCAAAGTACGTTGTCAACCAACAGAACGATTGAAAAACAAGTGTCATATTCCGGACTTGGTACAGGCATGTTTATATGTTTTAGATACATAACATGGTCGTATTAAAAGGGCAATATGTAATCATTTATATATCGATTATGTCAAACATTCTACCAACAATAAAATGTATCTTCCAAATAACCTATGTGATGCGATCACGATGCATTATATGTGTATTGGCATATTTGGAATTTTACGTAGAAAAAGGACCTACCAAAATGGCGGTAGAATGTTAACTTGACAAAATAGCTACCAAACTTTTTTGATTTGAAATCCATCCTGGGATAGACGTCATGGAAATGAGATCCTGATGTATTGTAGGATATTGTTAACAGGTATAAGAATACGAAAATGTTAATGGACCTCACGCCACAAAAATGTAATCGAAATGGCATTTTGAAAACATTATTTGTAATTTATGACCAAACATTTCCATATACTAGTATATGAAACCATTGCGTCAACCTTTCCTTAACCTAAATTCTCTCCGCGCCAGAAGTAGCATAAGGCCTTCACGCTGTTTTAGCGTTTCCGGTCTCTGTAACAAGCTCTTTTTTTTACAGAGTTGGATTGTAAGCCCCACGTCAAACCTTCACTCTGATGGGTCGGGTTTTCTCTCTGGATAGTTCTTCCCGTAGATGATTGCATTACCATGCTAACGGATTTCTATCTGGGTTGTCTGTAATAGCCTTTTTGCACTTGTCCTAAGTCAGGAATCTGATGTACAGTAGTTGTCGTCTGTTTATGTAGTTCATACGTGTTTCTCGTTTCTCGTTTTTATATAGATTAGACCGTTGGTTTTCCCGTTTTAATGGTTTTACACTAGTAATTTTTGGGGCCCTTTATAGCTTGCTGTTCGGTGTGAGCCAATGCTCCGTGTTGAAGGCCGTACCTTGACCTATAATGGTTTATTGTTATAAATTGTTACTTGGATGGAGAGTTGTCTCATTGGCACTCATACCACATCTTCCTATATCTATTTGACTTTCCAGGGTCACCCACAGGGCAGTGGGGCTATTTACCCATAGTTGGGGATTTGGTTTACAGGCATCAGGGCATATTCACTCACCGTTGGGCCTAGCATGCCTCGTATCTAGGGGCAAAACCTCCTTCGAGACCTTGTGGTTCTGCCTAGGGTCGTAAGGTGCTCAGTTGCCATCTGTCACCTCGGGGAGGATCCCATATCTGGGCCACATAGGTACTACTGTAGAGGCTTAAGACTTAAGAGACTGTGACTGGCAGGAAAGACTTACAACCTCGGCTTTCCTTTAAACAGCAAGCTGCTAACCAGTGATGAATGTTGAAAGCAAAAGTGAAAAGCACAAACACAACATGTGCGCATCACACAGTCATTTGACAGACAATTACGTCAAAGGACCTCGTATTTTAAGATGCAACCTCAAGCTGACAGAAAGACGGGCGAAGTCACTGAGACTGTTTTTTTTCTATCTCGGTGCGGCTAGGAAATGTTTCATACATTCCCCCAAAGCAGCCATTGTCATGCATTTATTTTTTTCATGTTAACAATACACAAATTCAACTTCTCACTTCTAATAGTCGTCTGATCTGTATTTTTATCGAGTGTGTCCTCTTTCCGATTATGACAATTTTTCCTGTGCGTGAATTCGCATGGTGGGTGATCGCATGCATAGCAGGAGACACTTACTCTGTCGACACTCCCGGTCTCGATCCTTTTGGAGTACATGTGATTCCCCAGTCTCTGTTTGTTATCTTGATTTGTCTCTTCCGAATTTAATTGCGAGATATGAACATCGGTATTAGTTTTCCGTAAACTACTGTCGTCTTAATATCTCACTGTATGATTTCCCCAGTGGTTAGGAAAATGATCTACTTGAAAATGTGCGTTTCTATCAAACTATGTAATATAGATTTACAAGTATATTTGATTGTTGAAATGTACAAGCTAATGATAATTATCTTGAAAATCGGCTTCCTGAAGGCATTATCAACCTTTCAAATTGTTCACGATATACATATGCATTTCCCTTACGCTGACTGATTGTGGCTGTCAGCGGTTCTAAACTGGTGAATGGTTCGTCAAGTATCATTCATTAATATATTAAGAGAAATTTTACATTCAACTTCTAAAAATAACGCTGATTTAAAAAGCGGTTCAGTAGTTATTTCACAAACAATTTAGTGCAATTGTGTCAAATAAGGACTTTTACAGGTGTCATTCACTGGTCCATTTTTCGGTTTTTGTTTCGCCTTAACGGAGTCAAAAAGTGAGACATAAGAATACTGTTTCCGGCGTCGGCGGCGGCGTCAACAATGTATGAATAATTTGTGATTAGGTCTAGTTTATGGTGAACCACTAGTGGTAGGTCAAAGATATTTGGTATGCAGTTGTATATATTAGCATTTGCACATTTTATTTTCATGGAGATTATTTGGCCTTGCCCCCTAGTCATGGTCTATTGACTTTGAAACTTTTGCTGAGTTTACATGTAATATAAGTATTATTAGTATTAATATAAAAAAACAGCGCGCAAAACGCAAAAAAGGCAAAAGTTATCGTGACTTGGTGGGTTTAAATCCATTTCTACAATGTTCCATATACATGTACAAATGACGCATTCACTTCAATGATTTATATAGCAAAAATGACTATGGTGATCCCTAATAAATTTCATAACAATAAAACGGAAATTGTTCAGTCAATAATATTATTATTATTTTAAAGACAATAAGTAAGACTTATGTTTAAGAAAAAAATAAGATAAGAAGATGTGGTATGATTGTCAATGAGACAAATGGCCATATGAAGCGGATTTAAGCAACATAGGTCACCATACGTCCTTCAACAAATGAGCGAATTCATACCAGTTTGTCAGCTATAAAAGGCCCCGACATGAAAACGTGTAAAACAGTTCAAACGAAAAAAAAAATAAAACAAAACAAAACAACGGCCTGATTTATGACAAAACAACATCCAGATATGACAGATACCAACCACTGACAACCACTGAACAGGTGCACATAGAATTTGGCGGGATTAAACATGTTACCATCCCCTAACATGAGACAGTAGTGTACAGCACGACATAAGAACAAACTGTAAAAATCAGTTGGAAATGTCTTGACTCACCAGATCGGCACGAAGTATGAACATAACCAATGTAAGGACAAAAGACAAAAACTGTTTATCTATGTGAATTAAAAATATTCAACATTTCTTCTAATATTTAGGCGTATTCTACTCATTTGTACGTCTCTCTGCAGGAAATTCGATTTTCTTTATTCCGGAAGGATAAAAGTATTCAGTTCCGTATGCACTAGTTGCTTGCCAAATTTTACAAAAAAAAATATACGTACATGTAACCTGTTACCTAACCATTTACGTAAATACTATCTGCTTTAAAAACATTTCTAAGGAAAATTATTGAATGACTTGCATTTAGCAGTATATTTTTTCTGTCACAAAATATAGGATACTGGAAAATCATCAAACAAAAACAAAATATAAAAAAACTGGACGAGCAACATTAAAATCTAACAGATCCCCAATCAAAGTCGGTTTCAGGGGGGGGGGGGTCAAAATAGCGTAATGCAGTAAGTAGAGTTTTTGATCACGAGTTGCTTTAATTGTACTATTTTTCTTAAGTTAAGTCGTTTAGACTATTTTTACTAGGACCGGTATATACTTGGTAGCATGACGTTTCTTTACCTTGTGTGTATATGGCACGCCATAGTTGTCCTGATATCAGACGAAGATGATGGCAAGTCAGCAGATAAATGGGCGTTCGTCACCTTCATCATACTGTTTTCAATATTTCAAATAGCATTCTTTATTAATGTATTAATACAAGTAAGTAATCGAAGACGAAAACCTACACATAGTTTCTGAACACTTATACAATGCAATTTACCAAAAAAGAAATAACAAAGAATCTATTGACACACAGAGGCTGCAATTTGTAGCACTTCATAAATACCAAACCACTCAGAACATAGGTTAATTTTAGCCTAAATTGCTTACTAGTAACTGTGATTTTGATTTTGATTAAAGACAAACAAACCACAACGACTGTAAATTGATGAATTTCATAATTGTGTTATTTACATTTAATATAACCCTACAAGATCTTAATTTAGAAGGAAACAAAACTGAGAGAAATAGCAAAGAAAGAAAGCCAGGTGTGAAAACTGTGGTTGTAGAGAACAAAAAGATAACACGACTATATCATAGATAATGTAAATTATATAAAAATGTGTTTCTTGAATAACTTTCATTTGGTACGTCCCAGACGAAAGTCAAGAATGGTTCATCGATAAAATACAAAGGCTGCCAACACTTCTACACAATTGTAGCTACCTATAACATATGATACTGATTGTAGTGCACACGATATGCATCTGAATATATTTCATCGAGAACGTTCGAGATCTGAAACAGAAACCAAATACGGAGCATTATATAAATAAAGGCCTTAATAATCAAGGGATCCCTCTTAACCCCTGAAATAAACACGTCTCTGGTCAATATTGCAAGGAAATAATTTTTTAATGACTTATATATTAAAGGGATATAGAAGATGGCGTCATGCAAAAACAATAGAAGAAAAATATGAGGTAAACTTTATAATGATTAACTCTGACATATTGGACAGTCTGTGATATTAAACATCTTTTTGTAATAAACAAGACTATTTTGTGTTCGTTAACCTCTTTGTAATATATAATTAGTAGGAAATGAATTTCATTTGAAAAAGAAGAAAAAAGAGAGTGCATGCTATTCGTAATTAACAATACCATTGAATACTAATGAAGGATCCATATTGAAATACCCAACTGTATGTCATTCGTGATAAATACGTTGTTCACCTCGCAGAAATATTAAACAACATGTCGATGTTTTCTGCAAGTCGTATTATATAAGCTGATTGATACGGGAATTTGGAATGAGCACATTTATGTACAAACCTCGCATAAACCTAACCAACACTATTAAGATATTATGTAAGAGGAAATCCTGAACAATATATTTCCTATGATCCTCGAAGTTTCAATTAAAGATGAAAACAGAATCTTGCGTCACTTATTTGGATGCTAAAATAAGTGCCGTAATAAAAAGGTTTGCTTATTGCTACACAAAACCTCTTTCAAAATTACAATATCGTCTGTGTCGGCAATCATTACCGTTGTCCAGAGTAACTGTAAACCACTACAAAGATACTAAGCTTATAATTTTGTACGCTACTCACAATACAGCTTGTATAAATCAAATGTGAATTCTAAAAAAAAAAAAAACAGTGGTGCTCGAATCAAACTGACATTGGGAAGGTCGAATAAACAACGAAGTTGAAAACATCAAAACCAACAATTCCAAACGAGGGTACAAAAATCCAAGTGTTTCGAATAATTCAACATTTCATAAACTGTAAAGATCAAAAATGACTATTTCAATTATATTTCGAGTCAGCATAGGAGTGCTTGCTACCTAAACATTTCACTTTTCAACCTTTTAATCACAAATAAATAACGAGATCTAAACCTAACCTAGCGGAGGGTTGGACGCCCGCTAACATGTTTAACCCCGCCACATTCTGTATGTGGCTGTCCCAAGTCAGGAGTCTGTAATTCAGTGGTTATTGTTTGTTGCTGTATATTATATTTATATTTTATTATATTTGTTTTTCGTTTATTGTTTGTACATAAATCAGACCATTAGTTTTCTCGTTTGAATTATTTTACATTTGTCATTTCGGGGCCTTTTATAGCTTACTATCTGGTATTGGTTTTGCTCATTGTCGAAGGCCGTACGGTGATCTATGATTGCCAACTTCTACGTAATTTTGTCTCTGGTGGAAAATTGTCTCATTGGCAATCATACCACATCTTCTTATCTTTATACTAAAGACAGATATGAGGCGACTTTGTTTCATACAAAATTATCAATGTAGGTACAGACATCTTGTTAAAGGAATGGAAAATGTTGCCCTTTAAAAATCGACTTCTTATAACAAAAACAAACAAAAAAAAGATTTGAAACTGACAATCTAAATGCTAGATTTGTATCGTGGATGTACCTTTCCAGACAGTTGGCAAATTCACATGAAATTAAATCGTTTTCCTGTTTTGGTCGACTTTTTTATAATCATGTAAAACTGACTTAAACAGTAAAATATCTAGTAAAAACCAAAGAAGCTATTATTTAAATTCGCTGTTAGTTGTATAAAAGATATCTTTCCACAATATTTTCAGATAAAAATTGTGACTTCTTTGTAATAATGCAAAAAAATCATTACAGCTCATTCAATTAACAGTTGTATGCGGATTTGTTTAAAATTGCAGGAAAAGTATCAGAATATTTGTGGAGAGAAGATGTCACCCAAGAAAAAGAAGAGTAACCCATTCAGGAAGATGGTAACTGTCGGATCAATAGCTCTCTCATTGAAACTTTTCTAAATGTTTGTGTCGAAACTAGAGGATTTTCAGAGTTATGCATTTTATATCCATGTCATATTTGTAAATCAATTTTCATACCAGTGGCTCCCATGGCAACAATTTTTTTCCAGCGTTATTTTATTTTTTATTTCTCTTCAGCAAATTACTTTTGAATCATTTTTAAACTATTAGTTGAAAACAAAACTAGGCTTAAAAGCACAGAATGAAAAAAAAAATGGAAAAGGCAAAAACAAAGTCCTTTATAAGCAACGTCCATTAGTGTAAAGGATTGTCTGACCTGAAGCAATTGATTTCATCATAAAATTGCAAAAACCAATGCAATATCAGATATGACTTCTATTATACGTATTTAAGGAATGATAGTAATATTTTTTTCTGTCTATGAAGAAATGACATAAAAAACGTGGTGCACACTAAATAACCCTTGTAGCGTGTTATTTAAAAGTGCGCACCATATTTTTTAGGTTATTTCGAATAGACAGAAAAAATATTACAGTCATTCCTTATAATTCAATTTTAAATTTCATTTTTTAGGAGTAAATCATGAAAAAAAGCGTTGATGTCGTCACGGTCACATGACAAAATTATGTCTATGACCTGATAGACAAAAAACTTTCAGCCAATCAGATGACGTGTTACATCCAAAAATAAATTATTGCGAAATAAGTCAGCTTCCCTAAATAATATCCGACAAAGGCAAACAATAGTAATAAAAGCTACGTTGATGAAGTTGGTTAGCTGAATCCAAATTTTATTTTTGTACGAATTTTCTTTAGAAGGCAATATAAATCACCAACATCAACATACATTTACACATACGTAACATATATGGGTAGTAAACGTGAACTTACAATAAGCTCGATTTTACAGCTGTAGGTATTTATGTTAATGTTCTTATGATACAAATGTATTATATGTCAAAATAAAATAACTTTGTTACGTTTGAGAATGTTACGAAATAGCCACTTTCTAGTAGCTTTCTCTGAAATTATAATCAGTTTTCTCTAATGTTTCGTTTTAGATATTATATCGTTTAGCCTTTTCTTTGCAAACCTGTTGTTTTATGAGATATTGGTGTTATTGTCTTTCCGTATATAACATGTTATATGGCAGGCGATGTATATAGATAACAGGAGACACGCTGTCGACACACCCGATTTCGATCCCTTTCACCTCAGTTTATGTTTGTTACCTCGATCTGTCCTTTCTTAATCGTTAAACTACTATCGCCTTCATCTATTTTATAACATAACATACTAATGACTTTAATTATAACAGAGGTCATTATATCATTGGCTCTAAAATGTAGAAATGACGTTGAATGCATTGTAGGTCGATCTTAGTATATCTTTTTATTTATTTTTATTATTTCTTAGCAGCAAATACTTTGCTTCATTCTTTATAATTTATCAATGGAGCTAGGAATACACGTGTAGGAAGAAAACTAGTTAACTTATATATGAAAATGTAGAAATGCATCTTTTGCATACAACTTTAAATAGTGCAAGGGATTTTCTGACCTGCAGTTTTAATATAAAATAGTAAAAAATACAACATCAAATATGACTTCTATTGAATATCAGTTAGAATGTCAGCAAGCAAATCTGGTTGTCTCCGGCTTCCGCCAACAATAAAAATTGATCGCCACGCTATAACCAAGCGTGCTGAATGTGGTGATAAACACCAACAATCTAGCAATGAATTAATCACTAAATCACAACATTTCTTTATATGAGTTCATTATTCTTACTATTAGTTTTGCTCTAAGTTATCCATCAGACAATAAACAGGACAACGACCTGGTGATGATATTAAGTTTTTAAAATTTTGGGTTTGAGCATTTCTGATGAAGGTAGATCCAGAAAAGCGCTTCGGACGCGGGAATTAATAAGTGTTATTTTCATTTTAAAGAGAATAACTCTATTATTTCAGTAAAATGATATAAAATCATAAAGTAGAAAAATACCATTCTAATATACATTTGTTCCAACATGTTGCTATTGGTATTCCTTATATATGTAAACAGAGGCGAAAGTTACCAAGGGGACAACCGAAATTCATAAGTTGAGAGAGACTGAGAACAACATGGCAAAAGACAAATGACAAAGAAAAGAGAATCAAGTTCAAAAACACTACAGTCAAACCTGTATTAAACAGCCACTCATGGAATATCATTTTAGATAAAATCAGACTGTGTTGAGTTTTACAACAACAATTAATGACAATGAGTTAAAAAACAATCTATGAAAAAGTACAAGTTAATAGTGTTTGTTTGGGAGTATATTGAGAAAAGGCTTATCAACATTTCTTCAATCTTTCAATTGACTATTATCAGGCTCTATATTAACATTAAAACTGAATTTGTACTTACTTGTAAACGTGTTCAAACAAAAAAAGAAAACTAAAGACTGAGCAACAAGAATCTCACTCCGATTTTTTTTTTTTTTTTTGAAATTCACATCGCTTCGATTAATAAACTAGTACTGATTTTTATGACAATTTGATTTCCAATTATATGTTTGTAAGTTGAATATAGAAGAAAAGATGCCCACTTCAGTTATTTTATTATAATCGTTGAAGAAAGCGAAATAATTGAGCGTAATGGTTTAGACGACAACCTTTTCGCCACAAAGACATGATTAAACCAAATGATAGGCCATAATCATTTTTAAACCAACATATCTTTAACATCAATATTGCTGAATAAGTTCGCGGACCTACTTAAAATCTTCAGCTACTTAAAACAAACATTAACTTATCAAGGGAGCGAATGTTAAGATAGTTGAATATAGACTGTAAAGTTGATTAATCTGAACACTAAGTTGAAAATGAAATTATTTAATAGATATTTGACACAAATAACAATAACTGTATGTATACAATTATTTACAACTATGATCATCATTAACTCATAAACCATTGAGCGCCAGCGACCTGTAAAAAAACCCTTCACAATGTATTTGAATATCACAGTTAATAAAAATAACAATATATACAATGTTTCAAGAATATGTAATTTTTAATTGTATAGATATGATAGGTATCGGTGAAATGGCTACCAAAGTGCTTACTATTGATATCATTATTTAATTTAAAACTATTCTATAGGGAGCAAATATATATAAACGTATTTACACTTTTGGTATTTAGCTATATCTTGCCTCCGAATGACCTTAGATCTACTCCGAATCACCTTTTGACGTCAGGCAACAATCACTTTTTAATTGTGACGTCAAATGTTTTGATTTATGATGTCAAAGTTTACGGGAACCTGTGTGATTTTACGTAATGGCGGACAAATTTGCATACAAGTGTAAATACGTCTATTGTGAGAGAGAGACAAAGTCTATTTCAAAAGTATTCGAAAGCTATTTTTGTTTTAAAATAGACAGAAATATGTATAGCATAAACTTTTTCTACCGTCATTAATTGTTCCGTTTGAGTTGTTCGTATTGGACAAGAGATAAAAAGTAGTTCGAGTTTTGGAATTGATCCAAAATGCGTAATAATATTTGTAAACAGTCAATGCTTTATGTAAAAATCGTGAACATTAGATGAATGTGACATTGCTATAAAGGCTATTCTGACCTTTGCAAAAATAGTCATGAAACCACATCTTTTCTTTATCATGTAATTTTCACTTCCAAAAGAGCAAATGTAAATATAAATAATCTTCAGAAAAAGTTCTCAAAATTGAAAAAGAGACACACACGTACATATAGATATGTTCTTAAAATGTGTGTTATTTCATGTTATATAACATACTTCTATGAAAATGAACATGGAACAGATACTCGAAGGGTAATGGGAAACCATATTTTACTTGCTGGTAAGATACAAGGAAGACGTATCAGCTGTTAGAGGATGGGACAATGGGGCTATAAAATGCTAGTTGGTGATGCCATAAGAAAAAGTATGGATTCCTGGTGGGTAGGAAAAGTTTCAAAAATCATCTTTACTCTAACATTGTTAGACTAATTATGTGTATGTGTGTGTATCTGAAATGCGTCAAAGACTATAAATAAATTATAATAGCTGATATTTCAACAAAACATAAATGAAGAATGTGGATGCAGATGATGCCCCCGCTTGCATCTAACATTAGAAAGGATCTGAGTTTTGTGGTAATACGAATTGTGTATAAGTTTCATATTATTTGGTTGATGCAAACTTAAGTTAGAGAATGGAAACGAAAAATTAAGCAAATTTCCATATGTTGAAGGGCATAATTCTAGAACGGTAAAAGTGATGCCACCCAGATGCAAACTTGATCTGTAGTAATAAGCATTGTGTCTAAGTTTCAAAACATTTGGTTGAGGCAAAACAAAGTTAGAGAACGGAAACCAATTTCGGACAGACAGACGTACAAAGGTAACATTTTATGCCCCCGTCCGATGCGGTGGGGCATAAAAAAATATCACTCAAATGTTGCCAATGTTTTTAGAATATTCGCCTCTCGGCAATATCTTGTGAACACATTAGAAACCTACATGAACTAGATATCCTCAAATATCGTTTGAAAAATATAATATGGTTACACCTCGAGAATATTTAACATAAATACCGTTACTACTGTTTTTTTTTAATTTATAAACATCCTCGTCTTAAACTGTACCAAAACAATGATTGGCTACAATGTAAATATAAATAACAGACCGGCAAGATTTTGTTTTGGTATTAATGGTAATGTATTAATGTTAATAAAAGTACTCGACGCCAAAACTATCGTTGAGAAAATCCTCAAAAACGAAAGGAATGTCCAGCCTAGTTTCGAAGTGTGCATGGCATGACAGCTTTTTGCGAACAGTTCCTCATTTAAGGAGGCCATGAAAGTGATACCTTCATTGTTTATGTACCGCTTACAAATTTCATGTTATTTTGTGAAGTTTTGTTTTCAATTATCGTTTAACATGATAAAATTGTTCTTCCTTTAGCTATTTATATTTAAAACAACAATTCGGACAATCGTCAACATTTGAAGGGACCTTTTAAAATAAAAGACTTTGGACCTAAAAATTTCATAAAATTTTTGTCAACATTTTGACTTATTCTTCGAAGTGTAAAAGGACGGACAGCGGAATATCTTAGTAACGCTTCCGCCGCCGATAAATGTATAACTATCTCATATTTGATATATACATTGAATACCGACATGAACAGATTTATGTAATAACTTTAAGAGCATTTTTTTTCAATAAATACAAAACTATCTGATTTTAACAATGATAAAAATGTAACCAATAGAAGAATAAACTCATTTAATTCTTGAAAATGATTATAGATTAAATATACTTTAATGAAATGAACATGACCCGTATTACACAGCAAGCTGGATACAGCTGTCATTATAATGACAAAAAATATCCCTGAATACTGGTTTTCTATCCAAAATCCACCTTTTCAGAATCAAACCATCGACAACTTAATTTCAAATTATCCCAAATACAAACATAAAACCTTATTTGCTTAAATCGTAACATATGGGAGCAGCTAACAATGTGTTTTTGTTAAATCACTTACTTCAATCAAGAGTTTATTCCTCTTAGCTTTGTCTGATTGTACATATACTTTTATATTTGATCTGATTTCGCTATACTAACTGCACTTTAAAAACCATTAGCTGTTCTCTCCTATGAAATATTTGATTCTGAACAGGGGATTTATCATTTAAAACAATAACGTATAACAATTCAACATGAGAAAATATGAATACCCGAAATAATTTTATATGAATATATCGTACATTTTTGGAATGGCCATCAAAAATCTTCACGATGCTCATAACTTTTAGTAGAATACTAATTACCATAAAACAAACTAAATAGTGTTTGTCCATCTACACTTACAGCATATATACTTGAAGATAAACAAAGCACATTGTAGCTAACTTCGTGTGTTTGCTAAGTAGACTATAAATTTAAATATTAAATTTGTTGACTACATGTTGATAGAGTAACAAAGTAACAACTGGTATTACTACAATAAAATCATGGTAAGGGTAACAGCAGGATGATGGATAAAACATGTTTGGCCAGTTAGTTTCGTTATTAACAATAGCAAATAAAGAATTCACGGTTCAATAAACAAACCAACAAGCAAACTTAAGTTTCATGCACGAGATACTCAATCAAATAGTTTAGCTGTATTATATTCCATAGCACCAATCATCACGATCTTTCATGTAAACAAATGTCTATTTCATAACAACAAGTCATCTTGAGCAATAAATGATTTCCAAATTCAGCCAATCAAATCAAGGTACGTTGGTTGACAGAGGCACAGTTCTTCAATCATTTTATGAACCTCCTTCATACTAAAACGTTTATGAGGTTGCTGTCGCCAGCAACCTAACATGATCTTATAAACACCTTCTGGACAAGTATTTGGACAGTCCAACAAGTTTCCATTTGTTATATAATGAATTACCTGTAAAAAAACATTCATCATTAAAAACGTATAGTCTTATACTGATAATGACTAACTTGAAGGCAAACCGACTTAACAAATATATCAATTACTATCTAATTTGAATTCAATACTTATTTCTAGGGTTGTTATTGCAGTACACAGTTTTGGTTGAAGTTGTTAACCTTAAAATAAGCATATCAAAAATATTTAACTCCAAGGTAAATTCAAAAAGGGGAATCCCATAAAAACTGATAAAATCAAACGTTATAAACCAACGGAACGAGTGGAAAACAACTGTAATGTTCCTGACTTGGTACAGGCATTTTAAGAAAAAAATATTGGGTTAAACCTGGTTTTATAGCTAGCTTAACCTCCCACTTGTATGACAGTTGTTTATAGTTCCGTTATATTGACAAAAATGGATTAACAACCCAAACAGACATAATAGGTTAATGTGACAATAACTGAAATCCAGCAGCCAAAACTGTGTATTATACAACTTTAAATGATCTGTAAATTTCAACTCTGCACAACCTGCAACAACTTGCTGAAAAAGTCGATAGGAACATCTTTTCCCAGGTTTTAGACAAAATACAGAGTTTAGTACCGATTAACATAAATATGTTAAATAGTGTATCTTTGTTGACAGCTAATCAACCTGATTCGTTTCGACATGGTTCTTATCTGCACTCTTTTGTGGTAACTAAACGTAACAATCTAAAGTTTATAGGGTTGATTGAACTTTTAAGGCTATACCTTGTTCTCAAAGAATGGTTGAAAACATACATCTTAAAACAGATACGTGTTGCGAGTTGATAAAATATAACGGTGTCTAATAAAGTCAAAATAAAATTGAACTAAATATGATACGCCCATGCTATCTGTAATTAAGTTAAAAGAAATAAGACGTTACAATCAAAGCATAAAGTGTTATGCATATTAAATGCATATCTTAGCACTATATGAATAAAGGTCACTGAAACCATGTACTACCGAAAAGTACTGCATCAATTCTCAATATTTACGACGTTACAAAGTTTAACTATCTTTAATATTCCGGTTTTTGTTGAAATGAAATGGATACATAGAAGAATTCCTTTGTTGACTTTCAAAATTTCATATAGATTAAATGCACTTTTTAAGTGTAAACTGAGTACATTAAATTGTAAATGTAATATCATTGCATGTTGCCCTTCAAGGACACGACTCATGATAATTATTTCTTAAAGAAATCCCACACGGATGACAAATTAGTACAAGAAGATGTCAATTAACAATAATTTAATGGAGAAAACTGGTGGTAATTTATTTAACATTTAATTTTTCATGATTAAAGATTGACACGAATACTGAAACGTGTTTGTTAAATACCGATTTTTTTCAGAAGTTTAACACTTTTAATGCTTGGCAGAGATATTATCCTTGAGGAATGGTTTATGATATCTTTCCGAAGGGATATCTATTTAAAGTTCCATTGTACTTTCCGAATACCGATGGCTTCAAGGTCTTATTTCATATGGTAATGAGAACGAAAATCAATATAAGAAATTGACATGTGTGAAAACTTATTACACAATAGTAATTTACCAATAGTCTTCAGGTTTCATTGATTAAAACTAATGTGCTTTTGTCCATTCCATGCTTTTGTCAGAAATCGAATTTCGAATCGTATAGATTTTTAGCAATCTATTTTTTGCGCTTTTTATTACCTATGCATTTGTTTCAAAAAAAATTATATACTTTGTTTCATTAAATGTATAACACATGCATCACAAAGAAAGAAATTTTAAAAAATCACGTAAATTCAGAACTGTTCACCGTAAAGCTTGTTCAGAATATGAAATAAAAGTTACCACGACACGGATAAATTATACTATTCATAGCTGTTTACAAGTCAGATAAGCACAAGTTTTGTGATTTGCTTTATCGTATAGTCAACAACAATTTAATTGCTGCTTACACCTTAATTATTAATGGACAAAACACAGAGAAACAAACACAACTGACGAGGATACTGGCTTAGAAAATTCCTAATTATATCTGGCAAAGTTTTGGGAGATCTCGGTCCTCCCCCATATTTCACAATCATTCATATAATATACAGCAAAGATAAATTTGAAAAAGGAAAAGAAGGCGTTTAAATAAATTTAACACGCCTCGTTTACTCACATTAGAAACGTAATTTTTAAAATGTAGTTAGTTTAATTTGTTCCTAGAGATACAACTCATGTAAAGCTATTGATTCAGTATATATTCAAGCTAAGCATTCAGTTATACAAAAGAGTACGACGAACAACGTTTTACATGGTTTATGATTAATTTAGCCGTGACAAATAATATTTATTAATTTCCAGGTTCATATGACAAAAACTCTAGTTTTAAGTGCTTCTGTTTACATATTTGATTTATTGTTGGTTCTACACAGTATGATTATTTAGGTTTGCTTCATTCGTAACTTTGGCGGAAATCCCTAAAGTTTTTTGTTAGTAATTATCCCTTTGTAGAAACTACACATTTTGTCATTTTAAGACGGAGGGATGTGTGTATATTCACCTTACGCTTGGGAAGTTATCATCGTACATTGTGTGAGAGCAATATATCGTTATATACACTAGTCAACCTCTTGATAACTAATACTGTAATATGATGTCGGAGCCTGCGCACTGCACCCGTGTCATCTTCGAATGGTGACACAGCCAAAGACACATTAGCTGTGGTATATTGCATTAGTTATTATCTACTTACAAAAGTATATATTGGTTTGAAATGTCATTTCGGTATACACATGTTTTAAAAACTACCTAGCAATGCTTTTGCGTTTGTTTGCTGTTGTTGGTATTTGTTGTTTAAATATTAACATTGAATTAAAATTAACATGAACAGATAACATCCCATTTTGTGGTGAAGTTATGTTACATGAAAGCATGTCTTCCGTTAACATTGCAACATCCGTTCCATCATCTGAAAGTTGTTTTTAATACGAATGAACTGACAAAATGTTTATGAATGTCGATTTTATGACTTAATCAAATATGAAATAAAGGTATTTGTATCTTTCAAGATTTAACTCAGGATTATATAGTTATGAAATCTTACATACCTCATGATTAGAAAGTTCAAACCAAGGTTGTCGTCCATATGTAAATATTTCCCATAATACAACACCAAAACTCCAAACATCCGATTCGACTGTAAATGTTCGATACAGTAATGACTCTGGTGGCATCCACCTTACAGGCAACATAGTTGAACCCCCAACCTAAAAAAGTTAACAATATATAGAACGTAACAATTTAATTGTTAAATTGCTTTTTGCAAATACAATAAAGATCATAATAATACTATATAAAAGTGAAATAAACGCAAAATATAAAACAGCAGTTGATGTCCTTAACCGACTGTATACACTCACGCAGGAATGTTTGGATAACGTTTTAATTTTCTGAAATGAATAATATTTCTCAAAATTCGGAGTCAAGAACTTTTTGACCAATTGAGAAAAGGTGTCGAAATATTTTCAACCACGCGCCCGATCATTTTTCTATTGTAAAACCTCTAAACTTCGTTATATATGTACTTATACTACACAAAAAATGGCGATCACACATACCTTCAATATTTTATCAACCTGGTTGAAGGAATTGCTGACTTACATCTTGAATTAATTGAAAGTCGTTAATTTATTACTGGCTATATAATTTAATTCATAGTAATTTTAGAGTAACAATAGTTCATGAGAGATTCAATAATTTGTTCAAACTTTACCATGTGTACCAGCGTTGTAGAGAGTGGATGAACACCACAATAGTATTCAACATAACAATTGAAAAGTCGAAGCTAATTCACGGGAAACCATAAATTATATCAATTTTAATAGCAGAAAAAATATACAAATATTACCTAAATTTGTTTTGCAGACGTTAATACAAGCATTTAAATACTATTTCGATTACATATTGTTTTTAATAACGCCTGCATCTGAAAATCTCCCAGAGGATCAACATGTGGAAAAGATGAGGACACCTGGAGTATTTGATGATCATAAAAATGTAATATTCAAACATGTGATGTGAATGTGCTGGTATCAGTATCATGAACTTCAAAATAAAACGGAAGCTTATGGCAAAATGTTTAAAAGAGAGAGTAACATCAAAGCAAAAAGGGTGGTTTTACAGGTCTGTTTAATAACAAAATACCAAACAATTCAAGTACAGAAAAAAGTAAAATAACAAAAATACCGAACTCCAAGGAAAATTCAAAACGGAAAGTCCCTTATCAAATGGCAAAATCAAAAGCTCACACATCAAACGAATGGAAAACAACTGTCATATTCCTGACTTGGTACATGAATTTCCTTATGTAGAAAATGGTGGATTAAACCTGGTTTTATAGCTAGCTGAACCTGTCACTTGTATGACAGTCGCATAAAATTCCATTATATTTGACAACAATGTGTGAACAAAACAAACAGACATAATAGGAAAACATGTCAAAAATAGGGGTACAGCAGTCAACATAGTGTTATAATCTTAATCATTATAAAAACAAACAAATACGTCAACAAAGAAAAACAAAACGGTATATAGACAAAACACATAAGCAAAAATGAAAGTCAGAATTCAAAAAATTACCAAAGCAAAATAACACAATGGCGGGATATATAAGCACCGAGCCACTCCAAAAGGATATTTTCACAAATGAACTAAACCTTAAAGGTTGTAAATACAGCTGTTTCACAAACCACGCCTCTTTTGGGGAGATATATAATATTCATAGATATTTTATTTGTTTACGTACTGGTTCCCAGTCATGATCTCTATGTTTCATCATGTAGAGACATAACTTGGGAATGTTACCAGTATATATACACATGGTTGCGGCGAATTTTGAATTCTAAGGTAGGCCAAAAGGGAAGGAAGGGGTAGTACGGAAGTTTAGTATAAGTTTAAACCCGTAGAAGTTCGGGGCATATAAATGTTGAAAATATGCCGCTCAGCCCTATGTTTTGACCTTTGAATAAAATAGTAGTGCATATCAAATTTCCATTCTAGGATATAATTTTTCACGAAACTTCATAGTAAAAGTGACACAGTTTTAGCCGTAAAGGAAGTTCCTATGGGAAATTGCATTGTCTATATTTACAGAATTGCAACCTATAGGTTAATAGTTTACAAAGACAAATAAAAGAACACTATAACACGTAAATAAGATGATAAAAAACGTGAGAACCTAGAATATATACTTCAAGAAACACCCCAAAATTTACCATTGCCGGTCTTGGCCTTAGTGTTGAGGCTAACCTGGGTATGAGCTCTAACATTTAAATTTTTGTAACCATGGCGTTACAATGAATGATGACAAAAAGGGAGTATACTCTTATTCCAAAAGATATAATATAAAATAAGAAGATTATGCTAACAGTACAACTAAACTCTCTTACCCTATTCTACTCTGGCCTGGAACAAAGGTTATGAATGATGTTTTTATAACAAATGAAAAGGGTACGTAAACTAGTTAACAAAATAGCCAGGTCTTAAGACCGATAAATCAAATAAATAAAATATACGGGGTTCACATATATACATGTTAAAATACTTAAAATGACATTGTTAAAACACTTAGATTCGGGTAGAAACAGGGTTTCATGGAAGATTTGTTTGCTTATTAAAATAATATAGAAACATTAATGTATTTTATCTTGTAAAACTGAAATGTAAACATGTACACAAATGATGTTATATTTACCCTGTAATAATCTGTACTATACACATCTCGTGACATTCCAAAGTCACCTATTTTCACAATCAAATTGTTTCCAACCAAACAATTTCTAGTGGCCAAGTCTCTATGCACAAAATGTTGTGACGCTAGATACACCATTCCAATTGAAATTTGATTGGCTATATGATAAAGTTGTATTACTGATAACGTATCCACATGGCAGCTGTTTTTACTCAAATATTTTGCGTCAGGTCCATGCGTCCTGAAATAGTAGTAACAAATTATTATTAGGCGTAATAAACTGGGGGAACATTAAGCGCAAACGATAAGAGAAGAGAAATTCACAATCAAAAATGACTCTGAACAATACAACATTTGTACAACAGGATGGGAATTGACAAACAAGTTTATTAAAAATACTTTTGTTTAGAGCATAAAGTGATCATATATAACGTGAATTAAAAAACGTCAAATTTTCTGTGAGTACTAAGTCCCTCTCTTCGTGAAAAAGTATAAACAAGCACTCTTGAAATGAATTTTAAAAGAACGCTATTATTTACATAGGAACTAACAGAAAACGTAAATTGGGTTAAGAGACGTGGAACATATTGGTTTTATTAACGCTGCTAGTTTCCATATCAAGCGGAATCCAATATTCACACAGAATGCTTGACGAAATGGATCTCGATCAGTTGCATAGATATATTAAAGTTCTCGTATGCTAGAAAAAAGGTTCGAGATTTCATATGCAGATATTTATCAACCAAATCACGAACAATCAAATTTTATGAATTTAGACTCATTTGTTTAATCACATAGCAAACCGATGCTTTTTTTAGCTGATGCAAGATGCTTTGAAGAAATTTACATTGCCATATATTTTGTAAAAACAAATCTATTTTATTATGGCATGTGTGACAGCAAGATGAAGTCCGCGTGCCACAGATGTTTCCTAAAGGAAAAATGAAGTAGCTTTTTCACCGCTTTTCTTTTGCATGTACTATTTTATTGAACAAAGATTTGTATTTGTCATTGTAATTCCATCACTTGAGAATATAGTCCTGAATTAAAGTTTTATTTGTCTTGACAATTCTTATATATCGATAGTACAGAATTACAAAAAGTCACTCAGATAAAATTTTGTTTTTTGATAATCAAGGTGTGGTTGCTGGTTTACATTTTTCATTGGTAAAAAATTTGTCAAGAAGTCACCCTTAATAGCTTTTCTCTGATTTTGCTATTGTGACAACAGGAAGAAGGCGATAACGACTGGTGACTTCACAAAGAAAACATATTTTAGCTGATTTCTGAAAAAAAGAACTGCATATTTTGTAAAATCATTTGACAAACAAATTTCACCACTGTATTGTGCGCAATGTGGTAAATTCTTTACTCTAGATAGTTCAATTTTTGAACGGTAAAAAAGAGGCTTGCTTACCGTTTTAGATATTTTAACTTGTGTATGAAGATCAATTTGGTGTTTTTCTCTATGCAGCGGTAAAATCTATATTTATTAAATATGAAAAAAATACTGTTTATCTTTATCATTTACCTCAGATAATTGTTCAAATCACCATTTTCCATATATTCAAATATCATCATGTACGTTTCTACTTCCACACATATACCATAAAATGTTACAATGTTTTCATGTTGGAGATTTGTAAGAAGTTCTGCTTCCCGATCAAAATTACTTTTAGCATTCTCCGCATGGACATCTTTTAATGTTTTAATAGCCACCATCGTTACTTCTGTATCACACGGTATGTTATTACAGGAACCAAGAAATACTCTACCAAATGCACCCTCACCAAGTTCTCGTAAAAAGGTGATGTCCGATATTTTTATGTGGATAATTGCTACAAAAGAATATTAAATTGTTCTCTTACACATTCATTTAACATATTTTCTTTATTTAGGCAAACACTATGAGTTTCTTTAACAACCAACAATCAGTCAATCACTCAACTAATCAATTACTGATTATATATATTTAAATGTTTTTATGAAACATTGAAACCTGCCATCATGTCATCGACGTGGAAGAAAATCACTCGATAATTGGTAAAATTTGAGACTCGATTATTTTTGTATGATAAAACTCTATATTCCACATTTGAATGAAAAGCGCTCCAAACGCATGAAATTTATAACGTGTCGTTTTCATTTTTTTTTGCGTGCCTGCTGTCTTCTGTTTTATGTGTCGTCGGATTACTAATCTATCTGTTTTAATTATACAGATAAAAAATTAAAAAAAAACAGTATCAACAATTTGTGCTTTACTTACATGAATTACATTTCGGTCGACATTGTTTATGATATTGTGGATTTTCTGCAATCTGTACGCGTTTTAAGGGCATCAATTCTCGGTTCATAGGTCCATTCTTCTCGTCAGGCCTAGATGTGGGACTTAGTAAAGGGCGATGTGAGGATGTAGATGTAAAAGGAGTTACATTTGGTGGCCTGTTATTTTTTTGTCTGTATCGACGTACCATAAAAACAACAACTGTCATTGCAAGAATCACAACAAACAAGGCACTTCCGGTAGCAATGTAAATCTGTAATATGTAACAAGAAATACAATTTACCACAGTTAATGTAATTTAGATCACACTCCTTAGACAATTGATGACTTGTTTTTGTCGTGAAATATATTAAACTAATTTGGAAACAACATGAAATTGACAGCCGTAAACAGATAAATGAAAATCTGTAAATCGATATAAGACAAATGCCATTCACATATTATTCTTGAAGCAAACCTCGTAAAAACGCTCAAAAGCATAAGCCGTCGTACACAAACTTCAAATTAGTGGAATTGTCAGTTTGTTAGTTTTAACAGTAGTTCAAAGTGTCAGAAAAAAATATTATTACCAGAAAGCATTGCAAAAATGCCCAAAACTCCTTCAAAACTTATTTTGTTCTATAATCGAAGTGCTCTTTACATCGCCACGGTAAGCACATTATCAGGCTGTCTTCTTTTGTAATTTTCGTCGTTGTAAAAAAAAACTATGATCTTCTGATATATTAATTTAAGAAATTTAGTTCATATTATGAAAATTTTGATTAACAATATATTGTATTTACATTGGCATCGAAAAATTCCCTTGAATTGATTTTGTATGATAATTCAAGGAGAATTGTTTTATAAACAAAATTAGAAGAATCTGTAGAAAACTTAAAATGGTGCCTAGTTGCAGAGATTAAAAAATCTGCAGTTCTTTTGCTTACTTGTTGGTATAATATTATTGATGATTTCGCGAATAAATTAATTTTATATTAAGTAATCAAATCTATTTTAGCAAACATTTAACGACCTTCGTGTAATAAATGCACGCAAATGTAGACTATATTAAAGATTCAAACTGATATCGTGATTTATCTATTCGAACCATACCTTTTTATGGTAACATAACATATCAGATATGCAAATGATCCATACAGTGTTGGATGATAAATATTAGATGAACAATGTGCCATATAATTAAAACACAGTTTTGAAATGTCACGCAAATAAAAAAAATCATCTAGTTGTTCAAAAACCTTCAGTGTGAATTATTAGATGTGCTGAAATTTCAGTTTAATCTGTGAAAATCTTTTCAAATAAAAAGCACTAGAATAATGAAATTTTCCTTGTTTATTTCGAAACAGTATTGATTATTTGGTCAAAAACACCTTTCAATCGTTATTCAATTCCAACAAAAGGAAATATACTTTCCTGGGATGAGACTAGGTAATCATTTGATCGTCAAAACGCAATACACGGAAATGCTGGAAAAGCTTTGTCTGAATACTTTAATTGTAAAACGTGAAGTAAATATTTATAAGCTAAACATGAGTCAGAAGTCAATGTCGTTCATTGCATCCTTTAGCATATGTAGGTCATTTTGATGTATATATAAAATGAACATATTGCCCTTAGGCAATAACATGTTACAGGCGATGATAGTCTTTCTTTTTCTTTATATACAAAGACATTTTACTAAAGTGTTGTCTTCTCTGATACATATACCAAAAAAAAAAAAAAAAAAGAGACAATTTTTCGTTCCCTATTGTTAACTTTCCTTTTTTGGAAGGTGACGAGCCTCGTGTGAATGTTTCCAAACCTTTGGATTTGGATTTCAGTGCAGAAATATATGTAAAAATGGAAATTAATTAAATCATAGATATCGTGACCACACATTATCTTAAAACCTTTACAAAGTTCTTTCATAGATACAAAGCTTTTGTTTACTTATGCTATACCTGTGGCAACCTTATTACAGACGGGATATCACATCGGAATACTTACCGTGATGTTGTTTATACAGCCAGATAATTTAGATACGACAATTGTAAAACTTATTAATCATTTGAATAAAGGTTATCAACTTAGCATTGCAGTAAGATATTTGAATATTGTCTTTATTATTAAAACATTTTTTTTGTAATGAATAATACTTTAACTTAATAAGTATTCCTGTATATTTATGAACACTTGTGGTCCTACATCCTACCGATACTTTTATAGCTTACTATACGGTATAAATTTGGCTTATGTTGAAGCAGTACATACACCTATAGTTTTGTTGCATCCTCGTCATTTGATCACTGATGGATAGTTGTCTCGATGGCAATCATACCACATTTATATACTGAATGCAAAACCTATTTTGTTGTTGCCTCTATGATCCTCAGATTGAATTGAACTACATGTTTTATACGTAGCGAATATGGTATTGTACTTTGTATTCTCCCTTTGTTTCTTTTTTTTGTAACCATAAAATAACTTTAAACCTAATTATGTAGTAGCGAATGTCCTGAAAAATCTATGAACGAATAAAAAAAAACAAAAAGATTTGATTCTACAACTCTCTTCAAACATACGTTTATGGAAAATGGTCTAGCGAACCTACAAAAACTGAAGAATGTTTAAAAACAACAACATATCTCAATGAGTAAAAACCCTCTAAGATATGATAACATGAAAATACAAAATAGTAATATAAAAATAAACGACATATTACAATGTACTGAAATATAAATACAATTTAAATAAAATCAATAAACTTCAATACAAAAAACAACTCCTTCAAAATCAATTTGTAAGACGTATATATATTCACTATCCATTTTAACCGTACATTTGGTTCAAATGTCTCGACAGAAACAAACACACTCATTAAATACATTTGTCTATTTATTTTCTTTATAAAAATTATGGATGAAAATTGCCAAACATATATCCTCAAGAACAAGATGCTAAAAACTACAGAATGAACAAAATCAACCACAGAAAAAAAAAAGATAAACTGTATTTGATCCGGTCACGGTGTCATTCTACTTATTGGAAATGCTTACTGTCATTAAATGAAGAAAAATGGTAGTTTGAGGCTATCTAAATAGAAAGGTAGTGCCAAATCACGAATTAAGGCAACAGTAGTTTACCGATTTTCAAATCTCGTAAATCGAATAAACAAAGACAAATCAAGGTAACAATCAAACAATGAGGGAATTGCATGAACTCCAAAAGGAGCGAGACCGGGTGTGTCGACAGGGTAAGCGTCTCATACTATGCATGACATGCGAATCATATTGCTAGTGAGTTTGGAAAAAGTAAAATAAAAAAAATACCGAACTCCAAGGAAAATTCAAAACGGAAAGTCCCTTATCAAATGGCAAAATCAAAAGTTCAAACACATCAAACGAACGGAAAACAACTGTCATATTCCTGACTTGGTATATGCATTTCCTTATGTAGAAAATGGTGGATTAAACTTGGTTTTATAGCTAGCTAAACCGACACCGACATATCGCATCAGGTAATTAATTCGTTATACGTATGTGGTGTCGAATTTAGCTGTTCATTGTCAACTCTGTTGGAGCAGTTTTCTTGTAAGGAGCACACCCCTGTTAATGAAGTCCGTATAGTGTAAAAATGCACAAGCGCAATGTAATAACTGAGATAGGTTTACACGTAGAGATGGAGCAAAGGATATGTTACTGCTGAGAAATGAGAAATTGACAATTAGGAAGTTGAAATCACCTCGTTTGTCATAGATTCTATTTTGAAGCCGTCCAGATGTTTCAATATCGAGGAAAAGATCAAGATATAAAGCAGACCTTCTCCTTTTGATAGTATCATTAATCCTAAGTTCACTGGGATATATGAGATGTAAGGATCTCATTGAAATATAGGTAATTGAGTGACAGAACTTCATCAATATATCTGAAAGTGAAATTAAAGAACTTTGCAAGATGCTTTTTCGTTTTGTCATTGAGAAGGATTTGCATTAATTATTATTCTGCTTCATGTGCATAAAAAAAAGTCGGCTGATAGTTGTGCACAATTAAAACCCAACTGAAACATCGATTGTCTGCTGAAACATCGATCCACCAAACTAAAAAAAAAGTAATCGATATAAAAATCCAGCATCTTAATGATATCATCCTCGGTGTATTTGTCGTGGTAATCAGTGTGATTCCATTCAAAAGTAAGATTGTTCATCACCCCTAAAAAAGTAATTCATAAATTTCAATTGACTTTAGGGAATAGTAGTATAAAGAGTAGAAAAATCAAAGGTTCTGATATTACTTTTAGATATATAAATCATTGATGATGTTCTGTCACCCAATAACTCCAGCTATAAAACCAGGTATAACCCACCATTTTCTTCGGAAAATGCCTGTACCAAGTAAGGAATATGACAGATGGAGTTTTGTGAAGTTTAGGTATCCAGTATAAAGATGAGTTTTTTTTTTTAAAACAGATCATATTTTTCTTCAAAATTAGTTACTTCTTATTTTTATCATTTTTGTCTTTAACAATGCAAATAGTAAAAATGTATTCAATGATATAATTTTACCAAGTGCCCCTAGTTTTGTGGACCTACTCTGGTGTAGTTAAATTCAATATTATCAATTTTTTAAATACATAAAAAACTTACCACCATATTATCAGAAGTTTTCTCTTTGGCAGTGGAGTTTTCTACCGTGGCATGACTTCCAGTATTCAGTTGGTTTGGTTGATCTAGAGGTCTGGTATCTGGCGGTCTATCGCCTTTGTAAATCAAATATATAGATAAGTTGCATAAGACTCCATATAATTTCGAATCTTTATTTATGTAAAAGACAAGAATGCTGATAAACTTAAAAGATTCATCAAGTTAGATCCAATAAATAAACAAAGAATTATAAATTGTGAGGAAAGTAAAAGATATAATTCAAGTTCGCTGAAACTTTTTGCAAGAAATATAGAGAAGGCAAATTCGAAGGAAACGAAATACAAGCTTGCAGAAGTCTTATATAATTGGTGTTGCAAACTAGGAAGAATCTGAATAATCATGGCATGTACAATAAATTTTGTAATAATATTAGGCATATTTTGAACATATCGTTGTGGTATATTTTAATGACCTGAGATTATACGAAGACTCGAATAAATTAAAATGCTTTAAAATACAAGCTACCACAAAAAAAATTATGTCAATATAAAAAAAAAGATGTGGTATTATTGCCGGTCAAGAACCCGTGCAACAACACTTTGATGGGTCCGTAGGTGGCCTGTTGCAAGGCCAAGTTTCTGTCCATATTCAATCTACCCTCATTTTCTAGTGGCAGTCTTAATTTCCCTGACTTTCATCCCGGACGGCCTCTATTACAGGACCTACCTACTGTATTTATTGTTAATTTGTTCTCTTCCTGAATATGCATGAAATATTTGCCACTGGACGATAAACAACCAACAATCAATCAAACAACTGCTTCCCACTTAATCTGGATGGTGAATATTAAGCAGCTGAGATTGCAATTGTCCGTCCCCCTGTCCATCTACTGCGCAAACTTAACTGAAGGAAGGCCATTAAGTCACTACATTGTCTGCATACTTTACGAAAAATGTACATGTATATTATTTAAAAAGAAATACAAGGTCTTTCTATATTTTGAAAGATTAATAAAATGTCTTCTCTATTTCATATCAGTGCATATCTTTGACCTTGAAATCTTCTTAATCGCGAAAAAAGCAAGTTTTACCACATATATTGACTAAATCTTTAAGTCTATTTTCACTGTATATTGTCTCAGCATCAAGATATTTCACCCAAGTGTAGACTAATTTTTCCCATTCCATAAACAAAATTACGTTGCTGTAATTGCGCTTTTATTCAAAACATTTGATTTTTCACCAAAATTATTTGCATGACCTTTTGACGTCTTGAGAGACATTTTAACCTTCATTCAAAAGAAAACCTACCCTAGTTCAAAACTGTTCAAATACACCAATTTTGAAGTTTTTGAAGCAAATAAACCGTTTACCTGTAATTTTTGTACAGTCACAAAAGAACATTTTTGACATTGTCATTAGTTGACCAATCGTAATATTGAGATGATTCGTACTAAAGTCTTGAAACTCGAAATAAGCGTTTTGGTGTTTTAATTTTAATCAAGATCTTGGGACCAAATGTTGCACTAAAAACTTCGTTCATTCAAGAGATTTACAGCATTATTCACACTTTTAAATTTTTTTATCAGATTCCCCCCCCCCCCCCCCCCCCATTATATTCATTTCAGGAAACACTCCATTTGTTCGAAAACGTTGTCATATCCCCAATGTTAACGGCTTCCATCAAATGAAATCATTGTAAATAGTTATCTGCCTTTCGGAAATCATCTAGATTTTACATACAAACGATGTTTCTCTATTACTCACCGGAACTAGATTTAATGAAATCAGCTTCCACTGTTTTACTTGCTCTTCCATAACTATTAGTTGCTACAAGTTTATACAATCCATTATGGAGACCATTTGTCATTTCAAACGTCAAACATCCGGTTTTGTTATCAATTCCGTCGGACGATGAAGAATGATAAGCAGACTTGGTGTCATTGAATCTTTGCCCATTTCTGTACCATTCTAAATATGGTAAAGGGTTGCCGAGTACTTCATACCCTATGCACCAATCAAATTTCCTCACGGGTGGAGATAATCTAAGAATCTTAGGAGCATCTGCAAAATTATGTTACAAAATGTATATTGATCTCTATGGATGACAGTTATTTTACATTAATGATAACTCAGAAAATAGATATGAACACAATAAGCCCACAAACAACTCGTTGTGTCAATACATGCAAAACATATCCTCTCACTATAAAGTTAAGGATTTATAGAAATGTGCTTTTTCATATCATATTCTAAAAGTGAAGACAGCACTCTTTTTTTGTTAATGTACATGGGACAAAAAAATATGTTACAATATCTTACATCAATGTTCATGTAGACATATGCATGTGAAGAATTATTCAACTATTACTGATAACCACAAAACATAGTTTGAACATATATATGCAAAAGTAATAAATAAGTGGTATAAAAGAATAAAATAATAAGTAAGATTTTAAAACGTTATCCGTTGTCAAACGAACGTCGGAAATCAACAATCAACACATATCAGAATAAATACTTTCAAGCATTTAAGTTTGAAAAAAAAATAGTTAACAAGGTGTTTGTTTAAAAGTAAAACAGCATTTCGAGATTTTTGATATACGATTTATATTTGGTTTTAGAAGAAGGTGTGGTTTTTCTTTTGGAAATTAATGACACTAATTTGCATGATTTAATTTATTAAATTGGAGTCCAATTTTTAGCTTTCCGGAATTACTAGATGATTAGTAAATATCCCAGAAAGAAGCATATTCTTGCTTAAATGTGAAAGTCAACATGTGTATTAAATAATAAAACGAAGACTCACAAGACACATTGAATCTACTCGTTTCATATTTCTTTCCCGCCAAACTCCAGGCAACACATTTAAGCCATCCATTATCATCAGAACTAGCATTGTGAATGTGTAATTCTATCTTTGTCTTGTCATTTCCCTGAACCAGGGTGTAGTTTGACTTTAAGTCGTATGTTTCCCAGCTGACTTCCGGTTCTGGTTCAACATCTTTTTTTGCTGCGCATTTAATCACAGTACTTCCAGTTTCATTTACTGTGGTAATACCTGGCGTAATTCTTAGTCTTGGTAACTCTTAAAATAATGTAAACATTTCCTTTTAAATTTCTTTAAATATACCGGTAATGTTTATGTGTTGAGTAGATAAAATTTTGTTTCCACATTGTGTCACTACACTTGGTTAATAACTTAAAAGTAGACTTTTACTCCCCCAGTGTTACATGTGTTAAGTAACAGTGTCATATTTCGCAGGTTTTATATTTTAGAACATACTCACCCCTTCTCGTTCAATGGAAAATCACTATTTTTACATAATGGGTAAATATGTAGTACAAAAAAAACCCCAAAAGGGTGAAAATGTGAACACATAGGTAAAACAACACTTAACATTATTATTATACCAGACCTTAGAGTCAGTGTTATAATATTTTTTAAAGAAATAATGACTGTTGATATATAAAACAAAAGTGATTTTTGAGGGAAAAAACCAATACATTTATCTATAATAAAAGATTATTTATCATTGTGTTTTATGTAAATGTAGGGAATTTGGAAGCACACACAAATTATCAGTTTATCCTCTTCGCCCTCACGAAACTATCTCGGGGCTATTTCATTCCATCTGTTGAAATGACCATTAAATATGATTTATATTATTAATTAACAAATTTAACACTTTAAAATGAACACATATTATGGTGTGATTGTCAACAATAGGAAAGGATCAAATTGTATTGTCACTCGAATATGTGATTATGTTCTAAACTAAGAGACAATGCTGGATGACTGTTTATTTTCATTGTTATGCTCAACTCAAAGTCCTTCTTCCCGTTACTGGAAATGAAGGATTGTTCCCAGACAATTTAAATTTGTACTTGCTTTCTTTTTTCGGTATCTGTGTTTCAATATATATCCATGAATTAAACAATATGTTCATAATACCTTTGTTCAATGAATAACAATAATAAATCGAGACTAAACTGATTAACAGAAACACGTGATTTTTATGTCAACATAAAACTGTAACAGTGAAATCATACACAATTTAATGGCAACGATACATGTTTATTGAATAATAATTCAAAGATTTAAATGTTTAAGAATAATCAACATTAAGGATTATATAACCTGTTGTTGTTTCAATGCTAAACATATGGAAATTTCACTTTCCCTTTGTATTTTTGTATTATACAATTCGGTTAATTATAGTTAGAGGATTACTGCATGTAGTGCTAGCAATGATTTCACTAAAACAAGTCTTTAATACAGTTTTTTTATTGTAAAGGTCGTTTAGAACTTTTTGTAATCAATAAAATGGTAGAGAACATGGAAAAAAGAGAGTAGCCTGGAATTAAAACGTTACAATTAAAATCTCTATAATAAAGTCTGTGGATTTTCTGTAAACTAGTTGGCTTGATTTGCCACAAAGTCTCCATTTTCATTAAATGCACTGAAACAATAAACATTATTGCAGTGAGCGACATTGCCTTTGGTATATGTACAACATGACTTAATATACGGTATTTTTGCAGATTTTATATTATTGCACTTTGAAAATTTCGTATTACACAGAAGGGGTTATAAACCTTAAGCATAAAAATATAAAACCTGTGTAGCTCTCTCAATATAACTCGTGACGGTTGTAAAAATAACCTAATCGGTGACTCAAAAACAAAGCGCGGGAGCCCGAGATGAAAAAAATTAATAGTTTCAGTTTCGATTATAATTGTTCCGATGGCTATTTGATTTGTGTATCTTCGCCAGAGGGGGTCTAGGAAGATTAAAAAAAAGAATATATTTCATCTTGACGTTTGCGTATATAAATAATGTTATCTACTGGACCTGAGGAAACGTAACTTAATGGCGTTGCCTTCGCTTGAATGCATTCGGAAAGCCATGAACATTTTACAGACAGAATTCAATGTATTTATATACATATACCAACCACAATGAGGTATCTTGACTTTTGACAGCTGATAGCTCTGTCTGTTTCCTTCTTCCTTTATACACCTAAGATGATGACCACTATTATCAAGGATGGACGTGTGGTTTTGTAGAATTTTTATCCATAGACTAGAACAGTTGCAAGGTAAAGGATTTTTCTCTAAGCTTCTGTAGTACGAGAAACGTTTCTTTGTGAACATAATAATTAAATGTAGACGACACAAAGCATAACATAAATTTAAGAAATGAGACAAATATTATTTAAAATTACGATGATGCCAACCACTAATATCAATGGTTGATGTGTGGTTTTGTGGAATACAAATACTTATCAAGCTACTAGAACAGAAGCATGACAATGAGATTTTTTTGCTAATCTTCTGTATAAAACCTAAAATGAATAATTACGATATGTCATACGACAACTACTGACGAGGTTCCCGCTTTTATGTCCTCCAAGCATTTATGTGTACCTTTTCGTCGGTTTCAAGGTTAACTTGTTCACAATGACCTCTATATAGACCTATATGATATTAAACGCAGTGTTTTTTCATAGTTACAACATTAAACGTACCAATTGTACTGCACCAGATGCGCATTTCGACAATTAATGTCTCTTCAGTGATGCTCAAGGACAAACTGTTTGAAAGTCCCAAACCTTATACAAACGCTGAAGAGATTGTTAAAATAAAAAAGGACGAAAACAAAGGCCAAACACAGACAAGGAATCCGAGCCATGCATTAAAGTGATAAATTCCTTATATTTAAATAATTTCGAAATTCAACTGCTAATTAAAATAAAACAATACTGGTTTTGTCATGGAAGAACCGAAGTACTGGCTATTGGGCGTATGATAACCTATTGGTATTAATAATATAAATGGTACCAATTTAATTGCATCAGATTCTCATTTCAACAATTACTGTCACTTTGGTAATGTTGCATGTGTGTATGTGTGTCCAATGCTCCATAATTTTAATAATAAAACCGAGTATTTCTTTTCGCTGATTAAGATATAATATCTTATACATTATAAACCATATGATAAGTTTTCTTTTGAAAAAAATACCATAGTGTTTAAAAAAGATAAGCTGCCGTCGAAACGTTGAAAAAGCTATGAGCGACTTGGGAATCGAATATTTTTCGCTATTCAATTTCATTATGTGGTTATTTCTAGAATTGTCACTGTTGTCACAAGAAGTAATGAGTAAACACTAATAACGACCGCTCCAAAAATTACAGGAGCAAATCATTCAAAAAAAAAATAATACGGATTAGACCTGAAAAACGACAGTTCTGTAAAGGGATGTTCAAAATAAGATCTAAAGTATTTAAAGACCGGTGAAAAATAAGTAAATTTACTAACAAAATGGTGTAAAGCTTAATGAATTACTTATATCTGAATAATTACAAATATGTTTATTTTATATTTTAACTAATATAACAGCTTGTAGATAACAAACCAATTATTTTGAAGGGCATAATATATTGCCAGATTACAAAACAAAAACAAAACATATCAAAAGCAAACAGACAAGTGTATGGACCAAGAAAAAAGATTTCTACGAATAGCGGAAACAAATTTCAAAAATTTCCGCAAAAATTGTATTTACAAATCAAATCAAGAAATGATACCAGAGTTATTTTTAAGATGTTACATAATTTGAAACTATGAGACGTTACTGCGAAAACGTTCACATTGAACAACTGTGAGTGTTCAGTCCATCAGAAGATTTCGACATATCATTGGCACCAAGGAACGGAAATTTATTAAAAGGAAATGCAAATTCGTCAAGATTAGTGATATAGTAAGGCGACAGTAATTTTCCGATGTTCAAATTTCGTAAATCGATTAAGAAAAGACAAATTAAGATAAAATACAAAAACTGAGGGAATCACATGAACTCAAAAAGGAGCGAGACCGAGTGTGTTGACAGATTAAACGTCTTCTGCTATTCATGCATCACCCGCCATGGGAATCCATACTTAGCCAAATGTCAAAATCGGGAAGTGGACACCATCGGTTAAATTACAGACAAGACGACTATACTGCGCACCTAAAGATCTAACACAGCCAAAAACACGTCCTTAGTGAAGATTTTGTCAACCAATTCGTGATGGTGATTGTAAAACTTATGTAGTTCTTTTCCAGTTGTTGTTTTTTGTATAAGAAGCACCTAACACTTTTCTTAACAAGTTTACCATTCCGCTAAGTGCAAAAGTTGACGAGTTGTTTTTGTAGATAAAGACAATTGAAGTAACGCATTAAACTGGTATTGGTTCCCTGATATTTGTCTTAAAATTGGTAAAGTTTAGAACCTTTTACCCCTTTTTTTTTACAAATTTCCTCTGCGGAAAACATTATTTCCTCAAGGGGAATTTGATTATCCAGATTTCCATGAAGGAAATTTTAAAGCAAAGGATAGCCTTTAAGGAAATAGTATTGCAAAATATTTCCTAAGGGAAAAGTTTTTCCCTCGAGGAAATGAAAATTTCCCCTAAGAAAATGTAGCTTTCCCTAATAAAAATTTAATTTCCCTTGAGGAAATCAATTTTGCCTCATAGAAAATTTGTAAAAAGAAGAGGAACTCTCACAACAGTGGTGCTAGTATATAGTAGAACCATGACAGATAAAATAACGTCTAAATATACTTAAAGCTATTGTTAAAAATTATCCAGCGGTGCTTTGTGGGGTTCTTTAAAAGTTTTGTATAAACAGCAATCCATTATAGTAATTGAGTGAGGCAGCGATAATATGTCACAGTAAGTACCAATCGATTTGATTCCTTCTCAAGTATATGTCCTTCTTTTAATTTTTCTATTAATCAATATTTTAGTTTTGCAGTTTATGCACAGGTAGAATAATTTTTCTTGCATCCAGCTTCACTTTGCTCTGCTTTTGTTTTCTGATGGTTTGCAAGAAATTCATCTATACTCACAATCTCAAAAGCTGTAGTCCGTCAATTACTTCCCAAGACAATAGTCGTATTTGGTTTCTTCGGAGTGTCCTGAAAGAGTTAGTGAAAACGTAATTTCCAAAGTTACAAATGTAATAAACAATTTGACCCCCGACCCTCTTCCAACATTTTAAAATTTGTTATAAAAACGGAGTTTCATTAGGTATGTAGACGCTAAAACACTATCGTCTTGTCATTATGTATTGTATTAAGCAAAATGCAATCACTAGTAAACCAATTTTGATCTGGAATCGTCATTTTTATCTGAAAAGCTATTTAAAACTTGAACAATAAATTATTCAGTTATTTTCAGTCTTTCAGTCAATTTTCACGTACCCAAGTTATTTGAGTACATTTGTTAAGTTGAAGCACCTATTACATACACGATAGTAATTATTTTGAGCTTTGTTGAAGTTATGCAATTTCAGAATAAAGAACCATTTTAGTATATAACTAAATCATGGAAATCTGTCAAATACATGATGTTTTTGGAAACACGATTCTAATTTAATCTAATAGTGATAACATGGAGTGATTTTAATTAATTTATATTGATCGATGCAAGGCAATTTGTAATCTTTTGTGACTATTTTTGAATAAACTTCAACGTTTGTACAATTTAACATTTATATACAGTAAACATTGATCACGTTTAAAACCGGGGTATTTTTGTAAATCAGAAAAGGACGTTGCAAAATCCGTAACTGTTCTTCAGTAAATGGTCGTTTTCAGTCGAAGCTGATTAGTGGTAGAAAAGGCACTTTCATTTTCACTGTGCAATGGCAAATTATTATACATTTATATACAACTACAATACGTATCCAATCAATCATCATATAACATGGCTCATTTTCATGTTGTTATGTCTGACTGGGGAAAAATGGTACGTGTACCCACATTTTATTTCTTACTATATGTTTTACAAGTTTAAATACCATTAACCGCGATATTGTTAACTTCTATCTGGACAACTTCTATTTGAGTTAAACAGTCAACATGAACTAAGTTATACATTAAATAATTATTCAATCTTGATATTTAGCGAACCATTCAAATAACGGATATGTTATGACGTTGAAATTTATCTGTGTCAAGAAGAGTCCCAAAATTCTCTGGAAAACGTTTTAACCAACCAACAACCCCAATAACCGATCACCTTGTATAAACGATAGGATTTCGTAAACGTTGCATTTTATTACTAGTATTTATTTGATTTTTTGTCACCTTTTTTGTTAGTACCCTTTTGATAACCGTAACCGAACGTGACCTATTCCCGAATATGACTGTTATACCGAGAGTGAATTTACATTGCTATACGACGTGTCTCTGTGTTTTGTACATCCAACATTCATGTATTTATTTTTGAGGTTTTTGTTATGGTTTCGGTTGAATAATGTGTTATGTCTTATCGTTTGTAGTCCAAAACTATAAAATTGCCATTTTTACCGTCATTGTCATGAAAATTGTTTGGACAAATATTGTGAAAATAATTGTATAAAGTTTGAGATTGCATGTTAGTTACGTTAGCGCGTCACTGTTTTTGATATCCTGTGGTGTTTTTCGTTGATGGAATATGTTCGTTTTTTGTTCAAAGGTTTGCATGTTGTGTCGACTATCATATCATTTTTTTGTTCGTTTCTCTGTTATGAATGTTCTTGCGTGTGTTTGTGCTGTACTTCTGTCACGTAGTGTTTTAGCGATATTTTTTAACATTGTCATAAAGCGGGAGGTTTGGTATGCCATGAAACCAGGTTCAACCCACCATATTTTCTTAAAAAGTCCTGTACCAAATCAGGAATATGGCAGTTGTTATTAAATAGTTCGTTTCTATGTGTGTTGGCATTTGTTTTTGTTGCACTTCGGTGTTCCTGTTGTTCCTTTGTTTTCCTCTTATAGTTGATGTGTTCCCCTCGGTTTTGGTTTGTAACCCGGATTTGTTTTCTCTCAATCGATTTATGACTTTTGAACACCGGTATACTACTGTTGCCTTTATTTGATACGCCACCTTTTTGTTAGTGCCCTTTTGATATGCCACCTTTTTGTTAGTGTCCTTTTGATACGCCACCTTTTTATTTGTGCCCTATTGATACGCCACCATTTTGTTAGTAGATATAGGAAGATGTGGTATGAGTGCCAATGAGACAACTCTCCATAGTGTCCTTTTTATAAACTGGGGATTTTAATCAGGGCTATTACAATGTTAAATACTTTGTAAGTTTAACTCCCGTCCTTTTTAATAATTGACATTCTGATTGGAAACTTTCTCCTTGTTGATAATTCAACAAACCGAGAAAGTTTTGTCCTAAAAATAAGCATTCCTGCATTCAGGGGATATTCATTCATAAATGCTTGTTTTCTGTTGTTGGCATCTACCGGTTTGATATACATTTACAACACTGATCACGTTAGACGTAAAAGTATTTGTAAGAAATTGGACGACAATAAAACTGTTTCTTCAATATCATCAATACAATAAAACAAATTATGCACTAAGCTGTTGTGAGAGCTATGTTTTTTTTTTTTTTTTTTTTTTTTTATCTCAGTTTGAATTGTTAATGTCAAGGTGAAAGTTTATAGACATTCATAATTTGGTCACTTGTTTGAAAATACGCCAAATTATTGTTAAAAAACCATAAAGTACGCCTATGAATCTATGATACAGCGAGTTTGGTAAAGATTGAAAGACTTTAGGAAGATGGTGTTGAATAAATAATGTGAAAATTTTCACTACGTCTTAAATTGCGTTAAATTGTTAGAACAGCTCAGAAAAATGAAATCTTAACAACGACAATAATAAATGAACTGCATTATTACTTTGTGAACAGTACGTCGTAAAACCCCCTTTCACGCATGGCTAAGGTTTACTGTTAATTACAGTTTTTATATTAATCAAATGGACTTGGACAGCACCGACTCATAATTTGGTTACTGGTAATTACAATTTTTCTATCACTCATATGGACCTGAACTGCACCCATAAGAAAACAGGTGTCAGCACTAAAACGTTTTATTTTATTCTATTAATGGAAATCACTAATCCAAATAGATTAATGCGACACTGTTGTCAGAAGCAGACAGAAAATCATCAAAGATTACATTGAAGCACCGATATGACACAACCCATTCGCCGTTGTCATTAACAGCAAGCTACAATTATATTATTCTATACTATGTTTTGACAAACAAGAACAAAAGTGCAATTTAAGGTCCGAAAGGTATTGTTTGTATTAAATTTTGAAAAAGACAACCAGCAAAACGATTTTTTATTGAAATTAATCTTAATCTAAATTGATGAGATTGATTGTTGATGGTTTCCTACATCAAAAAATAGGCTTCACTTTTTTCTTCATTTATCAGTATTCGTCAATTCAAAATCTCCTACAATTAACATGCGAATGACAACTTACCTGACAGAATTACTTGACAACATGTGTAAATGACGTCCTTTATTTTGAATCTGATAACTAGTGAATAAATGCCGAAGTTTATAGCAAAAAATCTCCTTTAGCTTACATAGGAATGGAACCAAACTGTGCAGCATACCTTAACACCATGTGTAATTGACAACCGTATATTTTACTTTCACCAGAAGATTTTCTAATGCCACATCATAACATAAACTTCACCAGTTCTTAATCTTTGAAATATTTCCAATGTCAATGATCTATAGACTTATTCGGAATGTAGTCAATCTTAATCTTGTTACTTCATATTATGTGCTGTTATAATAGACCTACTAGGATTTTGATCAGGTTGCTTTTATTGCAATTTTTTATATGAAGCCTTTTGAATGTTGATTTGTCAACGCAAACCATCCTACAGTTTATATTCGAATTTGAACATTCGTACCACATAAATTCGTTTACCTTATATTTTAGTTTATGATTAGATTTATATTGACGTTTTCCATTAGAAACGATTACTTTATCATTTCTATATTTAGTTACGTTTGTTAGCTCAAGATATGTCCTATAGTAAACATTGAAACACAACAAACCTGACAAAAGTATAATTACCTTAACCAACATGTAGTGGAGAAAATCGTATTCAATGTTTTGTTCAGAATGATTTGTAGGGTTTGCCATACACAAGCATTAACTTCGCTTCTGGAGTTTGTTAACACAAAATCTCTTATACTTTATTTCAGCTGATTTGATGGATTGCAACTTAACAGATGTTCTTTTAATTAAGTTTAGTACATATTATAATATTTACAGTGGCTGTCCTTTGTATTATACACAGGAAAAAAGGGACAACATATACTTGAAAATTTATATTAAAAGACGTTTATAATGGTAGACATGTAAATCAATTGCAGAGAAAAAAGAATAAAGATATATCAAGTATCGACATTTGTTCTATCGTACCCCAAAACTACCACAAAACCAGAAATACTATGGATTCATTATTGTTTGTGGGATAGTTATTGTCCTAGTTTTACGTGTATAGTTTTATAAGATGATCAACAAAATACAAATTAACTATACTAATAATAGACTTGTATGCAGAATTTGTCATAAAAAAAATATTTAAACATTAAATGTACACTTCCATTTGCTTTCCTCAACACACAAAAATTTGAAGCGGGATATAAATAAATCCACTGTAGATAAAATAAAAAAAAGAGAAAATCATAAAATATTTTTTCAGTGCAAAAAATACATACTTATGACGTAATAATGATATCATCAGTAAAACACTATATACTTTACTCTTTGATATTGAATACGTTAAATAATGTCAATATGTGTTCTGTGAAAAGGGTGTAATCATTACCAATTTGATTTTTTACTGCATTGTTCATGGTAAATATCAGTAGTTTGTGAACCTACTCATCTTTCGACGTAACAGCTGTGCAAAACATTGCAATTGGTAATTAGACGTATACACTTGTATGCAAATTTGTCCGCCATTACCTAAAATCATACAAGTTCCCGTAAAATTTGACATTACAATTTGAAAAAGTTGACGTCATAAATAAAAAGTGATTGTTGCTTGACGTCAGAAGGTTATTCGGAGCAGAACTAAGGTAATTCGGAGACAAAATTCAACTAAATACCAAAAGTGTAAATACGTTTATTGTTTTACTTGCTTTTTGTTCAGTTACAAATATGCCATGCAATCATTGTCAATAATAACATATTAACGATAACAAATTAACCTTCCGATTGAATTGGAATTTCTGCACTAATTATAAGCTGATTTATTTTAATTGAACATCAATTTATAGAGACTGACCTTTGTAAATATTTGTGTATACCATTGATTTTATTTGTGCATGATTTGTATCTGTACTTGTGTGTTTAATTATTACGAAAGACCAAATAATATGGAGATTGAATACACAATCATACAGTGTCATTTAAAAAAGGCAAACTTTTCAAAGTATCTAGTTTATACAAATCTCATACCAAATTTCATGCATTTCATATTTATCACGACACACTCGCCCTCGGATGAGTCGAACCTCGGATAAGTCGAATACTTTGGTGCGGTCCCTTCGACTTCTACATAACGAGGTTCGAATTTATACACATAAGATATACACACATATGTAAATGGGTTTACACAATTAAAATTTATGCAGTGACCTTAGCCCAGAGGTTCCTGTACAAGTTGCTTTCTTCCACACTCAAATTTTTCGAAGAAATATGTTTTTCTAAAATCAAGTTTTCTTTCATGCAGTTTTGAAGTCTTTTTATATGAGGTTTGACATCTTGCATCTTGGATCTGTAAATGAAGTACTTTGTCAGTAAAATAACTTTACTTTTGATAAAATTCTATTTATAATTTTCATAGAGGCCAAAAATGACAATATCCAAATTTAGTGAAATTTCGATATGTACTATATAAAAAAATTGTAATTTTACGGTGAAATAATGACTTTTGAAAAACCTCTCTAGACAAATTGTTTTGTTATGCATTGTAAGTCTGACCGATTTCTATCTAAAATGCCTTTGTAAAATCGATTCCTGGTTTTAAGGAGTTTGATCAAGGTTAAATGTCAAACAGAACTCTAAAAAATCACTGGTACGTTTGTCTCAACCATTTTCATCATTATACTCTAAGCTTCTAATAAACACAGATAATTTTCTTCAAATTTGTCATGGTAAGAAAATAACTGATGAAACTGACTTGAACAATTTCTTCACTAAAATTATTGAGTTATCTACCCTAACCCAGATCTACCCTCTTATGTTGTCATATACATATTCATTAAATTCATATATCTGAATTTTTTCACCAAATTTCTTATTTTCGCTTAAGTTTTAGTTGAGGAAAATTAATGTAAAGAAAAGATTTTATGCGAAAAATATATTTATAGTAGTCTGTGAAAGATATTAATCACTAATGAAAATGTGTTGAATTATGCAACAGTATGGAAATAAGGAGAAGTGTGGTATGAAAAATTTCATCAAAGATAACAGGCTTATGAGTATTTATTTAACCAGTAAATTACCACGAAAAATGCAATTGACAAAAATAGTTTGTTGATAAATGATGACGATTGTTGCAAATAAGCTCGTTATTGTGTAGATGAACTGCAAACTGTTCAGAATATTGAAATTAGTCATATAATGGTTAGATCAACTGATTGTCTATTTTGGAAATAAATATATTGGCAACTCCAATGAAACGTATAATTGGTTATCAACTTGACGAAGAAAAAATAAACAATTTATTCCAAAACGATCCAAAATATTCTACTCCAGTAGCAAAAAAGTTCAACCAATAGCTTCATCAGTTTGCATCATTTTTTCCTAGTTGTTCAATTTTTCAGTTCACAAACAAGGGCAAGCAAGCGTGAGCTCATATTTAAACAGAATAAATGACCTCCTAATGATACACGATTGAATGTTGTTTGCATTTGTTTAAACCACATGTATTTTAATACAAAGGTATAAGTATTTAAAATAAATCATACGTTTTTTTAGGAAGTGACTCCCTTATTTACAAATATCTGATGTTTCTGATAATATCTAATAATGATGATGTATTCATTTGCAGGAATTTATCGCAGATGTGTTAATGTGAACGACACAAGAGGTGGAAGTAAACGTCAATCAGACACAAGAGGTGGAAGTAAACGTCAATCAGACACAACATGTGGATGTAAACGTAAGTATTGCACGCAAAACATAAATTATTGACAATAAACATTATAACATATCTTATTTTTTGAAAACTTGACAATCAACCTATCTTTTTGATAAATTATACAGTTTTGTTTTCTGTTTTTAGACTTTTCATGTATACCTTTGTCAAATAAAAAGTAGATATTCAAGACCCATTGGCTTGTAAAACTACAGTTATTTTTTTAGCTCAAATAGAAAAAAAAACCAAAAACAAATTTAATCATCAGAACTGACGGCAAAATAAATAAGAGGGCAACTATAAGACATCAGCTATATCTGTTCAAAACATAATTAATAATCATATGAACAACATAAGAGCTAAATAATTTCAACAGAGGAGTTATTCGCATCAATATGCTAAGAATCGGAAGTAAAAAACAGGACAGACAGTTATATTATACATACAAACCACTCTCAACTGTAAGCAGTAGAATTATTGAAAAATCAAATTATAAAACATGCTACTAATCTAAATGTAATATTCAATTTTAGACAATAACACTATTATTTAATTAACGTGGGTCCATTGTGTGGATATTATGTTTCTACCACTACTGTGATATAAACTATTTTAAAACTTATTTCCTTAGTTGTCATTTTTCATTGAGTTTCTTAATGAAATAAGATTCTCATATTCTTTGCTAATTTATGCTGTGCTTGTTCACAACTTTCATTTAGATTAAACAAGAATATGTGTCCATAGTTCCCCATGTCCTGCTTGCACGATCACACACTTCAATATTCATAAAACCACAAAACTTTTGGTGTATATGGGCTTTCTATGTCTTGTGATTGCTGTTTTATTGACACGAATCCTTAAGCTACATCCCGTTTAGCCGCCGTTTTATTCATAAAAATTCAACTTTGATGAGGAAAGAAGCTACTGAAATACAAAACACATGCTGTAAAATTTGTAACTTCTCGAAATCACCGGAAACCATTGAATTATTCATTACTATCCCAGAAGTAAAACAATGAGGAATGATTCCACGGAGATGATAAATTTGTATGCGCTATTTCGTTTACAATTCATAACAAGCGAGTGTCAATTTCCATATTTTAAGTAAAAATTACTTGCGCTAATTGAACTTTATTCATTCCTATTGTCACATGACATTGTAAGAAATGTAGACGATGGAAAAGAAAACTGTTTAAATTTAAGCCAAGTAATAGTACATATTTAATACATTAATATATCGCTTTATCTGTACTTCCATTCTCAATTGTATGTCTCTTACTTATTAGTAATTGCATATGTTGATTCATTCATATCATCTAAGATTCCTTAATTTCTTTCTTTTTACCATGTTTTTTATTCTTAAACTCAACGCGATCAAGATGCAATTACATAAAAGTTGTTTCCAATATATAGATTTAAGTCCAGCATTCCGACCGATTTAATCCGACAATCAATGTTAATCTGCGTGGGTGTATGCACAGGAAACTTACTTTATTGATTATATGCAAAATATTTCAACGCTATTTAACGTACATTACGAGTTAGTCTTCTAACAAGGCGATTTTTGTACCCAATGATGAATGTTTCAATAATTTCGTTTGAATATAGTATTAATACATCAGTGATATTTGTACAAAAGACTTAGCATATGATAAACATTGTTGGAAAGTCAATGCAGAAGGAAAACAAATAAAAGTTATCTTTCATAGGAAATTGACATACATGTAACCGACAGAACAATATACCAGACAGAACGACATATCATAGTTATAAACAACGATCAACTATTGAAATTAACAAATCGAGAGGAAATAACTTTATAGAGATGCACTAAAACATCATTATATTTAGTAGTATGCAAATGGACAAAAGTAAAGAATATTTAATATAAAACAAAAGAATGGGAGGTAACACCAGGCAACTATCTTTTCTTGTAACTGTATCAAACCACTAATTCATGGCTCTATTGCTTTATGTCAAAGTCAAAGTCAAACAATATGGGGCATTCATAGCCATATGCATTTTGTCTGAAGTTTAACAAATTGTCTGCATTTCATATCAAAACAATACCTTACTACGGTTTTTCCTGACTTTAACTGCATATACTAGAGCACTGGTTCCCGGAAGTCAGGGATGACAAATAAATGCAACAGTAGTATACCTCTGTTCGAAAAACAGATACTTCTGATCTAAGAAACAGACAAAGTATACCCTTCAATTTCAATTTCATACAATTTTTATTACTAGTATTCAAAATTAACATTCAACAAAGTTCTTTAGCTTTCATATCATACCAAAACTACCTAAATGTTTTACATATTTTGATAGTTACAGCTGTGATATGGAACTTTTTTGTGGGAAATATGAACTACTTTTATTTATGTTCTTCCTTACCAGGCCAGAATTAGTGGTTCTACATCTAGTTCATTCACGAAGTGACAACTGTTCAATAAAATTGCAAGTAAAAAAGCAAATTCAACAAAAATAAAATAAATCTAGACACAAATACAAATAGAAGTTGATCATTCATTATTAGTTTCCCTTTCTGTGCACCAATCAGGTGCTAACTGTAAATTTTAAAACAATTAAATAAAAACGAGTATTAATTATAAACCAGATAGTTTTCTTAGTCACAGACACATGCAAATTCTTCTATGGCAGATAATCAGATATTTTCACCAAACTATAACATTTATGGAAAAGAGCACAACATGAAAGGCGGTATTACTAATAGCCACAAGTAATTTACCTATGCCTGAACTGCAGACTAACTGTGGATATGTGTGGGATAAAATCAACTTAGCTGGTAGTTAAGATATGTCATGTTGCCTCATATCATAAAACGGATACGTCAAATGAAGAAAACTTTAAAGTAATGGGTCGTAGTCTTGACAGTACAACAGAAAATCCCTTTCTAATAGTTGGTGGTTATTTGAACCCTACAATCAGACTCCACTTGTGAGGAAAGGCACTTAATGTTTGGCGACATCTTAGTCGATAAAATACTTGTGCAGCTGATCGAGGAACCAACCAACTCCCAAATACGTTTGATCTAGTGATCACAAACAACCAATCACGCTTAATCATCAAAGGAATACCTGGTGTGTCTGAGTACGACATCATCTTGAATGAAAACGACACCAAGTCTTAATCGAGGAAACAAATACCACGCATTGTCCCCTTATAAAAAGAGCAATTAGGTTAACTATTAAACAGAACATGATTGAAACTCATCGAAAGATCAAATAGAAAAAAGCAGAAGAACTTATTGTTCAAAACCAATCTTAACCAGAGTGAAACTAATCATATCAAAAGAGAAGGATAGCCTCCCATTGCTCACAACAAATGCATGTATATGAATACGACGTCGCGACAAATTGTTCAAAAAAGAGAAAAGTCTGAAGATGATCAAAACACGTACAAATTCAAATATATCAATCGAATGGTACAGAGAGAACAACAGCGCGAATATAGAATTTTTATCGAAAACATAGTATGCAACACCTAAAGAGGATAAAATACAGCAATATGAAACGATTCTGGACATACAATGTACATACAACATAAGTTACTCGAACTAAGGGGAAAAGCACCAATACGTACACAGTAATGACATATTACAATCGCATCAAGTGGACATGAATGGCTTTACATATGTGAAAAACCGGTTGGAGGGCTATACATTTGATACTTTTTAAAGACTGTGATATATCGGTTATTTATTTCAGATGAAACTTTGCGTAAAAGGCGACTTATATTTTTTCTTTAAATCTAGTATGTATACGTAATATAATTGGCACTCATTTAGAATTTAGAGTATCGGAGTGTTTATACAACATTTAGGCAGCTGAAATACGTTTGATTGAATATTGGTACATTTATCCGACAGTGGGTGTCTCTTAAATGGTAGATTATTCTTTCGATTGATAATAAATATATTCGCGTATTTCCTTGCAACAGTTATGATTAATAAAATAACTAAAGTTAATTTTAAAATCAGCTGGAAGGGAGAGCTAATTATCATGGACTCCATATAAAATATATATTCACAAACTTATAAGGTAATTAAGGACAGCTGATGTCTACAGAAAACGATTTTATAAACCAAAAACAATACCAAATATAGGGATATATGTCTGGTTTATGTAATCAAATACCTTGGGGTCTATATTCACAATATATGTACTTCTAAATACATCTCTCTGTCATTTGATTGAATGGAGGCAATCATTTGTTTTTCAAATTACATAACAGGCAGTATTTGAAAGCAATAGTGTATCCTAAAAAGGAAGTTATGCTTTGTTGATACCTTGAATAAAAACAACATAAAGTACTCTATCAAATACCATCTTTCAAAGTTTGGTTATTCATTAGTCCGTCAAATTTCATTAATGAATTATAGTTTTACATAATTATTAGCTTTTAGCTTTGATTTCTTGCATCAAAGCAAAAATAAAAAGCCGCCAAAATTTCCTCATTTTCAGATCTTCTTTTTATATCGGGATATATGCAGCAGGTTTACCCATAATACACATATACATTTTTGCTTCGAGATGTCTTACAAAATAATGTTCATGTAAGGGATAGTTCTTTGTGGTTAAGGCTGTTACTCTGAGTTATGTAAAAAGTAAAACAACAAAAATACCGAACTCCAAGGAAAATTCAAAACGGAGAGTCCCTTATCAAATCGCAAAATCAAAATTTCAAACACATCAAACGAATGGAAAACAACTGTCATATTCCTGACTTGGCATCGAATACTTTTTAGTAAAACGGTCATTTATCAAGTATGTCAGTTGTGACATGTCCATGACATTACAGTTCCATCACAAATGACGTTTCTGCACTAAAATGATCAGTAAAAAACATCATATTTATTCACCAATATGAACAATTATTTTGAAAGGTTATCGGTTTCTCGCGGGCAGATAAAATTTAAAAATGACAATCATTAACAAATGCTAAAATCTCGATATGAAATGAAAATACATACTTTGTGAAATAAGAAATAATTTCTTTTAAAAAATAAATATTGTGTGAAATTTAAATTGATTTTTTAAAGCGCTGCTTTTGGCATATTGAGCTAGAATTTATCACATTAATGTCATTCAAGATACTGAACACCTCATTTGAACTTTGGTGGATAGTTGTCTCATTGGCAATCATACCATATCTCCTAATTTTTATAAAGATATGGCAAAAAGAGTCGCATAGTTTCACGATTAATTTAGGTTATTTCAGATTACATTAACGTCAATATCTATTATGATCAATCTGTTCTGCATCTCCTTTTCAATGATTGACTGGGTTGGTCCAATGATTTAGATAGGGTTGGCATTGGCGGACGCCTCTATTAAGTTTGGTCGGAGACTTTGAGGGCCATGGCAATACATTAATGTTGTTATGAGTTAAGAAATCCATGGTTAAATTTGCTGTGTGGGACCGGGCATTGTCCTGCTGAAACATCTTTCTCTGTTGGTCAAAAACACTGAGCATATGTGGCTGCAAACTATCGTCTCTTTTCATGTTGATTCATTAAATTCCTTGGAAAGGCACAAGGTTTGATCTGCGTCTTTTTGGATATTGTTGCCTACATCATGACGCTTCCACCGCCAAAATCTGTCAATTTCCTATACGCAGGTAAAGACGAAACAACCTCTCGACGCCTGTATATATGAGGTTCGTCCATTACATTTTCGGAGATGAAAACGTGATTTAATGCTGAACCGAATTCGGTGTCAATTCTTCAATGTTCTGACCCTCAATAAATGACATGAACGAGCACATGTACATCAGTGTACTTGGGTCTTAACTGAGATTGGAGAAATCTGTAACAGACTTTCTGGGTGGCAATTCTCCTTTAGCTTTGGGTACCGACCAGCAGCAGTGGTTGTAGCATTGACGGTATGATCACGTAGATTGAACATCCTGTTATTCTGATCTTATGCTGTAGTATTGACGCGTCACCCTACCACTTCAAGGGCGGTCTCAAGCTGATCCAGGTTGATTTGGTATCTGCCAAAGGCTTTAGATTGTCGAGCGACTTCAGTTTGAGACTGTCCAGCCTGAGAACGATGACGTTACGTGTACATGTAGCAAGGTCTATTCATTGCATAATGAAATTTCACAGAAACAAAGACAATCGCCTATTCAACACGATACAATCAGTTTTACAGGTGATTGCATTTTCTAACAGTGATCTGTTACTGTTTTCTAGATAACAGACAAAATACATTTCACTCTTAAAAGGGGTCAGTTGACCATTCCGGCCAAGTTAATTTAGATCTTATAGTGTGGAACATTGTTGCTAAAAATAATTTCTCTCTACCTATTATAGTTTCTGCAAAAAACGCAAAAATGAAGAAAAAAAATCTTTAAAGGGCAATAATTCTGAGGTTATATTGACGATTTCAGCCATTTTTGTCTTATTTGTAGAGCTTATTGTGCTGAAGATTTACGCTAGTAACAATTTTTCTCTTTCTATTATTGTTTCTGCAAAAAATGGAAAAGGGATAAACATCTTCTTTCATTGGCAACAACTGTTAAGGGGCAATTGATGATTTCGGCCATGTTGACTTATTTTTAGAACTTATTTTGCTGAATGTATTTGTTTAAACAATTTCCCTCTATTTATCATAGTTCCCGCAAAAAGCACAAAAAAAGATAGAAATCGTCTGTTAAGGGCAATAACTCCTATAAGGGACAATATGACTAACAAATTGCATCTGTAGATATCATTTTGCTGATAATTTTTACTTTTTAAAGATTCCTTCTATCTGCTATAGTTTCTGCAAAAAATCATCTTTCAAAGGCAATTAATTACTCCCACATGGGGTCAATTTACTATTTCGGTCATGTTGAATAATTGTAATATATATATATATATATATATATATATATAAATCTTATTGTGATGACCATTTTCACTATTCAAGTTTCTGACTATCTATAAAAGTATAAAAGTATTACCTATTCTGACATCGGACTCTGACTTCTTTTAAACTGAGTTTTACTGTGCGTATTGCTGTGTGTTTGTTTATTCTACATTGGCTAGAGGTATAGAGGGAGGGTTGAGATCTCACAAAACATGTTTAACCCCGCCGCATTTTTGCGCCTGTCCCAAGTCAGGAGCCTCTGGTCTTTGTTAGTCTTGTATGTTTTTTTTTTTATTTTAGTTCATTGATATGTTTCGGAGTTTAGTGTGACGTCCATTTTCACTGAACTAGTACACATTTTTGTTTAGGGGCCAGCTGAAGCCCGCCTCCGGGTGCGGGATTTTCTCGCTGTGTTGAAGACCCATTGGTGGCCTTAGGCTGTTTTCTGCTCTTCGGTCGGGTTGTTGTCATTTTGACACATTCCCCATTTTCATTCTCCCTTTTATCAAGACTATATCCAACCATATCTAGATTGGCCAAAAATGTACATTTCGGGGGCAATAACTCAAAACATTGGTTTTCAGATTTTTCTAAACATTGACCTGCTGATCCTTTTTCGATGTTTTTTTTAAAAGAAATAAACTAAAAATTGCGAAACTTGCTAACAATTGACAACTCAAGGACCATAGCATCAACATGGTTTTCCTGAAAATTCATTTGATAGACAGACCTAAGTTTGCTGTAACTGTAAGCCCAAAATTGCATTTTACCCGTATGTATTTTAACAACAGCTGCCATATTTGTTCATGAATTAAATTGTGTGATAACATTTTTTTAAAACTAGATTATCTGAGGAAAATTCAGGTAAAGTTTGGTTACATTTGCCGGCCAAGTAGTTTCAAAGGAGAATATTTTTAAAAGTTTATGACGACGAATGGACGGACGGAAGATTTACGACGAAGGACGGACGCACGATTTTCAATTTACAATTTAAACATAATTTTAAGATGACAATTGCTTGCTTATATACATGCATATAACTAACAAAATAATACTGATAACAGAAATTTGAAGACAAAAACCCAGCTGTTATTTATTTCTGTGTATAGGTTGCACTTTGTAAATACAGCTGTTCCACAAACCACGCCTCTTTTGGGGCGATATATAATATTCATAGATATTTTGTTTGTTTAGGGGCCAGATATGATCTCTATGTTTCATCTCATAGAGACATAACTTGGAAATGTTACCAGTATATTTACACATGGTTGCAGAGAATTTTGAATTGTGAGGGTCACCTAAAGTGTAGGTAGGGGTAGTACAGAACTTAAGTATAAGTTTAAACTCTTAGAAGTTCGGGGCATATACATTTTGAAAATATGCCGCACAGCCGTATGTTTTGACCTTTGAATAAAATAATAGTGCATATCAATTTTCCATTCTAGGATATAATTTTTCACGAAACGTCATAGTAAAAGTGGCACAGTTTTAGCCGTAAAGGGAGTTCCTATGGGAAATTGCATTGTCTATATTTACAGAAATGCAACCTATAGGTAAACACACTTTTAGAAGAAACTTAACTTGTTTGATATTGAACAGTTTCTATTACCTCAATACAAGACTCATAACCCTAGTATATTTTTGAGAATTCATTAAGCATGACGCAACAAAAACTACTCCCTAATTGGAACTTAAGAAATGTTTTGACAAAGCAGGTTGACAACAGCAATATACAAAACAGTCCTACAACCAGTAGAATAATAAGTGTAATAAAGAAGAAGACGATTCATATAGACCCTCACACATAAAATTGTATCCTCTAATATTTTTTTTTATCATGCGCAATTGATAAAATAGTTATTTTCGGATTTGCCTTACTATATAATAGTACCTTGGGATAAAATAGTTATTTTCGGATTTGCCTTACTATATAATAGTACCTTGGGATAAAATAGTTATTTTCGAATTTGCCTTAGTACCTTGGGATAATATAGTTATTTTCGGATTTGCCTTAGTACCTTGGGATAAAATAGTTATTTTCTTTTTTGTTTTTGTTTTTTTGTTTATTATTTCCTGTTCAGGATAAATGACGAATTAATAACTTCAATTGAGCAGACAATTTTTGTCTATTATATGCAAGTTGTAAAATGTATTAAATGTACATAATAGGCAGCTAAAGTTTGTTAAAGAAATTCGTTTCACCGATATTCTTATATCTAATACCTGATTAAAACACTATTAAGACCAATTATGTTCAATTCTGTGTGCAGTGTATAGTGTGGATCTAAACATTGTGGTGTGTATAGTGTAGATCTAAACATTGTAGTAAGTATAGCGTCCTGTTTGAATAGTGTGTTTTTTTTGTGTGAAATGGTCCGCAGATCAGTTTTTTTCTAATAAAATTATATGAAATGAAAAAGATTTACTCCTATACTTTGCGTGCGATGTTGCAAGCTTACCCAATAAGTTTCATATTATGAACAGTAAACGGACAATACAAGCAAGTCTAGGTCAACGGTAAATTAATATACCAATTACCGGTTTTATAAGACACATTCCGGAATATGGCAATATAATTTAGGAAGATAATATAAAAGAAGAATCAGATGTTATTGAATCTGTACAAATATCTTGATGATGTTGGAACTTTAACTTCGATTACAAGGAGGACACATTGAATGAAATTTCATCAGGTAATTGGAAAGAATTCTGTCCAGAACAGGCGACAAAAAGTTGTTTTTCATAAAGCTTTTTTTCTGCTGATGTCTTGTCTTTGTCTAGCATGGTCTGTTAAATAGGAGTAATGTATAACTCCACAGAGTACTACAGTTTAATGACAACAGATATGATACCGGATTTATATAAACGCTGTCCGATTACCTTCTCCGATGATAATCAACTACTCTGCGAGCTAAGAACTGATGCAAGTGTTCTAATCAAGGATTTGTATAGTACAAATCCTTGTTCTAATACATCATTTCTAGACACTACTAGAAACCTATGTAGTCTATGTGTAAGAACATTTACGATCCAAACATCTTGTCAATACTTATTGTTTGGCACTACACAAGGCCAATGTTTCCTCAAACTGTGTATGACGTCTTTACACTAAATGCATTGGATATGTACGTATCATTGATATTAAAATATTGAATACATGATTATTTATTACTTGTCACTGGCTTTGAACTAACGTTCAGTAACTGCGAGTACTCTCAGATCTGTACTTTGTGTATTAAGTCATTAAGTAAATAGTTTTTTGTGTTCTGATGATTTTTAAATCCCTTTTTAAATGATTTTTATAGTTTGTTTATATGTTGTGCTGACACACTGTTACATGTTAGGGGAGTGTTGGGCACCCGCAAACATGTTTTATCCCGTCTCATTCTTTATGTGCCTGTCCCTAGTCAAGAGCCTGTAATTTAAAAATTTTTGTTTGTTGCTGTATTTCATATTTGTTTTTCATTTATTATTTTGTATATAATCAGGCTGTCATTTTTGTAATTGTTAGGTTTTTAAAATTTTTCATGTCGAGACTTTAATAGGTTGGTATGCGGTATAGGTTTCACTCATTGTTAAAGGCCGCACGGCAGTTGCTAAATTCTACATTGTTTAGTCACTGGTGGAAAGTGCCTCATTTACATTCATACCACATCTTTTTTTTTGCTATATTCCAGTACTGCTTTGCTTCAATGCATGTGTAAATTTTTGGCCATGGCGTTGTCAGTTTGTTTTCGATCTATGAGTTTGACTGTCCCTCTGGTATCTTTCGTCCCTCTTTTAAAGACAATACAGAGAAATTAACGTATATCTTACAACATGCCTAAGATATTTGAAGATTTTTTCATGATATTTGACATATGAATGGAACTTTAAAAAAAATGATCTGTTACGACTGTAACTCTACTGTCTATTTATTCTCTTATATTTCGATATTGAAAGATATATACGCATTTCAATATATATATATGTTATATTGTGTAATCCATATGGTATAAGAAAAGGGTTATTTCTTTTTATTGGTTATTGTCCACTGTCGCTTGGATTAAATGTACATACTTGTATGTATGGTTTTAAAAAGATAATGAAACACTTTGTCATTCATGAATAGAATGATATTTGAAAGACAAGGAATGCTGAAAACATGGAAGAATACAGAACGACGTGGAAAAGAAATGTTATTATTACATTTAAAAAAAATACAAAAATAAGTAAGCAATGAACGAGGTTGTTAAATGTGATATATGCTTTTTTGTGCTTCTTTGTTAAATATTTGTTTGTTTTTGTTGTGATTAAAATTGTGACACGGTGTTGACTGCTGTACCCCTATTTTGATATTTTTACCTTTTATGTCTGTTTGTTTTATTCACGCATTGTTGTCAATATAATGGAATTTGATGCGACTGTCATACAAGTGAGAGGTTTAGCGCTATAAAACCAGGTTCAATCCACCATTTTCTACATAAGAAAATGCCTGTACCAAGTCAGGAATAAGACAGTTGTTGTCCATTCGTTTGATGTGTTTATGCTTTTGATTTTGCCATTTGATTAGGGACTTTCCGTTTTGAATTTTCCTCGGAGTTCAGTATTTTTGTGATTAAACTTTTTATAATTGTTTAACATTCCGGGCCTTTTAACAATCCACTATACGGTATGGGTATGGATTATTACTGAAGAACGCACGGTGATATAAAGTTGTTTAGTAGCACATTATCGGCCTTTGGTCTCTGGTGGATAGATGTCTCGTTGTCAATTATACCATATCTCCTTAAGTATTCTTACACTTGTCAAATCTCGCTACACTTAAATGGTATGCAATACCTTGTCAGAATTGAAGACATTACATTTCACACGGAAATAAATGATAGTGAGATTTAAATGGCTATTATTTGATGGTTATTCTGAGCTAAAGTACTAATGAGACCTTCTAAATTCATTTTGGCACAACTTTGTTATCGATCTCGACAGATGAAAATATGACGGGATTACAACACATACGACAAGTAATGGCAACTGCTTTATGTTTGGTTCAAGTTGAGTTGGAGAATTTCAGATTCGAATGAACAATAAAACCTTTCTCTTAAGGGACAGCAAATACCATGTAAGAAAAATGATAGAAAAGGAAAGAAATAAAATAAAACAATCAAATCTATAATAGTACAAACAAAAACAATGTTAAGTCTCATAAACACCAGAATAACACAGGAACAATCTCATTTACACCATTGCAAGTTATTTTTTCTTTTCTTGGCGTATGTTACCAGTCAAGATTCAAGACAGATATATACGATGAAAAATCAATTTTCTCATCAAATGTTTACCACATCTGCCCTTTAGACAGAAACACCCACGCCAAATTTTATACGGAAAATATTATCCATTTAGACCGGAAAACCATTTCGTTTCGCAGATACCGTCTTGTTAGCCAACTTCTTATGATGAAAATAACGCAAGATTCCCTCGGGAATAACATTTCATATTAATTAGATGACAACAATATTTTAAAACTAACACCGGATCGATAATGATTTAAACTTAAGCTTAAAGAGATGAAACATTAAGCTGAAAGAAAATTAATTTTAGTTTTACATCATTAAAATATAACTTTACCTATAGCTATTAAAGAACGAAATTAAATTTAATGTTTCCCTTATTTAAATTAAAAAGGCTTCGTTAAACAAAAAACAAAATCAGAAATACATGGGTGTGTTGGTATCTTTTCTCTGTTGTTGACCTTGACTAACTGTACAAATGCCGTACCAAATCAATCGAAAAATCAAATCTGAAATGTGGATTATCACGAAAAAAAATTATGCATTTGTATGTGAATAAGGTGTTTTAGATTTTCGATCTTCAGGGGAAAAGATCTTTTATATACTATTATAAAAGTTTTGCAATAGTTGTATATTTTGTGAATTTTGAATCATTGAAGCATTATCATATTAATAATAATAAAGATAGTAATATTTGAAAAAAGTGCAATGCCTTTAGAAAGTTTGTGATAATCCAACTTTGTTTTATAAAACTTTAAACGTAAGCTCAATGAAGAAAGGTTCTTTTCATGGTACCGTAAACTCAATGAAGAAAGGTTCTTCTTATAATACCGTAAACTCAATGAAGAAAGTTTTTTTTCTTTTAATACGTAAACTAAATGAAGAAATGTTCTTCTCGTGATACCGTAAACTCAGTGAAGAAAGGTTCTTCTTATGACACCGTAAACTCAATGAAGAAAGATTCTTCTCATGATACCGTAAACTCAACGAAAAAAGGTTCTTCTTATGATACCGTAAACTCTAAGAATGGGTCTTCTCGTGATAACGTAAACTCAGAAGGTTCTTCTCATGTTACCGTAAACTCTAAGAATGGGTCTTCTCGTCATAACGTAAACTCAGAAGGTTCTTCTCATGTTACCGTAAACTCAATGAAGTAAGGTTCTTCTCATCATACCGTAAATTCAAAGAAGAAAGGTTCTTCTCATGATACCGTAAACTCAATGAAGAAATGTTCTTCTCATGATATTGTAAACTCTAAGAAGAAAGGTTCTTCTCATGATATCGTAAACTCAGACGGTTCTTTTCATGATGCCGTAAACTCAACTCAAAGAAGAAAGGTTCTTCTCATGAAGAAAGTTTTTTTCATGATACGATAAACTTAATGAAGAAACTTCAGGTTCTTTTCGTGATAGCCGTTAACTTAAGGAAGAAAGGTTTTTCTCATGATACCGCTAACCCAATAAAGAAAGGATATATCATGATACGATTTTAGTAAGGTTGACCTTTGACATCATTTTTGTTTAATTTTTGAAGTAATTTGCAGCGATTGATACATTGAAAGCAGATGGGTTAAAAGTTTTGAAATAGGCATAATTTCTTAAAAGTAATTGATTTCATTTAACAACCTCATTTAAATACAGAGATACACCGGTTGAAGTATGATGACTAGAATAACTTCGTTAGCTGATTTTATACAACTTATATAAATATAACTCTGTTACAATAGAAGAGTCAAAAGGGTCATAATGTAACTATCCTATATGTTTTATTTTCAGTACTTATGTTCCACGTCTTTATATAAAACTATTTTTACTTGACCCTTCCGGAGTTTACCCCCAGTTTTGGTGGGATTAATATTATAGAGGCCGATTCAAACTGCAAGTAAATTAACGATCATGTCATGTCAGATATAATTATGTATAATATTTAAATTAAAAAACTTATCGAACACTTTAAAATATTTTTTTATTACTTCCATTTTAAAGCTTTACACAATTAAATCACACATTCAATCTCTCAAAATAATGAATAAATGCACCGCTTCAAACTTACGAAGATATCAATAAAAACATAAAGTAAAGGAACGACTAATAACCCCATGGCTGAAAACCCGAAAAAAAACAAATAAATAACAGTCGACAAAACACTAAAGAGAAAACCGGTTAAACACAATTTACAAAGTTTTAGAACAAAACAAAGTCCTATCCTCATAGGCTGATCACAAAATATAAATGGTTGTAAAGATAACAAGTTACAGTTAAAATTGTTCGTCGTCCATAATCAACTGCCTCTGTGTTCTCGTGGTAGAAGCCTTGAGTGCGGGAGGTAGTGGCTTCGATCCACGGCTTGGTCAAACAAAAAGTTATTGCTGATTATAAATCTATGACGCACGCGGCACTAGGAGTAAAACCAGGATGGGTCGGAGTCAGCATATCAATGAGTCCATGTCTTCCTGTAGACAATTAGTATGACCTTAGGATCATGATAAAAATCTTACTCAACGTGACGGTCTAGCTCAAAGCAGTGTTTATCAATTTATCAGGTTTTCTATGAACTCCACTTGGCCTTAGCTTAATGAGCCCTAATCACTGCGAGTATTCTTAGATCGGTTCTTTGTGTTTTTTTGTTTTTATGTCAGTTGTTTTGAGTGCTTTGTTTCGATCATAGAATGCAAACCATTTCCAAATGATTTCCCCAGTCAGTTCTTATGTTGTACTGTTACACCATTGTTACGGGTTAAAGGAGGATTTAGGGCTTATAAACATGTTTACCCAACCACATTCTTTATGTGCCTGTCCAAAGTCAGAAGCCTGCTATTCAGTGGTTTTCGTTGGTTCCTGCCTGTTAAATTCAGTTTTCGTTTATTGGTAAATCAGGCCGTTGTTTTTTTCGTTTGAATTATGGCATGGTTCTGCTTATTGATGAAGGCTGTTGTGTCACCTATAATTGTGTAAATCCACGTTGTTTGGACTTATTTTGACAATCATACCACAAAACTCTCTATTTTTTAATAATATTGTTTATAGCTGCAATCGTCTTGATGACCAACACAACAAGGAGTGCTATAAATCGTCTCATCTTTCTTGATCCATAACTAATTTCCGTAACTGTTAGTAAAATGGACATGTTCAATCTGTTAATCTGTATAATTTGTATAAAAGCACACATGTGTGTAGGGCATTTCTCGTTCCCTTAAGCTATTGTAATTTGTCATAATTTGATTGCTATCGATAATTTAATTCTCAAGGTAGAATATATTTCCATATTAAGGCAAAATAGCTCACAAAATCGTGTCAAGATAAAAGTGCTTATTATATCATTACAATATCTAGGTTCTGGAACATTTTGTTTATATAGTCAGTATATTATCAGAGAAATTGCTAAAACTATATTAACACATTTAGAAACTTAATTTCCCAAGGCAAATATGTTCTTTGCCAATTCAACAACAACCAAAAACCAAAACAAAACAAACAAAAAAACCGAAACAAAACCAAACAAAACCAACAAGGAAATAAATTGAATAGGAAAATGAAATAGGAAACAAAATAAAACAAACACCCAGCAAGTAAGAATACAGAGTTAAAGGATGCCTTCCACCTTTCTGGTCAGCTGGTTCAAGATATAATATGTAGCAGAGCCGAAATTTTGACCCGAATAGTGGTAGAAGAGAACGCAATAATAATCCGCCTATGTGGTCATTTGAATTTAAAGTATTATTAATACAAATATTTATCATTAAGTAAAAATCACAATTATCATAATTTTCAGACAATGGGAAAAGGAGTATCCGTCGAGATTTAACAAAATATATGGACTGGTGATTATAATAAACTCATCATTGATACCGGAATGTTGTAGGTCACACTCAAATCAAACAAGATAAAAGGGCTAAATAAAGTACGAAATTGAAGACAATTGAGGACCGAAATTCAAAAAGGTTTAGCCAATTACAGCTAATGTTATCTATTCCTGGTGTAAAATAACTAACTATTTCGAAAAATTCAAAGTTTTCAAACATAGTTTCATCAAAAGTTAATTTCAAAATTATCAAAATAAGGAGAGGTTCATAAACATTTCGTTATTTTTATTTCATGTTTATCGCCTCGATAAAGCCTGTTTGCGCTGCAAGGACACCAGCATTCATTCAATCAATAAATCTATCAAAATTGTATCTATCACTCCAGCTAACGTGTAGCATTGTGAAATATAATTTATGTAGCTTGCTCATTTTAAATTTGAACATTAATCATATAACCTTGACAAGCTTTACTATGCAGTTTTTTCTTGTCTCGAAGACAAATATGACATTAATTATTTCTTCTACTTTTAAATTCATAATCGATAAGGAAAAATGTACAATCATTCTTTTTATATTTCTTTACGTCAAATGTAAGACGGCTAGGATGGAAATCGTCACTTTAGCATTACATGTAAGTTTTAATATGTTATGAAATTGAAAAGCATTTTAGCAAAATAAAATGTTTATGTCCTATCTAGCACATACAAAATCCTAATCAGGAAACATTTTAATGTGATCAACATTGTGTTTATAAAATCATAGGAAATAATTCCCGTTTGGGTATGTAAATAGAATCGTTCGAAAAAGGTACTATATACTCACAGAATTCTAAGGTCTTTGCTTTTCTTCAAGGCATCTGGTGCAATAAATTCAAGGCCAGAATTGGTTATAGACCTTGAAATAAATTAATGTAGTAGTTAATACAATGTGTTTCTTTAATAAATTGTCATACAAGTACATAACTTCGCTATTTATATGCATTACATTTGTAAGAATTGTTTAATATTAGAATAAGAAGATGTTGTATGAAAATTCATGTCCTATGGTATAAATATAGAGACAAAACCGACATTTATTTCCTATACATTACAGTATCTGAGTAAGGGGAGCCTAAAGATAACAATACACAATTCGATGCTGGGATGTTTGCTTATGAAATCCATACTAACAATTTTTTCATAAATGACGTTTTTTTTTCTCTCGAATAGATAGTATGGGTTTCGTACCGAGTGAAAATTGGAAATCGCTTGATATTAACTCGATTTATTTTAAATTTCAATATAATAATAAACGAGTCTTTGGCGAGTTTATTGGTACTATTTAAATTAAATAATTTAAACAAATCAAGCGATATCCAATTCCCACCAGTTTTTAAACACATTTCATTTATGGTAAAGAATATCAGTGTCCTTGTGAAACAGTTTAGTTTTCACAAGCTTCACTTTAGATATAAGCCCGCTTACGGTATAGAGAATAGTATGTCAGAATAGAACCAACTTTGACAAAAGAATGTTTTGGGGGTGAGACATGTGAGTAGTTTGTATGCTATTGAAGAAATCACAAATCTCAGTTTGTAAGGAGGATATTAAGTACGTTGTGACTATTGAAAGTCCTAATTGACCTAACGAATAGCTAATGGAAATGACAGTTTGATAACACATTGTAGGATAGGCCAAACAAATTAATAAATTTTTATATCACTTAATCATATCGCATTTGTTATTGTGTTACTAGAAACATCTCTTCATGCGGGAAATAAATTACAGAGCACAATAGTTTTTATTTTACTCCTTGATACTCGGAGTATGTGCTTTACTTCTAGGTATAGAGTTGAATAAAAAATGGAGACATTTCCTGGAGATGAACCAAAAAAAAAAAAAAATAGGACAAGCATGATCAAGAGATCAACGTACTCACGTGGTAGCGATACCCCAGCTTGTGAAATGCTCAGACAATGACAAAATTCACTTCTCTGATTATATATTTCAGGTTTAAAATACTTTTGATAAATCAGGTAAATTACAGAAAAAAAAATGAAAACAACACGTTATTAATTTTATGCGTTCGAAGCGCTTTCCTGTATTTACCTTCATCAGGAACGCTCAAAGCCGAATATTTGAAAGCCAAGAATGTATAAGAACCAAAACAGTTGAAAAGCTATGACCAAAAAAAACCTAAAAAAATAGCCAAATCCATCCATTGTAAAATTTGCCAGAGGAAGTTGAAACCTAAGTTTCTTACTGGTAATTCGTCCAAACGTAAATACCATTTGTTGTTGCAAACGTAATCCATTTGAACCTGTCAAAATTAAAATTCGCGCAAATGTAGGCCGTCCTCAAATACAAACCCCAACTACCTTAAGTCGTGTATCTGTTTCCACAAGCACATTTTATTAGTTCATTGTATAAATCTGAAGATAGTTTTCATATTTATCTTTTGAACACAATTATATATGTATTTTTAGAATTCAAAAGTATGAATTATAACATTCATTCATTATTCCTACAATCGTAGCCCATTCATACGACGGTATTTCAAAAGAATGCTTGTAAGAATGTTTAAGTGAATAAGTGGTTGAACAGCAAGTCAAGTACTTACAATGTTTCTAAGTGTTTGTAGTGTTGCAATGATCGACTTGTCAGCGATGTTAAATTAGCCTGATCCTCAATATATCTGAAAAGAAATTGAAACAAACAATTAAAGAAAGTCGCTTATGATGCCGACCTTGTAACAGATTTCTCTTGCAGACTTTTAGCTAAAAGCTTGTATTGTTCGATTAAAAAAAATTAACTGGAAAAAATGATACAGGGAAACAGTTTCATAAAGAACTAACTTAAAGTGCAAGACAGTAGGATGTCACTAACCCACTGAACAAGAAGCATTTCGAGTAAAAAATAGACTTGTGGCGATATATCAAGGTCTTAAATCTATTATCATAAAGAAATTGAAATACGCTATTTTTTATGACATTTGTATGAGCCTTATTCAAAACATTTATTTCCCAAAGCATGAACTTTACTTAAGGAATTATATTTCGAAACGAGTTATCTAATTTGCTACAATGCAAATTAGAGCAATATTATAAATTTTTAAAGTACATTTAAAATTTAATTTGTACACACGCAGAAACACACAGATCACTACAAAATGATATTTTTTTTGAAGGAGCGTTGTAAGATAGAAGATCGAAATTAAACAACCACATCCTCAAATAAGATTTGCAGTAAACGTGAATACCTTCTTTTCACAATGATCTCCATTGAAGTTAACAGTGTTTTACAAAAGAAATGAGAATAACCCGAATAAAATCAGACTTTAATAAACCCCACTATTTTCCAAGAAAGGAAATATTTAGGTAAATACATAGCATTCAATTCAGTTTTTTTACAGACTAGTCAATTATCTTTCGGTTTTGATGCATCACAAGGTCTGGCTAAGGTTTACCGTTGATCTTGGTTACAACATATTCTTACACGTGTAACAGTCTTAAGCTTTCTATTGGCATGGAATAGGTAAATACTATAACTTTGATGAAGCAAACAAGAACACACATATAAAAAGTATGTATCCTAACAAAATACTATATAAGTAACGCATAGCTGAGAGGGTGATAGGGCAGATTGTTACCCTGAGAAAACATTGTTAACCGCGGCGAAGCCAAGGTTGACAATGTCTTTTGGAGGGGTAACAATCTGCTGTATCACCCTTTCAGCTATGTGTTATTTTTTATTATACTGAATGTTCTGTTTTTACTGTCTGTTAAATTTCAAATCCAAAGTAATAAACTATGATGTCTTGTACATAACAATCATCCCTATTTAGTAAAGCGTCTCCGTGAAGGGTAATAGAGTCTTTGCCATGGGATAGAGTAAACTGTCTCCCTCGTATTAACTAATCAGAATCCCGCATTTTGACATGAAGTATAATAAAGCGTATTGTCTTTGAGTTAATACATAATCACTGATGAGCTTCGTTGCACGGATGTTTTTTAATATATCGTTTCACTGTTGAGAAAATAAAATGGGCAAAATAATAAGCAAGACCATGATATCATTTAGTCAATAAAAATACTTTTAGGCATGTGTACCTGAAAATAACTTTAAAAAAAAACCAGCAGAAATTTTTTCCCTGCGTCCATATAAAGTTATCCATAGATATTTGTGTGAAATGAAGGAACAACTGTTACACTTCACTTCCTAAATGTATATAAGCGATCAGGGCATATACAGCGTCATACGAATAGAGCAGGCATTAAAACTTAAATGAGATTAAAAAAACAAAAAAATTAAAAAATCTTGTTTAATTAAACACTGATTACTGATCATTTTTTTTTATCAAATATATATATTTTTTTTATTTATCAAAAACGTAAAATTGATGTTTTCATATTTCAAATGAAATATGATCGTTCTTTACTTACTTATATATGTATATATTGCTTTATTAATCTGCTCATTAGATTTCTGATGAGAGTATCTGATTCAGATTCTTTCGAGACTCTAGTTTCATTGCTTTTTATGATCCGAATATTTTCTAAAAATATACTTATCCGTCTATATCCGGTGTAAAATATACGTTTTATGTTTTATTCCCACATTTATGACATTGAACCAATTAAATTTTTAGATAAATAATATAACCTAATTTACAAAAAAAAAACCAAAAAACACCAAACAGTTTCGATTCTTAAAAAAATATCTGTTATCTAAGAGTAAAGAATTTCTTGACAAGATCAATGCTGAAATTACAACAAACAGCCGTTATGTCTGAAGGCATATTAAACAGTTACAATAGTAATATAATTATAAGAAAATATTGCCCAGCAGCAATCGATATTTCATCTTATAATGGGATAGACACAGTGTCCGGTTGATAAAAACCTATTATAACACCATAATAATGTCGATATCAGAAGCTGATCGACATTTAATATTCACTTTATGGGCAATTTTCCCTACAAAAACGAAATAATTTGTCAAAAATTAAGATTAATTTCTGCAGTGAAATGATATGTATCAAATAAGCAGCATTTCTAACGGAATTCTGAAATGGATAACTAAATTGACAGAAGAATTACACCCTCCCTTATATAAGAAAATCAAATAAAACTCATTTGCCCTTTTCACTGACATATATATTAACAATTTAAAGTAGATGGGGGGTCTAAATTAAATTTTTTTTAATAATTTGCCAAAATATAGTTTATATCATGCTTTTTTCAAAATATAATACAACGTATGGGTCACGGGGATTCTTTTCCAGCTACAGGTTCGCAAAATTGTCAGATTTTGTATAGATTATGCACGAAAACTCCTAATTTGTGTGGTAAAAGAAAACTAAAATAAAACCCTAGAATCTAAACATAAAGTTTGAGAAGATAATGTGCTTTCAGAAAATAGAAAATCACAATTGGGGTCACCGAAATTGTTTTGTTGCTACAAAACAAATAAACAGCTGCACCATGGGCGCATAATACGCCCGTTGCGTTTTCAAAGAATAAAGTTCAATAACTTCTCAATGTCATCAGAAATTTATGAAAAGCAAAAGGGAGCTTACGTCAATAGATATCAACAATTCACCAAAGTTTCATGAAAACTGTTGAAAGCATTTTTGAGTTATTGTCCGAAAACTGAAAAATCCCCCTTTTTTTAAATGAATAAAACCCCATAACTCGGAAAGTTTAACGTAAAATCTAAAATTTATAAAAATCGAAAGGGATCTCAAGTCACTAGATATAAACACTTCACCAATGTTTCTTGCAAATTGGTGAAAGTGTTTTTGAGTTATTGTCCGAAAACTGGAAAATCCCCCTTTTTTAATGAATAAAACCATAACTCGGAAAAGTAAAATCTAAAATTTCTAAAAAACGAAAGGGAGCTCACGTAAACGTAAATATTATAAAGCACATCGTTTTCTTCATCTAATTGTAAAGTTTTACAAATGAATTACATTCTTCTTTTGAAAATTGCACATTTCATTAAAGAACTAGACCGACTGATTCCTACTATTTTACATTCCGAGATGGCAGAAGACACCGATTTAAAGTACAAGTATATAATATCTCAAAAACGATTAATTATAGTTACATTGTAGGACACTATACCCCGCGAACTATAACATTCCCAGTGATACGCGAAATTTTGGTCAAATCTATATTATAACAAGTTTAAATCATAATGAAGAAGTGCTAAGATTCAAGATGATGTGACCACTAAGTACTTCATGGGTACATGTAACTACCTGAAACCACATTTAATTAACCTGATACGGTTCGGACGCATAGATTGGAAAGTAAAATGCCCCGGGCATGATCACCGAATACATTATATAATCAAAGAGAGGCGGAAGATACCAAAGGGATAGTTAAACTCATAAGTCGAAAACAAACTGACAAAGCCATGGCAAAAAACGAAAAACGACCAAAAGACAAAAACAGTCTACAAAACACAAAATAGAATTCTAATGACTGAGCATCACGTACCCCACCAAAAACCCGGGTTTATCTCAGGTGATCCGGAAGGGTACGCTGGTCCTGCTCCAAATATTGCACCGTCGTGTTGCTCATGTACATGATGTAGGTAGAAACCCGGTGGTAAGTCTTATTCAGTAGGTAACATTCGAGGAAAAGAGGACGGGATAGACATCAAGTTTTATTAGATACATTTGGAAAAGAGAGCATACTTAAAATAATAAGTATGTTTCCAGACGACACACAAGTCTTATTTATAAATGTCCTGGTTCTTCGAAGTCAGTATAGTTATTGGTTGAAACATCTACACCCTTGAGACTTTGTCATGCAACTATATGTTCAACGATTGCAACATTATTGGAAGAAACACAATAAACTTTAGCACATCATTATATTAGGTTTAACAATTTAACGACTGAAAACAATTCCAAACAAAATTCTAAACAATTCTAAAGAATCGTTCTTTGTAGTCTTCAAAATGCATATGGAATTATGATGACACAGAAAATAATATTTTCGTGTATACAATCGTTAATCAATGCTTCATTTGTTGATAATCATTTGAATAAAATTGAGAATGGAAATGGGGAATGTGTCAAAGAGACAACAACCCGACCACAGAACAGACAACAGCAGAAGGCCACCAACAGGTCTTCAATGCAGCGAGAAATTCCCGCACCCGGAGGCGTCCTTCAGCTGGCCCCTAAACAAATATATATACTAGTTCAGTGATAATGAACGCCATACTAAACTCCAAATTGTACACAAGAAACTAAAATTAAAAATAATACAAGACTAACAAAGGCTAGAAACATATTAAGAAATTTGTGACATTTTCAATGCATAAAATAATAATTTGGTAAATAATACATCTTGATACTTATTATTTGTGGGTTTAATATCCTGACGCAATATAATGTAGTACCTTTTTTGTACTCTTGCTGACGCTGCTGTTTGAAATCTATGCAAAAGAACAGGATCGACGTTTGAGTGAAAGCAAAACATGGTTTCATTGACAGAAGTTGTTAACATCCTCGTCCTATTGTCTCTGGTTGATAGTTGTGTCATTGGCAATCATACGACATCTCCTTATTATTATATTACCAAGTACAGTTTTTCATGAACTGTATTTTTGTCGTTTATTGTAAGAATTTATCGACCGAGTCAAGCAAAGGACTTGAAAACAAGTATAAGCCAAGACATTTAAAAGTAAGAACAAAGACTTATTTACTCCGAGTTATAATGAGTCGTGTCGTAGTGACTAGAAATCCGCATCAATAAGCTCAATAACCCATAACCCTATATTTGCTTGATTTCTGTCAGAATAAAATGAAAAAAATGCATCTTCGTACATTTATTCATTAATTTTACAGTTGGTATTGCATAAGACCGAGTTTTTTTCTGTACAATTCATGCCGTTGATATATGCAATCTACTTGGAAGTAATAATAATAGAATGAAAAAAGGCAAGCTTTCGGTATACGTACCAACAATAAAATAAGACGATACATGATAGCTTTAGTTATAACATAATGTTGGTTTTTGTTAACGATGTCGTTCTTATTTATTTTTAATATGAATACTCAAAATTTGCCAAAGTTTGTCAACATTGAGGTTTTTGTGCTATCTTCTGGAATTGATATTTTTTTTCATCTATTTAAAAATGAGTCATTGTTTTATTAAAATTACATACATTGGGATGTAAAAAAGACTTTAAAAGGCTTTTAAAAAATGGACCTTGTATGAAACAAATTCAGTGGAAACAGCCTTTTACAAAATTAACAAAATGGCTGCCACACACCATTTATGAAAAATAAATACAACAAAAAAAGTATTTATTACTTAAAAACGACTGACGGAATTCCTCACTTGGGATGTAAATATTAAGCTATGACTGTTTAATTATTTTGTTGGTACTCAATCATAGTACATTCGTACCCCTATCAAATCAGAATCAGTACAAAACAAAGAGGAATTTAAAATAAAAACATTTGAGAAAAAACATTTATTTATGGGACATCAACAGACGCTTGAATCTGATATCAACATAACAAGTAACATAATACTCATGTCCCTCTCTGGAACACGGCGTAAATTTAAGTTTTACGTAATGACTTATTGAAACCTCCTTGGAGACAGTAAACTTTTATACGGATAGTTCATTCAGCTTGAATACTTCAATTAATCATTTATTATAACATTTCTGTCATAAATGAGTGAAAGTTATCCCAAAATTTTAATTTATTGGCCTAAAAAGTAGAAATTTTGAGGAAATGAGAGGTATAAATGGACTAAAAGATACCTTATAAGGAAGACAAAGAGGTCCATTAGTAGTATTTATCATCCTAAAGTCATCTTTTGTATCATATTCAACTATTTGTAGGCAGATGAGATAAATATTTGATCATTTATTTGTCCACATTATATTCTATCATGATGCGGCTTGGTTTGGAAATGTTGCTCGAAACACTGTAGATGTCGTCTTACATTATACTAGATTTTTCTCAAACTATTGAACTGATTATGACAAAACTTGACAGGAATGCTTGAAATAACCAGTATTACAAAGGAAAAAAGTCACATTCAGTTTATTTAACAAAAACGTCTTCTTTAGGTGTAATACCACCAAATCATAGTACGTCACATCCGGTTGCATATCACATCCGGTTGCAAACGAAAATAGGTCGAAAAAAAATATTCCCTTGTATTTGACACTTGTAGGTAATTGATCCTACATTTCAATGCAGTAAAACATTTCTGGGTCATAAACATATATCTTGGGTATTTCAAAGCACCATTATTTTTTTATTTGGGGTTTCTATAGAATATTTTGGAAACTTGAGGTTACATGGTTACTAAAGCTTGTACACAGGTTAAAAAAGGGGGAAAATTTGATTGGTTAACTTCCAGTGATGGTTATTTTCTTATATGCAATGAAATGTTATGTGAAATTTTTTCTATAGTACTGGACAGGATAAAACTTTACTCATGCCAAGTATTTCTTTATTTGAAACAAAAATAAATTCTGCACAATTTTTTGAAAAGTGCAAATTTAACAAAGACTAATAGGGGAAAATCAATGGTGGTATTACACCTCAATAATGCCTTATTAGAGAAGGCATGCAGTCACTGAAAACAAACTTAAAGTGTATTATATAAACCACTGTTATAAAACATTTTTATAATCTAATATTGGCTGCTTTACTTCCGAATATATTTAGTCGATTTCAGACAGAAACGTTATGAAAGCAGATTAAAAGAAAAAGCTTAATACATGATCTTAAGCGTTGCTAAAATATTTGTTATTCAGAATTTCAATACGGAAAAATAAAAATAAAAATGTTATTTCAATAAGCGAATCGAAATTTAAATTTAAACTTATAAAAAAAAATGTATTCAAATAACAACACAATTACCTCCATTCGGATATGTCGATTAGGGTAAAAAGAGAGACTTGGGTGATAATTCTTAAACTTGTTTGCTTTATAATAATTCCACTATTAAACTGGATGTGGAATACCACATTTGATTAAATATCTGCAAATGAAACCATTCTTCTACAATAAATCCTAAAACTGATTAAATTTGTAAAAGTTTGATCAATTTATACTCTTTCTATCTCTGATGCAAAAGTTTAGTCATAAATATACTTCATTCACCGAGAACTGAGGCGACAATGCAAACCCGCGCATATCAAACCAACTGGAAAAACATCATTCCATAAAAAGGATCTAACGATCAATTACCATGTAGGAAAGGAAAATCAACAATATTAGAGAAAAAAGAGTCTCCTTTAGGAAAACATTTTGGTATTTGATATGAGGATAACTGTGAACAATTCGTATATATAAATATAAAAACGACAAACGATAGCAAACGCTGGGTTTGATAATCGTTAGAACAGGTGGATTAATTTCATTAGTTTATTTAGAAAATTTTGAATATTTAGAGGGGATTGAATGTTTTATTGTATTAAGTGTTGTTAAATTATCTAGTGGTTTACCATTAGGTTTTTATGAAGTTAGAAATCGCCCCTATTTGAATACAAATCACTTGAACAAACGAATGAGCGGACATAGATCAGACATTAGGAACAATGTAAATGGCAGTGTTTTTCAACTGTTATATTTGAATAAGTCTAATCCTTCAATCCTTTTTATGAGAATTAGCCTCCTCGAGCAAGTATACCACTGGACTAATTATCCCACATTACAACACCTCTCTACAGACAAAACAAGACTACTGAATTCCAGAACGGGAAACTGTGATATCTCTATAAATGACCTTCTACCATTTATACAGAATCCGTTGAGTATGTATCACGTCTGCACGAACAATAATCACTAAATATACTCCTACGATCCGTAATAAAGTGGATATCCTGAACAACTATGAGTTTGTTTTATGTTTGTTTTTTTAATATCAAGCAAAGTTGAAGAACTAATTCTTCATTCACTTTACGAAACTTAATTCTTTGTGCAAACTATGCTTGGAAACTCTTGTAACTAATGTCTATTCTAACAAATACAAACTTACAACTATCATGTCGGGTATTGCCCACCACAAACTTCTTTTAGCATTGGCAAAGATGAAACGGAAAACAATCATTTTCAAAAGTTTCTTTATAAACTGAGGTCTTGGTGCCATCAATTTAGGAAGTATCCTTCATCCTAGATCATTCAATTCTAAAATGCCTTCCTGCATTAACGATTATCATCTATTTTACATATCACACGCCTATTGAGACAAAAGTGTTCAACTACAAACATGTGTATTAGCATCTCAATATTTACGACTTCAATTTTAAACCACCTGATTGCAACTGTACAATATATTCTTTCAAAAACAATGCCGCTGGTCACGTTGTAACTGGTGACCTGAACATTGTCAGCAACACTTATCTGTTAAATGTGTTAGCCAAAAGGTTGAATTATCTTGAGCCTGTGTACGGTAACGGGAACCATTACTTTAAATCACTAATGGATGCAGTCGAAACCATTGTAAAGTTATTTCACTTGTCAATGACTGTCGCACTTTGTTTAATAGCATACTTTATCTGTATATGGCAGATACGTGGAAGTCTCTGTTGAATCGATTCAAACTTGTCATGACTTGAAGCAATTATTAACTTGACATATGTTATCAATAAAAGACTATCATTGAAATCTAAATGGGTTTTTTTTCTATAGGATTTTCGGGTTGCAGGCCTATGGATGTAAACCCAACATCACATTAAATTCTTATGTAACAAGTTAGGTCAATGCCCGACTTGTTTACAGACTATTAAAAGAAATTAAATACAAATGTGTAACACTGAGTGGGAGAAATAATCACGATTTCGCTATAATACCTTGTTAATGCTTAATACCGCTTTTCATCTAGAATGAAAAAATCGACAATTAGCATACAGTATCAAGAGGTTGTATATTTTAGTACATCAGTAATAAAAGGGATTAAAGGAAATTAAATATTTATAAGTTTTTTTATTAAACAAATTTTAATTTTGCCCACGTGAATATAATTTCCTGTAATAACATCTTAAAAGTTCACAAATTTTGATTGAAGAGGCTAAATAGCTATATAAAGATTGATGACTAAAAAAACATACTATTCAAGAATAATCTAAGATAATTTGTTATAGAGAAATGCATCATGTTAACACTGCGAAATGCAATGTTCAAAACACTTAAGTAATGAAGTATTGATAAGAGCCATTTTTTTGCCCCTTAAAGAGGCAATCATGTTCATTGTCACTCTAGTAAACCATAGAGATAACCTCCGAAGGATGTCAATGGTAATATGACCCGTTGTTAGGATAACTTTTGATATAAAGGATACACAGACAAGCACGTACAAACCTATAATGACGATTTTTCTAGATCTGTTTTGATTTCATGTCATATATTTAAAAAATGGTGACTTGTAAATCATCGTTTTACCTGTATAAGAATGGCTTCATGTGGGCCAAATTAGTCAACGAAATGGTTCTTTCCTGTGGCTCGTTTGTCTAATTTTACAATTCTGACATTCTTTTCTTTTATAGAACTGAGGATGCTAGCATCCCACCTCCAGTTCAGGGTCAAATTGAAGGATTCAAACAAGGTTGAAATATTTAATTGAAAGCCAATAATACTTCAGCAATGGTTTTGAGAATAATTTAACAAAATTTAATTAAACTTACTGCTAATAGTGAATTAGTATTTCACAATTCTGCCTTTTTAAATGTTTGTAACAAAAAAAAATCATATCGTAGCTAATCCCCCTTTAAAGACAGAAATATAAAACTGCTAAAATAGTCCATCAGCTAGTTTTCAAAAGCGCTCTAGTTAAGGAGTTTGTGTAACACCCCTGGGTACCGCGATTTTTTTTTATAGAATTCAACTTCATTATCTTATTGATAAAATACAAGATGTTAAACTAAAAAAAAAGTGTCCAAAAGAGGTTTAGAAACGTCCCTTTCAATGGTCCCCTCATTTAGTAATCACGACTAAGTAATTTTTATTTAAAAATTTTAATATAAAGCGATTAAAAAAAATAAAAGTATAGGTATAAACAACCAAAACAGATATAAAACTATCATATTTAATGTAACACTGAAGATTTTTTGTTTTAAAAAAAGGTTTATTTACATTACAAACAATCCGATTTTTTGGTTAAAATTAAGGCATATTCATAAAGAAATTCGTAATACAATTACCCGTATTTGTAAATTAAACTTTAGAATTGATCAGTATGCAATGTTTAAACTATTTGCAGTATTTATATATCGTCTAAAATATGAATTATTCAATAAAACATATGTACGTTCAAATACTCGTGAAATACCGGAAATCATCACATTACCGTCTTCGATTCAGTCGACAATATATTCATACCTGAGTGCACACATAAGCACTTTAAGCTTATCAATTTGCAACTGAAAACAAACATTAAATTGTCGATTTATGTTGTTTTTGTGAGACAAATTATTTTTAAAGTAAATGTGTAACGAAATATTTATGAAAAAATGACAAATTAAGGTTACATTTTTGCGTTCTGAAAAGGGTGCACTCTGTCGACCTCAATAAAGGTGTGCTTGATTACATTTTGTGTTTTAGCTATGTGGTGATTGAGTTAAGATTGTTAAGTCATTCAATCGACAAACATTGCTTTGAACGAAGGTCAAATAGTCAGTGGTGATTTTTTTCAGACTTTTTACTTTCTTTAGCACAAAATTATGTCGATTTGACATACCATCTGGTTACTTAATACTATTTATTTGCTTTTCGTAATGTATACATTGTTCCTCATTTGATAGTGTTTTTTATTATTTGTCTTTCCTTCTTACTTGTATATATTGCTTCACTATTCAATGAATTTTCTATTGTTTTATAAAATTTGTACATACTGCCAATTGATTTTGTTGCTTTGTTTGCATTCAGTTTATTGATCTCTATTCTGTACATTTGTTGACAAGGTGTACAACAAGGTGTTCTTTTACCCTTGAAATCATTCATTGTTTTCATCATTATTGTGATATTTATTCCTGTTTTTGCAGGTAAATGTTATAGGTCTTTTGACACATTTTAATTGTTTTCTTTGTTTACAACTGTTACTTTCTTGTTATACTGATCATATCTCATTATTTTTGGCTCTTTGTTTATTGCAAATTTGCATATTTTCCAAAGTTGTTTTGATATTACAATGTATATAACATGTTTGGTATTTGTATATAGAAATGAATAGTTATAAACTACTCTTGTGGTCTTTTAAGTGAGTAAATACTTTTTTGATATATTGTTTACATTTTTTTTATATTTTTGGGGTTTAATGCATAAGTGCAAATATGACAGAACAAACTTTTGTTTTAAATCCCAAACAAAACATTGATTTTAGTTGGAATAAATGTCTCTGTCATCGATCGGGGGAATAGGGGAGCCTGAAATCCTTTTCTGATCAAACTTGGACTACCTTTAAAGCTGCAGCAGAGTCAAGAAATGACAGAGTTTCAGAAATAATGAAAGGTAAATGGATAGATGGCCCTAAAGGTGTATACCACAAAAAATGTTATCAACTATACACAATGAAGCGGAACATAGAATTTACCCTGAAACGAAACACTTGTTCGCAACAGCGTAAACTTGAGTCCGATAGCGCTTCAAAACTTGCAATAAATGTTCCAGCGGCCAAGCTCCCGCGTAACTTTGATAAGTCAAAGTGTGTTATTTGTCTTAAGGACAAAAAATCCTTAAAAGACAGAAGAGGGTTAGAATCCCTTACAAAATGCCTCACTGATGAAGCAATAGAAACAATGAAACAAGCTTCCACACAGCAGGAAAGCAACCCTCTATTAATAAAACGCCTGGAATCGGGCTTTGACTTCTTCTACCATAAATCTTGTTTCAGGATTTTAACTTCAGTTCTGTATAAGGAAAATGAAACACAACTAGAGGAAGAACCAGACAGCTTTAGGTCTGCTTTCGATGTTCTAGCCAAGGAGGTACAACAAAACATTATACATGGACTACAGGTTTCAAATCTGACGGATTTATGCTCTCGTTTTAGAGAGCTTCTTGTTATTCAAGGTGTACATGTGTTGAAGTATAACCCCACTAGGCTGAAAGCTCGACTTGTAAATGAATTTGGTGATAACCTGACATTTTGGAGATCTGGTAGACAAAGTTCTTTGCTTGTGTTTTGCAGTTCTGTACCAACCGGTCAGATTGTTCAAACTGCAATAGAGTCTAGCACTTTGGTACAAAGTACTAATACTTTGAATGCTGCAGTGGGAAAGGAAGATATTGTGACAACTATTTTTTATGCAGCAACAGCGATTCTTAATGTGATAAGTCTAGACTCAAAGTCTAATATTCCTTGGCCACCAACAGGAGAGTCTATAAGTGAAAATAATATTGTAATTCCAGATTTACTTTACAACTTTCTTGCCCTGTTACTTACAGATGATTCTAAACATGCTTCCATTTCAGCCTCAAAGCTTGAAATCAGTTCAGAGGTGTTACATCGTCGGATAATGTCGCTTGCTCAAGACTTGATCTATTCTGTAAGTAAAGGCTACACAAAAACTCCAAAACATGTTGCCCTAGCAATATACTTAAAAACTCAAACTTGGTCATCAGAAATTGTCAAAATCATCAATAAATTTTGCCATTCTGTGTCATATGATCAAGTTGAAGAAATAGAAACATCTATTGCAGAAAAAATGATCATGAATACTGAAGATGATATATTCATTCCAAGTATCATAAGAAAAGGTGTATTTTCAAGTTTCTATTGGGATAATAATGATCTTTGTGAGGAAACATTGTTTGGCCAAGGTACTACTCATTGTACGAATGGTATTGTGATCCAAACAAGACCAGATTGGTGTGAGAATGAAGATGAAGCAAACCAACCGCCCCACAAAAGGAGTAAAAACAGGTCCTTGAAAATCTTAGCTGAAGAACAACCTGTTCATTTTTATTCTACGTGTTGGCCCGAAAACAAATTTTAGCAAGCAAACAAACAACAGCTTTCAATCTCTAAGCTTAGTATCTAGGAAAAAAGATTTCTGTTTTTTGCTCTGTCGAATGTCATTTTTAGACAATTTGTTTTTGCTTGAAAATGTTTCCCAATGTATACCTGCATGGACTACTTTTAACATCATGACAAACCATACTAATGTCCCTCGAGCAAATAGGATTGGGTATTTGCAGGTAATTGACGCAAGTCCAACTGATTTAAACACCGTAACAACGGTACTACAGAGATCAGTAAGCATTATTGACAAACTCGGTCAACGCGATGTTGTCATAGTATTTGATCAAGCTATTTACGCAAAAGCACTAGAAATCATTTGGCAGAAACCAGTTGAATTCGAGCGTGTGGTTTTACGAATGGGCGCGTTTCACACTGCATGTGCTTTTATAGCAGTCATAGGGAAACGGTTTGGCGATGCAGGGCTTGGCGATCTCCTGCTGGAGTCTGGAGTTATTGGGTCAGGTTCTTTGACTGGTGTATTTGAAGGTAAACATTATAATCGAGCGCTGCGATTGCACAAAATTGTATTTGAAGCTTTTGAACGATTACGTTGGGAAGTATTTGGTTCTTGGCTTAATTCAAATGATGAGAATGAATTTCTCGATTCCAATTTTCAAGTATCTGTTCTGTCAATCTTAGCTCAAATCAGACGAAATCTAACAGCCGACAACTTTAAAACCTTGCTGATGTCACCTTATGTTGGTAAACTATTTGAGGCATTTAGTGTATACTGCAATGTAAGTGAAGGACCAATGAAAAGTTTCTGGAATTCTTACATAGAAATGGTGGAACTTTTATTGTTGTCTACAAGAGCAACACGGGAATGTAATTGGGAACTTCATTTGGCATGCGTTGAAAAAATGTTATCATGGTTTTTTGCATATGACCGTCAAAACTATTCCCGATACATGTCAGTCTATTTGCTTCATATGCAAAATCTGCCAAATACCCATCCTGATGCCCATGTTTATCTTTCGTCTGGTGGTTTTTGTGTTCAGGGAAGCTCTCATGGATTTTCTAGATCTCCAGTTGACAAAACAATCGAGCAAACGTTGAACAGAGATACCAAAACAAGAGGTGGCATTGTTGGTTTCAGTTTAAATAAAGGTTCTGTTAAACGTTGGTTGTTAAATGCACATGAAAGAGCTTCAATATCATCAAAATGTCGAGATTTGGCAGGAATGGTTAACCCTGAAACATCCGCACAAAAAGAACTTGGGAAAACTCGAATGAAGCGAGATGAAACTGGCGTTTTAAAATTGGTTCAGACACTGCAAAGCTGGACAAACCCATTTGAAACATCTGAGCAGTTATCTGGCTTGTCCTCGGGTACTGTTGCTTCTTCGGAATTAATGTGCGACCTTCTAAACGCGTATGAAAAGGGAAAGTTGGCATCAGAAAATTTCATTACTGAACGGCTTATTCAAAAGTTAACCGATATCTTCAAACCAATCAAAAGACAATCATTGCTTACATTTTCAACAAAGGAAATAAAAGGTAAGCAGTTAATGGCTGATAAGAACAACAACACATTGAAAGCAGATAGAAATCTTTTTGGTCGCCTGCTTGTCATAGCCCAGACAAGACAGTTGGATATGCAAGAGGTACTCCAGTTTGAATTAGGTCCTCTTCCATGGTCTCTTGCAAACGTTGATGGTACACCTGTAAAGACAAATAAATCTGTCCTGGCTGGTCTTTTAGAAAAGGGCGTTGAACAAATGCAAGCCATTCCTGAGGAAAGCATGTGGATATTTGATGGCATGGCAGTCATTCAATCCATTACTAGGATACCAAGTACTTTTTCTTATTTGGCAATTGTTGTTTTAAAAACCATCCTTTTAGTTTCAAAACAGCTCCCCGCATTGATTTTGTCACTGATCAGTATCCCACAATATCCATAAAAAAATTAGAACTGGATCGCAGGTCCTTGGGAGGGCAAATCATAACGATAATTTCTAGACCATCACAACCGTGTCCTCGGCAATGGAAGAAATTTTTGTCAGTTGGTAGAAACAAAGTTGCTCTTGTTGAATTCTTTGTGTCGGAATGGAGTAAACAATCCTATAAATTTACACTTGAAGGGATTGATTTATTTGTATCACACGGAAGTATGTGCCACAAAATATATGTTGAAAATGAAATAGTGACAAGTGTAGAATGCACTGAGCTTCTAAGCAAACAGGAAGAAGCCGACACAAAAATGTTTCTTCATGCAAAACACGCAGCTGACACAGGTTACGATTCCATTGTTATAAAATCTTCTGACACTGATGTGGAAGTATTGGCCTGCCATTTTCAGAATTGCATCAGTTCTAATATTATTATTCTGACAGGTACGTCTTCCAAATGCAGATTATTAAATGTGCAATCAATGTGTGCAAAATTGGGGGAGAATGTTTGTAGAGCACTGCCAGGATTTCACGCCTTTACTGGTTGTGATTCAGTAAGTGCTTTGTTGGAAAATGAAAAAGCAAAGCATTCGGCGTTTTGACCCGTTCTGTGGAGATTTTAGAAGGTCTATCCCGTCTTGGTGAAACCTTTGAAGAGGTGGGCGAAGAGTTGTCAAAAACACTCGAGAGGTTTTTGTGTGCTATATATGGCTACGAAATTAATAACATCGATGAATTAAGATTCAGAATTTATTTGCAATGCAAAAAACATTCATTGTCATCTACTGCCTCCAACAAAAGATGCAATGTTAAAGCACATGAAACGAGCCAACTTTCAGGCAAAGATTTGGAAATCTGCTCTTGAAAACAACACTGTTCCGTCGCCAAACAACCATGGTTGGATTGTTAAGAACGATTTGATCAGTTCAATTGGCTAGACCAACCGCCAGCGTTAGATGCTTTATTAATTCTGATAAGCTGTCCATGTAAAGCTGGTTGTGCCAACAAAAGATGTTCATGTGTTCGACAAGGTTTATCCTGTACAGATGGCTGTAAATGTTCGAATGCTTGTAGCAATAAGGATTATCAAATCGTTGATATTGCTAACGATGACGACGAAGATGATGGAGATGATGATGATGATAATTTGGTAGATGCAGGTGACGAAACTGATAATGATTCTATGGATTTACCTTCTTCGTGACCTTAAAATGTGGTGATTCTGTTGTTAAAAAAACTTTAATATAGATCTAGAAACTCTGACTTTTATTTTTTTTAGTAATATGTGAGTTATTTCATGAATGTGATGCATAAATACGTGACAGAATCGTGCATATCTGGTTGCTTATGTTTGTGTTTGTCGTTGATTCTAGGTTTTTTTTCTTCTTACCTTTGAATGTTTTTCAACAGCCTTTAGTTACTTGAAGCTCTATGTTTCAATGTAAAAAAATATACCTTTTTATCAAGAAAACTAGTACATATGCTTTTTTTCATTCAAAATCATGAATTTTGGAAATTACGCTCCCCCTTTTTTTCTTGGTCCTCTACGATTTAAAAATTAAATAAAAGTTGGCTCCGTTTTAATAAGATATGATTTGTTCATTTAAATAAAAAAAAAAATAGTACCGAAAACTTGGTTATTTTTTCATATTTCTGTATATATGTGTAAAACCAAATTTTTGATATTATAATAATACTCTTAAATAAGTCCTTTTAACCCCTTTTGGACAATTTTTCAAAAGTATAACACCTCTTAAAATATTTTTCAGACATTACTCTTTAGATTTATACAAAAGAATTGCGGTACCCTTGGGTGTAACACAGAACTGAAATTTTACCCTACCAGCTGATGGACTAAAATCTGTTCACTTGAAAGGAGTTCAATTTATTGACATCACATAAAATAAATAATACACGTTGAAAATTTTAATAAGCCTATCGACCCAAAAGTGTTTTTGGTTATTTTTTAAATAATAAGATACCCCAAACAAAGTCTTAACCCCATGACTATGTATACATTTTACACAATGTACCGTCTTAACCCTATGACTATGTATACATTTTACACAATTTACCTATCTTTGGGGAGCAATTATTCAACAAAATATATTGTTGATTAACTAAAGACTGCTTTTTATAGAGTAGAACTATGATTCCATTACAGTTCTACGAAATGGACGACAGTGGCCATCACATTTTAGCAAGAAGCGCACAAAATTTTAAAACAAAACATTCAATTCTTATATTACTAGAAACAGATTTTCGAAATGTAGAATATCGTATATGTTAATCACATTTTGACTCTGAAAGTAAAACTTAAAACACAAAATTTCGGCATAAATTGTCTAGTGTGATGAAAGCAGTATCATTCCATGTGAAATCAATAAATACTTATATATAACTGAATTTGACATACTTAATAAAAGAATAGATTACAAAGTAGATAGCTCGTAAAATATTTGGTTGGGACGAGCTAATAATTTTATAATCTTTGGTTTCTTCAATACAGCTTGGATTGTTTTCATACACAAAGAAACATATAACGGAATCAAATGCTCGTTTTTCAGCCAATAAAAGATGAGCATTTGTATGAATTGAACACATACTGTAAATAAACAGATATAATTCTATTGAATGTAAATTTCAAATGATCCTGGCATTATAATTGGTCGATAGCTTTATGAATTGAAGTTGTAATATTTACAGCAGGTGTTCAACTCATACAAATGGTGATCTTTTAATTAGTTGGCTGAAAACGTATCACATGATTCCGACATAGTCGTATGAAAACAAACCCATGCCGTATGAACGCAAACCATGTCGGATGAAAACAATCCGTGCCATATGCAAGCAACCCAAGCCTTATGAAAGCAACTCAATATTATAAGTTATATGGTTCGCTACTTACCCCCTACAGATCCATAGAGGATTTTTTTCAACCTCTATGGTCCGTAGGGGGTCAGTAGTGAACCGTATAACGAATTTATCGCACGCGGGACTTTTTCTGCTGTGTTTTGTAGAAAAATAAACAATGAAACACAACAACATTAATAGATGACGTCACCATTAACAGTAGACGTGACGTCATGAACCCCCTATGAAATTTACTAACCCCCTACGGATCCATAGGGGGTCACCACGTGACGGCGTTAAACCAATCACAACGTGATAATTTACCCGCGGTGCGATAATAGAGAATAATAAGTTGTACCTTCCTAATGATTGAACACTATTCTTTCACATTGTTCGTGTATTTCGTGTTAAAATCAAATTATTTGTTACCTTGAACTTTACAGTTCATCGATGTCAATATAAAATTTCACATGAAGCAAACAGAGAATGTTAACGGTTTATATGTAGGTTAGGTTGTTTCTAATACGCAATTTTATTCATTTGAAAAAAAGGAGTTGACAAATAATCTTGATAAAGGTACAGTTCGGGCTCAGTTGGCCCTGTTAATTCACAAAAATTTAAACATTGCCTGGTATCATTACTCAGTCTATAACATCTTTTTGAGGACAGAGAGAAAAGCTTTTTAGAAATGTGGATACTAGCCGAGACTTGATGACACAATTTGACTGTATCGTTATAAAGGTAACATCATAAGCGCGAGATTTGCCAGATAACAAGCAAAATAGACTATTTGTAAGAACGTTTTGGCTAAACTACCATAGAGCACAGGCGTCGCCTAAAACAATTTTTTTTCCAGTAGAAAGGTAAACACAAAATACTATTACTGTTTAAATATCTTTTTATGGCGAAGGTTGTCCACTACATTATTTCTAAGCACATACAAGTCATATAATAGAATGGCGGTTAACATAAATGACTGCCTTGGTCAATTTGCATGGCACATTTAGCTGCGTTTCCTTTAAATATACGTCATTTGGTGTCATATTTCATTTAGCATCCGAATCATTTGACATTGTGGGTCTCTGCATCATAGGACCCACCACACAAAAAATAACGAATCTCTATATCCCAGGATTCATTTAATTGAATGCTTCATTTATTTTAAAAACTTAGTTATCTAGTTAGATATCTAGTTATCTTTTTGTAGTTTGCCAATATGAAAGGTGATTGACTATACGTCCATTTTAATATCTATTTACTATTTATATCTCAATTGTTTATCTGGTCAATTATCTAGTTATCTTTTTGTAGTTTGCCAATATGAAAGGCGACTTCGTTCATTTAATTATCTCTTTGCTATATAATATATCTTAATTGTTTATCTAGTTATATGTGTTTATAATTGTGTAGTTTTGTAATAAAGCTGCGGCCAAATACTGCCTATACTGTGTTTGTGATCATTGCGAATCAATAATAATCAAGATTTTGCATAATTATGCCATTTTACTGGTTTTATTGTCATTTTATGACTGGATAAATCATTAAAAGGAAATTTTTAAACCAAAACAGCAAGTTCATAGATTAAACATTAATTCTGAAAATCCAAGATAGTTTAAAACATATTTGATTAAAGGGCCAATTCGTCCCAAATCGTACCTTGTCCTTTAAAAAAAGTAGCTGATATTCTATCTTGAAATATGAATAATTGATATAGATATATAGTTATATATCATACAATATCTTCCTATGTTATACGTATACAACAATACGGAAGCCGGTAAGTGTCAGTGTGTTATAACGACTTGGTTAACTTGTTACAACGACTAAGTTAACTCGTGATAAAGACTTACCTAACTCGTTATAACGAATAGAACTTTTAAGTCGTAATAACTTATTAGCTTAATTGTTTCACACAAACGCTAACAGGTTTTTGTACAATAACTGAAATTTGCTAAATGTTTCACGAGATTTCTGTTTGGAATCGACATTTTCATATGCCGATTCTAGCTATTTATGTTAAAAGTTTTACTTTCAGTTTCAAATGTAAATCACTTAATTTTCTATATCGCAAGTCTCAAATTATAACAATTGAATGCTGGGGTACCAGTGCTTTGTGATGGTCATTAGCGTTCATTATGTATTTATTTCACAACAAGCCTTCAATTCTTTCATAACATATTATCATGAAATTCATCTAAAAATAAAATCGCTGTAGGCATAATTAGAAATAAACTTTCCAATTGCAAACTATTTTAGAGTTAGGGTTAAGTAAATGATGTAGTCTTACATACTATTTTAAGTATTTATCAAAGATATTCCGACGAAGTACACATAATAACTAAAAAACAGAACAGTTAAAAGCATTTTTCATCTCCCGATGTGAAAATAATGTTGGATATAACACCAAAATATCAGAACAGTGCAAAGACGCTCCTCAACTTCCGACAAGAAAAAGGTTGGACATGGGTTAATGTTCTTATATACTAGTTACAATACTAAAAGTCAGAATAGACCAAGGACGATGCTCAACTTTGGAAATTCACTGCAAAAGTATCATATAACAGCTCACTAGCATTACATCAACTCAGTGTGCTATGGGACAGATATTGTATGAAAATAAGACATAGTGTGCAAACATGTACAACTATTATGGCATAATTCCCCTCAAACAAGAATCATGTTAAAATATCAGCTTGAACTCATACTGAGTCAGCCAAAAGTCGTTTCAGAAACCAAGTAGACATTTTATGTGCAAAACATTGTCACGTCATTAATTTGAGCTGGTTGGGATTTATGATTGTGCATTCGACCACAGCTTTTATTCATTTTACATTCACAGGTCTTCATATTAGAATAAAATATAAATTACATATTTGTCAAATGGTTTACTTCTTATGAATTTGATCAATATTACCACTCAGGTTAATATGTTTGAGGACAAATACATAAATAAAACAACGCAGTTGAACGCACCAGAAATCTGATACTTCTTGACTTGAATGGCCGTGTACCACAAAAAAATCTAAGCAGAATTTACATAACTAAGTTGAAATGTCAAGTACAAAGGGTTATTTAAGATTTTTGCCATGTGTTTAAATGGTTCTATTGTTTTATATATATATATATATATATATATATATATATATATAATTGTAGAGCTGAACCTGAGACCTATATTGATTGTCTATGTATTTGGCGTTAAGCAAAATCTTAACCCACCAAATGCTCTTCAATTAAAATTTCAATACCATTACAATGTTTTATTTGGTGCCGATTCATTGTTTTCAGGTTAACATTAGTTGTTTAATGTCATGGATGAAAATAAACATTTGCACGATTTTGAAAGTGATGACATTCTATTAAAAAACACCATTAATTTGAATCTGGTTCAATAAATACATTCCGTTTTTTTTATCATTTTTCATTTGTAAAATCGCACAATAATAACAAAAAAATAAATATGTACAAATGCAAAGTACTCTTAATTAATTAACCAATGGAAAGTCGTATTTTGTGATTTTAATATAATCGATGAAAAGAGGTTATGGTTACGACAACTGGAACATATTGATAGTCATCTGTGATACAAATATTCTATAACGGTCAACCAAACCATGATGGCATCTGTTTAACCTTTGAAGGGATGACTTTAACTTTACGAATTTTTTCATTGTAAGCTGCAACCCTCTAGCCAGGAAACAGGATAGGAAAATCAAACTCTGGCATATCGTTTCCCTTGTGAGATATGTACTCCATATACAAGCGCTGTTGGAATGTTGCTTATTGAAATTAAAAACTGTACAATTTAAAATCATCCCTTTTGTCGTAGAATTTAATTAACAACCGATCCTCATTGTCAATTTCTAGAATTAGACTGGAATATATCTGTGCTATGACTTTTTTCGAGTTCGATTGGATAGATGTGTCAACAAAGTCCCCAAACATTGAAATATTTAGTGAGAGCACATTATATATATATTAGCGAAACATAAAGTGAAAGGTTACAGCTTCTTTTCATAATTCCTGCATGAAGTCAGTCTTATAAATGTATGATTAAAGGAACACGTCGACAAGAAAAGACGCACACTTTTTTCTCATACGAATACCGATTGTCTTTTGAAAAACATGTCCTCCAAAGGTTACAAATATGTTGCTAATCAAGAAACCAATCATACATTTGTACCACATCTACTTATTTTATATATAGATTTCAATGAGTCAGATTTTTTCATTACTAAAAAAAAATAATTGACAAGCGAGAAACAGATAACATTTATCATTCAAAACGTTTAACAAATTCTATATTATTTATATAAGGTTAATGTTAAAATTGATTGCCGTAATTAATAAATAACTGTTTACAAAACTTTGTATTGTTTGAAATACTTAAGATTTATTACCCCAGGAATATATTACCTTAGCTGTATTTGGCAAAACCTTTCGGAATTTGGGTCCTCAATGCTCTTCAACTTCGTATTTTATTGGCATTTTTAACTATTCAAGTGGCAATGATGAGTCTTTCGTAGACGAAACGCGCGTCTGGTGTATTCGATGAGTTTTTTTTTTATTAATGATCGCATTTTACACCCACTTTTTACGGATATACATTACTAATAAAACAAACAAACATAAGAAACGCTCTTATAATATTTCTTCAGACCATTGATAAGATATAATTATACTACTGTTGTTTAGTTATTGCGTCTTATATGTTTTGCGATCAATTTTATTTTCAGCTCTCTTTATCACAGTTTGAAAATGACAAAACGGTTTCTTTTATTTATATTTTTGTTTTGAAATTCTATAAACATGATATTTATATCATCAGGTTATTACTTTGAGTTGGCTTTTAGCAAATGTGAGAATTTCTTGCTACAGTATTTTAAAACTAACATTGTGTTACGCGTTCCTGTTATTTTGCTGTTCATTTATATTGTTAAAAGATAACTATCTTGTCTACTCGGAATTTTATATTGTTGTCTATTGCCTTTCACATTAAAAAAAATCATCAATTAAAAGTTCTTTTCTTATGAAGCTTAGAATTTAACATTATTGTTCATATAAACTATGATATTTATTTGTTTATAATCTTGTACTTTGATTTAAGCTTTTTTATTAACTTATATCCTGCCAAATTCTTAATGTTCCTATTTCGGGTATGGAGATTAGATTTGACCATTGCATTGTCTGCCTATGAATTGTGCTCCTTGTTCAGGATCGTGCTGAGCCTTAAGATACGTTTAGCTACGCAGTGCTTAAAGAGTATTACCAATTATAACACAGCTTCTTATTTTATATTAAATTTTTCGTCTTTCTTCAAGACAAATCGTAGAATGCAACTTGTAAATTTGAAACAATTTTTGTTTTACCAGTTGGAAAGCTGTTTTGCGGCAATCTTATCAAATGATATATATAGTGTTTAGACAGAATAATCCAATCATTCTCATAAAAATATCTCAGATAACATTTAGTATGTCCTTTAAAAGATTGTTGACTGAATAGCAATGTAATTAGGTTATGTTCATTCTTATGTTATGTCTGAAGTTTTGAAGAACATGAATGCGGATGGTATATATTCCTTCTTTATACCGGAAGGTTACTACAAAAATAAGACCATCTTTTCATTCATTAGATATTGAGACTAAAATAAGACCATCTTTTCATTCACAAGATATTGAGACTATCTATTTTCTAAATGCACCTGTAGTGGATCGTTTCTGCAAAGTGTAAGGAGAATGTATTTAGGCCAATTTTTATATTATTCTTGAATGTGTGCTCGGCGTATGTAGAGACTTGCGGGTAAAGTTTATAAAACAATATTACTGGTTTAGACCGAGCATATACAGACTTTATAAAACGTCACCAGTGTCTGAGCAGAAAGTTGACGAAACAGGGTTATGTCTTTCTTTTTTGCTTATGTACTTTGTCTATCAGTTTTTGTCTATAGAATGTTTATATGCCATTTTGTTTTTCTTTGTTAAAATAGTTATTTGTTTTTATAGTGATTAAGATGATAACACGAAGTTGACTGCTGCACCCAAATTTTTGACATTTTTACCTTTACTGTCTGTTTGTTTTGCTCACACATTGTTGTCAATATAATGAAATTCTGTCAAACAAGTGAGAGTTTAGCTAGCTATAAAATTGGTTTAATTCAACATTTTTCAAATAAGGAAATGCATGTACCAAGTCAGGAATATGACAGTTGTTTTCAAATCGTTTGGTGTGTTTGAGCTTTTAATTTTGCCATTTGATAAAGGACTTTCCATTTTGAATTTTCCTTGGAGTTCTGTATTTTTGTTATTTTACTTTTGATTCAAAATAATACATGTCAGTTGTTTAGTCTAGAAAGTGTAAAACAGTTGACTTTTTCGGGACAATTTATTATCCTAAAATTAGTGACAGTATTTTACAAAATAATAAACATTCTCTTTCTACATGTTCATTGCTAATATTAATATTATATTATCTATAAACCGTTGAGCTGTAAAGCTTAATAAGATAATAAAAAATATATATCTTCAATATAAGATTGTACTAGACTCTATATGAATCATTACGTACATGTTCTCGAACGAACAACTTTCTTGATATTATTTTATGTCTTATCATATAATTACAAATAATCAAGAATTAATGTCAAAATACTTAATTCCTAGTTATTTTTGTTAAAAAGGCGGAAAAGATGTCAAGTGGGAAATCAAAAACCATAAGTCCAAGAAAATCCGACAAAACCAAAATCTCCACTACGTATACAAATTTATTTATAGATATATACTGTTTAGCAATTAAGCTTTTAGGAGATTTTATTGTTTTTTATTTTTGTTTGTTTTATAAATTGTATCCTTTTTCAATTTGCAACATTAAGAAAAACAGGATTTTATTATTATTTTCTATCAAAGCTGTAGAACGTTTCATTTTATTCTTTAAATTAACACATTAAACAAAATATAAGTTATATAATACTTACCGACTCAAAGAATCATTGATATTGCTAGGTGTGATAACTTTGGCACACGTTTTGTTTAAGCCATGAAGAGGTTGTCAAACTGTATAATACTGCAAATCTACCAAATTCTACCCTACTTTGTGAAATATCAAGGAAACGAAAATAGGTATCTATTATGCTGTTTACTTCCTGAAAACGATCTATTAAAATAATTTTTAAAGATATGTTTTTGTTTTATTCTAATTTAAAATAACATAATTATAATTAATTGTTACATAATGATCATATAAATCTCTTAATGATGTATAGGTAATCATCTTTTAACAGAATTTTTTATAGATACATTCAAACCTTTGTAAGGATTTTTTTAGAAAAGATATCATGCTAATTTTGATGTCTTTTTATCTACAAAACTATCACTTCAGGAACTCTACGATTTGGTCCAGTAGCCATTCAGATTTGATATAATTGCTGTAGTGATTCATACTTATTTAAAAGAGAGGCGAAAGATATTTTAAAGGGACATTCAAACTCATAAGTCGAAAATAAACTGACAACGCCATGGCCACAAAAGAACAAGACCAATAGACAAACAACAGTACACAAAACACAACATAGAAATCTAAAGACTGAGCAACACAACCCCACCAAATACTGGGGGTGATCTCATGTGCTCCGAAAGGGTAAGCAAATACTGCTCCACATGCGGCATCCGTCATGTTGCTCATGTATTTAAAAAAAAAGAGTTCAAACTCGGTGATAAGTCTAATTCGGTAGGTTACATTCGAGGGGAAAAAACTTGGTATTCCACTTCCTTTCTGAAACATTTTTTTCATGATATAAAATCAAAGAATTTGTTTAAACTAACCCCCCCCCCCCTTTACAAAAAGAAATAAAACCAAAATATGAACGATCGGTCGCTAAGGTTGATATAGGAATGTTCATACATAAATGGTATAAGTCAGTGTCGAATGAATATGCCAAACTACGTACTAATAAATTGTTTAAAAAAGAGTTAAAAGTAGAAAATTATATTTGTAAAAATATTGCAGGGAAATATAGAAGTGCTTTTGCAAAACTTCGCTGTAGTGTTTCGCCCCTAAAAATTGAAACGGACCCGTATCAGAACTTACCTATTAATGATAGAATATGTTTTAATTGTAAAAATAATACAATTGAAGATGAGAAACATGTAATTTTGAGTTGGCAATTATATGCTGTTTTGTTTTGTCATGCTAATTCTTTTTTTCATGATTTTTATAGTATGTCAGATGACAAGATATTTGTATTTTTATTTAGTGATGAAAATGTTTATTATATTCTTAAAATATATATTTTTATTATGTTATATGTTTTATATGTTATGTGTGTGTATATATATGTAGGACTCGGAGGTGCGATGGGGACGCCGAAGTGCGATGGTCACGCTGAAGTGCGATGGTTTGCGACGAAGTGCGATGGTCCGTTCGCCGATGTGAAATGGTCTATATATATGACACGTGATGGCTTGTTTAAAATCTACGGATGTGCACTTATTACGAAGAAATATTTGGTTTTATAGTTATTATATAAAGCATTCATTATTGTCTATGTATGCCCTTGGTTACATTTGGATACTAAATGAGAGATCATCCTCTTTGATTTTCTTTCTGCATGTGAACATAATTCTGCGTAAACATTTTATCTTAAAAGTTTACTTAATTTCTCTAATGAGTGAGGAATAAAACGGAGAGTATGTCTGCGGACCCGTATGTATTTAGAGAATGCCTCGCTCCATCGTATACGTAAAAAAGAACATTTGGAGATTTCTAAAAAAAACCCAAAACGCTACAAGAGGTGCAAGTTTCCACTCTCTATTAAACACGCCCCGTTTTTCGTAGTATTATGTATTAATGTGTATAAGCCCCTTATTAATTTGAAAACAAGAAAAATTGCTTCTAACAATCAAATTGACTTCTAAATCGACATGAAAAGCATTGAAAATATAGTTCATGTAGTCCATAGCACTTCAGCGTTACCACCACCATCACACTTCGGCGTAGCTATCAACTAGATAGCATCACAATGCCACCATCGCACTTCAGCGTGATCAAAAACTCACCTATGCGTCAAACCATTGCGCATCAGCTTGATCATCGAGGTACGGAGTACCATCGGGGTCCAGAGTCCTACATATATATATAAATATATATAAAAATTATATAGTCTCTCATAACTCTTTTTAAAGTGGCGCTTGTTTTATATGTGAAGTTATAATTATGTGTAAATGTTTTTTAAGAGGTGAGACTTATAATATTGTCTTGTCTTGTCTACATGATTCTGATAATTATTATTTAAATAATCAGGTCATTGAGATCCGTATATAGTATAAGTACAAAGATGTAACAATGTTTGTCGCGAATGGAGTAATGCAGGATTAGGAATAATCGCTCAGATTGTCGAATGTAATAAGATTCTAATGTTATGAGTGGGTGTTGTTATCCAAATCATTATAAATAAAGGTCAAAATATACATATTTTCCCTAGAAAATGTTTTATTATCAACAACAACATTATTAACTCGGATGTGAAATATTTGAACCGAATGGCTGAAAGTGCATTTGAACACACACAAAAAATGTGCGATATAAACTCCATTGAGACAGTCTCGAGCAACAATAAAATCAAACATACAACAGTCCCGAGCAACAATACAACCCAACAAACAAAAGTCCCGAGCAACAATACAACCAAACAAACAACAGTCCCGAACAACAATACAACCAAACAAACAACAGTCCCGAGCAACAATACCACCAAACAAACAACAGTCTCGAGCAACAATAAAACCAAACAAACAACAGTCCCGAGCAACAATACTACCAACCAAACAACAGTCCCGAGCAACAATACAACCAAACAAACAACAGTCCCGAGCAACAATACAACCAAACAAACAACAGTCCCGAGCAACAATACAACCAAACATACAACAGTCTCGAGCAACGATAAAACCAAACAAACAACAGTCCCGAGCAACAATACAACCAAACAAACAACAGTCCCGAGCAACAATACAACCAAACAAACAACAGTCCCGGGCAACAATACAAAAAAACATACAACAGTCCCGAGCAACGATACAACCAACCAAACAACAGTCCCGGGCAACAATGCAACCAAACAAACAACAGTCCCGAGCAACAGTACAACCAAACAAACAACAGTCCCGAGCAACAATACAACCAAACAAAAACAGTCCCAAGCAACAATACAACCAAACAAACAACAGTCCCGAGTAACAATACAACCAAACAAACAACAGTCCCGAGCAACAATACAACCAAACATACAACAGTAACGAGTAACGATACAACCAACCAAACAACAGTCCCGGGCAACAATGCAACCAAACAAACAACAGTCCCTAGCAACAATACAACCAAACAAAAACAGTTATTATATCAAATCTGAATGGCTACTGGATCAAATCGTAGAGTTCTTGAAATGATAGTTTTGTAGATAAAAAGACATCAAAATTACAGGGACTGTTGGTTGTTTGGTTGTATTGTTGCTCGGGACTGTTGTTTGTTTGGTTGTATTGTTGCTCGGGACTTTTGTTTGTTTGGTTGCATTTTTCCCCGGTTTGTTGTTTGTTTGGTTGCATTGTTGCTCGGGACTGTTGTTTGGTTGGTTCTAGTGTTGCTAGGGACTGTTGTTTGTTTGGTTGTATTGTTGCTTGGGACTGTTTTTGTTTGGTTGTATTGTTGCTCGGGACTGTTGTTTGGTTGGTTGTACTGTTGCTCGGGACTGTTGTTTGTTTGGTTGTAGTGATGCTCGGGACTTTCCCTAGCAACAATACAACTAACCAAACAACAGTCCTTAGCAACAATACAACTAACCAAACAATAGTCCTTAGCAACAATACAACCAAACAAACAACAGTCCCTAGCAACAATACTAACAACAAAACAACAGTCCCGAGTAACAATGCAACCAAACAAACAAACAGTTTTATTTCCTTTGATCACAGTCAGTAACAGTTATTCATATTGTAAAAGCCTATTTCCATCCTCGTCCTAAAGTCAGGCCCTTTTCCACCAGTCTCAAAATTGATCTGATTGACAATATCAAACCGAACCTTTTAAGGGGACGACCAATTGATATTCTGATGCGGCCAGGGGGATTTTTTTCAGATTGATCTTTTATTTTAATCTGTCGCTACGCAAGCTTATTTTTTTCCCACAGCTACTCCGCTCGAAAAGTCATTTTCACTTTTGTACAAATTTATTTCCTGCATTTTTGATGCAGAATATTCATTTTCATCCCGTCTTGTGCAAAGTTATTTATTTTCAGTTCTTACAAGGCCAAGTCATTCATTTTGAAATCCTCCTGCCCCTCCCGAAAATCGTCCCCTAGGGCGTAACATAAGTAACTATATATATAGAGCAGTAGTACATGTAGCAAACACTAAAAAATGTGTTTTATAAAAACTTGCTAAACAATTTTTCTAAAACAAATGAATTGTAGTTTTAAGTTTTCGTAAAACCATTTCTTCTGTTGTTATTATAACAGCATAATGACTGTGTGTAGACGAGTTTTTATCAGTATTGATACGTTCGTTAAGATGTTTATGAGTGTTTACAGGAAATATCATAGAACAACATAGCATCTAGAACGCCTCGTTTACGTAAGTTCATTAATTTTGTCATTTCTATTTTGACATAAGTATAAATGTTTGTTTTACACCAATTTTTTCCCCATTTAAATCGTTTCTTAATAAAAAAAAAAATAGCAACAAAAATAAAACCAACATGTATCATCAACCCTAATAACAACAACAAAAACAAATTAAGATAACGTATGAATTTTAAAAGCTAGCTATAAGTTAAAGGTAAATCAGAAATAAACCAAATATATTTTTTTGTGATAATCTATTCTGATTTTACATTAGCATGCTTCGTATTAGTCAATATCTTAACAGCGAGTGTCATCGAGGTGTATGTGTTGACGATTATTATGCCTATCCATATTAAAAGAAAAGAGCAAGACATAAATTAAACGAATTAATTCGATTCGATTACCTAAATTCGGAATTTTTGCTCTATCGTGAGACGGCATCATCGACAGATAAAGGTCAGATGATGCAATAAAGTGCGGATTTGGGATCTTAAAAACTGGTTCACTGATGAATCCAGAGTTATGCAACAACGTCACTAGAGAATACAGATGTCTATTATAGTTGTTTGCATCTACATCAATTGGTCTCTGGTGGGTGGTTGTCTCGTTGAACATAACTTCTTATTTTTATATTGAAAGGAAATTGTCAAGGAACTTTTGGAACTAACATTCCAACTCCCTCCAGCAAAGTTGACTACAGGTTTGAATCCATTATTTGATTTAATCAATGCCGAATCTATGTAGAGCTGTTACACAACAGTGGTGGTTTCAACAGATATTGACAAAACGCTCATTTAAATATGTCTGTAGATAACTGTTTGGTTATTTGTATATATATTGTCATATAAAAAGAGATTATGACTATAACTAAATATCAAAATACAGTGTATTGCATTCATTTAAGAATTTCATACTCAATTCATACTGAACATTTTTATTGAAACGTTGTGCTTCTTTTTTGGTAGATAGGCAAGTTATTTTTATGCAGACAAAGGAAACCATTAATTTGTTTGGGAAATTTACATTTTCCTCGTCCCTTTTGGGAACCCCTGCATTACGATCTTTGGCTGGATGACCATTGGTCAGTTTCTACACAATGTTATCTCATTACACATTCTTGCTGCACTACATATCGATATTTTGTGAACAAGATTTTCATTTGGGATTTTATAAATTTGTATTCGTTATTTGGACTTTTACACAGTTAAAATGATTGGATATATTTGAGGAAGGCTTTAGATTATTTTTCTTCATTCATTCGTTCGTGCATAATTCGTTTGAACTGATGAAATATTGATGATGAGTAGGAGCTCTTTCGCCATCTTGGATATTTATGTACACGAACGTAAAGCGTTTACGATTATTATTATTTACACTTTCTTTAAACATCGTTTGTGTTTTAACTATTATAATTCATAACATCGCAGAAACATACTGTCGAATGTCGGAATTTTTTTTTATAAATGTTTCATCGGAAGTTGTTTCGATTATTCGTACTCGTCGTACTACATATTTACATTTTACATGTTTACATTATTATACGTTAAGTTCGGGCATGAGTTGGTCATATAGACCAAAACTGCGTCGTCTTTCAGGACTAAGCCATGATCTTGTCCATCATGTCCTTTGTCATCTCCTTCTTCTCCTTTCGACAGCTAGTAGGTTTATATTTGCAACATTTAAGTTCAGTCTGGCCTGAATAAGAGCTGCTTCATAGTGAAGACGTGCTCTTTCTCCAAAATCCATCATGAATAATAACATCCATGACACTCAAGAAGTCTGACATACCAATAATTGGCATTTCTGACGCGATATTTACAATTGGCATTTATCCGTTTTACATTCGGTATGTTCCGTTTTATCCGTTATCATTCCGTTCATGTCCGTTTCACATCCGTTCAGCAACCGTTTTATCCGTTAAACGTTCGGTAGAAGTCCGTTGGTGAATTTGTCTACCGGACCTCCAACGGATGTATAACGGACAAGTAACGGATACAAAACGGAAACGGAACGGACGAGTACCATTAAAAACGGACGCCTACCGGACGTTCAACGGACACTTCATCCGTTGGACGTCCGTTCAAAGTTTTGAACATTCTCAAAATTTTGAACCGGACAGAACGGGCGTCGACGGATAAAACGGACGCTGAACGGACATGAAACGGATATGGACGGACGTCTAAGGGATATGAACGGACGTCTAACAGACATGAACGGATTGAAAAAAAGATATCCGTTCGCGTCCGTTCGCGCTATCCGGTAAGGTGTGACCGGGGCTTAAGGTTTCGAAACTAGGATACAGCTTTATTTCACGTCTCACTCGAGCATAATGTTACAACCCGGATTAAATTTAGCGCAATGTAGTGTGAGTTGTAATGGCATGGGTGGAGGTGGACAAATTGCTAAACAATGCAGCACGAGATTTAAATACCCGTATTATACAGTTTCCCCTTGCTGAAAAAATCAGTCTCCTGCAAATATTTGCTGCAAGTCTGCAGCGAACTTGCTGCAGACTTGCAGCAAACACAGAGTCTGTATTTGCGGCATGTTCGTTGCAAATGTGCTGCAGGTCTGGAATTTACCATGCAAATAAGTTTTTGCTGCAGACCTGCAGCAATCATTTATATGCAAATGAGTGTTTGCTGCAGACCTGCAGGAAACATTTATATGCAAATTAATCTTTCTCCTGCGTGTTTGCTGCAGACCTGCGGCAAACATTTATATGCAAGTTAATAATTCTCCTGCGTGTTTGCTGCAAACTAGCAGAAACTACATATCTTTACAATTAACCAATGTCATGTTGTCTACACATCACGTTATTCAAAAATACAGCAAATTCTGAAACAGTTAGGTTACATACATAAACAAACAACAATTCAAATATTTCATCATTTGCTAAATTATCGTAGCATAAGTAAATACCTTTTAAGAAATAATTATAGTCCCTAGTGTGAACAGTGTATAACTTGCATTTTTTTTGATACACTTTCCCAATTTATTTCTTGATATTTTATGCATGAAATATTAAGTAAGGGGATGAAATTACATGTTTAAAAAATTTGGGTGCTGAATCTTAATGTTAAGTAGTGATTTGGTCCAGTTAAAAAAGGTAAAAAATTAGAATGTCTGAAGCTGTCAAACTGAATTTTAGCCCCCCTTAACACAGAATTGTCAATATTTTGAGTTAGAGCTGGTAGAAGTTTCTATAATTTTGATATTATTTGTATCAATAGTAGTACACTACACTGTAAAAATCTTTTTGAGATAGAGCAGGTGCGATTTTTTTAATTTGAATTTATTGTCTAAAATATATATATGCACTACGAAATAACTGTGTTCTCGGGCCTAAGAGATGAATTCCGTAAATGTAGATTCTGTACTTTGGCAACTTTCCTGAATAGTTTGCTGGTATCAATTTGTCAAACTCAATAAAAGTAAAGGATTTACATCTTTGTTTGACAGAAATTCTGTTAAAATATCCCATTTTGGCATTATACGGCTGAAATAAGCATTTTAAAGCAGTTTCCATTTTATGCCTAAGAGCCATTCTGAATTTCTATCTGACAGCTTTTTATGTTCCTGATATTTGTGTTTCTATACTTAAATCAAATTTAATTAACCATTTGTGAACTCTGAATCTAGAGAAAAGTAGATTATCACAGAAAAAATGTGCAGAATATTTGTATTTATGTCCCTGGTTAAACGGCCTGTTTGATGTATGTGAAATGTGAAGAGCTTTGTACATAAAATCTGTAGTCCATCACAAATATTTCACTAAATCTTAAAAAAAAACACTTTACAATGGTCAGTACACCCTATTCATTTCATATGCTACCATAATTTTCTTCTTTAGGATAGTAAGTGGTTCAAATATATGCCATTTGAGACTAAAACTACATGCAAGTTTTCCATTGAAAAGTGAAAAACTGGTCATCAGACCATACTGTCTGCAAACAAAGTTGAATTCAAGAGTCCTTTTGCAATTAGACTTTTTGTATCATAACATCTTAGCATAGAAATGAGCAAAAAGTAACAAATTTTCATTTCTTATAGCCTCTGTGTGCATTTGTATATGTAAATATGGGCTACGGCCTAAATCGACTCTAAATAATTCTCAGTCTTACATGGCCTAAGACCATTTTATACTCATGTGGTATGCTTTTTGTAACTTTTCTTTACATTTAAAGTACATTTAATATATATGGAAGAATAATGTATGGTTAAAAAACTTCAAAAACTTCAAATTGGTTGAAAAAAATGCATGTTTATGTAAGGCTTCCCTTAATTCGAAAATCTCTATTTTCAGGCACAGGCTCATATAAATTTGACTTTTGAATAACCATGGAAGTAATATTGAAATATTACTTCCATGGAATAACTGTGATAAATCTGATAAATCAAATGAGTGTTCCGTTGCTTTTAATACTTATTATATTATATTCAAGAGTATTTAAAAAGCAAATTTTTGCAATATTTAAATTTTTTAGGCCAAAATCTTGACAGTTGAAAATATTTGATTTAAACGTCAAAAATAAACAACCAAATTTCAATATTAAAATGACCCTAGTTTCTATAATATATATCCTATGGCCATGAAACTTGGCCAACTATATTATAATTTCCTAAGCTTAAGTCATACAAAGTTTTATTAAAATTGGTCAAGTCTTTCTATCCTATTAGGTCCAAGGACACAATAGTCCCTAGTGTGAACAGTGTATAACTTGCATTTTTTTTTGATACACTTTCCCAATTTATTTCTTGATATTTTATGCATGAAATATTAAGTAAGGGGATGAAATTACATGTTAAAAAAATTTGGGTGCTGAATCTTTATGTTAAGTAGTGATTTGGTCCAGTTAAAAAAGGTCAAAAATTAGAATGTCTGAAGCTGTGAAACTGAATTTTAGCCCCCCTTAGCACAGAATTGTCAATATTTTGAGTTAGAGCTGGTAGAAGTTTCTATAATTTTGATATTATTTGTACCAATAGTAGTACACTACACTGTAAAAATCTTTTTGAGATAGAGCAGGTGCGATTTTTTTAATTTGAATTTATTGTCTAAAAGAAATGCACTACGAAATAACTGTGTTCTCGGGCCAAATGAATTGAATATTTAAAATACAAAAGAAGGGTTTACTTGAAATGCATTTTGTCCATAAAGCTAGTTAAATTAATTTCATTACAAAATTCAACTTGACTTATTGAAACATAATATCAAATTATTTATAATCAATCTCCAAACATATTAGAGAGTGCTGTATATCTGTATAACATGTTTGTAAATGTTTTTCAAACCTTCGGGTATTTGTGGGGGACGGTGGCAAAGTTCATAAGTTTACAATTCTATGAAAAATTTGTACTTACAAATAATGTCTTTGAAAACTAAACATTTAATATCCAAACTAAAATGCCTCCCTGAACACTAATATGTAACAAGACTCAAACACCATCAACGTAATTGAGCACCGAATTTCAAATCTTAAACTTCCAGGAAGTTACCAATAGGCATGCGCAGTCATTTTATGTTACTCTTGCAATGCTCTTGAAAACACATAGAATGGTGAAAGATTTCTGCAATCTAGCTGCGAACATCCCTTATATTCTAGTTCTTCGTTCTTCCTGCAATCTTACTGCAAACATAATTGTTTCTGTATGTAAACTTGCCGCAAGCTTGCAGCAAAAAGCTGCAATGTTTGTAGGAGGTTTGCAGCTAGCTTCAAACATCTGCAAACATTATTCAAAGGGTTCCTGCAAGCTTTTTATTTGCAGCAAACCTGCACCTAGTCTGTTGCAGATCTGCAGCAAACATTTCAGTTCTGTAGGGGTTTGACTCTCGGTGATAATTTTGCGAATATGAGGAAAAGGCGGTTTAAGGGAAATAAGGAGTCCAACACCCCGATGGAGCTTTACACCTACGATAAATGAATAGGCTTTTGTACAAGTAACAATCCAAACGGTGGCTTGCCAGTTAACCCCCACCCCACCCACCCTTTTCAAAATCCTGGATCTGCACCTGGGGTGAAAAGACCTGTATGATTCAAACTTAAAACAAGATACATTAGCATGCTATAGTGTTGATTTGATGTGAGTTTTTCAAAAGAATCATTAATGTTGTAAATGTTGTTGTTTGTATAAGCACACGACAACTGGTACCGTCGACAACTCGTACTCAACCAACTCGTACTTCTACCAACTCGTAGCATTGTTATGTATCATTTAATTAGATAAATTGTACAATTAATGGTAATTTTGTGTTTTATAATTGATATTATCGGAGACATTCAACATTTTCATATGGCTTAGTTGACCCCTTCCTAGGCTAAGCTATTGTATTCTGTATTATGGTATTATCGTTCCACGTTTTTCAATCATTATTATCTTGTTGTACAAAGGTTCATGTACAATGTATAAATTGTTTATTTTTATATGAGAAACATTTTTACTCTGAATATGTAAAAATTTCGGCTCACCTTCTTGTTTCTCTTTTCATTTATGCATTGAATGTAAAATACATGGGCTACTTGCTGACTCGTTCAAGTGAATGTTAAACCTCTGGTAGTTTGTTTGGGTTGTAGGAGGAAAGCATAAAATGTATTGTTATGTTACCAAAGATCTTTAAAACATAACAGTTACTTTTCTTTTATTTCAATTTGTGTAGATAAGATATATAAATTAATGATCAGTTGTTTTGTGGTGTTTTGTATTTTAAAAAAAATGAATGTATTTTTTAAAATTTTTTTGACAGTAAAATCAATCAAAATAATCCTCCCCTGATTACCGATGTTGAAATACTAGACAATTTAGTATACTTTTTCATTAGGCAAAAGAACAAGAGGCGGGCGATATGGAAACCGTCTCAACACCATCATTTCAAAAGTCGATTAAAAACATGAGATAACCATATTATTATGAAAAAGTCCAATCAAATCCACTAGTTTCTCCTCTGTTTGATTTTGCTTGACAAACACATTTTGATGATCACTTAAAAATGTCTTACCCAAAATATCCTCCCGTCCACCCACACTCCCCCAAACTATTCAATAGTACATAACGTTGTTTTTGCGTCTTTTTTACATCTCAACTGAATGACAAATAAAAAAACGTTTTCTATATATATAAAGATAAATCAATAGGTAGCATTATATCATAGATAATTTACCTGAAAAGGTCATTACTAATCTCTCACGTCATTTTTAGACTTAGAATGTCAATATCATATTATTAATGGATTTCCGTTTGTTGTCTATCTCACGACAAACGAAGACAGCACTTGAAAGAAACACTCACATTACTAAATCTTTTCTTCTATTATTACTTTTCATCACTGCCTTCTGTATTTTTGTGGAATCTTTGTGTGCATTGAATTTCAAACTTTTTTTTTTAGACGGCGATGTTCTTTTCACTGTGTATATTTCAAAACGTGTACGGTTTAATAGAGAGGCGAAAGATACCAAAGGGATATTCTAACTCATAAGTCGAAAACAAAATGAAAATTCCATGGCAAAAAACGAAAAACTAGAATACGTCCTAATGAAGCTGACCTAACTTGCATTATCACAAAAGTAACTTTTTATGGAGTAATAGATTCCAAATTCTTCTGAATATTCTTAAAAGATTAATCACAGTAACATGAAAAATACATTAATCGGAATCAATCGCGATTAATCTTAATTGTGTTAGTATGAACAGGGTCTTATATGATTGTGTTAGTACGGAAAAAACTATTTAAAAGAAAAGTTAGTTAAAGCATTTAATAGTAACCTACACTTTCAACTTTAGCTTCAAAGATTTAATTAATTTCACCGTTTGAATAACAAATCATTTAGAAGGTTGGCATAGTAAACTGAAGAAGTTAGTCAATGCACCTCACCCAAACATCTTCAGCATGATCAAGTTGTTGAGACATGAAGAAGCCTTCCATGCTCTCACACTTATCCAATACAGGAAACGTGTTCCAAGAAAGAGAAAATACAGAGAAATAGATGACAGACTCTATGACGTCTTTACGCTAAATCCATTTGATGATGGATGTGTACTGATTGATATTTTAGTCTAAGATGCATGATTTTGTTCTTAGTTGTTATTGGCTTTGAACTAGCTGTCAGTAACTGCGAGTACTCTCAGATCTGTACTTAGTGTCATTTTGTTGTGGGGATGTATAAGTACCCGTCCACGTACACTCTGTATTTTTGTTAGATGTATTTCTATTTGTATCCATCTGATGAGTTTAGCCCTTTTCAACTGATTTTTATAGTTTGTTCTTATGTTGTACTGTTACACCACTGTCCCAGGTTAGGGGGAGGGTTGGCGCTTTCAAACGAGTTTAACCCCGCCACATTCTGTATGGCCCTGTGCCAAGTCAGCAATTTGTAATTCAGTGGTTGTCGTTTGTTGCTGTGTAACATATTTGTTTTTTGTTCATTATTTTGTACATAAATTAGGCCGTTAGTTTTCTCGTTTGAATTGTTTTACATTTGTCATTTTATGATTTTGAATATTATTTTCACAAAATGTGCTATGAAATTATTAAATAGAATATTGTAATATCAACTATTCTTTTTCTTTATTTTCCACAAGATTTACATGGATTTACCTTGGTTCATTAGTTTAGTATTGTTACAACATAATCCTACATAATCCCATTGTTTACATAAAAATTCTGGGAACTCCAACATAAAATCTTACTATTTTACCCATATTTTCAAAATGTAGGAATAGCCAGATTAAACCCTATGGTATAATTAAGAAAAGCAGACAATGTTTACAGGTGTTCTTTTATGTGAGATTAGCATAAATGCTGCTTTATACTTGTATTAAATATACAACAGTCTTCACAATCTTACAAAAAGTTATGTCAAGCTTCAGCATATGGCAACTAAGTTTATTGTACAATACATAATAAAATTGGTATTACATAAGTATATTCAAGTATATAAAACAAAGTTTTACGGATAACGCGATCACGCAAACTAGGAAATAGAAGAGAGCTTATTAACTCTATTGACACATTTTCTTTCAAAAAGCTTGGTTCAATAGTGGTGCAGGACTCACTCACTCTTCCGGTCGACCAACTTAGTTCACTCTCGGTTTCAGATGTAGATCGTGGTGCTTAGTTTAATGTGTAGCGTTTTGTGGACTATAATTATTTTTGTCTGTTAGTCTTTTTTCCTTTTGGCTATGGTGTTGTCTACTTTTCTTCGACTTACGTTTTTTACTATCCCTTTGGTATCTTCTTCCTTTAGTAAAAATACGGAAGATATTTTTTTTTCTCCAAAAAAAATAAATGTATTTTTTATATCCTTTTATCAAACATAGCAGTAAACTGCTTACAAAACATAAATAATCATAAAAACTTAAATTAAGTTATTCTTTGCCAGAAAATGCTAAAAATCCTCATTTCTTATAGATAATAGTAATTTTAATTTTCAATTATTCAAATAATCAGATATACGATAAGTTAATTATTCAGATCAAAGATATTACAATTTGTCTTCAGTTTATTTCGGTTATATCAGTTGATTGATTGTTGGTTGCTTAACATACAGTGGCAAGTATTTAATTGCCGTACTGAACAAACGCAACACCCAGATATAAAGTGTCAAAAACAATTCCCACAATTATCTAACAAGACACCATAATTATCTGAAATGTCAAAATAAACACGCATCAGACAAGTCGATATAATCTATGTTGCTATAAAGTACATCCATGTTGCTGAAATATGCCCCCATAAAACAGAGAGAACCTGTAGTTAAAGTTATCACTCAAGGGGAGAAGTCATCCGAAGTTGGACAAATATAAGATTATCTAGAGTTAACTAAGGTTACATGAATGAAACATTTTTTTCTTAAATTACAAAATACATTTCATTCTTTAGTGTTTCCTACAGCAAGGCGTGTTTTTTAATGCATCACTGGTACATTTTCATTATTGCCGAAAAGCAGCCAACAGTGGAATTATTTTTTTAAGCTGTAACACTTAAAACAATTCATAAATCAAAACCTGAGAAAAGAATGTCTTTACAAGTTTAAGAAGCACTTATCAGACTGATTTACAAACAATTACTTTAATCATATTGGAATAATGGAATGTTGATGAAAACACTTCCGGTTAAAAAAAAGCAATACAAATTTATAATTGGTAGAGATATATACAAATATACAAACCATAAATTTTAATGGACTCACAAGTGTTTTAACAAAATCTATTTAAGAAACGAATGTTCTTTTTGTAATTTTATTGGGGTGTAAAAGTGTTGACCGAAGGACATTTTATATGAATGTAAAAATGTGTGCACGATCAACACTTTTACACCCTAATAAAATTACAAAAGAAGCACTCATTTCTTATAATTACATTTTTGTTGTAAGTTGACCATGAAAAAAAAAGTTTTATCAAGTTTTTCTTTTATTTACCTGTGCACTTTTTTGTGGAAGCACGTGTCATCACGAATGTAACATTTCATTTTGATATGAATTTTTGAATGACGCGCGATTGTTGTTGGCCAATTAAACAAACGGATTCTCGTGAAACATACATGTAATGTAATTATTCATAAATAAACTTTATAATTCACAATTATCAAATCTTTTTACATTCATATCATTTATCGTACTATGAAAAAAAATATGAAAAAATAAATAAAAAGCAGCGATGACTTTTTACTGTAATATTTTCTGAGAGTCTTTTGTCTGAGAATTTTTAAATTCATATGATTTTGTAACTGTGCTAAAAATAAGATTGCAATTTCCTCAGGCGAAGTTGACCTACGATGGTTTTGACTGTTCTGTTCTGTTTTTTTTCTTTTCTTTTTTGTATATTATGCTCTAAAACGTTTATGTTTTTGGATTTACAAAAAAATCTTCAGCACTGGATTTTAACTCTCCACCGCTAAACTTTGAAAACCAAAGCTATCTGTATCAGACCAACAGGACATTGTATACATATGTAAAATAATAGGTAATTGATGTTTTTAAAAGGTCCGAATAAACTTTGGTCAAATAGTTTTATCTGACGACACATTAGGAAATAAACGAAGAAATATGATCCGATACTCATTTCATGCAGAATTATTTTTTTACTTTTTAATGTCATAAATAAAACAAAAATTGAACCTCTTTTTCTCATAGTTTTTAAACGTGTATCTGGGTTTTATTCACTATCATGCCATGTGATATAAAAATGTAAGCAATTATGAAGCTCGTCGAAAGTTTAAAAAATATATATTTATGTTTTATATAATAGTATAACAATACCAACATAAAGGAATTATACAAATAAATATTAAAATGCAACATTCTGTACATTTATTACAATTGGCATGAACATTAATCTGATGTAAAAACAACAACTGTTACTTACAATTCTTTAACTCGTAGCATTTTCTTCATATCTCCTAAATCTGGAATATCATGTAATACATTAGGTAGTCTGCACTGAACAATTATGTCATCTATTGACTCGTGGAGTCGTCGACATGAGCAAATTTTCCCACAAACTGTAGAACTTTCACACACCACTCTGTACGTAAATAAAAACAATAATACTGAACTTAACAAAATTTTCAATTCAGTACTAAACATCGTAAGACAGTTTTTAAACGTTTGAGAGATCCAAAAACAATGGACTAAATCTATATTGGAAAAACTCTTTCATTTCCGTTATTTCCATGTGATTGTCAAGTAAACGTAAATAAAACAATCTTCAACAGCTCAAACATATTATGACTATATAGCAATCTGTTCTATCGGAAATGATCACAAGAGGAAAAACAAACTATTGGAATTGTTGTCGCAGATGTTAAGAGAGGAAGTATCTTTCTCGGGTCACATTATTAATGTAACGCCAAACGGTTAACTGTTTCACACTTCTGTAGTTATACTGTTCCTTCATAGAATTTCATTACAAATTCTGAACATGATGCTTTTAATACAATTAGAAATAGATCGATAATTCAGCGGGCGGTTTTATTCCCGACTATTTGATCCAAGATCCAAAAGTTCAAAGAAACTTTCAATCAATATTTATATATCTTCAGGATATATTCATTGATAAACTATTGTTCTTTTTAATAACACTAATTTTCTATAACGTTGAAATATATTCTATTTTGTAAATATTTTGAAAGAACTTCTTGTGCTTTGTTACCAGATATTTCATTATATGTGAATAAATATTAGAATAAATATATCTATATAAATTACCATCATAATTAATAAATGTACAAACTTCATCGTTATGGAAACTCCTCCATATGATCGAATTCTGCAATAAAATATGTGAATAGGAAAATAACTGAAAACAAGACCTTACCAGTAAATCTTTTGATTTTATACCCATGCTATAGGTAGTAAAAAAAATAATTGTTTCCTGTCAGACAACCTTGCTTTTTGTTCATATTAATAAGAACAATAATTTTATTCCTTTCAAATCGGTATATTTCAAGTAAACATGTATAGATAACCAATGATGTTGTCCTATCTTGAATTCAATTTGGAAAATTGACAAGAAAGATTGTACATTATTTATATTCATCTGACTAACATTGTCACACGTCAAAATGAAGTCATTTGCATCATTGCTTAATTGTACACAACAACAAGAACATTCTTGATGATGACTTTAATGGGGTGTAAAGCTGTAATAAGCAATAGATAAAAAGATAACTTACTATTACACATTCCGAAATAACATATTACCTACACTGTAAACAAACAAACATCAGACATTTCAGCAAAAGAAAAAAAATATGTTTTTTTTTCTGATTTTCATAATTCCGAATTGAGACGCCAAATCACTGGTCATTTTTATAGAATCGGAATCAGAAATTAAGCAGTCAAAGAATATAACTCTTACTCCGTCATTTTTTCCTTGTAACCATTTTTATTTGAAAAAGACATACTTGCTCCACTTGTGCTCCTTACGGACGGAGCACACGATTTCACCTTCAGTTTGTGGTTCGGTTCGTATTATTCATTGTTGAGTTTTTGTGTTGGATATTGGGGTTGCTGCTTACCTTTTCAGATCTTTCTTTTGATCATAATATTGTCCGTCTTTCTTCGATTTGTGATTTATCACGCCCTTGAATCTCCTTTCTGTCTCGTAGGTGGAGGTTATTTCTAATGTTTAATGATCCATGCAGTAGCTCTTTTTTTAGTGTCTTGTTTTCTTCGTTAGTGTTGGTGTCATTAAAAATGTAAGTGTTTACGGTACTCGCTTTCTTTAAACGTATTCATATGATTATAAAATCTTATGTATGATCTTAAAAAACACTAGTACATCTAAGGATGCTGGTTTCAATTTATTGAAATATTTATCATCTAAGACTTTTTAGATCCATACATTGTATAGTGATTCTAGTTCCAATCATCTGAAAACAAAAACAAAAATTAAAGCTGAATGCCAAGTTTTTGTCGTTTAGCCATTGTATTTAATAAAATATATTATAGTAAAGAACAACAGTTCCTATAGAATATATAATCTTTGAAGCAAGACACGACTGTCATAAATCAAATCTGCGATCTCTACAAACAATTCTATACCTGTCTACAATTATTGTCTCGGTGACTTCTGATACAAATTTATGTTGTATTTGTGTAAAATTAATGAAACGTTATGTCTGTTAATGTTATCTTAACATTATAAAGGGAAATGGATTTCCAAAGATAATTATCCTATTTAAAGGAATTAACTTTAACATTTATTTTTAACTTAATAGAAAAGAAAGGATATGGGTATCCATCCATGACACTATATCAGTATTTGCATGGACAGCAAAAACACAAAAAGCAAAGGAACAGCGCTTTTATTGTGGTTCTTCAGACTATCATAAAAAATGAATAAGAAAAGCATCCCAAGCCAAACTGATTCGAAAGTGGAGCTACACGTATGTATTACGGAAGTTTAACGTATTAGATAAAAAGACTTAGTCATTGTGATTCCGGTTACCTTTTGATAAAACATATTACAAAACATCCATTTTTACTGAACTAGTACACATTTGTGTTAAGGGGCCACCCGAAGCCCGCCTCTGGGTGTGGGATTTTCTCGGTGTGTTGAAAACCCATTGGTGGCCTTGTGCTCTTTGGTCGGGTTGTTGTCTCTTTGACACATTCCCCATTTCCATTCTCAATTTTAATATTGGCAAAATGTATCAAAATAGTCATAAACAGCAAAGTATAACAGTTTACTCTGAAAAAACATTTTCTATGTACTTTAATAACTTTTTCTTATGAATATACTAGGTATAATTGTTAAAAAGAACATTGAAGTATATCATCTGGGCTTTTCAGTATTCAAATTCAAATTTGTTACACCAACTTTCCCATTTTGAACAAAGTAATGATTCTTATTAAAGTTTATGTGGAAACATACAGCAAATGCTTCGTGCGTCTTTCCTCCCGGAAAAAAACCAAATTATCTTCATTATAGATTGCATTCATTTGATCTTGAGCTATGTCTTAAATATATCAGTGCCAGTTCATACATTAAAATTATATTGCAGTGGAAAGAATTCTTGAAAATAAGTTCAGCAGCCTAAAACTCAGTGGTTGTCGTTAATTGTTAACTGCCATTTTAATTGTTTTGTTTTATTGTTTTAGTTTAAATCAGGTCGCTGGTTTTTTGCGTTTGGATTGTTTTACATTTTGTCATGTCTAGGCCTTTTATAACTTGCGATGCGTTTTGGGTTTGGCTCATTGTTGAAGGCCACACACAGTGCTCAATATAGCTGTTTACATCCATGTCAATCGTTCTCTGTTGGATAGTTGTCTCATGGGCAATTATACCACAACTTCTAATTTGATATCAAAAGATCGTCCCTTTCAGTCATCATTTCATTGGAATTTTATGGTAGATTAACTTAAAAATTATTTCAAACATCATACACATAGTGTTGTTTTTGTAGTTTTTTTTAACAAGAATACGATTATCGAAACACACAAACCACTACCAATTATTTGAGGTCTTCATGCATAATGTAACGATATATTTATTATCAACAAATGAAATTAGTTTGGGTGACATTTGGGGTTAGGTGGACATTCTCTTACATCAAACTACTATTCATAGGTGTAATCATTTATGTAACGTGATATCAAGAAATATTAATTCTCTTTCTGGTATGAGTGGGTTGCGAAATTATCCCCTTGGTACCTTCTACCTTATCTACTTAAGATAGTGTAATTCATTGTACTCTTTATCAAAATGCCAGATTTTATTGGTTGATACGAAGGTGACATTTTACTCTAAATTCATGGCTTAGTAGGTGCTAACTTTTCTAATGTAACCCTCTCGTTTCTGACTAATTATTAATCTTCCCCAATCAAAAGCAGACGTCCATAGTGCTCCGTTTTCTCAAACACTTCTACTCAGTTGTTAGAGTCAAAGATTCTGAGACTTTTGAATGAACTTTTCTGGATAAAATCCATTTTCAGGGACCCGATTCCGCGTTATTTTTATGAATATTTGACCAGAAAAATCGAAGAGAACTATTCGAGAAAAGCAGGAACGTCTTATTTTGATTGAGGGAGGTTGAAAATTGATTGGTATTTTTCGTGCAATATAGGAATCAGCACTTACAATTCATAAAAAAGAAAATTATACACTTTTATTTACATCGATCTTTTTTCTGCGCTCCGAAGCCGCCATTCCGTGTCATATATGGCCGATATCCTGTTTTATTTATGTATCTTTAGATTTACAAAATTTTAGCTTTAGCTTACTAGACAATAGACAATACTTTATTATTAAACCTCCGACACATAGGTGTACAAGAGGACATCATATATACAAATAAACACATTCGTATATTCAATACACTTACACTAAACATAATAATGAACACATGGTAAACTACAGCAAAATGTCAAATTACAAATTACCATAACATTCAACTCAAAGACAAAAACAAATCATAAATATCGTGCAAGTATTTTTTAAAATATTGCTAAGTTTTTGTAAAGTTCAACATGACAAAACATTAAAAGCCATTTTAATTTGTACTCCGTTGGATTTGCAGTATAATATTAACTTATTACTACCACAATTTGATATTAATAAGTATTGTAATTTTCATTGTTATTAATAAATGTAATGTCAGTATTACAAATCTAATCTTGAATCAATCCTAATCCTATCTTATTTTTGGGAAATATTTTTACAAATTCAAATGTGACGTCACTTTGTGTGTTTTTTTAGAATTTAAAATGTGACGTCACTTTGTGCGTTGAGGCTTTGGCTAACTCGGCTGTGTATTTTTATGTGTTGGATTAAGTTGTTTTATGTAATGTATCCGTTTTTATTCTGTAGTTAGTCCCCACTTCGGTTTTATCATATATATCTATTATATAGTCATTTTATAAAATTTACTGTTTGCAAAATTATAAATTATTCTAAATAATAAGGATGTTCTTGTCCCAGGCAGAAAACCCTGGCCGTGTTAGGCGCAACGTTTTGGAAGTTTTGGTCCTCGGTGCTCTTCAGCTTTGTACTTATTTTGGCTTTCAAACTTTTTTCATCTGAGCGTCACTGGTTGATCTTGTGTGGACGAGACGCACGTCTGGCGAATTGAATTTTAAGCCTAGTACCTTTTGTTAGCTATTATTCTGTGTGTTTCTTTGTCCTATATGTTCTCCCATTTATTTGTATTGTGGTCCTGTCATGTGATGTTGTCGTTTTGGTGTTGTGTTTGACGTTGCCATAAAAGCGGGAGGTTTGACATGCCACAAAACCAGGTTCAACCCACCATTTTTTTCTTAAAATGTCCTGTACCAAGTCAGGAAAATGGCCATTGATATATATTATAGTTCGTTTCTGTGTGTGTTACATTTTAATGTTGTGTTTTTGTTGTGTCGTTGTTCTCCTTTTATATTTGATGCGTTTCCCTCAGTTTTAGTTTGTAACCCGGATTTGTTTTTATCTCTATCGATTTATGAGTTTCGAACAGCGGTATACTACTGTTGCCTTTATATATTTATTTCTAAGGATTTTTATTTACCGTTTTTGACATTTGAATAGATAATGAAATTCGTCTCCTACTCCATTTCCACAGAGATGACAAATTCGTTCATCTTTTGGTATCCCAAACCATCTTCCCGTTTCTATGGGAAATTTTAAATTTGAGCATCTGAGTTTTGCTATATAAATCCTGTCACACGGCTTCAACTTTATTAAATAGGTTTCCAAACGAAAGTCCTGTTTGTATTCTGAATAAAATTCACCTCTTGAAGAGTTATTCATTTGGGAAAACCAAAGTTGGATAAACTGATCATTAAGTTGTCGTGAAATTATGTTCTTTAAACCAAGTTTATCCAATGGAAGTTGATCTTGCCAAATAGAATCATGTGCAAAACAGTGTAGCCGAGACCATTGATTGGCGCGCTAAAATATCTCATTGACTGGGTCAGATTAGGTAAACGTTCGTCTGTAACGCCCACAACTCACGACGTATTTATTATAGACATTTAGACTGTGGGGTCACCAAAGGGTCTCAAAGCCTAAATAAAATAATTCGAAAAACTAATCAGGAATAACCTTTGTGTTTTGATTTATATTGAATACTTAAACGTTCTTTACTTGTGTTTTTGTTATGTTTTGATAATGAATTTTTATGATATCGGACGTTCTTTCAGCAAAAAAGGATTTAACTGGCTTTAAAAGTTACAATGGATGTGTTGATTATTATCTTTTTTTCGGACGTCAAAGCGATTTAACAATTGCGGTTGTCCAATTATGTCATCTTTTAACTTTTATCTGGTCAAAATTTTATTTTAGAACGAATGCATGATCGACTTTAAAAAGTGTGCAAACACAAAACATATAGACAAAATATACTTCTTTCCTGTCTTTTTCGTACTTGCAAGTTATTAGACAGTAAAAAGGCTATTTGGATCAAGCCTTGTGAAATTTGCATTTACGTTTTTGAATAGGTAAAATGTATAGTTTGGTGATCTTTTCTGCTAACTACTATACTTGTGAAAAACCCTTGGCAACAGAAACATATTCAGCTTTTTTTTTAATCGACCCAATTTACATAGTAATGGACGACTTCGTACATTTTATGATCTCAAATAAAATATGTATATAATATACTGTGCACTGTAGTTCGTATATATACTGAGACCCTTTGGCAACCCCACAGTTTAAATGTTTATAATAAATACGTCGTGAGTTGTGGGCGTTACAGACGAACGTTCACCTAATCTGACCCAGTCAATGGGATATTTTAGCGCGCCAATCAATGGTCTCGGCTACACTGTTTTGCACATGATTCTAAAACTAAATACACTTTCGTCAAATATGGATTTAAATATGTAATTCATTTAAATTTTGTGGGATATTGAAAATGTAATTTTAGCATTAATTTATACATAACTGATGATGACTTGTTATTCTCCAATAGTAAGCTATTCCAAAACAACACCATTTTAGTTAAACAATAGTTTTCAAAGGGAATCTTCCAAGTTCCCCATACAGTTTAGTGTACTGCTTCTTAATTTCAAAATGTGTCTGCAAAATTGAAGGTGTATTTTTCTCAATGCTATCTTTACTTTCAAATCCCCATACCTCTGAAGCATATAATAATACAGGACTAACTAATGAGTCAAACAGTTTTAGCTGCAAATCGAAGGGAATACATATATTTTTAATTTTTCGGTACAGAGCATACAAAGACTACTGTGCCTGATCGTGCACTACAAAAGCTACCGTTGCAATTGAAAAGTATAAGTATACAAGGTAGGAGTAAGAATCAACTATTTCAATGCTTTCTCCATATATCATAAAATTCTGATGTTGTTTTATTTTTCATCTACTAAAAATCACTGCTTTAGTTTTGTTTGTGTTAATCTTTAGTTTCCATTTGTTACAGCATTCTTCAAAATAAACAAGGTTTTTTTGTAATCTTTCTGCACTTTCAGACAATAGCGCAGTATCATCTGCTTACAGTATAATAAACAATTTAACAAACATTTGTAATGATTTCAAGCACTGATTTATAGAAATATTATCTAGACTTTGTATATTATTTTCAACAAAATAATATTTCTCAATCATTTAGGAACAAAGACAATAAAAAAGGTGATAAATTTTCACCTTGTTTGACTCCTGTGTGAGATATGAAAAATTCGGAAAAATCGTTTCCTTTCTTGACACTCGTTTTTATATTTTGATACATATAGATCACTGTAAATATTTTACCTTTAATGTTTGGTTTTTGCATTTTTGCCACAATCCCGATCTCCTTGCAGTGTCAAAAGCGCTTTAAGGTCTACAAAAGTGCAAATTAACTTCTTACCAAATGAAAAATAAATGGTAATTAAAGAATACAACACGAATATATTATCACCAGTAGTGAATCCTCTGCGAAAACCTGCTTGTGACTTTGAAATCAGGTCTACGTGATCTGCATAATTATTTAACCTGTAGTTCAACATGGCAGAAAAAGTTTTACTAAAACATGAACTTAATGTGATTCCTCTGTACATTTCAGGATCGGATCTTGATCCTTTATTTTTGAATATAGTAATCATGATTCCATTAGACAATCCCAGTATCAAAAATCAAATTGAACAGTTTAATGTAAATTGATATTAAATCGTAAATTGTATTCTTTATACATTCATTTAGAATTTTATCACTACCTGAAGCTTTGACGTTTTTTAAATTCGAAACCACCTTTTTAATTTATTCTTTGGTTACTGGACTATTTAAAAATAACCCAACATCGTCTGTAATAGTATCAAAGTCAAAATCTTGTTCGAAGTCATTTGCGGGATCGACATTTTTATTTAGGATTTTAAAATGGTCATACAAAACTTTTAGAGATATATCGTCATTGTTATCTTTTGTTTTAATGCTACTTAAGATTATTAAGGATTTTTCCATAGAGCTTTTGTATCCTTTTTAGAAATGTTACACAACTCATCAGCAGACCTCTGTTGATAGTCTGCTAAAGCCTTGTTTAATGTAACTTTATGTTCTTTACTAGCTAGTCTCATTGTGCGTCTGTTTTCAGCATTTTTCTCTTTCGAGCTTTATGAAAATATTTCTACTCATCCAGCATTTTTTCTTAAACCACAGTTTTGAATCTTCATGTTTGTAAAAAAAAAACATGTTTTTTTATCTTCCCAAACGTTTCTGCCAAACGGTCTAATCTATATAAATAACGAGAAACGAGAAACACTTATGAACCACATCAACAAACAACAACCACTGAACATCAGGTTCCTATTATTTATATCATTTTGAGTTGCATTATTATTTACGGACAATTTGTCCAGTTTATTAATAACAGTGGCCAGAATGACTTCGGGTCATTGTGAACTCGATTAACGTATTCAGATTTCTGTTCACTTTTCCACCTGACGAAAATTTTATCACTGTTATTGTCGGTAACAATTGAATCTGAGTTACTAAATGTGGCCTGAAGTCTGAAATGTATAAATGAATGACAATCAGAATATAACGGGATAAAGTCATCAATTTCAAAATAAAAAAATATAGGGAATAGCATTAATGAAATAATTAAATTATCAACAACACTTGAATCATTACATGTTTTTCTCCCCAATATCTTTATCTGATCCAACTCTTGAATTAGCAATATACAAGTTATTTTTTCTGCACAACTCTAGCAGTCTATGACTATACTTATTAGGTCTACATGTACACTGAGACACTCTTTGCAGAGAGATTTTCTTTTGAGTCAGATTCTCAAAATCATATAAATACTCTAATATATCAGCATCACAATCTAAATCAAACATACTAACAACTGACTCATCAGGTATGATATAATCGTTAAAAGACCTAGTTTTTGAGTTAAAATCGCCAACTAGGGCAATATTACTTTTTTCAGTTTTTGTTAGGATATTCAATTCATTTTCCAATTCTTCAAAAGCTTCTATAGTAGAATACTTAGAATTTTCAGGTGGTATATAAACACAGCCAAAAAATACATCGGAGTTAAGTGACAGAAATGATTTTGAAATTTGAAACCATAAAACAAATTGACTCTCAGTATCATTAAATTTCAACTTTTTTTCTAAACTCTTTCTGTAAACACCTACTATTCCACCTGACACTTTTTTTACGTTTTTGTCTTTTTTATGTGACATAAATATAATCGTCTGGTAGGTTCAAATTATTTAAGTCAGTTAACAAAGTTTCAACAAAAATAAAGATATCATGTTCAAGAAAAATGTCAATGAAATCAGGAGACAGTAGTCTTTTCTTAAGTCCACAAACATTAAAGAAACAAAACTTTAAGCTACCATTGTTCAATTTATATTCACTATTTACAGTTCCATTACTGGTCGATTTCTTTTTAGATTGTCTTCTTGCACCAACCCCTATCTGCCAGAAGTCGGTGCATCATTTGCGTTCGGTTGACGAGGGGACGGTCCCTGTCGCTGACGTAGAGTAAGACCCTTTTGGGGTCGTGTCATGATTTATCGACGAAGAGCTTTTATGCTCTGTTCTAGATTCGTCTAATACAGTGTCCGGAATATAGAGCTGATTGTTTATATATAGCCTATCACGCACCAGAGAGACTTGTCTATTCTGCTATCTAGCGTGTTTTAACAAAGGATAAAGGTCCTTCCGCTTTTGTTCAATTTCATGAGGAAATTGTTCCCGTATTCCATACGGTTTACCTTTAAGTCTGGTGGCTTTTCCTAATACATATTCAAGATTGCGATGCTATAGAAATCTTGCGCGCAAAGTAGAATTTGTTTCTCCTTTGTTTTCAGTTTTTTCTTTGGCAAGGTATTCAAGGTTATCTCAAAACTCTCTGTAAGACTTTTTATCATATTAATAAGTCCACGAAGAATCCTTGTCATCTCATACCCTATACACTTTTTTTTGTATTTCATCTGTCAAGGTTAAACACGAAATCAAGAGAACTATGGACAGTACTGAACCATGCTGACAACATCCCGTAAAACAGTAATTACATTTTTAATCAACTATTAAAATATGTTCTGTTAAACGCCTAACTTTAAGTTTAAGAATTTTATTAAAAAGCGATTTTTCTTTGCTTTGGGATTTTTCAACTGTGCGTAAGGATTTTACATGAATTAATACCACATATCCATTCTTTTCCATTAGATTACAAAATTTCCTTTCATGAACTGTCCAGAAATTAAGTGTCCGATGACAAGAGTTTAGGTTTGAAACCTTTTGAAGATCTGCATTTATAACTAAAACTAAAGCAAATTTTAGTTCAAAATCGGCAATTTTCATCTATTGTGGTGGTCTGAATATTTTGGTTTTGATGTTTTTCATTTGGCTTCAAAACGGTGGTCATTGAGATTAAAAATTAACAAGCTCAAAATTTTAACTTGTGTAAAATTTGAAGAAAAAAACATTTTGGTTTACTAGCATTAAATAAAATGGTTACACTAACAGGTGAAAACTATGAAATATAACTACGCATAATGTTTGTGAAATAACGCAATGTTTGCAAAATTACGCAAACTTATTATGAAACGCAAATGTTTGAGAAATATGGAATTTCTTCATATTCTTTAAGTTCAACACTGGAGGTCTTTATAAATATCAGACCAAAGAAAAACACATTGCTGTTTCGTTAATTATGCTTATTTCCGAGTACAATGTAACTCATTGGATTGTTGAAAAAACCCTGTTATTCATGGGGTTCCTGTTGCTGAATCTTTAGTTTTCTAATTAAGTAATGTTTTGTGGACTCGTGTTTCTTTTGTTTTGCCATGGCGTTGCTTTTCAACCTCTGCATATCACAAGCTGTTGACATTTATCATTTTACCAATCGAATTAAAAATGATCTGAATTAATCAGATTTAAGACACATAACACTTCTCTCTCTTTTGGAATTTGCAAGGTTCATTTGATGTTTGATGTTTATTTGTACAATGTATGCGTGGGTTATTTTTTTATTTGGTTTCTATTTTATTGTTTACAGACGGTTTTCTTTGTTACCTGATCTACTGTTTTGATCACAACTCCATTTCTTATGGCATTTCTGTAGAATGAGACATTTTTTATGTCAATCCCTAGGATCAAAGATCATCACACCAAGTCCTGAATTGATATTGTATGAATTAACACCATGATTGTTAAAAATCATCTAATGATATTGAATACGCAATTTGGCATATATATTTTAATTATGTGTGTGCTTTGAATTGGAGATATTTCAAATAAAATATCCTATTTCCACCTAACGAATCTCCATTGTCAAATGCCAAGCTATTAGAAATAAGTCATCCACCTACAAATCTAATGTAACATGTCAACAAAGTCTACGTTATTTAGTCTCTAAAATGAGACCTTGCAAATTTCAACATAGGCAAAGAAAAGTAGGGAGTCCTTATCTTCCATTTTTTTTCTATCTACTCGTAGCTTTGAGATATTGCGATTTTGGTTAAGAACCGATGGTCAAAGTCAAGACTGTTCTTCTAAATCGTACATATTTAAGTCTTAGATGCATGTTCTTTTTTATTAGTTGTTATTGGCTTTGAACTAGCTGTCAGTTACTGCGAGTACTCTCAGATCTGACTTAGTGTCTTTTTTTATTGTGGGTATGTATACATGTGAGTACCCTGCCATGTCCGGTCTGTGTTTTTGTTAGATGTTTTTCAGCTAGTTTAAGTCCGTCACATTCTGTTTGTGCCTGTCCCAAGTCAGGAGCCTGTAATTCAGAGATTGTCGTTTGTTCCTGTAGATAATATTTGTTTTTCATTTATTGTTTTGCACATACACCAGGCCGTTAGTTTTCTCGTTTGAATTGTTTTACATTTATCATTTCGGGTTCCCTTGTGGCGAGTTGTCTCATTGGCAATCGTACCACATCTTCTTATTTCTATATATACATATATATATATAAGACGCGGAAGACACCAAGGGGACATTAAAACTTAAGAGTGGAAGAACAACGCCATGGCAAAATACGAATAATTTTACAAAGCACTACACAGAAAACTAAAAACTGAACAACACGAACCCCGCCAAAACCAGGGGTCAACTAAGGTGTTCCGAATGTTATACAAAATATTGCACCACATGTAACACCCGTCGTGCTGATCATGCAAGGAACAGCCTGTGAAGTCCCACTCGGTGATGTCACTATCGAGGAAAAAGACGAGATTGTGTTTACGACAAGTGAAACATATTTGTGGTCATCTATGATACAGATATTCTATGATGGTCAACCTACTCCTCGTAAAATTTTCGAAGGAATTACTTCAAATTTACCACCTAAAACCCTCCGTTAAGTATCTTCCTTGTAAGCAGTTACCCTATATGTGACCCGCCATGACATTTCCAGGCTAATGGCGGTAAACGTCATAATGAAAAAACGTCGATGTTAAGTCACGTAACGTAATCGGGACACTTGTTATTGAATGTCGAATTTTGTCATGCGGTTCATGAAATGAAGTTTAATTTTTTCTTGACGTAACGATGCTTATTTTCCGTCGTCGGCGTCGTCAACATTTAGGTTCAGTCTGTATTTTCATTTTTCTTTATTTTACTAATCAATGAACTTTTTTTACAGTTAACATTAAGATATAGTCTATAAGGTTAAAGTTTTTCAGTGATCAATAACTTTGCCAAACCTTCATGGAATTTTACGTAAGTTAGACATATTAAGCTTTTTTTTTATGATCAAAAGAGAGTATCCAGGGCAAAATAATGAAAATATTTTTTTATTTTTATTTTTCCGTATTTTACTGATAAAAGAACTATTTTTTTTGCAGTTAACAAGTATTTTTTTAAGAAACATTTATGAAGGTGGCGTGTTTCTTTTGCTTTTTAGTATATGCAGAGCCACGTATTTTAGCCGAAAATCAGACACATTAGCAAAGTTGAAGAACGTGATTAATAAGCTGATAAGATTTTGGGCCCATTTACGAAAAAAAATATCGACACTTTGAATTTCTCAAACTGGGCCTGTCGAAAAAAAATTAGACAATGGTTTGAGCCTTTTGTTCCATTTGTCTAGCTTATCCTTATGATGGTTATACACAAAAAGATGAAAACAACACTTTATAAATCTCATGCGTCCGATAAAGAGAGGCGAAAGATACAAAAGGGACATTCAATCATGATGCGTTTTTCCAGATTACCTTCATCAGGAATGCTCAAAGCCGAATATTTGAAAGTCAAGGATGTATAAGAACAGTATTGCCGTTAAGATAATCTCTATTTGACAATGTTTGCGAAGATTACGTCTCTTGATAAATGTGCGAAAATTGAAAAAATAACATTTGCAAAGCCGTCAGGCTTCTGATAACAAATCAGGCAGATTTTGATCTTTTAGATATCAAATTTCAGGATTCGTTTTATATCAATAAATGCTTACCTTTAGGATATGCTGGTTCATGCCAGCTTTTTGGCGCTTTTTAGACTGGGTTTTCAGTTGAGGTCTGAATTAGACAGTGACTCAGGGTCATTATTTGGATGATTGTATTTTCTCTGGACTCGAGACCACTAATAATTGTTAAATATTAATGGAGATTTTATGAAAGTAAGTCACGATTTTGGCGTTATTCTAAAAACAATAAAACAATAAAACACTTGGACCCACGACGTCTGTGACCTTTCCTGGTTTGACATCGATACATTACTTATGTTGATAAAATTCCCGAAAACAAGCTAATTAAGTCTAGTGGTCAGTACATGGTTGGTCGAAAAATGATCCAATTGAAAAACAATAGGTCTATTATTGGGATTGTGGCTTTTTATTCGGGGGCAATTACGCAAACAATGGCTCACATAAGAAGAATTTATAATATTAAAAATCTAAGAACCACATTATTATATCAGAATTAACCAAGAAATCGGATACTTTTGTTCGGTTAGATTTTTTGGAAAAAAATAAATGGCGAATGCTACCTGCCCTAAAGTCTTGTTGTCAAGTGATACACTTAAGCTGTTTACTGATAGCTCTTAGAATGCTTCTCTTAGGTGTGCGCATACTTTGCAGAGCATTACACTCAGTTTTGATGGTATCTGGAGAGGAGAGATAGGGATTTCATGTCCAATACATCCTTCATAAAGCTATATACAGTGCATATACTGTTGGCTATGTAAATTGTGTCTCCTTATTTCTGAAACAAAATAAAAAAACCAATATAGAATGATTTTCATAACAATGTGGACATGAGGAAATTGTTCCCGTATTCCATACGGTTTACCTTTAAGTCTGGTGGCTTTTCCTAATACATATTCAAGATCGCGATGCTATAGAAATCTTGCGCGCAAAGTAGAATTTGTTTCTCCTTTGTTTTCAGTTTTTTCTTTGGCAAGGTATTCAAGGTTATCTCAAAACTCTCTGTAAGACTTTTTATCATATTAATAAGTCCACGAAGAATCCTTGTCATCTCATACCCTATACACTTTTTTTTGTATTTCATCTGACAAGGTTAAACACGAAATCAAGAGAACTATGGACAGTACTTAACCATGCTGACAACATCCCGTAAAACAGTAATTACATTTTTAATCAACTATTAAAATATGTTCTGTTAAACGCCTAACTTTAAGTTTAAGAATTTTATTAAAAAGCGATTTTTCTTTGCTTTGGGATTTTTCAACTGTGCGTAAGGATTTTACATGAATTATTACCACATATCCATTCTTTTCCATAAGATTACAAAATTTCCTTTCATGAACTGTCCAGAAATTAAGTGTCCGATGACAAGAGTTTAGGTTTGAAACCTTTTGAAGATCTGCATTTATAACTAAAACTAAAGCAAATTTTAGTTCAAAATCGGCAATTTTCATCTATTGTGGTGGTTTGAATATTTTGGTTTTGATGTTTTTCATTTGGCTTCAAAACGGTGATCATTGAGATTAAAAATTAACAAGCTCAAAATTTTAACTTGTGTAAAATTTGAAGAAAAAAACATTTTGGTTTACTAGCATTAAATAAAATGGTTACACTAACAGGTGAAAACTATGAAATATAACTACGCATAATGTTTGTGAAATAACGCAATGTTTGCAAAATTACGCAAACTTATTATGAAACGCAAATGTTTGAGAAATATGGAATTTCTTCATATTCTTTAAGTTCAACACTGGAGGTCTTTAATCAATATCAGACCAAAGAAAAACACATTGCTGTTTTGTTAATTATGCTTATTTCCGAGTACAATGTAACTCATTGGATTGTTGAAAAAACCCTGTTATTCATGGGGTTCCTGTTGCTGAATCTTTAGTTTTCTAATTAAGTAATGTTTTGTGGACTCGTGTTTCTTTTGTTTTGCCATGGCGTTGCTTTTCAACCTCTGCATATCACAAGCTGTTGACATTTATCATTTTACCAATCGAATTAAAAATGATCTGAATTAATCAGATTTAAGACACATAACACTTCTCTCTCTTTTGGAATTTGCAAGGTTCATTTGATGTTTGATGTTTATTTGTACAATGTATGCGTGGGTTATTTTTTTATTTGGTTTCTATTTTATTGTTTACAGACGGTTTTCTTTGTTACCTGATCTACTGTTTTGATCACAACTCCATTTCTTATGGCATTTCTGTAGAATGAGACATTTTTTATGTCAATCCCTAGGATCAAAGATCATCACACCAAGTCCTGAATTGATATTGTATGAATTAACACCATGATTGTTAAAAATCATCTAATGATATGGAATACGCAATTTGGCATATATATTTTAATTATGTGTGTGCTTTGAATTGGAGATATTTCAAATAAAATATCCTATTTCCACCTAACGAATCTCCATTGTCAAATGCCAAGCTATTAGAAATAAGTCATCCACCTACAAATCTAATGTAACATGTCAACAAAGTCTACGTTATTTAGTCTCTAAAATGAGACCTTGCAAATTTCAACATAGGCAAAGAAAAGTAGGGAGTCCTTATCTTCCATTTTTTTCTATCTACTCGTAGCTTTGAGATATTGCGATTTTGGTTAAGAACCGATGGTCAAAGTCAAGACTGTTCTTCTAAATCGTACATATTTAAGTCTTAGATGCATGTTCTTTTTTATTAGTTGTTATTGGCTTTGAACTAGCTGTCAGTTACTGCGAGTACTCTCAGATCTGACTTAGTGTCTTTTTTTATTGTGGGTATGTATACATGTGAGTACCCTGCCATGTCCGGTCTGTGTTTTTGTTAGATGTTTTTCAGCTAGTTTAAGTCCGTCACATTCTGTTTGTGCCTGTCCCAAGTCAGGAGCCTGTAATTCAGAGATTGTCGTTTGTTCCTGTAGATAATATTTGTTTTTCATTTATTGTTTTGCACATACACCAGGCCGTTTGTTTTCTCGTTTGAATTGTTTTACATTTATCATTTCGGGTTCCCTTGTGGCGAGTTGTCTCATTGGCAATCGTACCACATCTTCTTATTTCTATATATACATATATATATAAGACGCGGAAGACACCAAGGGGACATTAAAACTCAAGAGTGGAAGAACAACGCCATGGCAAAATACGAATAATTTTACAAAGCACTACACAGAAAACTAAAAACTGAACAACACGAACCCCGCCAAAACCAGGGGTCAACTAAGGTGTTCCGAATGTTATACAAAATATTGCACCACATGTAACACCCGTCGTGCTGATCATGCAAGGAACAGCCCGTGAAGTCCCACTCGGTGATGTCACTATCGAGGAAAAAGACGAGATTGTGTTTACGACAAGTGAAACATATTTGTGGTCATCTATGATACAGATATTCTATGATGGTCAACCTACTCCTCGTAAAATTTTCGAAGGAATGACTTCAAATTTACCACTTGAAACCTTCCGTTAAGTATGTTCCTTGTAAGCAGTTACCCTATATGTGACCCGCCGTGACATTTCCAGGCTTATGGCGGTAAACGTCATAATGAAAAAACGTCGATGTTAAGTCACGTAACGTAATCGGGACACTTGTTATTGAATGTCGAATTTTGTCATGCGGTTCATGAAATGAAGTTTAATTTTTTCTTGACGTAACGATGCTTATTTTCCGTCGTCGGCGTCGTCAACATTTAGGTTCAGTCTGTATTTTCATTTTTCTTTATTTTACTAATCAATGAACTTTTTTTACAGTTAACATTAAGATATAGTCTATAAGGTTAAAGTTTTTCAGTGATCAATAACTTTGCCAAACCTTCATGGAATTTTACGTAAGTTAGACATATTAAGCTTTTTTTTATGATCAAAAGAGAGTATCCAGGGCAAAATAATGAAAATATTTTTTTATTTTTATTTTTCCGTATTTTACTGATAAAAGAACTATTTTTTTTGCAGTTAACAAGTATTTTTTTAAGAAACATTTATGAAGGTGGCGTGTTTCTTTTGCTTTTTAGTATATGCAGAGCCACGTATTTTAGCCGAAAATCAGACACATTAGCAAAGTTGAAGAACGTGATTAATAAGCTGATAAGATTTTGGGCCCATTTACGAAAAAAAATATCGACACTTTGAATTTCTCAAACTGGGCCTGTCGAAAAAAAATTAGACAATGGTTTGCGCCTTTTGTTCCATTTGTCTAGCTTATCCTTATGGTAGTTATACACAAAAAGATGAAAACAACACTTTATAAATCTCATGCGTCCGATAAAGAGAGGCGAAAGATACAAAAGGGACATTCAATCATGATGCGTTTTTCCAGATTACCTTCATCAGGAATGCTCAAAGCCGAATATTTGAAAGTCAAGGATGTATAAGAACAGTATTGCCGTTAAGATAATCTCTATTTGACAATGTTTGCGAAGATTACGTCTCTTGATAAATGTGCGAAAATTGAAAAAATAACATTTGCAAAGCCGTCAGGCTTCTGATAACAAATCAGGCAGATTTTGATCTTTTAGATATCAAATTTCAGGATTCGTTTTATATCAATAAATGCTTACCTTTAGGATATGCTGGTTCATGCCAGCTTTTTGGCGCTTTTTAGACTGGGTTTTCAGTTGAGGTCTGAATTAGACAGTGACTCAGGGTCATTATTTGGATGATTGTATTTTCTCTGGACTCGAGACCACTAATAATTGTTAAATATTAATGGAGATTTTATGAAAGTAAGTCACGATTTTGGCGTTATTCTAAAAACAATAAAACAATAAAACACTTGGACCCACGACGTCTGTGACCTTTCCTGGTTTGACATCGATACATTACTTATGTTGATAAAATTCCCGAAAACAAGCTAATTAAGTCTAGTGGTCAGTACATGGTTGGTCGAAAAATGATCCAATTGAAAAACAATAGGTCTATTATTGGGATTGTGGCTTTTTATTCGGGGGCAATTACGCAAACAATGGCTCACATAAGAAGAATTTATAATATTAAAAATCTAAGAACCACATTATTATATCAGAATTAACCAAGAAATCGGATACTTTTGTTCGGTTAGATTTTTTGGAAAAAAATAAATGGCGAATGCTACCTGCCCTAAAGTCTTGTTGTCAAGTGATACACTTAAGCTGTTTACTGATAGCTCTTAGAATGCTTCTCTTAGGTGTGCGCATACTTTGCAGAGCATTACACTCAGTTTTGATGGTATCTGGAGAGGAGAGATAGGGATTTCATGTCCAATACATCCTTCATAAAGCTATATACAGTGCATATACTGTTGGCTATGTAAATTGTGTCTCCTTATTTCTGAAACAAAATAAAAAAACCAATATAGAATGATTTTCATAACAATGTGGACATGAGGAAATTGTTCCCGTATTCCATACGGTTTACCTTTAAGTCTGGTGGCTTTTCCTAATACATATTCAAGATCGCGATGCTATAGAAATCTTGCGCGCAAAGTAGAATTTGTTTCTCCTTTGTTTTCAGTTTTTTCTTTGGCAAGGTATTCAAGGTTATCTCAAAACTCTCTGTAAGACTTTTTATCATATTAATAAGTCCACGAAGAATCCTTGTCATCTCATACCCTATACACTTTTTTTTGTATTTCATCTGACAAGGTTAAACACGAAATCAAGAGAACTATGGACAGTACTTAACCATGCTGACAACATCCCGTAAAACAGTAATTACATTTTTAATCAACTATTTAAATATGTTCTGTTAAACGCCTAACTTTAAGTTTAAGAATTTTATTAAAAAGCGATTTTTCTTTGCTTTGGGATTTTTCAACTGTGCGTAAGGATTTTACATGAATTATTACCACATATCCATTCTTTTCCATAAGATTACAAAATTTCCTTTCATGAACTGTCCAGAAATTAAGTGTCCGATGACAAGAGTTTAGGTTTGAAACCTTTTGAAGATCTGCATTTATAACTAAAACTAAAGCAAATTTTAGTTCAAAATCGGCAATTTTCATCTATTGTGGTGGTTTGAATATTTTGGTTTTGATGTTTTTCATTTGGCTTCAAAACGGTGATCATTGAGATTAAAAATTAACAAGCTCAAAATTTTAACTTGTGTAAAATTTGAAGAAAAAAACATTTTGGTTTACTAGCATTAAATAAAATGGTTACACTAACAGGTGAAAACTATGAAATATAACTACGCATAATGTTTGTGAAATAACGCAATGTTTGCAAAATTACGCAAACTTATTATGAAACGCAAATGTTTGAGAAATATGGAATTTCTTCATATTCTTTAAGTTCAACACTGGAGGTCTTTAATCAATATCAGACCAAATAAACACATTGCTGTTTTGTTAATTATGCTTATTTCCGAGTACAATGTAACTCATTGGATTGTTGAAAAAACCCTGTTATTCATGGGGTTCCTGTTGCTGAATCTTTAGTTTTCTAATTAAGTAATGTTTTGTGGACTCGTGTTTCTTTTGTTTTGCCATGGCGTTGCTTTTCAACCTCTGCATATCACAAGCTGTTGACATTTATCATTTTACCAATCGAATTAAAAATGATCTGAATTAATCAGATTTAAGACACATAACACTTCTCTCTCTTTTGGAATTTGCAAGGTTCATTTGATGTTTGATGTTTATTTGTACAATGTATGCGTGGGTTATTTTTTTATTTGGTTTCTATTTTATTGTTTACAGACGGTTTTCTTTGTTACCTGATCTACTGTTTTGATCACAACTCCATTTCTTATGGCATTTCTGTAGAATGAGACATTTTTTATGTCAATCCCTAGGATCAAAGATCATCACACCAAGTCCTGAATTGATATTGTATGAATTAACACCATGATTGTTAAAAATCATCTAATGATATGGAATACGCAATTTGGCATATATATTTTAATTATGTGTGTGCTTTGAATTGGAGATATTTCAAATAAAATATCCTATTTCCACCTAACGAATCTCCATTGTCAAATGCCAAGCTATTAGAAATAAGTCATCCACCTACAAATCTAATGTAACATGTCAACAAAGTCTACGTTATTTAGTCTCTAAAATGAGACCTTGCAAATTTCAACATAGGCAAAGAAAAGTAGGGAGTCCTTATCTTCCATTTTTTTCTATCTACTCGTAGCTTTGAGATATTGCGATTTTGGTTAAGAACCGATGGTCAAAGTCAAGACTGTTCTTCTAAATCGTACATATTTAAGTCTTAGATGCATGTTCTTTTTTATTAGTTGTTATTGGCTTTGAACTAGCTGTCAGTTACTGCGAGTACTCTCAGATCTGACTTAGTGTCTTTTTTTATTGTGGGTATGTATACATGTGAGTACCCTGCCATGTCCGGTCTGTGTTTTTGTTAGATGTTTTTCAGCTAGTTTAAGTCCGTCACATTCTGTTTGTGCCTGTCCCAAGTCAGGAGCCTGTAATTCAGAGATTGTCGTTTGTTCCTGTAGATAATATTTGTTTTTCATTTATTGTTTTGCACATACACCAGGCCGTTTGTTTTCTCGTTTGAATTGTTTTACATTTATCATTTCGGGTTCCCTTGTGGCGAGTTGTCTCATTGGCAATCGTACCACATCTTCTTATTTCTATATATACATATATATATAAGACGCGGAAGACACCAAGGGGACATTAAAACTCAAGAGTGGAAGAACAACGCCATGGCAAAATACGAATAATTTTACAAAGCACTACACAGAAAACTAAAAACTGAACAACACGAACCCCGCCAAAACCAGGGGTCAACTAAGGTGTTCCGAATGTTATACAAAATATTGCACCACATGTAACACCCGTCGTGCTGATCATGCAAGGAACAGCCCGTGAAGTCCCACTCGGTGATGTCACTATCGAGGAAAAAGACGAGATTGTGTTTACGACAAGTGAAACATATTTGTGGTCATCTATGATACAGATATTCTATGATGGTCAACCTACTCCTCGTAAAATTTTCGAAGGAATGACTTCAAATTTACCACTTGAAACCTTCCGTTAAGTATGTTCCTTGTAAGCAGTTACCCTATATGTGACCCGCCATGACATTTCCAGGCTTATGGCGGTAAACGTCATAATGAAAAAACGTCGATGTTAAGTCACGTAACGTAATCGGGACACTTGTTATTGAATGTCGAATTTTGTCAGGCGGTTCATGAAATGAAGTTTAATTTTTTCTTGACGTAACGATGCTTATTTTCCGTCGTCGGCGTCGTCAACATTTAGGTTCAGTCTGTATTTTCATTTTTCTTTATTTTACTAATCAATGAACTTTTTTTACAGTTAACATTAAGATATAGTCTATAAGGTTAAAGTTTTTCAGTGATCAATAACTTTGCCAAACCTTCATGGAATTTTACGTAAGTTAGACATATTAAGCTTTTTTTTATGATCAAAAGAGAGTATCCAGGGCAAAATAATGAAAATATTTTTTTATTTTTATTTTTCCGTATTTTACTGATAAAAGAACTATTTTTTTTGCAGTTAACAAGTATTTTTTTAAGAAACATTTATGAAGGTGGCGTGTTTCTTTTGCTTTTTAGTATATGCAGAGCCACGTATTTTAGCCGAAAATCAGACACATTAGCAAAGTTGAAGAACGTGATTAATAAGCTGATAAGATTTTGGGCCCATTTACGAAAAAAAATATCGACACTTTGAATTTCTCAAACTGGGCCTGTCGAAAAAAAATTAGACAATGGTTTGCGCCTTTTGTTCCATTTGTCTAGCTTATCCTTATGGTAGTTATACACAAAAAGATGAAAACAACACTTTATAAATCTCATGCGTCCGATAAAGAGAGGCGAAAGATACAAAAGGGACATTCAATCATGATGCGTTTTTCCAGATTACCTTCATCAGGAATGCTCAAAGCCGAATATTTGAAAGTCAAGGATGTATAAGAACAGTATTGCCGTTAAGATAATCTCTATTTTACAATGTTTGCGAAGATTACGTCTCTTGATAAATGTGCGAAAATTGAAAAAATAACATTTGCAAAGCCGTCAGGCTTCTGATAACAAATCAGGCAGATTTTGATCTTTTAGATATCAAATTTCAGGATTCGTTTTATATCAATAAATGCTTACCTTTAGGATATGCTGGTTCATGCCAGCTTTTTGGCGCTTTTTAGACTGGGTTTTCAGTTGAGGTCTGAATTAGACAGTGACTCAGGGTCATTATTTGGATGATTGTATTTTCTCTGGACTCGAGACCACTAATAATTGTTAAATATTAATGGAGATTTTATGAAAGTAAGTCACGATTTTGGCGTTATTCTAAAAACAATAAAACAATAAAACACTTGGACCCACGACGTCTGTGACCTTTCCTGGTTTGACATCGATACATTACTTATGTTGATAAAATTCCCGAAAACAAGCTAATTAAGTCTAGTGGTCAGTACATGGTTGGTCGAAAAATGATCCAATTGAAAAACAATAGGTCTATTATTGGGATTGTGGCTTTTTATTCGGGGGCAATTACGCAAACAATGGCTCACATAAGAAGAATTTATAATATTAAAAATCTAAGAACCACATTATTATATCAGAATTAACCAAGAAATCGGATACTTTTGTTCGGTTAGATTTTTTGGAAAAAAATAAATGGCGAATGCTACCTGCCCTAAAGTCTTGTTGTCAAGTGATACACTTAAGCTGTTTACTGATAGCTCTTAGAATGCTTCTCTTAGGTGTGCGCATACTTTGCAGAGCATTACACTCAGTTTTGATGGTATCTGGAGAGGAGAGATAGGGATTTCATGTCCAATACATCCTTCATAAAGCTATATACAGTGCATATACTGTTGGCTATGTAAATTGTGTCTCCTTATTTCTGAAACAAAATAAAAAAACCAATATAGAATGATTTTCATAACAATGTGGACATGGACACCTGGTATTTAAATGTTATCGTGTCGGTCACTGGCTGTTGACAACAAAGTCTTCTCGCAATTACAGTATGTTAGGGGCCTCTCAATGGGGATGTACGTAATTACTATCTTTACACATGCCCATTAATAAAATAAAGGTTTTTGCATGAAAGTTTATAGGATTTTGTTTTGAGGTGAAATCACCAGGTAATCGAGAGAAAAGAAAAACGTTATGCTTTTTCTTGCACAAACGTTCGGTGGTTCATTAAAAAAATGCGAAAACGTTTACTCGTACGAGTTGATGTAGAGTAACATACGATCAATTTTCATACTAAGATTATTATTGTTGGTAATAAGAACTTCGGACCTTCACAAAAATCATTTGAATCCTCTGGGCTACATAATTTTTTGCACGGAGCAAATATTAATTTCAACCGTGGAAATATTAAGAAGCATATGAATCCGGTTAGATATCAAACGCACCATACCATAGATGTATGGGTTTATGGTGCTGGGTTGGCCTAAACTTTTTAGAGGTCCATTAGCATTTATATTGTGAAAAATCTTCTTTATTTTCAATAAGTTATTCAGAGTAGCTTTTGTTGAAACATTGATATGTATTTTAGATTTTGTTATTACCTGAACACGTATAATAAAAGTTACGGGATCTATATTCTTTTTTTTTACTAAAAATGAAGCAGATAATTTCAATGAATTTGGTCTTACTCAACTATTTTTTTTTGCTATAAGAGGACGCATATTTGAGACAATTCTGCATAAATGTTTATTTATTTTTTCATGCTGATTTCAAAGGCTTGCACATTCATCACCTTCCTTATTTTAACTGAATCAGGAATGGTCGCCCCCTTAAAATTTAAAATTGTACTCACTTCTTTTTTTGTATTTTAATATATTTCCATGAATTTAATGATATGTTCACAATCAATCCGTTTTGGGACAATAAATCAAGTGCACAAGACTGAACTAGTCAACTGTAAAACGTGATAATGTACAGGTTATTATGTCAACAGAGTGTAATCATAACCTTTAAACTGGGTGCTCTCGTATAATTACTCTAATATAAAAGGTGTTGTGAACATTTTTTCAATTCCTGGATAGATACTTACATCCCAGCTCCTTTGTTCTACCAGGGGTGATTTGAGCCGGATCACCCCTACCAGATCACCGTAGCTTGCGTTTCTTTGTTCTGCATGCTTTCCTTTGTTCTGTAACATTTTATCGGGAATGTCAAATCCACAATAAAACTTGGAAATATTCATACGAAAAAGACTAACTATCAAAATGTATGTAGAAAAAATCCAGTGTCTATGCTGGGAATCGAACTCAAAACCTTCAGTATATAGACCCACGATTCATACCTCTACACCAGGACGACTGGATGTAAACTCTCAGTTAATTTAGCATATTTAAACATTGTGTCCGGGGCTCATAAAGGGTATATACTATATTGTAATATATAAAGTATATTATAATGATTGTTTGTCGTTCTAAAACTAAATGTTATGAAGTGAAAATGATTTTTTATATAATCTAGAACAGCTGGGATGTAAAATAGTTATCCCATTCGGACTTGGTGTGTCAGTGTAAGATCACCCCGACGGCCGTCGGGGTGATCTTATAATACACTGACACACCAATTCCTCAAGGGATAACTATTACTGAAACACAAATTGAAAAAAAAGAAGTACAATTCTAAATTTAATTACTGTGACCTGTCAATTCGTTTTTCAAATCAATAAAATAGCTGCATTTAACAGGTCGGACACATTTCCTTATATTTTAAGCATATTTCTGCTCCCTTCAATGCATGTATTAGTGTTTACTTACAAATAAAGCTATTTGGGGGGGATTGACCAATCCACTGAATAATTTGCAATGATGATGGACTATATATATTTTCTTACTCTTTCTTCATTTATATTTACATTTACAGACCACCTTATGTATTTAGTTCTACGCTCATATTCGTGAATAGCTGTTTCGTTTTTTGAAAAGAGTGTTTTAAATCCACTCATATTATGGACACATAAACAAATAAAAATCAAAAATTGTGTCCATGTCCACGCTGTTATGAATTTCTATAAACTGTCGTCCATTACTGTGTGTGTGTGTGAGTTGGGTCGATTTAAAAAAAATTGGAAAAGGAAAAAATACATTATTTCAGAAAAAAGGGGGAAACAAACCTAATTGTCGATTTACATTCAAAAGTAGGGACGTAATTTTCGATCCTGCGATTAAAAAAGTAATGTTCAGGGATGTGCATGACCCCTCCCCCCCCAAAAAAAACCAACAACAACACACACACACACTCACACGCAGGGGAATAGTATGTGCACAATCATGAATACGTTTCTGCTGCCAAGGTTTTTCACAAGTTCCAGTTTCGTATATACACCAAACAGTACATTTTACCTATTTCATAAAGTAAATGTAAATTTTATAAGGCTTGGTCCAAATAGCTTTTTACTGTCCAATATCTTGCAAGTACAAAAAAGACCGTACGAAAGTGTATTTTGTCTATGTTTTGTGATTGCATTTGACGTCCGAAAAAGATAATAGCCAACAAATGGATTGTAACTTAAAGCTAGTTAAATTAATTTTATGTTTAAAGAACGTGCGATATAAAAAAAATTGCACGCCAGTAAAGAATGTTTAAGTATTCAATATTAATCAAAACACAAGGTTTATTCACGTACTACACTTTTCGAATTATTTGATTCAGGCGTTGAGAACCTTTGGCGACCCCACAGTTTAAATGTTTATAATAAGTACGACGTGATAAGTGGGCGTTACAGACGAACGTTCACCTAATCTAACCCTGTCAATCGATGACCTGAACACTCCAAGATATGATTTTGTCCACACTGTCATGAAAACGATACTATTCAGAACAGGGAAACAAGCACTTGTTCTGATAATCAACAATCCAAGATCAAAATCGAAGTACGTTTTGAGTTAATTCGTTCTCTGGTATCGTTATTATTGCGTAAAAACTTCAGGAACAATCGATGCATAATTTAGGACCAGTATTGCAGATTCTGTCTCGTGTTCTAGTGATGCGGTGCCTTCATTGGTCCACGGCAGCAGATTAAACTCCATCATACATTCATGTTGGTTCTTTTTCAATCATTTCAAATCTGAAAAACATATAACCAGAGCTTCACAATTATTTTGAAAGTTTCAGGAAAGATTTTGGTCTTGGAAAAGTTAGACCTGCAACCTTGCTAGAAAATATCACTTCATTGCCAAAAGTTTCATATCAAAATACCGAACTCCAAGGAAAATTCAAAACGGAAAGTCCGTTTTCAAATGGCAAAATCAAAGCTAAAGCACATCATACGAATGGTAAACAACTGTCATATTCCTGACTTGGTACATGCATTTCCTTATGTAGAATTGTGGATTAAACCTTTTTTATAGCTAGCTAAACCTCTCACATGTATGACAGTCGCATAGTATTCCATTATATTGACAACAATGTGTTAGGAAAAGAAACAGACATAATAGATAAAAATGTCAAATGTATTATTTGTGAAGTTGATACGGAATACATATGTATAAATCGGGAATCGCCAATTCAACAGTTAATGCATACACATATGGCTTAAATTTCTAAGATTAGCTAAAAGATTATGAAGATTAATAGCATAATCGAAAATTTATCGTAGGGGAAATGTTCGATAGTTCTAGTTCACTTCAGATACACACGAGGCTGTCAATTTTAAGACAGTTTTTTAGTTGTATTTTATAGGTATTAACCAGTATCGGCAGTTCTTTAAATAAGGCTAGCTATTCCAGACGACATTTATCTTTGCCTTCCATGGTCTTTTTAGGTTTCAAGACTTGAAAGTTAACGATACATGTTCTGTAAGTAAAATTAAAAAGAATGAATGATGTTTAATTTTTCAGACCTATTTAGAAATTCGCTTCGTTTCGTCAAAGACCGATCAATTTGGTAGGAGTTTATCTATACACACACTGGAACATACACAGATATTTGTCCAGTGGTTTTGTTGCCTTGTTTTTTTTAACACATTATAGGCCTGTAATAGAACTAAATTCCAATTTTCGGCAATACTAAAAAAGTTACTACGTTCATAAAGAATCAAAATTATCGTTGAAGGCCACACTCTTTATGAATAGGTATGAATAAAGTTTGTGCCATTCTCAAGGATTATCCGATGAAATATTAGGTCGTTGGAAATAGTGTTTCTTTTTATTTTACATAAATATTCCCATTTAATGTGTTTAAAAACTAAATGGTAAAGCAAAACAAAAAAAAACATGCTGTTAGTTTATGTTTGTACGCCAGACGCGCAAAAAGACTCATCAGTATCGCTCGACTAAAACAAGTTAAAAAGGCCAAAAAGTACCTAGTTGAACAGCATTCAGAACACAAAGTTCCAAAAGGTTTGCCAAATACAGCTAAGGTAATCTATTTCTGGGATAGAAAATCCTTAGTATTCGAAAAATTAACAGTTGATTTATAATTATGAGCATATCAATGATAAATTACGTGAACACAGAATGCTGACTCCTGGGCTGGTGATACCCTCGGGGAGGAAACCTTCATCAGCAATGGAAGGAGTTAGGCAATACCCAGGTGTTCTATGGATAGGTGGAGAGGTGAACATTTGAAGGTAGGGGTACCGGTAGTACAACTCTCTCTAAGCCGAGGAATCGCATTATAATAATATTGAGATTTGAAGACACTCCAAGCTATATTATAGTGCACATTGGGGGAAAAATCAAGGTAATATCAGAGTAGGATAGCAAAATTATCAAATTTTAAAATGTTTGTCACTCTGCACTCAAGAACACTTGCAACAACTGTATGAGGTTCTGTAAGTGCTCTTTTACAAGGTTTAATTTCGGTTTCTATCCGATATATCCTCATTGTCCTGTATCAATCTATGTTTCACGCCCTACAGAACGTTCGACTCAAATTACAGGACCTACCAATTGAATTTATTGTTAATTTATTCTTGTACTGACCATTCATGAAATATATGCCAGTGGACATAAATCAAAAGTAAAATAACAAAAATACGAACTCCAAGGAAAATTCAAAACGGAAAGTCCCTTATCAAATGGCAAAATCAAAAGCTCAAACACATCAAACGAATGGACAACAACTGTCATATTCCTGACTTGGTAGAGGCATTTCCTTATGTAGAAAATGGTGGATTAAACCTGGATTTATAGCTAGCTAAACCTCTTACTTGTATGACAGTCGCATAAAATTCCGTTATACTAACAACAATGTGTTAGCAAAACAAACAGACATAATAGATACAAAATGTCAAAAATTGGGGTACAGCAGTCAACATTGTGTTATAATTTTAATCACTAGAAAAAAATAAGCAACTATGTCAACAAAGAAAAACAAAATGGCATGTAGACATTATATAGACAAAGCATATAAGCAAAAATGAAATACAAGAATACAAAAAAAATGACCATAGCATAATAACACAATGGCGGGATGTATAAATACATAACTAAGCCAAAATGATATTACCAAAAATGGACTAAACAGTTAAGGTTAAAAATATACAAAGACAAATAAAAAGAACACTATACATGTAACACGTTATTAAGATGATAAACAACGTCAGTACCTAGAATCTATACTTCAAGACCATCATGTATTATTTGTGAAGTTGATAATTTCAAACTTAAAATTGTCTCCTTTGTGATAGATTCTGGTACTGAGATGACCGCTTATGTTAAATTCGAGGTATAAGTCGAAAAATGAGGCGGAGGAAGCCGTGTCTGTTGTTTCTTTAATTTCTAGTTCTTGAGGATATATTGTTGGAATCCAATCAGAAAAGTTTGGATTGTTTATAGAAAGATCATCATCAATATATCTGAATGTGAAATTAAATGATCTGGATTCTTTGAACTCCAACTCATATGAAAATAAGAAGAAGTCGACAAGGAAAGGCGCGCAGTTCGTTAGAAATGCCGACAATTTGCTGAAAAATTCTACCTCCAAATTCAAAAAATATGTTGTCAATAAGAAATTCCAGCATACTGATCACTTGTTCCTCTGTGTAGCATGTTTTACCTTTTTATTGACAAAATATGTCGTATGGTATTCGAAAGCAATACGTTTATAGCGTATGCTACCATTTTATATTGAAAAGAATTTTGGAGTATTTCTTTTAGACGCGTTTTCAATTTGACATAGAGCATTGTGGTATAAAGGGTTGAAAAAAAAGGTATTGATAGAATTAATTTCAGAGAAAGATCGAGATTTGAAATTATTCAGAAGTTCTTTATTGTTTTTTAGAATACACATATGGCTAATACCAACTCTCGAGTTAAACAGTATTTCTGAAGACCTTCTTTCACTTCAGACATAATTTTTGTCAGTCTAATGGACAATTCTTTAGTAGAGCAGATATCCCGGCAATGTACCGTTGTGTGTACGGAATTTTGTGAAGTTTAGTATCCAATACAAACATGGTAAGTCCTCAGATTTGATATTCAATGTAATGTTCATTGAAGCAATGAAGGACGTATGATTCGCCAAAATCTCATACTTGTCAAATGATATGTTTTTGTATGAGGGGTTACCTGAGTGCTCATTTATTCCTAATTATTTTACAAGACGCTCGTAGTAGTACCATTTACATACACACACAATATTATTTGAAGCTTTGTCCGCGGGAACAACAACATATTTATCGTGAAAAGATGATAGATATGTCACAGCTTTTTTTAGATCAACTGTAATGACATGGCCAGAGGTGCTGTAAACATAAGGCGAGAGGGAACAGTCACATGTAGGGTTATTTTTTTTAGGTATTCTTCTAAATCAAGGTCCTACAATGCTTTCTTGCAGTTCAATGCTTTATGCAATGGTTTTGGTGTAAATGTAGGATACAATAGGAACAGATTGATATTGAAAATAAAGTGGAATTTTAGATGTTATCACTTTCTGATGAAGAACGTTGCTGATGGTAATAACATCGATTCCTGTATTAGAAAACTGAAGTGGAAGGCATTTCCAATTTTCATCATGTAATGGTTCCGATGATCTTGCTGGTTTAAAAACACGGAAGAAGAGCTACAACACAAAAAATACTGACCAGTCTGTATATTGGAGAATATATATGTTTGCGTCCCTTGTCAAGTGCATAATCTCTCAAACATTTTAGAACATTAACAGACATTTAAAAAAGAATAGCTCTAATGTAATGTAACCCTAGCAGATGATGAAGTTGTGAAAGAAGGTCATCAAAGCTCAGAAGTCGATCTGGATTTGGAAGACTTTTTTTTACATTTGGCCGATGGTGATGTTTTTGTCCATTACTACGCTGGGTTTTTTGAGTTAAATAAAGTAGTATTAAATAAGCTCATTTCATTTACATCACTGCAGGCTGGACTTGACAAATTTCCTACTTCTTTAATATCATCATTGCAACCATATGGCATTTCAGTACCTAGTTCCCTTATCCAGAAACTGAGAGGAGTACTAAGTATAGTAATATTGGTGTGGTGATAAATTTTCTCGATGATGCGTACTTTCATAGATAAGGAAAGATCATGGTCCGGTTGATCAAAATGGTTATAAAGAATCCTGAATTGCGGATCTTTATTATCAGACCGGTGTTGATTCATCCTTTTACGCAAAGTTTGTCAAGCTTCACCAACATAAAAGTAACCCATACAAAGGATATTCAATACCGTAAACGACAATGTCTGTGGAACAGTCCAGAGGCTCAAAATATTATGTATGATAAGTTTTTCATAAAAAAAGTCTTAAAATTTGAGCAATGATACTGATAAGAAATAAAAATAAATGAACAAGATAAACTTAAATCGTATTGACAGATATTTTGGCACAACAAATGGTATGTCAGTCTAATTTCAAAATGTGATAAAAAAAAGAGTGTTATTGATTTTTGCTGTCTTAAAAGAGCTCACCTAGTCATACATATTATCCTGCACTTTAACCAATTAATTTTGTTTTAATCAATTCTTAGCAGGCGTCGTTGCGTTTGGTTGCATCACCTTACTTATGTATCTTTGACATCAGAATACCGGCTCGAGAATTACCCGTGGATTTGCGTTTTGTGTTGTTGTCTACAACTATAGTCCCCAACATGGACAGTGCATTACTTGGAAATATTATCCCATACCTCTTCCCAAAACATCTCTCATCATGCTCCATGTCCTAAACAAAAGATTCAAGTTGCATAACTACACACTAGTACCCCACTAATCTTGGTGGTTCTTAAACAATTTAAAGGAGAGTGTACGCATTTAATTTTGTCGATTTTGCTTTTTTCACCTGCGGCATTGACACAGTTTTCATGCGTATTACCCACACGATCAAGAACTGATTTGGCAACCTTCCGCGCTAGTATTCCGGCTGGCTGATGTTCAAGATTCATTCCAGTTTCGTTTATATTCCATATAAATGTAGGGAAAAGTTTTTGTGTTACTTTCCGTAGATCTGTTGAGTTATTGCCAACAACAGCCTAGATCGTACGGTCGAGAGTTTCTCTGGTTTTCTTAAAACGACTTGAGGGTATCTATTTTTAAGACCTTGTCACCAGTTTTTTCGCGGAATACCATTCTTAAATGAAGCTTTGATATTCAAATGTCTCCCAAGAGTCCCAACGCGTGTCAACAATATCTGTCCTCCTCGATTTCGATTGTTATTGTTGGCGTTATACCAAGTTTTAGTGAGATAGGTTTCTTCCCAGTGGTTGTGGCCGAGGACCAGTTGCCGTCAGAAATTCAGTTTTTCTCAAATAATATTTAACAGGAATTCTTTGGGGAAATATTCTTTTATCATAAAAAGGGTTACCAATAGTTAGGTTTATTGTCATAGACTCGGACTTTTTTTCCTTTAATAAACAACGAAAAGAGGGTTACTAGTATGCCGATTTTTACGGGTAATGTTATAAGTACGGCGACCAGACAATGTCATTGAATTAATCTTGGGACGAAACGATAGAATTTACATTTAGTCGGAACACTATTCTTTATTCTGCTTTTATGTATCAAAGAAGGAGAGAAGATGGTTTTCGATTTAATTAAACACACCACCATTCTGACCCTTTTCTTAAAAGTGCTTGATTTTTTGGATGATAATGACGACGAACAATTAACCATTATAGACCTTGTGGATCGAATGAAATATGTATGTGGTGATGAAGCATGTAATCAACCATGAAACAGAAGCTACAAGAACATTATGGGACATCCATTTTAACTACAGAACACAATGGAAAGGAAAATGTAGTAATTTTCCGACAAACTGCGTCTACTATTATCCACAATTTCTACAAAGAATCTAAGCCAAAGAAATTAGAAGAAGACAGCAAGCTTTTCTTAATAAAAACAGCAGCATCACTCATTAAAACCGAAATTAGATCTATGCCGGTGGACAAGAATTGTTATCCGAGTAACAACGATATTTTGTCACACGAAAAACATATTCCTGAAGCATGCAAGCAACAAGACCAAGACTTGTAATCGAACCACTGCAGATTGAACTTGCCATACAAATGCATCATATGTTTGGCTTGAAAATTTTTAGTTGATACGCTAAGCAACATGGGGTTTTGTTCATCGTATTCAGATGTTCAGAAATTCGAAACAAGAAAAAAACAACCAATCATTTTCATGAATCACATTGTCTCCAGTACGTTGCTGACAACGTAGATCAAAACATTAATACAATAGACGACAACATGACATGGGAATAATATTGTGTATTACACAAGGATTGGAAAAAACGCCTATTCACATTCCTAAGTTAGATGTTACAACAGAAGAAATACTATCATATGGTCAAATCAACATGTACCACTACAATGCAGATAAACATAAAGAGTTTACTTCATTGAAATTTCAAGAACTTTGAAGCTTGAGAGGCAGGGTACTGAACAATTCATCGAATATTGGCATATTAAGACATGTGCCACGGCAACTAGAGTCCCTTATTCCTAAGTGGTCTGGAACAATGCAGATGGTTCAGCAAGGGAGCAGTAAAGGTGTCTCTGATATTACCTTTACATGTACTACTACAATGCAGATAAACACATAGTGTTTACTTCATTGAAATTTCAAGAACTTCGAAGTTTGAGATGCAGGGTACTGAACAATTCATCGAATATTGACATATTAAGACATGTGACACGGCAACTAGAGTCCCTTATTCCTGAGTGGTCTGGAACAATGCAGATGGTTCAGCAAGGGAGCAGTACAGGAGTCTCTGATATTACCTTTTTGCTAATTGTTGACCTAAACCCAAGTGATATGAGCTGCATCTACTCAACACTTATGTTCATATCAAAAGAAGCCTCTCGTCGAAGCCATACTCCAGTTATAACATTTGACCAACCACTTTACTGGAAATCTGTCATGATCACAAGTGGGGCAGAATGCAGTAACATCATCGTACTATTAGGCGCTTTTCACACAGATATGAGTTTTTAGGCAGTATAGGGTGGATTATGTCAAGCTCAGGGCTGAAGGAGGTACTTGGACTTATTTATTCGCCTTATGCAGTAACACATATGCTAAATGGAAAAGCCGTATCCCGTGCTGTCCGGGGATTCATGCTCGATGACACAGCTCTTCACCCTTTGATAACAAATGAAATTTTCGAACATGCAGTACTATGATGAGTTGATTTTCAGAAGAACAAGAGAACAAAAACACTCATAGCATAAGTTTTCAACGGGATCGGCTGCTCAATTTATCAACACTGAAGGAAATGTTACCATTTTTTGCAGCTTCATGTCACAAATCTTTATACTAAATCTGTCTATTTCTTCATCTCTCAGTTGCAAAACGTAGAATCTGACCATCCGGATATCCATGCTCATTTTATGAACGGTTATCATGTTGTTCGAAGAACAGACCAATTTTGGTCTGACTTGACATCTGATTTGGTGATAGAGCAAATGCTTATGAGAAGTGTAAACACAACCGGTGAATTAACAAAAGGCAGAGGTATGGGAAAAGCTCAAAGAGCACTGTGGCATTTGTCTTTACCAACTTTAGCCGAATACAATCATGCAATGCAGCAGTGAAGTGGAAAGGGATATAAAACTGGTGACCAGTACATTGAAAACAGAAAAACGAGAATGGAAATGGACAACAAAGATTCAGAAACTGTTAGAACTCAAAACTTGAACTAGACGAACTTGAAGTCGAGGAAAAATGAGAATACATGACTACATATATATCTGAGTGACTTTGTTGTTGCTAAACTTTGATCATTCATTGACCATCACTAAACTATTCTTGGTAAAGATTTAAAAAAAAAATCAAAACGATCAAAAACAATATATTGTAATACACAACAAGCACATTTTGATGGTTAATAAAAGAGATATAATTTGTTTAACATACAGTATTAGAAGTTTGATTGTGTTTCAATATGACAAACATTAAGATTCTGCTTTCAAATGTAAAAAATGACCCTTTTCCGCAAAATATATTTTTGTATATTTTTAATATATGATGTATATGTACATAAACATTAGTTTTTACCATTAAAAACAAATTGGAATTAGTTTGCGGTTCACCTTTATTTAGAACAGATTGACTGGACTATACGATCCCTTTTAAAAATTCACTTAAGACTGATTTGTGTTTTTACTGTAGATAATTTGCTATTGTAAGAATTGGAAGCAAATAATCTGTTAAAATAAATAATTCATATTTTGATAAAGCAGAGTATTACTAGCTTCGAGTATCTTTCACAAAGATAAACGTAAATATAAGCCTTGGATAGTGGGTACCTAAAATTTTAAGTGGTGTTGGTCAACAATAATGCCATCTACAATATTTTGCAGTTTTACGATTTCCTTTCAAATTATTGCATTATCGGAATGCATCGTTTTGAAAACAGTTTTACATAACAAAACTACTGTCGGAATTTCTATAAAACCTGTCATACTCAAAATGCGATAATTCTGCTAAAACGTATCACTGCATTGTTTGCATGTTTTACAATGAGTAATAAGTTCTTAACCGAGCAGAAATTGTTTTGTTTGATCGAAAAACCATTCGCTATCTAGCATTGTTATGAGTTCTTTTCTGGTGAAAATCCTTTTCATTTGGTACGCTTCAGAAAAGGAAATAGTGCCAATAGTGCGTAAATTCGATAACTTCAGAAAGGAAATTAACTTGATGATCTGTGTTTTACGCTAAAGAAAAATATTGCAGTAATATTTTTATTTTTTGGGGACTCTTATTTCCAACAATAATATGCTTTGATAATTATGCGTTAATTGTTTATAAATGAACCTTTTATTTTAAAGAAGTATTAAGTCCTCAGAATCGATAGAATTTGTTAAAAATTGTGATAGAAGGGTGAAAAAATGCGGCAATTTCGCTTACAATTTGGATTTTTACACCGTTTAAAATTGGTTCATTTGTCAATGGTTTAATTTGTTTACAAGAAAAGGTGTCCGAATATCCCCTCTTTATATGGCAGATATGGATGGGGATATTCGGACATATTATAAAGGACAAAATCAACGTGAAAGACATTTACAACCAGATAGAGAAATAACAAACTGTGTTGTGTTGTAAGGACACTACAATCATGGGAAACAGTTGTTTACAAAGGATAAAAAATATATTCAAGATATATAATAATTTCAAAGCAAGTGAGTGTTTAACGATCTTGTTGTCCCAATTTTAGTGTTTACATTCAAACATTGCCGCTGAAAAACTTTTTTCAAATTTGAGCAAATGAAAAAAAAAAACATGTTACATAAGGGTGTTCTACGAGAATTTGGGCTCAAAATAAACCTATTTTCATTGGCCGTTCCCCGAATGTGATCTCATGGGCTACAACATTTACCGAATCAGACGGGAGAACTGAAAAGAAACTGCCCGAACTTTCGCCTCTGTCCGAACATCCCCGGCTTTACCATACAGACATATTTATATCGTATGATAGCATTAGCCGCTGATTCCAGGGTTAATAGCTTGTCTCGTACTGTAACTTTTCAAACATAGTCTACGATCAAATTGATATATCATTTTTAAAGACACATATACATGTTTCCCACGGAATTTTAGTTTATTCACAAATTGTATGACATTTAATATTAAATATATCATATATGTTCTTTACTTGTAATTTGTAATAAATGCTGTGGCAGTTTCCTGCTGACTCTGTTCTTTTTATGTGCAATGAACGTCTTAGATAATTCTAAACAATATTTGTTAAGTTGTTTATTTTTTTAATAATTAAAAGAATACGCCAATATTGATCCCAAATTTGCAATCTATATTCAAAGGACTAACGTATTATTGTTTATTCGAGTGATCTTACTAATAAGATCTTATGGCAGACGAAGTAACGATATATTGTTTTGTGTTCTTAACTTCCAGTGTCAATATTTTCGTGCATATTCTGGACGAGATCGGCGAGCATATTAATAATTAATGTAATAGGCCTGTTCTGCAAATGGGGTCGACAGGGATGAAGGGTCACAGACACTTGTTTCTATCCATGAGAAGGTAATATAATAGAAGAAGGTGGCTAACGAATGTTTCGACCGTTTCCGCATCGGACGCTTTTTCTTACCATTACCTTAATGAAAAAATCCCTTATAGTAATCAATTCATTGAATATTTTCCTTTAACAATAGACATATGTTATATCCCCCTCAGTGTTCCTCTTCATGGTAATCTTACTATTATTCACTAACCCGTGGTGTAAACTTGACCTACTAACTTCTCATTGTATTCACTTTTGGTTTTCGTCGCAGTAAATATAACTTGTTTACCATTAATTGAATTTCACTCCCCTAATTCTTTCGAATCTGTATGTGTTTTTCACCTCCAAAATAGAAGATCGAGGAATGTCTTTAGAGTTACCTTATACATTCGGAATTTTACATCAAACAGGGTTTCTGACTTTCTGATTTATTTACTTACAAAGAAAAACGTAGTTATATTGGCGATAATCATTCTTTAGAATATATAAATAATGAAAATAATAACACAGTTATTTTACATTATCACTAGTTTTTTTAAAAAGATAATATTCTGTCCTGAAAAACGCCAACCGGAAATGAATACACTGATAAGTTGGTAGGTCAAGTTTACACAACGGTTTAGTGAATAATAGTAAGTATACCGTGAAGAGGAACACCGAGGGGATATAAAATATATCTAGTGTTAAAAGAAAATATTCAATGAATCGATTCATATAAGGTAGGAATTTTTTCATTAAGGTGAGGGTAAGAAACGGAAGCGGAGACGGTCGAAACATTAATTAGCCACCTTCTTCTATTTGTGCTACTATTGAAAAAAGACAGTATGTGGATATGGGTGGAAATTTTGCCTTACAACAGGCCATCTACGGACCCTTATGAAGCTTTTAGGAATATGACAGTTGTTTTCCATTCGTGTGATGTGTTTGAGCTTTTGATTTTGCCATTTTATAAAGGACTTCCCGTTTTGAATTTCCCTTGGAGTTCGGTATTATTGTTATTTTAATTTTTACTAATGTTCTTTAACGTGCAGAGAGCGTTCAACGTCCATACAAAAGGCGTCTGATTTTATCTCATCGTCCAACCGAAAGTGACTTCGTACCTATACGATCCACAAAGCAAAGCGGCCGCCCCTGCAAGGTGCCATTTTCCCTCATTCAAAGAAACTAGGTCCGATTCTTAATACCAATGGTACCCTTGTGGGGCAGTAGTAGTGATTTCCATCTCACTTCATAACCACAAGAAGAAACCTGTAGTTGATTTTAAATGTCCAGTGTCAAATATTTCATTTCAAGTCGATTCAGGGATGGTGGCTTTTGAGTAGAAAAAGACTTTTAAGAAATGAGTATGCTTGGTTGGGTCAGATATTTTGTTTGCCTTAAAGACACATAAAACCTCTAAAAGCTTGTTTCAAAATCCGAAACCTCTGTATATTTTTAATGCATGTATATGTGATCAGTAATAAGGTCGACAGGACTAGATCCTAGAGACTAAGCAAAGATGGACGTGTACAATGATGGTTGCCAACCTAGGAAAAACACCTATACCAAATCCTTTCACCAATTTTTGATAACGAAAAAAAACAAAACAAATCTAAGCAAAAGAAAAGAAAAAAAAAAACACCCACAAACCCAAAATCTGAGGGAACTGCATTTTGTAAAACTCGTAAAGAAACGAGACCGGGTGCGCTGACAAGGTATGCGTCTCCTTGTATGCATGCATCTCGCCATGTGAATCAACACTCAGTCAAAATAGCAAAATCGGAAAAAGGACACAATCTGTTTATTTACAGATCTGACGACTATTCGGGTATCTAATAAAGCTTAGTTCACAAAGCACATGAGAAACAATGCTTAGTATACATCTGGAAATACTAGGTTCGTTTGATTATTTATACGCATTTATAAAATTATCAAATGACACATCAAAACGAAAGGAATACTGCAAGATGTAAAAATAGTTCTAACCCGAATATCTTAAATACGATGATAATAGTACAGCGTCGTATTTTTTTTTCAATCTTTAACTAAACAAAAGGCTCTAATGACCCTTAATCAATCATCTTGTAATCTCCAAGTCCAATTACTCTAAGAATCATCAAAGTCGACTACGTCTTGAACTCCTACGAGGTTTCAGTAAAAAAATCTGTAATTGCCGCAGTAGTCTATAAAATTTGAAGAAGACTGCATAAAGATATCAACTGATTTTTTTATTTTTATCTTAAACATAAACTCCTCTTTTGTCTGAATTTTTTTTTTTATTACCTACCAGCTCTATCAAAATATTTATTGCTGAACATCAACAGTTCAATGTGTTTTCGTGTCACATTAAACATAATGTTAGGTAACATGTCATGTGGTCAATTTAATACGTAATTATGTGATGGTTTTTGCATCAGATTGCAGAGCTATTAGTTTCATGCGATATACACCCCATCATCAAATTATTAGTTAACAAAAGTCTAGTTCTGGTTGGTTTCCTAATGATGTGGCTAATATTATATTTGCTTTTTAAGTGAATTAGGAAAGGAGAAGAAATTAATTTAGAAAGAATAGAATCCGGATTGAATAAAATACTAGTAAGGGTATTTGAGACCCGATCGATCAGTACATTCTCATAGGATTGCATTCTCAATGGTAATTCTTCTATGATTTGCATATCAACAAATACTTGAATGGGATTGGTCTATTGACATTTTCTTACCTTAGTTTACACTTCGATAGACCATGATAATCTGTAACTGCTCTGTTGATTTCATTGTGATTTATTCACACGCGGAATCCAGTGGTTTCAAGAAAATTGAAAATAACAAATGTTTGTGTATAGAAGTATAAGGATTAAACATGTTTTATATAGGTGTAAATATTGAATAATCACTTGTAGTATTTATACACATTCCCTTTGCTCAATCAGTACTATAAACGATTTTAAGATATCTCTTTGTTTAAAAGTAATTTTGTGACATCGTCAGTGGTCGTCTTTTGTTACAATGTATATCTGCTTGTTCTTGTCCCTGAGATAATTTAAATTGATGGCAGATCTGTGATAGTTCCTGTTAGAATTATTTATAATTTTTCTAGACTCTGGCGATTTTAAGCATTTTATATTGCATAGAAACTTGTTTAAAACCCTGTTTTGACCTCTAGATGTGTTTTGACCTCTAGATATGTTTTGATTGTTTTAGCGGTTGGCTACTGTACAATTGACGTTAACCGAAGTATCTTTATATAACAGGCGAGAGGCAAAAGACATCAAAGGAATGTTCGAACTCATAAGTCAAAAACACACTGACAATGCCATGGCGAAAAACGACACAATGACAAAAAACAGTAAACAAAACACAACATAATAAACATAAGACTCAGCAACACGAACATCAACCAAAAACCGGGGGTGATTTCAGGAGCTCAGGAAGGGACAGCAAATCCTGCTCCACATGTGGCACCCGTCGTGTTGCTACTGTAAGTACAAACCCGATGATAAGTCTTATTCGGTAGGTCACATTCAAGGAAAAGAGGACGGGATTGTGGTGACGATAATTTGAAAATGTCATGGAATCGCAATACTTAATCTCGCATTTTTGTCCATACTTCAAAAATAGCAATAATAAATGCACGCAACAATTCCTGAATTTACAGTAATGCTAGCTTATTTTCATTCTCACTAAGAAGCTCCTGAATGAAGTCAGCCTCGTATGAATAAAGGAACAAGTTGGTCAGAAGAGTAGCACAGTTTGTTCACATGGAAATGCCGATTTATTGTTGAAAAACACGTCCTCCAAAAGTTAACAAATATCTTGTCAATCAAGAAATCAAGCATCTTTACAATGTCAGTGTCAGAGATTGTTTTGTTTGAATCGGAGTGAAACACAACAAAGTACGATGTATCCCTACCTAAGACAAGATAATTGTATCTGCGTTTGCCATTTGTTTATGAAACAGAGCAGGACCAATTCTTGTGTATAAAAGGGTAGAAAGTCAAACAGTCCTCTAATTTGTAATTGTACCGATTGTGTCCTATTCTCGATAGTGCCATTTTGACTCAGTATGTATTCACATAGCGGGTGCTGCATGCATAGCTGGAGACTTTTACCCTGTCGACGCACCGGTTTCGCTCCGTTGGTAGTTCATACAACTTTCACAGTTCTTGTTTGTTACGTTAATTTGTCTTATAAATCAGTTTATGAGATTTGAACATCGGTAAACTATCGCTGCCTTTATTTACCCCACGTCTACATTTTTCATGATTTTATTTTCCGATGTTAGTGTTAATACAATTTCATAAATATGGTACAAGTGCACCGAGTTTGAACCAGAAGTGGTTTGCTTTAAGTAATGCATTGTTACCTACATAGCTCTATTGATTATCAGGATGTGTATCATGTATTCACTTCCTTTACAAAATTAATCCAGTCTAGTTTCTTTTTGTAACTATAAACTGTCTAGAGTATTTAATTTAGCATTAACTAACATATTGGCATAATTGATATTTGATCATGCGGATATAAGTTACCCTAATAATACAACTAACATATCATTTCAAAATATAGGAATGAACGGAGATTCGAATATGAACCTTTATTTAGCTTTGTAAACAAAAACCATGTTCTCTATTCCAATATAATATGGAGATTACGTGCTTGACGTCACAATCGAATTTGCAACGTAAATTGTTTTTTAAATGAGTTTCGGTTTCAATTTACTTTTACCAAACAATAAGTAAACAAAAGTGTCAAGCTGTACGATTAATTGATAGATTGTTGGTTGCTTAACGTCCTCAAGTTGTACGACGATAGAATTTATATAAAGACACAAAACTTGGATCTATTTTACAAAAAACAGTAAACGTTGGACAATACGGTATAATTGAGCACAATAATTTTGGTTATATTGATTTTGCATTCTCATTTTTCACTATTTACAAGCCAATTATAATACTTGGTTCAACACAAAATGACCATTTTTTGAATGAGTTGACCAGTCAACCCATTGTTTTCAATGGTGATCTATTGCAAAATGGAGATTTTATCTTATTATACATATGACACACATTAAATACCTTGTACAAAAATATTGTTACATTCCACTGCTTTTTTTTATTAGGGTCATCAACAAACAGGGCTTCCATGGCTAAGATGGCATATTTTTACTAGATGATCATTACAGGCTCTTCAGAGCTGCTTGATTTGTTTTGAAAGGAAAATTATAGCCTTTTCCAATAAGGTTTTATCTTCTTTATAATTATGGTAAAAATCAAGATATATGCAGAAATAACATAGTAGTATTATTTTATTTTTATATTGTTTTAATTTATTTACAGAAAAAATATTCCTTGTCAAAGAAAAAAGAAGAAAAATGAATTTAGGAGATTTACGAAGACATTATTTTCATATAAAAACTTATAAATGCATTGGTTTAAGATTAAAAAAAAATCAATAGAAAATTAACAATGGAAAGTTTCAATGTGATCATCAATTTAACCATAAGAAAGAAAAGTTAATTTAGTGTCTGTTTATTAAAGTTATTTAGAACTTACATGCATGTATCTTAAACATTCATGGCAATTTACGACATTACTATATTTTATTGACAGCTGTCTATTATTAAAAACCGTAAGTTGAGTTGTAGATAGATGTCTGTTGATGTTTTGCGATAGTTGGTTGCTTTCTCATTGGCATATATTCTTTATCTATTTTCATTCATTGATAAAATGACTACATTTAATGCCATGAGGATTATCAATGGTCAGTGTATCAGAACTATTTGATGCATTGAGGATGGTCCTTGTTCAGTGTATCATAATTATTTTTTTATATATCTTTATTTTGATAAACCTTCGTCAATACAATGGTATACAGAAGTTACATGTAATAGATAGAACAGTTATAAATTAAAACTAACATAATATGTACACTATTTACAAATCTAAATTGATTTTAGTAAGGAGAACACACACATGAATTAGTGTGCCTTATAATTATACATAGCTTTTTTAGATATGAGTTTTTGTCATATTCATAATTCCTTAAATTTAATTACATTTGGATAATCAATATGCATTTTATCAATATACTTTTTTCTTTTTATAGCCATAAATTTACACTTCATTACATAATGAAATTCATCTCCAAGACCGTTTAAGTCACATTGTTCGCATATTCTTTTATTTCTCTAAAATTTTTTCCATCTATCACTTTCTATATGTAATCTATGGTTAATATAGTCTAAATTGACAGAGGGTATAAATATTACGGGGTTCTAAAACATCTAAATACATCTTAAATCCAAAATGTTCCTTAAAAAGCCGGTAATCTAATGTTTTCGATTTCGTTTGAATATCTGAATACTTTGATTCCACGAGGATTGTGCACGGTCCATGTTCAATGAACCAGAATTATTTGATGCCAGTATTAACCATGGTCACTGGTCAGTTTATGACGTGTAAAAACTGAACAATTTAGATTTTCAAATCAGTCATTTGCAAATCCGCTACAACCCATTCTGAAAGATACAGTATCATTTTAATAACCAAAATGTGTGGAATAACATTTATTTCAAGCGCTCCAAATTTTGAGAATCATTTGACATAAGTCAGATTGTAAAATTAACTGTTTTAATGTAAACTTAGAAACTACTGCGAACATTTATTCCTGCATTCGTGATAAATTCCAAAATGTGAGAATAATAAATGCTCTTTAATGTCATGTTGCATAAACAAAGTTCTTTATCAGAATTCTTATTAATGCTATATTTACGTCTGTCGCATTTCCGCATTAATTTATACCTGGCGAATATTACTGAACTTGCACCTAGGTACTTTTGTATAATAGCATTAGAAATACAGAATCTGATCTAGACTGTACATATGTAGTCCTTGTTAAAAGATCTAAAATTATTTTTGGCTGCGCTGAAGATCCACTTACCTATATTTCATAATTTAGGTGAATATAGCAAATATTAATCCACGATAAGTCAGCAAATCTTCAGATTTTTACCATGCACTTTTATAATTGTGTTGTAATAGATATATAATTACTGTTGATCTTTTCCCATGTAACATAAAACGAAAGAAGCCTTCCTACGTAAGAGTAAAAAGGCATTAAAAAAAGTCCATCTAATTTCAACACAATTTGTGTAATGAAGACGTTAGATATTGGGCAAAGTATGGTACTAACATTATTTATAACATACCTTTCTCAAATTCTTCGTTCATCTAGAATTATTATAACCTTGACTTTCGAAGTTTTAAATTTGAGCATTCGAGTTAAAGATAAACCAGAAAAGTGCTCCAGACGCACCAAATATATAAGGTGTTATTTTCTTTCTTTATATGTTCATTCATTATTTTTTGACTCTTAAATGAATTTTAAGTCAGGAGCCTGTTGTTCAGTGGTTGTCGTTTGTTGGAGTGGGTTATAAGTGTTTCTCGTTTCTCGTTTTTATATAGATTAAACCGTTGGCTTTCCTGTTTGAATTGTTTAACACTAGTCATTTTGGTGCCCTTTATAGCTTGCTGTTCGGTGTGAGCCAAGGCTCCGTGTTGAAGGCCGTACATTGACCTATAGTTGTTAATTTTTATACATTGTGACTTGGATGGAGAATTGTCTCATTGGCACTCATACCACATTTTCTTACTTATATTGACATATTATTGAACGGAGGTATAGTTATCTTTCTAGAATTTTAATAATGTATATAACCAAAAGATTTCGGTTAGATTCCAACGAGACAATCATTATAATAATATACAATTACTATATGAACCAGGAAGAATTACTGTAAATTCAGAAATTATTGCGATGTTTTTATTTTTGCGAAAAATGCGACAAGGTTATTATCGCAATAATTTAAACTCGCATTTTGAATTTTTTTATATGAAATGAACAGGATATTTCTAAATATCGCAAAAATTTAAATCGCATTTTAATCGCAATAATAAATGCACGCAATAATTTCTGAATTTACAGTATACAACTTTCATTTCAGATATGAATTAGGTTTCCATGTTATTGAATAAGGTAATTTGTATATCAAAAAAGTATAAATGTTTTTAAATTACTAATTTTGGTGCATTCGAAGCACTTTTCTGGATTTACCTTCATTGGGAACGCTTAAACAAAAAACGAATGAAGGCAAAGGAATTAGATATAAATATGTGAATACGTCAAGCGCTAAATGGCTGAAAGGCTGAGTGCTTGTACATAATTGTGATCAAGGAATGTCACATTTTAAAGAATTGCATAAAAATAGACCTAACACTTTTTGTTTTCTTCTCAGAGCACTTTATGTAAAAAATTCAAGTTTCAACAATAGTTTTGGAATTGGCCATGAAATAGCTTTCAGTAACTGCGAGAACTGTTAGGTCGATCCGTTGTGTTTTTTCTATCTTTTTTTTTATTAATTCAGTGGTTGTCGTTTGTTACTGTCAGGCCGTTAGTTTTTACTCTTTGAATTTTGTCATGCCATTGCCTTTTATAGCTTAATTTACGGTATTAGTTATGCTCATTGTTGGAGGTCGTTAAGTGCCCTATATCTATTTAAATTCTCTAACATTGGTCATTGGTGGAGAGGTTTCTCATTGGCATTCATAACACATCTCCTTATTTCTATATAGTAGAAATTCGAGATTTGAAAATAGTTTAGTTTTTATGGAATCGGACACACGTGTCCTTTACGTATTTCGATACCAAGTGTACTGGACATATAATTTTTATTAGACCACTTTATCAGCCGTTAGTTTAATTTCATATATTACATCACACATAAAACAAAATGAATTAAATTGAATGGAGATATCCTATCAAATAAAACTCTTTATAATTCATTTTTGGAAAATCATAAAAGCTTACTGAATGTTTTTGATAGGACGTCGATTACAAGAGACGTGTGAATAATTGTAACTAGTACCCAATAAGCCTTCTTACGTGGCTTGATGTTCGAACAAAGTTTGACGTGCAATGTAATGACATTGTTTAAAAACATTAAAAGGTTTATATGATTTTTTATTTACATGATTGTGTACTCCTCCATTCAACATTTGACAACTTATTGATCAGAGCACTCATTCGTTTTGTTTTCATTAGACAAATCTACCGTTTGCATGATGTAAAAAGAGCAAACAATATAAGTAATATACGGCTATGAGAAAACAAACTAATAAAACACACACCCACATTTGCAGGTAAAAATACGTGTATAACAATGGATAATCAGTCTACACAAATGGGAATGACACACGGTAACAACTGACGGGAATTCTGACTTTTCTACTTACACACATTAACATTTAATCTAGTTGAGTTGCATTTGAGTACTAAATGCTTCTCCTTTCTACATTGGTTAGTAGAAATGCAAAATGTCCAGAACAGAACGTAAAAAAAATCATTATGTCAAATCTGTATTAAAGACGACAAAACACAGCTATAAGTAGAAGCAAGCCTTCATACCCTCTAAAACTCTTAAAATTGACAAACAACACAGAGTAGCAAATTGCAAATACACATTTATTACGAGATGTAGTGCTCTGTGAACAATTAATATTGTATACATTGTCATGTAGTATACATTTTTCAGCTTTAATTTTTAAGGTGTTTTGTTTCTTGTAAACTCCGCCGTATTATTAGAATTATATTGTTGCATCCTGTTAAAGTCCTATAAATCGTCTACAAGACAATCCTTTAATGATTCTTTCTGACATGCTACCTGTATAGGTAACATTAAAATTAAGATAAAACATTTTTAAAAATAAAGAACAGAGGAAACAAACAATTATAAACAAATATAATGAAGACGTGTCGCAAATTATCACATGTTTACGCATGCGCCATCATAGTTACAGAACATGTACAGGTGATCAGTATCCGGTGCGATACTTGTCGACTTTCATGAATGAGTTAATTGAGTATCGGTAGCAGATTCCAATCACGAACACATTTTTGAATCTGCATATTTAATGCACCCTTTAGTCTTGTTCGGGATGTCACGGTTTCTATCTAGTACCTTTATAATTTTCACTTGAACCACAATAATTCTAATTTTTAGAGCCACTAGAAGAGCACTCGAGTTCACCTCTAATTTTCGGAGGTTTATGTTGCTCTATTTTTAGACTTCTTTTTGGTATTCAGAGGAATGTTGTTTGTCTGTCAAATTTTTGCGGTGGATCATGATGCTGTCAGAAATGTTTCGACTTATAGTTTTGAATGCCCGTTTTGTTTCTTTTCTCAATTTAAAAAAAATAAAGTATTGCTTTTATGTTTTCTGCATTGACCAATTTATTCTAGGCATTAGACAGCTTGTACTGTTTATGACGTTGATGTATTTTATATATTTAGATGAAGTACAGCCACCGATATTACAGTACATGACGGGATGATTTCTTACCAGCATGTTCAGTAATTTAAGCTTGCACCGAGCATTCTTTGATTCTCATGTATCGGTTATTTTTGATTTTCTTTTAGTTGAATTTTGAAATCTAATATGTCAGTATGATAGAGTTCAGTGGGAGCGTTTCGAGATTTAAATACAAACAACTAGTTTTTTTCCGCCACGTCCTCATGTACCTCGCTGGTGGTAATTTTTCGTTTATCTAAATGTTGTTGGATTTTTGTCATTTTGAGAGCTTGGTGTTCATGGCAGATTTATGACAGTTTCAGTCTGTTAAAGTTATTCAGAACTTATTTAACTCTGGGCGATGTAGAGCTTAACACGTTTAATAGAAAGCCTTCTATTGTTGAAGACCGCGTATGTTGACTGCTAGATACCTTTTGATTTATTTTTGGGTACATTTACTGTCTCTTTAGCTTATATTCTACATCTCTTTTCATTTATATCAAAAAGACTTTTTTTGATGCCATGAGGATGCTTTGAGATCAGTTATTATATCATAATTATTTAAGTATAGAAAATTATATTCATAATATGAAATATTTCATTTGTCAGAACAATTCTGAATTCCCCATGGTTACAATGTTTGCATCCTAATAGCTTTACGATAAAATAAAAGTGTTATAATTGTTACATGTCAAAAAGTGGCGTTCTGAGAAATACTAAAATGACTATAGTAGTGTTATATTATGTCGTTACAGCTAGTATCTGTGTTTGGGATCTTCACTTATATAACTGCAATTCTACTCATTTGCGATTCAAAATACAAATAATAAGACGACATTTCTCCAACTAAATGTATTTTCGGGTAAATTGAGGCAACTGCTTCACTAAATATTTGACCAAGACAATATAAAAAGAGAAATTGCTTTATGAACGTACAGATTATATTTTGTTAAATTGTAAACTATAAAACTTCATGATGCTACCTGTATGGATATGTTTATCAAGAGAAAGACTGCATACCGATTGGAACCAACTGTGATCCTCTTACTGCCGACATGTTCCTTTATTAATATGAGGCAGACTTCATCCAGTTATGATATATCTGTGCTTTGAGGCAAAACCCCTAAAAGTATAGTTTAACAGTTGAAAAAAAATATTAACGATACAAATTCTTGTCCACGAATCTGAATTTTTGATAGAATAGAAATGTGTGTCAATTTGTCACCAATCAATAGCATCCCCAACCCCAATTCCTTCCACAAAAATGAAAAAAAAAGACATCACTTTGAATTCACAGTTATGAATATCTTGTTGATTTGTTAATTTATTTTATCCTACAAAAAATCCTACCATTGATGGAAAGGGGCATACAAATGTGGCCACATAATCTCACGTCCAGTAGTAAAACTAACACAAAAGGGAGGGAGTGTTCGTTTGATTAAACAGCATGTTCTTTTTAATACTAGGACCCTATCCTAACATACCCCCTTTTTCCAAAAGTAGTCAAAATCTTCCAACCTTCTTTCCGATTGACTCATTATGCAGAACCTACGCCTAAGGCTGAATTAAATGATTTGTTCTGATTCTGAATAAACCCCAGAGCCTGACTTGGAAATAGAAATATGTCATCCATTGACTTCTCCCATTTGGCAGTAAACCTCATGCTGTGTTGAAGACCCATTGGTGGCCTTGGGCAGTTTTCTGCTCTTTGGTCGGGTTGTTGTCTCTTTGACACATACTCCATTTCCATTCTCAATTTTATTAAGGCTTCCGTTTGAATTGCATACCTACACAGTCACGTTCAGTCGAAATGGGAACATTACATCCTATGCTTAGTGAAGAGAGAGTGCAACGCCCTCAGTTCACGTTAAAAACTAGTGGTCCGTAATGTAATAGGCCTGTTACAAGACAAAATTTCCGTTCATGTCTAACGTGCCTTCTTTTTCCAGTAACAGTCGAAATGTATGCTCAGCCTGGTCGACCCATTCTGCAGAACCTATCTATTAGGTTTCTGTTAATTTGTTCTCGTCATATAAAAGCATGAAATATTTAACATTTCAAGGGGTCACTGGGCGTTAAGCAAACAACAATAAATAAATCAAACCTGTTTAAAATTTATTGCGACGCCAGTTTTGTCCTTGAACCATCCACTCACTCCCAAGACAATCTTAGTCCTTGAACCCGAAGCGTTAGATTCCTAAAAAAATTACTGTCTCGAATATCGGGCGGGAAAATTAAGGAATAAGTTCAGTAATTTCGCTGTGGCATTAATATCATTGATACAAACTTAAATAAAATAATCCAACAGTTATTTTCTTTCACTGTAGTGCTGGTCTCGGTTAAGATTTGTTTATCAAAGTCAAATTTATAACAAAGTGTGATATATATGATTATCACTATATATAGTGATTATATGAGATGTTTATCTTACATCTTCAAGCACAATATATATATATATATATATATATATGTATTTTTTGTTATGGTGAACCAAAAAAGCTTAATGCTTTCTTGCACACAGATGGAAGTTCGTTTACTATTATTGGACCAGTAGAATATGATTATCGCTTAGAGATTATCTATATAACACAACGATAACAAAAATAGATATGGGCAACTCGTATTAAGGTTCTTTAAAACATAAAACAATTTATTGAAAGAAAAACAAACTGTTTTGAAAACAATTAGCGGACCCAAAAGTCTGGGATAGGGATCAAGAGCTTAAATCAATTTCTTTAAATCTTTTTTAGATCCCGTTTAGTTGCCGGAAATTTGACTGAAACACCTCTTTTTTGTTACTGGGTAACACCGTTTGGATCTCCTTAACTCCATGCTGGATCACAACCTGAAGACAGTCGAAATTATTGCGAACATGGATTACTGAGATTGAGAAAAATTAACGCTCTTTCGGGAAATGCTGTAAGAAAATAAGTCGATCAGAGTCTAAATAATATAATATTAACCCAGGTGCATATTAGCAATAATTAAAACCTGGAAATAATGTCTTAACTTAGATCTATGGAAGGCACTTCTGCGTGGTATTTTATTTAAAAAAAGAACAATCTGATCTGTGACAAAAATTTTGTTACTGCATCGATAACACTTTTCTTGTTTTGACCTTGATGTTATTTTTCAAGAAAACAATCGAATATTTAGGTCTGAGTTGAAAATCCAACTTATCTGAATATATATTTCTGGTGTAACAAATATCAATTCATGGTAAGTTAGCAAATATTATGATTATTATCCTGCATTCTCAAATTGAGTTATAATAAGTAATTCATAATTGTTGATCTTTTTTTAATTCAAACATAAAACGAAAGTTTAGACTGAAAATTGTAGGGTATCATGCAGTCTGAATTCATTTACATGATACACGTCACAATCTTCAGTCTCAAATTTTGTTTTATGTTCACTATTTTGTTTTAGAAATTTGAGGCTGGCGTATCATGTTAATAAATCCAGATAAGATTTCTTACGTGAATGTCGACATGAAGAATTTATTCGTTTTTTTTTTCTATTAATTTAATGAAGGTTTATATAATAGTACGTTTACTTTGTAATTGGATTAAAACATGGCTTCAGTGCAAAATATACGTCAATGACACTCCTTATCATTTTATTTTTTATTTTTATTTCTAGAGGCGAAATAATCATATATGATCTTTCTAAAAAAAAACACGGGCTTCTGAAACAGCGGGAAAATCAGTTAGACAAGATTTTTCGACAGCGATGGTGACATATAACGTTACAGACGAAAAAATGTTGAAGGAATTAGGAACACAAATGACTACAGATTTCTGATATTTTGAAAGATTTCTGGGATCCCAGATTAAAAGTTGAACTGCAAAGGGTCAGTTTTTTTTTTCGTTTTATCAAAATGTTCGAAATGTTTTGATTTTTTAATATTGATTTATAATTCTGAGCAATTAATTCCACAAGAATCTTTCTAAGACTTTGGATGAATAATTCTACGTTTTGATAGAAGCCTAAGTCGTACATTATTCAAAAGGGATTTCAAAATATTTACGATTAAAATCACATGTTGGCCCAACATTTTTTGTTATTACTTGAGCAACCTCGTTACAGTCCAGATGTCAGCAGTATATATAAAATCGAGTGCGGATCCAGGATTTTGAAAGGGGGATCTAGCCAGCCAACATTTGGAGTAATACAATGAAAAAGTCTATGCATTTACCATATATGAAGCTCCTTCAAATATAAATCAAAATCATTTTAAAATATTTTTTGATTTTGTTCAAATGTTGAATTCATGTTACCACGAGTCAACAACTCAAGATAAAAAAAAAACACAAGGCAATCATATTAAACCATTTATTAAACTAGTCTTATTATCTGAGTAAAGTGAGCAATCGAAAAAGAGATTTGAGTCCTCTCTTGGAGCTCCATAACGACAAGATGTATGAGAAACAGTATTAAATTTAAAAATGTCCCCAAAGAGAATGGTTGGTGAGCATCTAAGCTGGGTTAATAAAATGTTGAGCTTTCTATGCTCAAAGGAAAATTTATTCGATGTTATTACGTTTTTTTAAATCTGACATTTTTTTTCAGATTTAAATCTTTAACACTGATCCCGCTTCACATGTAGATAAATCTAAAATATTCCATTGCCGTATTTAAGTAGTTCATGGGATATTAGAGTGGCTGGTAAAGAACTGCAAAAACTATATACAACAATATTATCATCATTTTTCAGGGGATAGACAGTAATAGTTTGTATTGAAGGTTGTATTACATGTAAATTGCAAAGGTAGCGAGGACCATTTTCATTTTAAATGTTATTCAATAACTGTTATTTTCGTCGTCTTGAAAAGTTTCCGGCCAAACGCTTTGAAAATATCCTCGGTATTTTTGCATTAAAAAATTGCTGATTTCATTATATGAATGTTATGTTGATGGTAATACTTATTTGTTGTAAAGGGAATCAAGACTCCAGTTGACATCTATATAATAAAGACAATATTATGTTATCCTCTAATTAATTTAACACCAGTCCTGATTATTTTTCTGAGAAAATTCGATCATACGTTAAGCTTAATTAACCTGGTTTCCTTCAATATATAACACATGCCACATTTGACGTTTATCTATACAAGTTTTGCATTAGTTAATGTGCGATTTACATTGTACGATATGTTTGTGCTATAACCGAGGCCATAATCAAGCATGTTTTAGAATTTGACTTATTAGGGTATCTATTAACCCGAATAATTCACTCAATTCCCGTAATCGATTTCTCCTACTTTCTAAATAATTATATAAATGTAGCCATCGTAGAGAGCAGCGCATATAACGACTGAATTATTAGGGCGATGTATCAATTCATTATTCCAGTAAAAAAGTGACTTAAAAAGTCGTGACGTCGGCAAAGTGAAAACATCTAAAGTTAATGTGTGATATCATCATGTTTTATTGACAGAACAACTAAAAATTAGAATTATTTTATTATTTTTCTAACAATTGAAGACGTGTAATTGAGAAAACGCGGGGATGTTTTCATTTGAAGTTGTTTATTTTTTAGCATGGGGTGTCCAATTCGATTTCCCTTAACCGTTCGCAGCGTTTGAATCTTTTTTTATTAATTTTGTTATTTTCTGTTGTCACTGACATTAGAAAATAGCAATACAGAATAATAAGTAAATAAGACCAGAGCTAGACAAAATTATCTTGTAACAGCGATGGTTCATTTTCTTTTCAGGAACATGTTTTTGAATGTTTAAATTTCAGTGATATAATACCCAACACCATTAAAATTTTCAGCATATAACGGGATCAGCAATGTCCGTTAGATATGTGACCTGATATATTTTCTTATGGGAATTTGTATTGCCTAAGCCTGAGTTTTCAGTGATTTATATTCATGTGTACAATGGATTACGTCTCGTTTTGAGCACATATTAAAAAAAATTTATTAAAGCAGATACGATCACAGTCTCTGTTAAATGTTAAATGTAGACTAAGGACCATTTATATGTATTTATGGTAAAGACACGCATGTATATGGTTGAAGACCGTATCTGGGCTAAAGTTATTCTTCCTGATTTTTGTTCTTTGGTTATCTCTTACGATGTTAATTTCGTTTCTAGCCAAGTAAAAACCTAGCCAATAGCTATTATATCTTATGATTACTACAACGTTACAAGGTTTCGACAGTTATCGCAATAAAATATAAGAATTTTACCTCAATTCATTTTAAAGTATATGTGAACTATTTGCTTATGCGCATTTAATTACGTAAAAATCATAGTCCATATAATGTTGAGGCTATTCCAGTAAAAAAGTGGATCTTCAAGTTGCCAGTTTTCATTCCCTACGGTACTCTCCCCCAACATTAAAACGAAAACTAGTCGTGCACAGATAAAGCAATTAGACCCGAAAACAACTCGGGTCGTCATACAGACCATGACTGATATTTCATTTTGGTCGGTTTGAAGACATATAATATGAGACATCTTGGACCGTCTAAGGAGACAACTCAGTCCGCACAGCCTTCAACATGAGAAAAACCCATACGGTACCGTATAGTTAGCTTTAAAAGGCCCCGGAATGACAGAATGTGAAATATTTCGACCAGCGGCCTACTTAATGCTAGAAAATGATTTTGTAAGTAACTGCGAATATTGGAAGACAGAAATTAAATACTAGTACAACCAAAGAATTACATGCTCATGACTTCAAGAAGGAAGCTACAAAATGTTGCGGGTCTTACATGTAAGTTATAGATTCCGAGTGCTGAAATTGTGTATCTTTTTATTTCCCTTAAGGTCCCTGGTTATTTGTCTTCGTGCCATTATGTTTCTTTTGGTTGTATGACTTTTGCCGTGACTCGGTATTTATTCATCACTCCATAGGGTTTTTGACTTTTTAACTTTGGGCATTCCTGGTGCAGGTGGGTCCTTAGGTGTGATTCAGACACAAGAGTTGTTACAGTGTTGTTTCAAATTTACTCTTGTGTTTACTTCATTTTTAATTTATAGACAAAATATATGCTATACATACGGTATCAACGACAAAAAACGTTTTTTTTGTTGTTGATGTCATTGTCAAATTTACTATCTACTACACATTTTTTGTTGGTGACTTTGTTAGATTAATTTGTATGTTTGTTTGAATTTTTTTGTAAGTTGTGGTGTATGTTTACACAGTTATGACTGCTGGATTCCACTTATTGTCACATTAACCTATTACGTCTGTTTGTGTTGCTCGTCCAGTTTTGTCAATATAACGGAACTATAAACAACCGTCATACAAGTAGGAGATTTAGCTAGCTATTAAACCAGGTTTAACCCACCATTTTTTTCGGAAAATGCCTGTACCAAGTCAGGAATATGGCAGTTGTTTTCCACTTGTTCCGTTGATAGATAGCGTTTGATTTTGTTAGTTTTTATGGGATTCTCCCTTTTGAATATGCCTTAGAGTTCGGTATTTTTGTTATACGTTTTTAATCATGTTTGTGAGGACTGAACACTCACCCAGTGACAATAATGTAACAGCAATATATAAGAACAAACTATACTTATCAGTTGAAAAGGTTTGACTTATGATATCGACACAAAATATATATAAAGACAAGGAGGTATATTAATAACACGGAACAATAAGTCTGTATTATTGATAAGAGTGACCAATATAGCACATAATGCAATGAAATGATTGGTACATGTATATGCTTTTGCGGTAATCTGTTGGAACAGACTTTGGATTGACCTACAATTCAGATATATAAGTTTTATACGAATGAACATTTAACGTTGCTTGATCCGGATGAGCACGTCATTACATGTATTCCCTTAATACATGTATTTGTATGCTATAATCTCTTTCAAGACTTTGAATTGTCTGTCACTCTCGGAATGATTTTCAGACAATTTGATCATAGACAATTATTTACTGCAGAACTATTCCATTCCGAAGAAAACCTAATGTGTCATTATGTCATTAGTTAGAAGTAGAAGTAGAAAATGAAAGGTTTACTGATCGTTATTATTATATAGGCTAAGCATTTGAAATTACAATTAATGTTTTCAGAATCAACATGTAAGACAGAGTTAAAGTAGTTTGTGTGCCTTCTACGATGATAAAGTTTTAATCGCCTCACTGGAGGCAAAAGGAATACGCCAAGTAAAATGCTGGGCAGTAGATATTTGAAACTATAATAATTTATTTTCAATATACGCATAAACTGTTTAAATGTGAATACTTTTTAGATTACTTAAAATATATATTCACACAAAAATGTGTTTACTAGGGCAAAAATGCCACACATGTGTCACGCATGTACCTAAAAACGCATGTGTCACAGGTGTGTCACATGCGTAATACACATGTTTCTTGCCACGCATGTGAATCATGCGTGGTACACATGCGTTCACATGCGTAATACACGCATGTGAATCGCATGTGTCAGAAAAACACCTGTGTCACGCATGTGTTGGAAAACGCATGTGACACATGCGATATTTGCATGTGTAACACATGTATAGTCAAACGCATGTGTAACGCATGTGTTACACAGGAAAATTTTGTTGATGTGAATTTAAGTTAAATTTTTCATATGAATTTTACGTTAAAAGTTAATTGTGTCCGAGTTGAAAAAAATTAACATCAAAATTAAAACTTGTTTATTAACATCTAATACCTTGTAAGACATATATTCCATTGAAAATCTTATTTTACTTTAAAAAAAAATATTTTCACATGAAACCCCCCTTTTTTTGAATGATCAATGCATTTAAATGGGGAAACATAATTGGAACCCCCCTTTTATCCTGTGTTGGGACCCTCCCCCTTTTAAAAATGGCTGGATCAGCCCCTGATTATCCTTAATTGTCACCATAATAAATGGTATTTTATCCAATCAGCTTAGGAAAATTATCGCAGTAAAAAAAGGCAAAGTAAATAAAATTGCAATAATTGTCAGATATGGGTCCAGGATCCTTAAAAAAAGTGAGACTAGACTTGTAAAAAGTCTCTCTCTATATATAATTCCTAAAGGGAGTAGGCCAGGGGATTCTGTGAATCATCCCCCTTCCCCCATAAAATGTTCTTCTTATTTGAACAATTAAAAGTTTAATCTTTCAACATTTATTTTAATTAAGATTTTCATTGGTATTTCTTTTAATACATATACACAGGTAAAAGAAGTATGCATTTATATTGGGAGAATTTGGTGTTAATTGCAGATCTTTTGATCTTCACCACTTTGAAAAAAAATGATTTAGAACTTGGAATATCTTGATGTGTTGTGTTGTGTTTTTGTTATTATTGTTTGAATAACTTTCTCAAAGGTGTGTTACAATAACCTTACATCTCTTTTTATTCCTATATATCTGCCAACTATCTTGGACAAAAGACAGACAGATACACCCAGTAGATATATTTAAGTCTTAGGTGCTTCATACAGTTATGGAATTAAATTATAAATTTGCATATTTTATTTAGTATTTTCTTATTTGTAACCCTTGTGTTACAAAAATGACTGATTGTATGTAACATTGACATTGGGTTGTACAAGTGTAAATTTAAAAATTACCTGGTTTGGTAGTTCAAACAAACGTGACCAATTAATATTGTCAATACTTGATTGTTGACCATTCTGATTATCTGTCCAAGTACAAAACTATGCTAACAATATAATACACATGAGCATATAGAAAGTACTTGAAAAGTTTCAGAGTGTTTGGGGTAGTCTGTCCTGTTCAATACGGCTCATAAGATAAAGGGGAAAGCAACACTATTATCGTGTTTAAAATACGACAAACAATAGTCACTACATACTTTCGTCCCTTTAATTTTTAGGCTTATACAATGTACAGAATAATATACCATTATAACTTTATCATACATTTCTTCATCTTTGGTGTGGAATAAAAGCAAAGGATATAATTACCTGCTTATATTTTACTTGTGTTTCAAGCAAGCATTTGGTGGGTTGAGAGGGGTTTACTGTAACGGCGGTTATAAACTTACATAGGCGGATCCAGGGTGGGGGGCCCGGTCCCCCCTTTCGTGGGAAAAATTTGGTTGATTATATAGGGAATCACTGAAGCATGACTGGAGCGGCCCCCCTTAGGTCAGTCAGCGGGCCCCCCTTATGAAAAGTTCTGGATCCGCCACTGACTTACCACCACCCACGTGCCACCACATCAGTGTCCTGCAGGCACTTGCCCGCAGGTGGTGTCAAAAGTTACATGTGCTTGTGTTTTTTCAAAGTTCATAAAATGTGGAACAAATGTCCTCAATTTCTCTATTCTATTTATAAGGGGAACATAAATATCAATGATCAGTGTTGGAGCTGGGACTATTGTATAATAGTCTCCATAATAGTCCCAGGTTGGAGGCATTAATGTCATTAATACCATTGTGAGGGTACTGCTGGAAAGAAGTTGTTTAAGAATAGATCAACCAAGGATTTGTTTATTGGATCAACGGTGATAACATCTTAAAACTGTGATACCCAAACAACCTTGGTATGAAATACTGTACAGAAATTCCCAGTAACCGTTGGGCTTAACATTACATAAAAACTAAAGATTGTGCCATTGACGGATCCAGAAATTTTCATAAGGGGGCCCACTGACTGCAAAAGAGGGGGCCTCCCTAGTCATGCATCAGTGATTCCCGATTTAATAGATCAAATTTTTGCCACAAAAAGGGGAGGGGCAGGGTGCTCTAAATCCGCCTTTATGTGCAACACGAACCTCCAAAATACATGGGTGAACTCAAGTATTGTGAATGATAAAGTTAGGAACTTTCTGCTCAACATGTGGCAACCTAGGTTTGAGTATACATGTAATTGCCAACTTGAAATTAAGTAAGTAAAACTTTGATTTGATTCGCCATATTGGCAAACATGTGAAGATAAGATCTGGTGAGCTTTTCGTCGAATATCATGAGGAGATAGTGTTAAAAATATTTGCATAGTTCATGAGTTGAAAATTATAAAACAAAATATATTGTTTAACCTTGGACAAAAAGATCAAGTCCAAAACTGGCTGTTATTTGTGTAGGCTACCTTAATCTTGAAGAGTATGCAATTCTAAATCAAGGAGGCGGTAGGCAATTTCCTAATCAGGGGCGGATCCAGAACCTCGAAGTTTGGGGGGGCACCATGAAACCAAAATTAAAGATTTGTTTAGACATGTATATATGCGAGTGTGGGTAGTGGTGGTGTCATGTATTGGGGATGATGGTGGTCGTGGAGGGGGTGGGGGTGGGGGTGGGGTGGGGTCAGGTCTTCATTTCTATATCTTTTCATTATTTTTGGATCCATTTCTTTCTACTCTTTTATTTGCTGCCAATTGTCCTCTATTCTTTATAGTTCATCACACCTTTAATCTGTTTTCTATATTTTTTTCTAGTCTTTACTTTTTGACCATTATTCTCTAATCTGTAAACCCCATTCATACCCTCATTCACGGTAAACCATTCATACCCTCATTCATGGTAACCTATTCATACCCTCATACATGGTAATTAAAACAAGAAAAAAATGTGTATACACATATAACTGTACTATAATAGAAAAAGAAAGGATATGGGGTATCCATCCACGACACAAAATCAGTACATGCACAGCAAAAAAACACACAATAAGCAAAGGAACAGCGCTTTTATTGCTGTTCTTTATCTCAAATATGAGTATAGGTTTTCTAAAAATACAATATCATTTTATTAATGATATATATCAAGGAATTGTATATTTAAACAATTCCTTGTATATATATATAAAGGCACAGACCATTCATGTTTTGTGGAGGGGGAAGGTTTTTTTTTAAAGACAAATCATTGGTTTCCATAAAAAAATAAGGGGAAAAAACACGACATTCAGTTTAAAAAAATGCTGTATGCATTGAAAAAAATCGTTTGTTGTTTAATAAAGTCCGAAAAAGACTGTTCTGAGAAAGACGCATTCCCCAGGAACCGTATACAATGTGAGTGTTTGGTAATAAAGACATATCTCATATCGATACTAACATTTCTGACACTAAACATCTATTTTTACATATTCTTTTCAGACCGATTTTGGTTGGTAATTTCTTTCCTAATCAGAAGATTTCTCTTGTTAATCGATCTTGATCCTGTAATATTGTATTAGAAATCAATAAATATATTCGTATTAATTCCAATCAGCATGTAGATGTACATGTAGTTTACATAAATGATTTTGGATATAGACATTACACAAAGGTGTCAATATTTAAACACCCATCGATAAATTGTCATGAATCACGCATGTTGAAGCTGGGGTTAATTAACGACCACTTTAGGAAGTCAAATCAAGCTGTGTCTTGATTTTAGATCTAGATATCTACATAAACAGATACAGTAGCAATAAAACTGTGTTAGTAAATTATTTGGTGACCCCGACTGGGGGGGCACGTGCCCTCTGTGCCCCCCCGGTAAATCCGCCACTGTCCTAATAATATTACAAAAGAACTTGTCACAGATTCTTAACTAAACGTCTATCAGATTAGTAAAATTTCTAATTCACTGACATCTGTTGGACATAGATACTCAAATTGCAGAATCTTATTAGTAATAAAAAAAAATCTGTGTTTTCTGTGACATCATTTTGAAAAATATATGTTTATATTTTATTTATTACACTCTAACTGTCTAACATTTAATTCTCCTCTGATTAGAATTTAGAGTAATTATCGTTTGTCAATTTTCCAAACTTCCCATGCCCCCCTCAGCAGAGTTATTTAATTCTGAATGGAACAAAATGTGAATGAGTTATAAATAATATATAAATGATTGAATATTCTTTATTTAGTTTTTCTTTATTCTCAATTCTTCCAGAGACATGTATATGCTCTGAGAATAATGTCTTTGCATGATTCTTCATAATTAAGTATACTCAATTATTCTCTATGATCCTTCTTTCTATATTTTTGCTTTTCAACTATCTATATATACTTTTTTGTGTCCTTATTTAAATCCCCATTCTTGATTCCAGACTAACTCTCATATGTATACGTAAATGTACGAAAGCTTGGCACGTCGAATACGGAAACCCGGAAATCTTTTCACCGTTGTCGTTATTATACTATGACGCAAAATCCATGGACGCTCGTCTGCTGCTGAATTCAACGTTTTAAAAGAATGGACAAAGATAGTCAGATAGTTGATACAAAGACCTTTGATTTTTCAAACTGATGGATCAAAAAGTTATTATAAACAGATATATTGAAATGGGTTAGTAACTTACATTGTCGATTAACTGAATCCGGGGAACGAAAGTCAACGCAACGAAAGTGTTTCGTTTTGATGGATTACGTACCAACTTATTGTACTTGGAAAGCGCAATGAAATGTAAATATAATCATGCGCATTTTTAGGAAGATGCTAGTGCTATACTTTTCACGAAAAACCATTTGACTTTATCCATGTCATGCATGTATAAACCCGTAAATCAGTCAAAGATTGGCAAAAACGGAAGCAAGTCAACTCGCCCCATTGCAATTGGCAAAACGCCCCATGATTTTAAAATCGCTCCACTCTTGTTTAGGGAGCTACCATTTGATTTTTATGGGAGAGGGGGCTTTGACGGAATTTGAAAAAATGCGGGACAGGAGTTTTGAGTAAAAAAATAAAAGCCAGGACCGAAAAGAATGAATAATAAACTGTCAGGACAGATATTACAACTAAAAACAATGCAGGATAACTGTTCATAACATTTTCATCCTAGCCCCCCCCCCCCCCCCCCCCCCACCAAATCAAGTGGTAGCTCCCTTCATACCAACTTGCTTGCCCCACATTAAAAAAAAATCGCCCCACTTGTGAAAAGGATTAAATCCTGTTAAATATACAATGTACTCCTGCCAACAGTGGCAACTTGCCTAACTTGGGTAAAATCCAAATGAATATAATCATGATAATATATAATAAATATATTATAAACAGATAAAGGTCTACCAACTCGCCCTACATGTACTTTAAAAAAATGAAAACTTATCTACCCAGAACTAAAAAAAAAATTTGAAATTTAATATATGATATTTATTGAATATAAATGATGTTTCACTTCTTAAAATATAATTGTAGATTCATTATTTACTATTATTTAATTTATGTATTTATTGGAAAATAACTTTATTCTTGCATTAGCTTAGTTATTTGCAAATAATCTATCTGATTGTTTTTTAGCCGACTCAAAATCATGCTGTTAATTAGGGCCCCCTGTTGTACATGTACTTAGGAATCGGACACCTCCAGAAGAAGAAAGATCTACTTTACATGTACGTAATGTAAATATAAAAATAAGAAAATGTGGTATGATTGCCAATGAGAAAAGAGAGGAATTGGTAAAAGTCCGTGAAAATTCACTTGTTTTCCAATCCTAATAAAACTGTCATATTGTAATGTTTAAATAACCTAATTATTTTCAAAATAAAATCTTGTTTACACTAATGAGAAAAGACAACTCTCCATCAGAGATCAAATGACATCAAAGCTTTAACAACTAGAGGTCACTGTACATCCTTCAACAATGAGCAAACCCCATACCATATAGTCAGCTATAAAAGACCCCAAATGAAAATGACAAATTTGTAAAATAATTCAAACAAGAAAACTAGCAGACTAATTTATATACAAAACAAAGAACAAAAAAAACAAAATATGATACACAGCAACAAACGACAAACTGAACCACTGAATTACAGGCTCCTGACATGGGACAGGCACATACATACAAATATGTACAGGATGGGGTGGGGCTAGACTAGTAGTTTGTGGTGCCGAACCCACCTCCTAACCTGGTATATTGATGTGAAAAGGGCTTAACTCGTCAGATCTATACAAAGTAGAAAGACATCTAACAAAACATCACACAAGACGTGGTGGGTACTTACACATCCCCACAACAAAAAAGACCCAAGTTCAGATCTGAGAGTACTCCCAGTTACTAACACCTAGTTCAAAGCCAAAAACAAAGTACATTGTACATGTACAATGTATTTATCACCAAACCTTGCCTGGTTTAGTCCATTTCTCAGATACTACCTTATACCGGTATAAAATAGTCCAACTTTTGGTGTAATTTAAACAACTTTGAATGACTTAAAATTTCAAAGTATCATGATTATATATAACTTAATCCCCAAAGATTGGCATTATAAATCATGACAGATTCAGAGATCCTGTAATATATACTGTACATGTAATCACTTTTGTTCATCCCTTCATTCAAGGGTCATATGGAATTTATATGATGGATTATAACATTAATAAAATGATTAAATACTTTTTTGTAGTCATTTTTTTTTCAGGGAAAGTTTGTTGGTCTAGTTTTAAAAGATCAAAGCAAGCCAATTTTGCCAGATCAAAATATTAAAGGATATTTTGGCAGATACATTGTATTATAACTTCATTTTATTAAACATTATTTATTTTAGCTTTTTCAACGAAAATACAATTACTTTGAGAAGTAGGAGAAGCTAAGCAACAGGATAGAATTCATTTGAGGCATTGCTTTCTAGATTATATAGTGGAGTCATAGATTGTCCTATTGATTTATGTGGATATGAGGAGCAGTAGTCAATGAATAATTTTGTGATGAGAGGTATGTAATGAAAATGATAACTATGTTTGAATAATTTTTTCTTGTCAGGCTCTGTACATGCAGTTTCGAAGATTTTTTTAAAAGTTTGAGGTCAAAGAGTTTAAAGTTTGATATTTGTAATGTTGTGGGCAAGTTCGAAAATTATCCATGTTAGAAGTGACAAATTTTTTTTTTTTACAGGTCATTTTTATAGAAAATTGCATTCAAAGCTCTCTTAATTGCTTGTTCTTTTTTGTCTAGCCACAACAGTTATGAAGCTGTGACTTAGGCATGCTGTTTTTAATAGAGGCATAGTCGTAAAAAAATTGTTGATATTCATGATGAGGTCAGTTTAAGGAAACCACGAAATAAAACCTTTGCACCTTTTGTTGGCGGTATACCATCTTTTCCGCAAGTTCATTGTTTTCTGTTTAGTATTAAATTCACGGTCGCGAAACACGTGACTTCGTCGTGATCAGTTTTTCGGAAAAATGGCGCCCGTCAAATTATTATAGTTCGCTTGGATGTAAACTTTAAACGTAAGTATTTTCATATCATCGTGTTCACATATAGGACCCCCCTCATCATATGCGTATTTTTCGTGCGAATATTTTGATGCATTTAAAGTTATATTTCATTGTTGGTTTCATAGAGAACATTCACAAACTATTTCAGACCTGCTGAAGATTGTTTGGGATGGTGTACACGATATGACCGTAAAATCACTGTAAATCCATTTGTGTGTCTTATTTTCACCAATCGTGTACAAAAGCTTACCTAAATTTACTAATTCATTCATATAAACTAGCGTCGATGTATATTTTTGACATTATTGCGAACTGAACGCAATAATATTTTTTTTGTCAATAAATGATCAGTGTACACGATATGTTTAAGTGATCAGTTCCACGGTTTAATTCTGAATCAGTATGATAAGATCATATTAAGGTTTATCTGGGAAAATGGCGGAAATCCAGTTGAAATTAAACAAGAAATTAAACTCTTTGCCAGAGCAGAGAAGGTAGAAAAAGCTAAATTGGTATATTTAAATTGTTTACATCTGTTTTTTAGGCTTTTAAAGATATAATAAAGGAACATATAACTTTAACTTAACGGAGCTTCGAGATATTTGTAAACTTTTAAATTATAGACAAATTTTCATTAAACAATCTAGTGTAGCCGGTTCAATTCAAAGTGGATCTTTTTTTGTGCATAAGTATAAATTCCGCCGAAAAAAAAATCCAAAGAAAGATAATAGATTTATCTTTCTTAAATATTAATTTGCATCTCTGCTCCCAAAGATAGTTTTTTTGGGGGGATCCTAAAAATGGGCAATAATTGCATCGAAAAGAAAAAGCCAAGTGCACCTTTTAATGTTCGGGCGTGTTTGAGTTGAGAATTCTGTCTTGAAACGTTTAAAACAAAAATATTTGCTACATCATCTCGCTTCAGATTCTGATGAGTATCAGCCAGAGCAGAGTCGGTGTGTTCGAATAACATTTTTTTACTTAAAGTACTTGACGACAGACTTTACAAGTGGATCTTAAAAATGCATAACTTCAGAAAAACTTCATTTGTTGTGTGTGTTATCTAGGATTATTGTCTGTCCGTCTGTCCGGATTAGGATACATTGTTTGTCTAGCTATCTCCTCCTACGGTTTTGAAGATACGGTCAGCTTTAATATTTTGTAAGATGTTCAAACACAGAAAGTAGGTGTGCATGGCCACAGGATTTTATTTTTTTTACAAATTTTCTGGAAAAGACAGGCAGTTGGACTATTGGTTGTTTGTTGTACTACATGTAGCTGCATAAACAGATAATGGTTTGTCCTCCTTCAGTTACATCATCATACAAAGTGTTAAATTTATTATTTCTTATGGTCAGGCGGGGTCATCATTTGTGTCTTACAGACAGCGTAACAATTTGAAGTTGTATGCCAACATCACTGTCTAATCTAAAATATGTGGAACTATACTCATGCATATGGCAGAGCAGAAAGTGGGATGGGGGTATTGCCAATATCTAGTTTTCTCTGATTATAGGTCCCATTATGCGGAAAAAACAAAGCTTTCACAGCAACTCCAAAAGCATCGAGAAAAAACTGTCAGACAGCCAAAGAGTTAACCAAATAGACAATATCAATTTTGCAACATTACAGACAGGAATTTAATGAGGATATTATAAAAATCGCCATACACTGTCACAATACGAGAGAGTGCGAAAGATATCAGAGGGACATTATCCTTCTCCAAAACGTGAGAAAGTACAAGGGCACACAAAGCGCTCTGTATTCATTCCAACCAAATGTTCGTTAACAGTAATATATTCTCCTTCGCCTAAAAAGGGAATACAAAACAAATGACAAAACGTGCACTCTGCAGTTCATCAATATTACAACCACAAACATTAAATGTGATCTTATCATACTGATTCAGAATTAAACCGTGGAACTGATCACTTAAACATATCGTGTACACTGATCATTTATTGACAAAAAAAATATTATTGCGTTCAGTTCGCAATAATGTAAAAAATATACATCGACGCTAGTTTATATGAATGAATTAGTAAATTTGGGTACGTTTCTGTACACGATTGGTGAAAATAAGACACACAAATGGATTTACAGTGATTTTACGGTCATATCGTTAACACCAACCCAAACAATCTTCAGCAGGTCTGAAATAGTTTGTGAATGTTCTCTATGAAACCAACAGTGAAATATAACTTTAAATGCATCAAAATATTCGCACGAAAAATACGCATATGATGAGGGGGGTGCTATGTGTGAACACGATGATATGTAAATACTTACGTTTAAAGTTTACATCCAAGCGAACTATAATAATTTGACGGGCGCCATTTTTCCGTGAAACTGATCACGACGAAGTCACGTGTTTCGCGACCGTGAAATTTATAATTAAGATTTATTATTACATCGGTGATCCGTTTATTTGGCAATTTATACAGGAATAATGTCACTTTGAAATGTATGAGTTAGAAAGTAAGTGCTATTAAAATTTAGGTTTACAGAAGTTATTCCTTGGAAATATATATTGTTTAATGTAATGAAAATTGCATTGCAAGCAATCCCAAACAGGTCTACATTTCTTTTAGATTATTTATGAAAATGTTTAAAAGAACAACCATATTGTATACTACAGCAAAAAAGTTTTGAGGTCGTATATTGCTATCAACTCGTTCGAAGACATTTGGTTTCCGGACAATAACTTCAGTTTAAGTGTATGAATGTCTATGAATTTAGATTTAAAGGTTCAATACCACAAAAGGAAGGTTGGGATTATTTTTGGCGTCATGGTTCAACCAGTGTAGGAATTAGGGGCCAAAAAAGGCCCAAATCAAGCATTTTTTCTAAATTCAGGACAATAACTTGTTTATAAGTATTTTAATTGCTATGAAATTGTACCACAAGTAGAAGGTTAAATTTCATTTTGGGGGTATTTGCCCAAACCATTTAGGAATTAGAGACCAAAAAGGGTCTAAAACAAGCATTGTCAGACTGGCCTATATTATTAATTGATCATGATAAGTTGTTCTCGTTTAGAATACATAAAATATTTGCCTCTGGACATTAAAATAAGAAAAAAAGTCAATCAATTTATGTTTTTGCATTATCAGAATGAATTTGCAAATATATAACAATTAAATTATGTTGTATCCTTGGAGCTTTTTCAATGACCTAGCATATAAATATAAAAAGATGAGGTATGATCCTCAATGTGACAACTATCAATTAATAGACCAAAGGACAAAGATGTAAACATTTACTGGTCAGTGTACAGCCTTAACAATGAACAAAATCAATATCATAAAGTAACCTACAAGGATGAAAAATATAAACTACATACAGTAATGGCAGACAGCAAACAACATAAGAACCAACTTTCAAAATTAGCCAAAAAGGACTGGATTCATCAATAGGTCTTATAATAAAAAAGGTGCAAAAAACTTGTTTTCCCAAACTAAAATATCTATCAGTTTACATTCAACAGATTTAGTGTGACAATGTTTCACAGTTTGTCATTTTATGCAGTCTTAAGAAAAGTATGACTGTGTAATGTCAAAATATTCAATATATCAAAAGGGTATAAAACCTATTTCTCAATGCAAGGATGTACAGACAGACAAGTGTAAAACTTGATGCCCCCTCCGTTACGACAAGGGCATAAAAAAGAGATGCATAATGGGACTCAGACGGACTATGTCGGAAGTTTTAATAAATTATGAATTACATGTTTATGCAGAAAAAACACATACAAATGTGTGTTCTTGTGTGCAGATATAACTAATTCCATGTCAAAATTCCATGTATGTTTGACAAAGTTGTTGATATCCAAAAAACATTAAAAAACTTTAAATGGGGATTTTCCAGTTTTGGGACAATAACTCAAAATGTGTTCACCAAATGGCAAGAAACTTTTGTGACTTGTTTGTATCTATTGACATGAGCTCCCTTTCGATTTTTATAAATTTAAGATTTTATGTTTCCAAGTTGTGGGGTTATATTCATTTAAAAAAGGGAGATTTTCCAGTTTTCAGACAATAACTAAAAAATGCTTACAGCAGTTTTCATAAAACTTTGGTGAATTGTTTATATTTATTGTCATAAGCTCCCTTTTGGTTTTTATTAATTTTAGATTTTATGTTTCAGAGTTATGTGATTTTATTCATAAAAAAGGGGGATTTTCAGATTTCAGACAATGCTTTGAGCAGTTATCATGAAACTTTGGTGACTGGTTTATATCTATTAAGATAACCTCCCTTTAGTTTTTCATGAATGTCTGATTATGACATTGAAAAGTTATTGAACTTTATTCTTTGAATAAGTGATTGGTGTCTCTGCTCATGGTGCAGCTGTCTATTTATTTTGGGCCAGGTTTTCAAATTGGTCTACATGCAGGGGTTAAAATTTGCATTAAAAAATGAAAGGTCCTGGACTATTTGAAATTTTCAGTCCAATGAAAGGTCCTCCATTTTTTTTGTCAACATTGAAACCATTCTGAAGCGTACGAAAGGTATAAATAAAATGTACTTCTAGAATTTTATGTTTGACATCATGAGTACGCATATGACGTCACATTGTTTAGTTGCTAAAGACAATGCAAAATATTTGTTAAATGGTATTTATTTTAATATGCTGCATTAAAAAGTAGATAACTGTATTGTATTTTAAGCTTGGCCTTCATTAAACTTGATTTTACCAAAGGCGGATCCATGGAGGGGGGGCCTTCTTTTGTGGTAAAAATTTGGTTGATTATATAGGGAATCACTGAAGCATGACTGGAGTGGGCCCCCCCCCCCCCTTTTAGTTATAAAAAGTTCTGGATCCGCCACTGTTTACTGTCACATCACTAGGTAAATACAGAATTCTCCTAAATGGATAAGCTAATTGTTTGCAAAACTCTTTGAATACTTATTATAGTCTTGCATCCACATGCTATTAATAAAGTACTGTTTTCTCCCTTTCAGCTGTACATTGTATTACAACAAATGGACAGAGGAGTTGACTATTGATAGTGACTGATAATGGACTGGAGTAACCTAGGGTCCAATGACTCCATGCCTGACAGTCCATGTGTACATGTATGTCAACAGCCAATTCTAAGTAACCTTAAACATATACAATGTATACACAAAAGACCTAAAATAATAGTATGTGCATCTTTGGGAGACTTATATGTCACTGTTATCACACAGTGTTGTGTGGCTTCATTACTGATTAGAGACTAATCAGATTATCCTTTACTTTAAGTTCAAATATAATGTACATGTACTCAATGATTATGACTTGCCTTCATTAACTTGTAATAATTATGATGCAGGATCCAACAAAAGTATTTTTTTTTTACCTACATTTTATGCATCAGTCTCGCTGATTTTTTAAGTACCTTGTAAATGTATATGGATATATGTATGAATTTAGTTGTAATACTAAGTTTTGAGCCTTGCACATATATACATCATTGTACATTGTCATAGAAGTTAAAATTACTTTGATCGCTGTCAGACAATGACAGAGTGTTTTGAACATTGCTTCATAATGTTGATCAGATTACCTTATTTAATTAATAAAATGTTATTGTCACAGATTGAAATTTTTAGTATTTTATAAATAAGGTCTTACAATGTATGGTAGGATTGTCAATGAGAAAACATTCCATTAGTCAAAGAGGATGTAAAAAAATTTAGGTCACTGTATGACTTTCAACAATGAACAAAACCATACTACTGTAAAAGCAGAAATTTTCGTGGAGGATTTAATTTAGTTTATTTCGTGGAAAGAATATATCCACGAAATTAAAACCCCCACGAAAATTTAACCTACATATGATATCACTTCCATTTACTGGAAACCACGAAATTAAATCCCCATGAAATCTTGTAAAGAGACAAAACCACGAAATTTTAACCCCACGAAAATTAATGTTTCTACAGTATATAGTCAGCTGTAAAAGATCCAGACAAAGTGAGCAACAATCCAATCCAGAAAACTAGTGATGTTCCAATTACCATGTACAGTATTGGTTATAATATAAAAATATCACTTGTTTTCTCTCTCTTTGCCAAGGGATAACTGTATTCCTAATTTATTCTTATTGGAAAGCAGACTGCATCAGGTTAAGATTTTATATGATAATCACAGGAATTTTAATTTTCAGAATTAGCTCCTCAGATGTAAGTGGAAGGGAAGCTATATACATTATATGTTTAAATGAAATTAACAACAGGATTAGATATTGAGGAGATCCTATAGCTACAGTATATATAAATGTAACTGGTATGTATTTGTTACAGTATTTAATTTCCAATTGGTATAACAAAAATACTGAATTCCAAGGCAATTTCAAAAAAATCGTAAGGGTTCCGCAGAACCCAGTGTCTCGCCTACTTTTGCTGTTAATTGCATCATTTTCTCATCACTTGGCGTCCGTCGTCGTCCGTTAACTTTTACAAAAATCTTCTCTGAAACTATTGGGCCAAATAAAACCAAACTTAGCCTAAATCATCCTTAGGGTATCTAGTTTAAAAAATGTATCTGTTGACCCTGGCCATCAACCAAGATGGCCAATATTGCTAAAAATAGAACATGGGGGTAAAATGCAGTTTTTGGCTTCTATCTTTGAAACCAAAGCATTTAGAGCAAATCTGACATGGGGTAAAAATGTTCATCAGGTGAATATCTATCTTGGTTGAATTTTCAGACGCATCAGACAACCTGTTGTTGGGTTGCTGCCCCTGAATTGGTAATTTTAAGAATTTTTTTTTCAATTTTTATACGACCACAAAAAATTATTGGTATCACGTTGTCGTCGTCGTCGCCCAAAGACACTTGGTTTCCGGACAATAACTTAAGTATTAGTAAATAGAAATCTATGAAATTTAAACATAAGGTTTATAACCACAAAAAGAAGGTTGGGATTGATTTTGGGGGTTATGGTCCCAATAGTTTAGGAATTAGGGGCCCAAATAAGCATTTTTCTAGTTTCATGGCAATAACTTGTGGAACAGTGTATGGATCTCTCTGAAATTACACTACAAGTTTCCATACCACAAAGGGATGGTTAGGATTGGCTTTGGGGGGTTATGGCTCAAACCATTTAGGAATTGGGGGCAAAAAAGTGAGAAAAAACAAGGGTGTCCTGGTTAATGGACAATTACTTAAGTACAAATTACAGTGTAAGGGAGGTAATTCAAATACATCTTGGAAATTTGAATTGAAATTATGACCATAACTGAGGGAAAGATTTTTTTTTTTTTGGAAAAAGGGGGGTGGGACAATTTTTTCTCCTCAAGATTTTAGAAATCAAAATCAAAAAGAAAATCCTTCAAATTTATTTTTTTTTTAAAAAGGGGATGGAGGTCAATTCGCAACAGCAAAGTGTATCACACAAAAGCAAAATTTTGAATATAAATTCAAATCATATAACCAATTCTAAGTTCTTTGACTACAGTTATTCTGTGTCAGAAACCTATTATGTGTCAAATATTGAATTGCAATCCAAATTCAGACCTGTATCAAGCGCGAATATTGTGTCCATATTTGCCCCAACTGTTCAGGGTTGGACCTCTGTGGTCATATCCAGCTGCGCTCGGCAAAGCAATTTATTGGTTATTATCTTGAACATTATAATAGAGATAAACTGTAAACAGCAATAATGTTCAGCAAAATAAGATTCACAAATAAGTCAACAGGATCAAAATGGTCAATTGACCCCATAAGGAGTTATTGCACTTTAAAGTCAAATTTAACAATTTTTTCGTAAATTTTTGTAATCTTTTACAAAAGTCTTTTCCTGAAACAACTGAGACAAATTTAACCAAACTTGGCCATAATAAGCATTAGGGTATCTAGTTTAAAAATAGAACATAGGGGAAAAATGCAGTTTTTGACTTGTATCTTTGAAACTAAAGCAAAAGTATATCGGTTGCATTATTTCATGCATCAATTGTAAAATAAAAAAAATATCAGGTGAGCGACACAGGCTCCTTGGAGCTTTTAGTTGGTATTGTAATTTAAATGAGGTTAAGACATGTAAGAAAGGGGCTTGAAAAATGAGGAATTGTGTTTCTACAAGCACTTAGTAATCTAGATCTATAATACTAAAATAACAAGGTCCAATTTGTGAGCCGGCATGACATAAAAATGACGATTCAAAGAATCCAACTTTATTTATAACTTATATATATAGGACAATGGTGTTGATTAAAAATTACACCATTCCAGGCCCATTTGTTTTCCACATAATTATTACTACAGATAATTAACAAGTTCTGGGTCGAAGGGTTCAAAAAGAAAGATTTTGAAAGCAGAGAAAACTGTGCACCTAATGACCAGCATGACATTATTAGATGACAAAACGAAAAATCTTAAAATTCAGGCTAAAAATAAGGCTAAGGTTCTTTGCTTCAGTCACAACACCATGATGTCCCGGAGTATTCTAGTATATATTATATATACAGGTAATGTGTAGTACACATGCATGAATAGAGGTAGTTTTCATTATTACGGTAATTTATGTTGATAAAAATGAGAATATGTAGTATTATTGCCAATGAGACAACTATCCACCAGAGTCCAAATGACTGAATGTTAGCAACTATAGATCACTGTATGAACAGCTTTCAACAATGAGCAAAACTGATACTGCATCTAGCAAGCTATAAAAGGTCCTGAAATTACAGATGTAATACAATTCCAATTTACGTAAAAGACATTAAACGAAAAATAAATATGATAAACAACAACTATTATATTCCACTCCAGTTGTTCACACGATATATATATATATTTAAGGAATGACTGTAATATTTTTTCTGTCTATGAAGAAATAACATCAAAAATGTGGTGCACACTGAATAACCCGCGTAGCGGGTTATTTTAAGTGTGCACCACATTTTTTATGTTATTTCGAATAGACAGAAAAAATATTACAGTCATTTCTTATAATTTAATTCTAAATTCCATTTTAAACCGGAGCAAATCATGAAAAAACGTTGATGACGTCACAGTCACATGACAAAATTATGTCTATGAGCTGATAAACAAAACAACGTCAGCCAATCAGAAGACGCGTTACATCCAAAATTAAATTATATATATATATATGTAAGTTTGGTAAATCATTGGAGATTAAATTGACGTTATCATTTTTTGCCTGATTGGTAATCCAATATTTGATGTATGTTTTACAAAAAATATATGCTGTTTTTGTCTCGCTTGACGGAGTCAAAAAGCGAGGCATAGGTATGCTGTTTCTGGCGTTGGTGACGACAGAGTCGTCCACAATGTATTAGTTTGTGATTAGGTCTAGTTTATAGTGAACCACAAGTAGTAAGTCGAAGATATTTGGTATGCAGTTGTATTAGTATTGGCACATCTCATTACCATGGAGATTATTTGGCCCCGCCCCCTCAGTTATGGTTTATTGACTTAATTTGAAATTCTTGCTTAGTCTTCATGTATTAGTTTGTGATTAGGTCAGTTTATGGAGAACCACTAGTGGTAAGTTAATTATGATTGGTATGCAGTTGTATAAGCATTGGCATATCTCATTTCCATGGAGATTATTTGGCCCCACCCTCTCAGTCATGGTCTATTTACTTTTAAATATTTGCTTAGTTTTCATGTATTAGTTTGTGACTAGGTCAGTTTATGGGGAACCACTAGTGGTAAGTTCATGATAATTGGTATGCAGTTAAATACGCATTGGCATATCTCATTTCCATGAAGATTATTTGGCCCTGCCCCCTCAGTCATGGTCTATTGACTTTGAAACTTTTGCTTAGTTTTCATGTATTAGTTTGTGATTAGGTCGGCTTATGGGGAACCACTAGTGGTAAGTCAGTGATATTTGGTATGCAGTTGTATTAGCATTGGCACATCTCATTACCATGGAGATTATTTCCCCCCCCCCCCCCTCAGTTATCGTTTATTGACTTTAAAATTTTCTTAGTTTACATGTATTAGTTTGTGTTTAGGTTTTTTAAAGGGAACTACTTATGATAAGTCAATGGTATTTGGTATGCGTTGTATTAGCATTGGCACATCTAATTTCCATGGAGATTGTTTAGCCATGTACCTTTAGTCATGGTTCATTGACTTTGAATATTTGCAAATCTTACATGTTAAAGTGTTGCTATTTTAATTTCAACATTTGCATTATCGAAATTACTAAAAAGCGAGACATATCTCTGTGATTACAGTTTATTTTTTTTATTACAGCAACTGTATTCCAAGAGTCTGATGGCTGATAATGTATTACAGGATTTTATCATTCAAGCAACATCTTAGAAGGATAAGTGCAAATGTATGAAGGAAGCCTTGGGTACAAATAGCAATTACAGCAATTACATGCAGGAGAGAACTCTTAACATTACTAACAGACATGTAGTCATTATATGGGAGTGGTGTATTCAAGAAATCTAAAACACATGGAATTAAATATCGTGTATATTTTTTCAACCACAAGTACTCTCAGAATATAATACAATTCAAATTCAAATTATTGTGCCAACATGACAATTAAAGTCTAAAAATGGAAAATGCATGTTTTAAACTGATTTTTATATAAATATTTTAAATAACAAGAATTTTTAGTTTATTGTGCAGCCAAACTTTGAGATCTTCTAATGGTATATGCCTGTTGTTTGTCAACATTTGTTTTCTTTTTGCCTTAACCTTAAGATTGGTGTTAAAATGAAAAACTGAAATAGATATATGAAATAAGAAGGAAATGGTTGTAAATAACAGCAAGACTTTCAATATTGTATATCAAAATATATTTCACAGAACTTTCTATTTCAGTTTATTAATACAATGAGATATGAGGTATAAATAAATCAGACAGCTACACAACAAAAAAACATGAAAGGCATTAAGGTGCTAACATACAGTCCTCAACAATGAACAGGTGTCTAAACAATCTCATGATCTACTTAATTAACCAAAGTCTATACCAATCAAAGAGCTGCCATCAACACCAAATTCTTTAAATATTTTTTTTATTAGGATGAGACTTAGACAACCACTGAAAAGGTTTCTGGCTTGAAACAGGCACAGGAATATGTGGCAGGGTGAAATACTTTTTTTCTTCAAAACTTTCAAAAGAAAAATTGGCATCTTTTGCAAGTAAGACTATTTCCATAATGGGATTGGATTGTCTCATGGCTGATAACCACTAAATGACTTGTACATACATATTAAAAATGAAATATACATTAGTGCATACATATTCTATAAATGAATCACCAATCCTTACATGACTTTTAAAAAAAGTATTGAGACTTGAACATAACCGAAAAATTCTAGGAGTGAACTAAGGTGACCTGGATATTTGCTTGCCTTTTTTGTTTTATTGCATCTTATCTCTTGCATTGGAGATATTGTGAGTTGGGAGTTGATAGATAAATATTTTTTGTATTGTTTAGGATTAACAAAGTAAAATAGAATGGAAGTATGAACACATAGTCAAGACCAAGAAGAATATTTATATATCAAAATAGAATGTGTACTAGATTAGCATTAACTTATCTAAAATATGCTCAAATACTGTGAATTGTGTGATTGATGCTCAATTCACCTTAATTTCATTTTGCCTGTGTATATATAGAGAAAACACATGTATAACGCATGTATTAGAAAAATGTGTTAGAAATTGCATGTAATTCACATGAGAACTTAGAAACATGTCAACAATCATGGTAATTGGACAAATAGGAGGACATTTTGAAAAATATTTAATACAGGCACCATGCCTTTTACATGTAGTAATCACGCATGTATCACAGGTGTATTTCCTTACGCATGTGATTCACATGTGAAACGCATGATCACATGTGTGTATCATGCGTATCACATGTGTATTTCACACATGTGTCACATGCGTGGCATGAAACGTCTCTTTCACATGCGTGTCACACGCATGTGAAACGCATGTGTCACGCATGTACACATGTGTGGCATTTTTGCCAGTGTAGACCCAGGCCTTCTTACCTTGTATAATTTTGCATCTTTCATTGTTTAGACCCTTTTGACCTCTGTTTACTTTGCTATTCTGTTAAAGTTTAAGCTAGTTTTGTTGCTGTCTAATATATACCTCATTTATTTTATTCCTTTTAACTATAATGTTTCTTCGACTTAAAAATCTTTTGGAAAATAGCGCTGTTTATTCCATAAGAGAATGTATGTTTTAAATTCCTAAAAAGGTTTCACTGCCAAAGTGTAATAAAATTGAATGTCAACAAAGTAATATACGTATCAATAGAAGGACAAATATATACTTTTCTCGTTTTGCTTTGTAAATAAAAGTTATATAATTTACTAAATCCAAATTGACAATAAATTTCACAAGCGTAACATCTTAAGCGATAATAGACCATTTTTCTCTATTTAGCAACATTTGTTGCTCCTAGAACATGCAATCATATGGATTGTGACTACATTATTACAAAACATTAACAAAGAATATGTTATATGTTGTCAAAGTGTTACAATATCTGGTCTATCGCTACTTGTCGAGGCTCTGTGACGCCGATAATTATACATATAACTACTTTCCAAATGATATTAATACATCCACATTCTCGACATAATAGGTTGGTATTTACGAGTTATCGACTCCACAGCATTTGAGGTCAAATTGCATAACACTTGGTCATTATTTTAAATCAGGGGATTTACACTCTGTAATTGATATATCTAGGTAACAGGAGAAAAAAATCTTACATTGTAATATTGTTCATTGGCTTCTAGCAATTAAACCATAATAATTAATAATTATATATTTGAATACAATCAGAGAATTTGATATCAACGCATTCGGATTTTATTTCACCAGGATAGCTAGCTGTTTAATTTGATATGGATGCAATCAGATTGAAAAAAAAAACATATCCTGGTCAACGCTTTAGCCTTCGAATCTTAGCAGGTGTCTATCATAAGACAAAAACCATTGAATCACGAAGTATTTAAAACAGACAGCAGAACAAAGTATTGTCTTTGTAAGCGAAACGTAGATACATGGTCTGTATTTCAATCAGATTGATATGTACGTGAATTGTTATTTCAATTAAGCAGAAGTCTTTGTTTATATCTAAGCGGTTTTCTTCATTAACCATGTTACGAACCTCCCGCCCAATCACTCAATTAAAAATGTGTTGTTAGCTGAGTCTTTTTATTTGAAATGACACAAATTGAAAACGGAATAATGTTTCCAAAAGAAATATATAATATTATTTTGTTTTACAAAATTTAGTCGCCTTGAAAATGTCCATTTTGAGAATGATGTTTTTATAGGTTTGAAACTTTTTAGTTTATCGTTCAGGATTATTCATCTTTTGAAAATGTGGCAACATTTGTCATAATAGATGCCTTTCACAAGTGCAAGACGGTTTTTAACACAGAAAAAAACTCCCTCGTTTGAGGTATTTTTACTCATTTCTGGAACTATTCCCAATTTGTTGTGTTGTGCCCAACATGTTTTAAACAGCGAAATATTTCACAGTATTAATGAGAAATCTTTGGTAGTCTCAGTAAAATGTATTCACAACTTGTCTATACTAGGGTCACTGACGTCTTTTTTTATTCATGATATGTAAATGTTAATAACCGATTTTCCGGTTAAACTGTATGAACCCTATATTCTTTAAAAGTACATCTTAATGATTAGAAACGAACTTCCGCATTAAGGTCAGATCTGTATTTTATTTTGTAAGATTCGTTATCTTTTATGATGAATTATCGACTAATGCTTTTGCAATGACATTTCAATTAAACTTTTAATCTCTTTTCCATCTACAAGATCTGGAGAGTCCATTTGTCAACACCAACGTTCATATCATTCACTTCAATGGGTAAAGGTAGATATACGCCAATGAAATAGAAACCCAACGAATCAAACTAAGAGAGATCCAAATGTATATTGCTTTGTTGATTCTTATAGATATCACTGATACAAAAATGAAAGGATATACAATAGATGTACACGAGATAATATTCCTAATTGATAGAATAAAAATAAAGGTTTTTCCAAAGAACTGAAAGTCATCGTTCGGTTTTCGACAGTGAGCTGAATCTCCGTATTTTTTATTTCACACTCACGCCACACAGAAAGATTACAAAAATCCCTTACAGTTGAGTGTGAAGTGGAAGGTTAAATGAACGAAGCCAAAAACGTTATCCTGCTAACAGCAAAATACTAAACAAAAGAAAAACCCATATTTTTCTTATGTCTAGGGTTGGATATCAAAACATTGACAATTTAGTGACAAACAAATGCTATGAAATAAAAAGTTTTTCTTTATTTGTTGTCATTAAAATTATTTTTGTCTCGTCTTTAGACGGAATTCGCAGAAGAGATAGATAGAAAAAACAACCATAAGACATGTATAGGCACGATACACTCTTCAACAATAGACGGTGCAGGTTATAAGGAACCGATAATACTAAGTCGGTGATATTTTGTATGCAGTTATATTTAGCGCGATTAAGCGCTAAAGCACATTTAAAGTCAATTGAAATTATTTGGACCCGCCCTATCAGTCAAAGTTCATTAACTTCGAAATTATTGCATTAATTTTACATGTTACAGTGTTAAGTTAGGTCAGTTTACGTAGGAACAAAAGTTGTTCCTAATCTAATTACTTATTTATGGTAAGTCAATTTTATTTAGTAAGCAGTGGTATATGTAATATCATTGGTACATCTCATTTCATGGAGGTTAGTTGGCTCCGCCGCACGGTCAATGTTCAATGAATTTTGACACTTTGCATAGTTTACATGTCAAAGTTTGTGATAAGGTCAGTTTTAGGGGAACCACAGTAGCAAGTCAATATATTTGGTTTGCAGTAGCAGTAGCATTGGCAAATATCATTTCCATGAAGATTACTTGTATTTAAATTTTAACATTTGCATAATACAAATTATCGTATTATATATTATTGTGTATTGTACAACCCCGAGGAGCTTTAAACTTTCTCATTGAGTAACATGATAGCTTGGATCAACGTCAATAATCAGAAACCAAACAACATGATTTTACATATACAGATGTTCTGATTTCTTTATGATCCAAGTCCTCTTACTCTGTAAGATAAGCCATTAAACCTTCAAAATCGAGAAGCATTTCATTTCTACTCACCTTTAATTCATTGTAATGTTTCGACGTATTTGTACATCCCTGGCTTTCAAATATTAGGGTTTTTGAGCATTTTTGATGAAGATCAACCCAGAAAAGTGCGAAATTTATCAAGTGTTTTAGTTTTCAAACATGTGTGTAAAATATATGAAAATTATGATTGCAAAATTTAGTAATTATAAATATTGTAAGACAGGCAAAATTCCTTGCTGCTTGACGACTAAAATGCATACCTCAAGGACAAAGTACCCTAAAATCATAAAAATCGCAAGAGAACTTCCTTTATGCACTCCAAACGATCGAAGGTGAATGCCTTATCGCTGAGGTTGATAAATCATTTTATCAACAATGTTTTATTATGTGTTTTTTTTTTTATCTATGTCCAATTATCTAGGATTTGCGTAAGACATTTAACTGCTCCTTGTTTTTATACTTTATTATTAAATATACATCATTTGCTTTGGCAGTTGCTACCTTTTAGAAGTTGAAATATTCAATAAGATTTACTTTAAAAAAAACAGTACCGAAAACGAATTATTAGTATTTTTGTGTACCACGTTAAATGTACTGGCAGAAGAAAATACTGACAGGGTTGCTCTATTAGTCAAGGCATGTTGAAGTGTGCGGTATTTTACGATAACTACATGTATATACAACGAGAAACTCGAAGTTTGTTGCAATATGGTTTTTGTTTTTCATTTTTTTTTGTGTTTAACTAGAATTAAAAGGAAGCTTCCGAAACTACACAGCTATAAATATCACCTTATACATGTAAGTCAATAGATGTATGGTCGGTTTACCATTACGAACATGTAAAAGTTGTATTAAGTTCTCTACTAATGACGTGTTGTGGAACTATTCTATGAATTACATTGTACTTGATTGGAGACAAGAACTATATACACGTACACACAGCATAAGCTAACATTTAAGTAGTTTTTATTTTAGTGCATATTATGTTTTCCTTGTTTTTGCTGTTTTTCTAATTTCATTGTTAACTTCCGTCAGATTTTCTTTCGTCAATCTAAAAAAAAAACATCAGAGGCCAATACACGTTCAATTCAAAGAATGAATATTATTTCAAGTTCACGCTGTTTTCAAATATCAGTTACTTATTAACCGATCATCCTATTGAGTGGGCGAAAACGTCAGAACATATGGTATTTCAAAATGACTGATAAAATACATTGAGACTGAGACCAATGCGTTATTAAATTTCTAAAGTGTGTGTCAATGACCAATTATCTGTCAGATAAATATACTAATAACCATGATATGTCTTTACTACGCATTTCCTTTGAATTTCTTTTCGATAATTTTCATAACACGAAAGAAACTCGATCATTCGAAACACTACAGGGAGTTCCACTTATAAATTATCACGAATGTTTACATAAACTTAATTTAAACAGGATAGTCAGTTTTGTGTGCAGTATTTATTGTATAACTGCCCCATATTATTTTGTTGTTTGCATAAAATCAGATATACAATGTATACACTGAAGACAATAAACGAGATTTTGTTTACATTTCGTACAAAAAAGCAATACTGCGCATTCCATTACATAAGTTAAGTCCTTAAGCACCAATCGCTCACAAACAATTCAATATTGTATTAACGTCTCGCCTATTGTACAAAGATATAAACATTATACATAAAACATATTTTACTATAAAATTCAAAAGTCACTCAATACAAAGTTATGAGAGACGATAAAAGCTGCATAACATACATAAAAAGTATATGTCACATTAAAAATTAAATTATAGGTATATTAACAATATACAAACTCTGATTTTTTTTTTAAAATAAGATAGCAGGTTTTGGCACGAAATCTTACTACATGATATCAGAAAAATAAAAATACCAAACATGTTTGACTCTTTATTGTATGTATGTGTCTTTCCCAAACCAGGAGCCTTTATCCCCGTGGTTGTCGTTGTTTGACGTCTGTCATAATAATTTTCGGTTATATATGATTAGCTTAAATCTGACCGTTAGTTTCATCTTTTGAATTGTTCCAATTTTGTTATCCCGGTGCCAATTATAGTTTTTATACGGTTTTGTTCAATGTTGGAGGTCGTGCTATGACCAGTAGTAACTGTTGTATACATTCTTGACGTTTTTTGGTTCCTGGTGGATAAATGCCTTAATGGCAATCAAACCATTTCTCCATATTTTATTTTTCTAGTTTGAAATTTTCCAAAAAAAAAATAAAATAAATATGTACGGAATGAACAATGAATGACCGGATTATAATTGTACCTTTTTATAAAAATTGAAACCAATACTGAGATCATTGCTTCATAAAAAATTTTGTCCGTTAGTAAGCAAGTGACGTCGAAACATGTCCGTTAGCACAGACTATTGATTTATTTCGTAGATGAACATTGATGCTTACAGTTATCATTCAGTTATGTAAAAAGACATTCAACTCTCTATAGTATAGACATAAGATCATCATGTATTCTTATGTGTAGTATAACAGCGGGGTTGAATGGGACAATGTTATGGATGTAAAGAATTAGATTCATTAATGCATCTTTTCGTGTTAAAAACCATTGCAACAAAGGTATAGGGACAGTATAGCCAGTAGCTTGTAAATATATTTTGAATTGGCGCAAGTACATGAACTGTTCGATAATGAAACAGTTTTTATGGGCTGACATACCCTTAATCTATCTAAAGCACAACTACACATTGTTATTAGCTACTAGACAACCGCTAACAAAGGGAATGGACAAAGACGAGAGAAATTTACAACACTGTGTTTATTAATAAACCTTCCTTTTATAACCTATAACATTTATACAGATATCACTATAAAAAAATATTAAAAAAACATACATATATTTTCGTTCGATCTGAATATGCATGAAATATATTGTTTATTATATGTTACATGCGTATTCATTACTATTTTTAAATTTGTTCACATAAGTCTGTTATCTATTGGAATCTTGAATTTACCAATTTTCTAAATTTTAAATTTTCCAAATTATGATAATGCTTTAACTTCTTCGGCAAAGTAATGTAGGCATTATGCTCTATTTAAGATGTTAGTGTTCTTGAGTCTTTGATTTAAAAGTAAAAATAAAATATCAACACCGAAATGACATTTGTACTTAACAATATTAGTGAGTAACACAAGCACGTAACATATTGTCAAAGGCACTTATAACACCTAACCAGCAATCCGCAAAGCCAAATAGAAGCCTTTCAAACGTCTTCTATCTCAATCTGACTGTCCTAGAATATGATGAAGTAATCTCCTTTTGAACTAGGAGGCAAAGCAATATTCCGATGAAACTAGCAGACTAAATTCCGCGACAAACCAAACATGACATTTGCAACTAATATGCAAACACGCGACATTTGTAGCGCTTCAAGCAAAAATTGGCAGAGGAGTTAAAATCCAACTCAATGTGTTGCTCTGGTGTAAAAAGTAAAATCACAAAAATACTGAACTCCGAGGACAATTCAAAAAGGAAAGTCCCTAATTAAATGGCAAAATCAAAAGCTCAAACACATCAAACGAATGGATAACAACTGTTATATTCCTGACTTGGTTCAGGCATTTTCTTATGTAGAAAATGGTGGATTGAACCTGATTTTATAGCTAGCTAAACCTCTCACTTGTATGACAGTCGCATCAAATTCCATTTTATTGACAACGATGCGTGAACAAAACAAACAGACACAATAGGTAAAAATGTCAAAAATAGGGGTACAGCAGTCAACATTGTGTTATCATCTTAATCACTATAAAAACCAACAAATGTAACAAAGAAGCACAAAAAGGCATTATGATACATCAAATTTAACATTCTCATTTTGCTTTTTTATTATACGATTTTATTTATCTATGTAAAATCCACCCATAAAGGATGGAAGGTTAAAGTACTGGCGTAGAATCGCGCGTTTGACATCTCACAGGTAGATATAAAATAATTTTGTCGTTTAAAGTATGACGGGATACATAAGTACAGAGTCACGTCAAATGGATATCACAAAAAACAGACTTAACAGTAAAAGTAATATTAATAAAGACAAATAAAAGAATACTATGAAACGTTATTAAGATGATAAACAACGTCAGTACGCAGAATCTATACTTCAAGACCATCGTGTATTATTTGTGAAGTTGATACGGAATATTTATCGACAAGGTCTTGGTACCTTCCGATGTATATGTCAGTGGCATGTCCTGAATGCGCATGTAATATTTTCGACTGGAACTAAAACAGTCATCAATAAATCATTAAATAAAACTTATCATACCTGATGAATTTATTTATCGACTAATCGACTTCAAAATTACGTAATGCACACACATGTAACACACACGTCATGGAGTTTCTGCAAACTTAATCAAATTATTTGATAATAATTGTCTGCTCTTGGATATAATGAAGAAAATATGCCATAATTCGGCATGTTTGTTGGTTTTTGTCAACAGATTTAGTCATTATGCTTGACTGACGCAAAAGTTAAATTAATAAGAATTGAACAATTAGATACTTGTTATATTACAACAAGTAGGCGACGAAAAGATCAGATCTATTTAACAACATCGTTTATTGACATGTACTTTTGCTGCATTTTCAAAGGTCATCAGGTGACAGCATTATAGAAGTATGGACCTTTGTTAATTAAAATTACATTAGATACGGTAAAATAAAATGTGGAAAAATCTGCTGTCATTACATTGTGTAAGTGTCGATAAAACACATTTAAGGGACAAATACTGATGTATATATGTATTTATGAATTGTTTAAGGCCTATCCTATAAAATGTTAACAACTAACAGTAATTGTGTTATTTCTTCTAGTTTTTAATTACAGTAGATATTTTAAGACTTGCGTAATAAAAAGTTAAAAATTCCATTAAACATGATAACGTTGTCATCCTTTCTTCATCTTTGGAAACGCAGGGATTCCAAAAGTGGAATTGTCATTCAATAACAATATAATTCACTTTTTTAAGAATTGTCTATCAATAACAATAGAACCAGTGTGTTAAAAATATTGTTATTGTGATATTGTGATAATGATTACTTTATATTGCTTGGAACTAATAAGTCGGTCATTGTGAAACTATTTATTCTGTTAATTATTTATTTGTCCCTTATATATTGGGGTCATTGCTTTAAGCAGTGGTGGGCAATTTGACGTGGGTAGTAAAATCAATTTTGTCATTAATTGTTTTCAGTGAAGGTCCAGTGCTGACAAGCAAATTTATATATTTTGGACCAGTTACTTTAGAAGCCGGATTGAAGTTAGTAAACTTTATACCGTAGATTCTTTTTCGCCTATTATATAAAATCTCTGACACCATTTAAACATCCGATTAATCACTAAAACATCTCCAGTTTTTAGCTCACCGGGGCCCGAAGGGCCCCATGTGAGCTTATGCCATCACTTGGCGTCCGTCGTCTGTCGTCGTCGTCTGTCGTCGTAAACTATTTCAAAAATCTTCTCCTCTGAAACTACTGGACCAAATACCTTCAAACTTTAACTAAATGTTCCTTAGGGTATCTAGTTAATAAATTTTATCCGAAGTTTTGATCCATCGACAAACATGGCCGCCATGGCTAAAAATAGAACATAGGGGTCAAATGCAGTTTTTGCTTATATCTCCAAAGCTAAAGCTTTTAGAGCAAATCTGACATGGGGGTCAAATTGTTCAATTGGTCAAGATCTATCAGCCCTGAAATTTTCAGACGAATCGAACAACTCATTGTTGGGTTGCTGCCACTAAATTGGTAGTTTTGAGGAAATTTTGCAGTTTTTTGTTATTATCTTGAATATTATTATAGATAGATATAAACTGTACGCAGCAATAATGTTCAACAAAGTAAGATCTAAAAAACTGTTTATATGACCAAAATTGTCAATTGACCCCTTAAGGAGTTATTGCCCTTTAAAGACAATTTTACACAATTTGTTCATCAAGTTTGCTAACATTTAAAAATCTTCTTCTCTGAAACTACTGGGCCAAATACCTTCAAACTTCATCTAAATGTTCCTTAGGATATCTAGTTTATAAAGTGTATCCGAAGTTTTTAATCCATCGACAAACATGGCCGCCATGGCTAAAAATAGAACATAGGGGTCAAATGCAGTTTTTGGCTTATATCTCCAAAACTAAAGCTTTTAGAGCAAATCTGACACGGGTAAAATTGTTCAATTGGTCAAGATCTATCAGCCCTGATATTTTCAGACAAATTGAACAACCCATTGTTGGGTTGCTGCCACTAAATTGGTAGTTTTGAGAAAATTTTGCATTTATAGATAGATATAAACTGTAAACAGCAATAATGTTCAGCAAAGTAAGATCTACAGAAAAATAAAATGACCAAATTTGTCAATTGACCCCTTAAGGAGTTATTGCCCTTTAAATACAATTTTACGCAATGTGTTCATCAAGTTTGCTAACATTTAAAAATCTTCTCTTCTGAAACTATTGTGCCTAATACTTCTTAACTTTGAATGAATGTTCCTTTAGGAATCTAGTTTATGAATTGTATTTTGATCCATCAGCAAACATGGCCGCCATGGCTAAAAATAGAACATAAGGGTCAAATGCAGTTTGGCTTATATCTCAGAAACTAAAGCTTTTAGAGCAAATCTGACTTGGGGGTAAAAATGTTCCAAAGGTCAAGATCTATCAGCCCTGAAATTTTCAGACACACCGAACAATCCATTGTTGGGTTGCTGCCACTAAATTGGTTATTTTAAGGAAATTTTGCAGTTTTTGGTTATTATCATGAATATTATTGAAGATAAAGATAAACTGTAAACAGCAAAAATGTTCAGCAAAGTTAGATCTAGAAAAAAGTTTAATAACCAAAATGGTCAATTGACCCCTTTAGGAGTTATTGCCCTTTAAGGACAATTTTACACAAGTTGTTTTATGTTTTTTAACTTTAATAATCTTCTCAAATGAATCTAGTATAAATTTTGTACTTCATTTCCTTGTACGTCAAGAAACATAGACACTATGGCTAAAATGGAACATATGGGTAAAAAGCAAAAATAATCATTGATGAAAGATTTAAGCAAAAAAAAAAATAACAGGTGAGCGATTCAGGCTCTTGAGAGCCTCTTGTTTTGTGTAGCGTTTTATGGACTGTATATATTTTCCCATTCCTTTTGTCTTTCCCTCCAAGGTTTCATTTCTCTCATGGAAAAGCGCTTCTGACGCATGCAATTATAATAAAAGTGTTGTTTTCATTTTTTCAGCACTGGGTAGATATTGCTGCTTATGGACTATCAGTCCCCGAGGGTATCATGAGCTCAGTAGTCAGTACATCGGTACTGACATGATTTACAACAAACCATTCTTAAATTGTCCCTTTGAGAGTTAAGCAATTATTAAACAAAATTAAGGTTTCAACTCCCTCAGGCAAAGTTGGCCTGGCTTTTATTTTTAGGTCCATTTTGGTCACTGTATTTTCAAATAGGGGAAATATGCTGTTAAAAAACTTGTGTATTCTCTAATCTAGGTAAAAAGTACGTTATCACGTCTTAATGCGTATGCATTTTTTTGGAAACTATAATAAGGTTTTAACTTGTTCAAAACAACGTGCACATGTACTTAGATCATTAATCAACCTGGAATTTTCAGCTAGTAATCCAAAAATCAATCGGATTAGCTAAGAAATTCATCATTATTAACTACTTGAATTCTATGGAAAAAAGGACAATAATAACAAATTGCATGCGAGGAACCAAACTCAACTGATCGTTTATATATTTCATGTCGACAAAATTTTCTGACTTCAATTTTGTATTTATCACACTATTCTTTCCACTATATTGTTGTATTATATGTAACATGTGTATTTGTTACTATTTTTAATTTGTTTACATAAATCCCTTTATTAATTCATTGCCCATGTTTAACAACAGTACGCATACCGTACTTCGTTACTGGCATGAAAATACGGATTTTTTGTTACAAAATTTTTGAAATTATTTTAAATTAAGGTATATATCTCCCTCATGTAAAGCTCTGATTCCTTGCCCTGCTTTGGCTATACTATTTGACCTTTTTGGATTATTGCTCTTCATCTTTTTAATAAGCTTTGGATTTTCAAATAGTTTTGCTTCGAGCGTCAATGAAGAGACACTTTCTGTCGAAATGCGCATCTGGTGCAGAAAAATTACTACCGTTAATGTTATTAATCAAATAGATAATAATAATAAGAATTTTAGTAAACTTTCTGATGAGAAAAAAAAATAATTTGGGTTTTGAGCAATGAAGACACATACATCATTTATATAATTAATAAACTTTTAAAACAACAGTTCAAAGAAAGAAATGCACTACTGAATAGTTGACTTAAGAGCTGTTCCCCTTTATTATTATGATTATTATTATTACATGGAATTTTTGTGTTCAAAGTGGAATCCATATTGCTAAGATTTATGTTTTTTATTCACCAGTATATATATTTTATGCAGTTCTTTTCTTTAATAAATGTATATATGTTGAATGTTTTACTAAACTTAATCATTGAAATCATGTTTAGTATTGTATCATTCGTCTGTAATTATTCTTCCCTAATACGGGTACTGTGATTAATGAATAAAATTATTTGTATTTGTTGGGATCTTGAGATTTAAAGTTTACAATTTTTTTGATTTTTAATATTATGCTAAAGCTTTAACTTCTACGGTAAAGTATTCTATAAATCATGCTATATTTAAGATTTTAGTCGTCCTGAGTCTTTAATTCAAAAGAGACGGATACAAAAAAAAAGAATATTGCGATCTCAAAATCTAGTCTTAAAGTCATGTGCCTATCCAAAGCCATGAATCTCGTCGGTGGCGTCTCGAAGTCATATCTATAATGCACTTCAGTATTTGGAGAGTGTGGTGCTGATGGCAGATCTTTGAGAGTTTCTGTTTAATTTATTCACAAATTTTATAGAATTTGGGACCATAAATAGAATTGCATATTCTGTAGACACTAGTCTACTGCTGAAGACCTTGTATGTTGTCCTTTAAATGTCTTCTGGTTATTGTTGTTGTCTGGTTGCTGGCATATTGTCATTAACCCAACATATACTTCACTCATAATTATGATATTATAATAATTCGCTAATTAATGCTTAAAAAAAAAGTTTAGTTAATTATAATCACTCATTTGTATTTTGTGCGGAAATTTAATGGACACGGCTTTGATCGTGTTTTTTACACTTTTTGTTTAGGAAATAGAAATTTGCTAATTCTCTGCCAAACACGCGACATGTGTAGGGTTTCAAGCAAAAATGGATACAGGAGTCATAATAATGTATCACAGCAGGTGGCATATCTTCTGGTAAACTTTGTGTTTTAGAACGTTTGTATCCAAATTGATTTGTCTCTCTGGTATATAATCGAGTACATTTTCATTGACATTACCATATCCTGAATGCGTATGTAATACTTTCGACTGGAACTTAAACAGTCATCAATCATTCAGTAAAATCAAACATATCATACCTGATGAATATATTTACAAATTGAGACTGAGACCAGCGCTTAATTAAATATTCAAAGTGAATGTCAATGACCAATTATCTGTCAGACAAATATACTAATAGCCCATGGTATGTCTTTACTTCGCATTTCCTCTGAATTTCTCTTTGTTAATTTTAATCACTGTGAGAAAGAAACACGAGAATTTAAAATACTACAGGGAGTTCCACTTATAAATTGTCAAGTATGTTTATATAAACTAAATTTAAAGGGGTATTAACTGTCAATTTCATGTACACCAATTTGATACAAAGTATTTTTATTTATAGCATTTACTAAAACATATATCAAAAATGACAAAAAGTTCAAAAGAAACAATTAACAATGCATGAACTCGTTTTAATGTATCAGCAATTCCTGCTTGCTTTAGACAATACGACATTGTATTATCCATCAAGATCACCTCCAAAGACTGGCGATGGTCATACAACCCCATACAAACAAAAACATAAACATAATTAGACAGACAAGCACATGGAATCTTATAATGAAAAGGTCTAGGTCTGTTAGATTAACAATATAAGAAAATCATTGTTTACCTGTATAAGACAGATTTTTGTGGGTCGTATCAATCAAATAAATGGTTATTACAGGTGCCTCCCTTGTTTCACTGTTCAATGTTGACGTTCTTTTCTTATTAATGAATGAACACGGCGACCACATGTGGAACACATCCGTAACTAATCTCCCCTAAGGTTCAAAATAAACGTTTTTCATGAACGAAGATTGATTTAAAATCGACGCCATTTTGTATTCACTTCTACTGTGTAAAAGCCTCCGCCGGTAAGAGCACCTCTGAACGCAAAGAAAGATAACTCAAATTTTATCCATTTTCTCATTAATACTGATAGACTAACTCAAAATCCGTCTTCATCCTTCTAACTTTAGGACAATTAGGTTTAGGTCTATTGAGTCATGGTGCAAAGATAAGAAGGTCTTCGGATGGGGAAAAGGAGGGGGGGGGGGTCTTCACTTTGTATCTTTTATTTTTTAGGCCATTTTTCTCTATTCTTAAGTTATTGTGCCAATTATTAAGTACATGAATCATGCAAATAAAAGAAATCAAGGCTTATTAGCACATCATCAGTATACTAAAAGAAAAAAAAAGAGATATGAGACTATTTCAAGAGTAAAAAACAGTGCATACAGAAACGCCGCAAAAATTGTAACCCTTAAAAATCGGGTCGCAGACTAAATCCCCCATGGAGATTTTCAAAAGATGGCAGGTCTGAGATTCAAAAAGGGGGAGTTTGGCACCAGCCAAATGTTTATGTAAATGTTTATGTGCCTGTCCTAAGTCAGGAGCCATTTGATTAAGTGGTGGTCTTTTGTTGTTGTTTATCATTTTTTGTTTTTTATTTATTTTGTGTACGTACATCAAGCCGTTAGTCTTCTCGTTGAATTGTTTTACATTTGGCACTTCGGGGCCTTTTATAGCTTACCCTACGATATGGGTTTTTTGATCATTGTTGAAGGCCGTACGGCGACCTATAGTTGCTAGCTTCTAAGTCATTTGGTCTCTTGTGGAGAGTTGTCTTATTAGCAATCATACCACATCTTCTTAATTTAATGTTGAATTGTCGAATGGCAAACCAATCATACATCAGTGATGTTTTGTTAGCTTATTTGACGATAGTGCACAAAACTGACTTCTAATAGCGAAATATTATTTCAATATTCCGTTTTTATAAATTTTTGAAACAAACAAAAACATAATTTTGTCTAAATCGTAGCTAATGCTCTTTTCGTCGTGATAGTCAATTTTGTGGACAGTTACTATATACATATTTTCCTTTGCACGATATTATTTTGTTGTTTGCCTAAAAGCAGATATACAATGTATACACTTTAGACAATAAACGAAAATTTTCTTACATTACGTACAAAAAAAAAAAACAACACTGCGCATTTCATTACATAAATTCAGTCAATGGGAGTCCTTTTGCACTACTCGCTCACAAACAATTCTGTATATTTTATTAACATTCCACTTGTTGAACAAGGGATAAAAATTATACATATAAATTGTGTTTACAATAAAATACAAAAGCCACTCAATATAGAGTTATGAGAGACGTTAAAAAGAACATGTACCTGCAAAAACATATTTCAGGCGGAATAGCACATCCTACATTTTATGGTGATGTGGTTTACCGAGCCCAGGAACTTATATACGACCCGGGTAAACTTATCAATCCTTTTAATAAACTTAATCTAAAAAGTTACCAATTCAACACTGTAATTAGATCTTTGAATATTGTTTTTATTGGAATAAATATTGATTTCGTTATCAATACATTAAAACCATACAAAATAGTGTTTTTATACACATATGCACTTTCACGCTACTACAATCTGTCGATATCGATATTTTGGCATTGCACAAAGTCATGTTTTTCTCTGACTGTTAATGACGTCTTTACATTAAATCCATTAGATGTTGGAGGTGTACTGATTGATATATTATTCTTAGATACATAATTTCTTTTATTAGTTGTTATTGGGTTTATAAACTAGCTGTCAGTAACTGCAGGTACTCTCAGATCTGTACGTTGTGTCTTTAGTTATAAGGAATGTAAAAATACCCTACCACGTCCGGTCTGTGTTTTTGTTAGAAGTTTTTCTGCTTTGTATCGGATCTGATGAGTTAAGCCATTTTCAACTGATTTTTATAGATCGTTCTTATGTTGTGCTGTAACACCATGGTTCCAGGTTAGGGGAGTGTTGAGCGACCACAAACATGTTGAACTCCGCCGCATTCTTTATGTGCCTGTCCAAAGTCAGGAGCCTGTAATTCAGTGGTTGGCGTTGTTTCATGCCTGTCATATGTGTTTTTCGTAAATTGTTTTGTTATAGATTAGGTCGATAGTTTTCTCAATTGAATTATTTCATATTTATCATGTCGAGCTTTTTAAAGTAGACTATACGGTATTGGTTTTTCTCATTGCTGAAGGCCGTATGGTTGCCTATAATTGCTTAAATCAACTTCATTTGAACTTGGATGGATAGACGTCTTTTTGGCAATCATACCACATCTACTTTTTTATATAGGAAACATAAAAAGTATATGTCTTAGGTCAATCTACAATATACACACTGATCTCTTTTTCAAAATAAGATAGCAGGTTTTGGCACAAAACTACCTGGTGCTTAGATATTGGAAAGTTAAAAAATGTCAAACATGTTTACCCTTCACAAAATTTATATGCTGTCCCAAGCTAGGAGCCTGTAGCCCAGTGGTTGTCGTTGATTGTCGTCTGTCATAATCGTTTTCCGTTTACTATAAGAAATTTAAGACGGACCGTAAGTATCATCTTTTGAATTGTTTCCCATTTTGTTACCCCGGGGCCATTTACAGCTGTCAATACGGTTTTGTAAATGTTGGCGGCCATGGTGTAAGCAGTAGTTGTTTCTTGACGCCCTTTGCTCTGTGGTGGATAGATGTCTCAATGTTTTCAAAATTTAGGAAAAAGTCTTAAAACCTTTAGACCATGATTCCCCGGAAAAATTAAGAATAATCAATGACATTCGATTTATCTGAACATAAATATGAAATGTGAGGTGTGTTATGTAATGCTCACTTCAACGGCATATTTCCCCATTTTGTGTATTCCTTAATCTAGTTAAGAAGTTCGATATCACGTCAAAGTGCACATGCATCTTTTTGAAAATGTAACAATGTTTTAACTTGTTCAAAACAACGTCTACATATACTTTAATCATCAATCAACCTGGTTTTCTTAGCTGGTAATCCAAAAATTAGTCGGATTAGCTAAGACACTGATTAATGTTTATGGACTAAAAGAATAATAATAACACTTAACCAAAATCAAATAATCCTTTATATATTTCTTGTCGACAGTATTTTTTTAATTCATTTTTTATAAATCACTCTATTTCTTTCATTATATTGTTCTATTATATTTTACATGTGTATTTGTTACTATTTTAAATTTGTTCATATACATCTGTTAACTGTGAGAATCTTGAGATTAACCTAATGTTTAGATATTTATTGTTTTAAATTATGCTTATGTTTTAATTTCTATGTTAAAATAATCTATAAATTATGCTCTATCGAAGATGTTAATGTTCCTGAATCTTTAATTTAAAAGTAAACAAAATATATCAACACCGAAATGAAGATATATTTGTACTTAACAATATAAGTGAGTAACGCAAGCAAGTAACATATTGTCAGAGGCACGTTTAACACCTAACTAGCAATCCGCAAAGCCAAATAGAAGCCTTGAGAACATGATCCATCCCATTCTGACAATTCTAGAATATGATTTAGTAATCTTCTTTAACAACAAGGGCATGAAAAACAATTTCCCAATGAAACTAGCAGATTATATTCCACGACAAACTAATATGAAATGAGCTTCTTCTCTGCCAAACACTCTACATATGTAGGATTTCAAGCAAAAATGGTAAAGTCAGAATAAGTTTTCCAAGGAGGTGACATATCGTCCTGTAAACTTTGTGTTCTTTAGCGTTAAAATTCAACTATTCTGAATGCGCATTTACTATTTTCAAATGGAACAGTCATCAAACAATCAGTAAAATGAAACATATCATACCTGATAAATATATTTACACATTGTAATCGACGTCAAAATAACGCTATGCACACAAAAGTTACACAGAAGTCAGAGTTTCTACAAACAAACAGAGTTAAATTATTCCATACTAATGGTCTTCTCCTAGATATAATAAAAATATATGACATAAAGTGTGTGTAGGATGTCTGTTGGTTTTTCAACATATCTAGTCCAATTACAATAGCCATGATACATTTGTTCTTTACTCATGGAAACATGTAATTAATAAGAATTCAACATTAAATACTTGCTTTATCACAAAAAGTTGGCGATGAAAAGATTAGATCTTTTCAACAACATCGTTTACTGGCATGTACTTTTGCTGCATTCTCAAACAAAGTGGAATTGTTTTTCAATAATAATATAATTAACTATTGTTTTAAGAATTGTCTATTAATAAAAAAAAAATCCCAATAGAACCAGTGTTTAAAATATATTGTCATTCTGATATTGTCATTATGATTACTTAGATTGCTTGGAACTAATTAGTCGGCCATTGTAAACATATTTATTCTGTTAATTGTAATATTAATTTGTCCCTTATATTTTGGAGTCGTTGTTTAAATCAGTGGTGGGCAGTCTTGCTGATAGTAAAAAAAATATTTTTTCGTATAAATTGTAGCTTCTTCGTTCGATCTGAATCAGCATGAAACATTTGCCATTGTATTTTTTACAAGCAACAATCAAATCATATTTTCGCTTAAATACCCTGATGATACTCATTGTACAAAACGTTAATTTGTTTTCTCCAAATGAAACAAACAACAACACATATACAAGTATAAACAATATTACTAGCGCCATCAACAAATAGAGAAATCAATTGACATTGATGATAGTTTAAACAGTCACAGACGAGGTTTTATTAAGTTTGTATTGTTAAATGGAAAAAAAAATGATGATTGATTCGTTTATTTTGAGCACTTCTTCTAATATTACTTTAAATGAACTTTATTCTTACAAGACCTCGATTGTTCGCTTTGTATATGTAGAAAAGAAATTTAAAGTTAAACATAGATCCAAAAGTACCAAGATAATTTGCTTTTCATTTCTGTAAAACAAGTTCTCTTATAGGACCATGACATGTATGTTGCATTCTAAAACACCGGATTTGTGGAAATTTCTTATAGTATTCAAAATGTAGGAAATAGTCTTGAAACATTTAAACCGTCAAAGCTAGGTAAAGTTTTATTTATCGACTTACCGATGTCAAAATAACGCAATGCACACAAAAGTTCCACAGATGTCATGGAGTTTCTGCAAACAGAATCAAATTGTTTGATAATAATGGTCTTCTCCTGGATATAATAAAAATACGATAAAAATTAGAATGTCTGTTGGTTGTTTTATCTATAGATTTAGTACAATTACAAAAGCCATGATACATTTGTACTTTGCTCACGGAAACATGTAATTAATAAGAATTTAACAATAAAATACTTGCTATATCACAAAAAGTAGGCGACGAAAAGATCAGATCTATTTAACACTATTGTTAACTGACATGTACTTTTGCTGCATTTTCAAAGATCATCATGTTACAGCAAAATAGAAGTATGAACCTTAGTTAATCATAATTACATTAGATATGGTAAAATTAGATATAGAAAATCGGCTGTCAAAGACATGCCATTGTGTACGTGTCGATACAAAACATTTAAGGAGCAAGTATTGATGTATATATTCATTTATGAATTGTTTAAGGCCTATCCTTAAAATGTTACATCTAACAGTAATTGTGTTATTTTTCTAGTTGTTAATTCCAGTAGATATGTTGAGACTTGCGAAATAAAAAAAAATGAAAATTCCAATGAAACATATTAACAGTTTACTTTGTTATCATTTCTTAGTATTCGGATACGCAGGTGATTCCAAAATTGATGTCTTTCAATAACAATATAATTAACTATTGTTTTAAGAATTGTCTATTGACAGCAATAAAAACCGGTGTGTAAAATATATTTTCATTCTGATATTGTCATTTTGATTACTTAGATAGGTTTGAACTAAATAGTCGGTCATTGTAAACATATTTATTTTGTTAATTGTAATAATTACTTTGTCCCTTATATTTTGGAGTCGTTGTATGAAGCAGTGGTAGGCAGTTTTATTATTAGTAAAAAATCTATTATTTCGTATAACTTGTAGCTTCTCCGTTCGATCTAAATCTGCATGATCGTTTGCCACTGTATTTTTAACAAGCAACAATCAAATCATAGTTTCGCTTAAATACCCTGCCGATACTCTTTGTGCATAACGTCAATTTGTTTTCTTAAAATGAAACAAACAACAGCACATCTACTAGTATATACAATATTACTAGCGCCAGCCAGTAATAGGGAAATCAAGTGACATCGATAATAGTTTTAACAGTCACAGAGGAGGTATTTTTAAGTTTGCATTGTAAAAAAGAAAGGTTTACGTTTTAAGGCACTGAAATTGATGTTTTTATCGTTTATTTTGAGCTTTTCTTCCAAGATTACTTTAAATAAACTTTACTCCTACCAGACCTAGATTGTTTGTTCGCTTTGTATATGAAGAAAAGAAATATAAATTAAGTTAGACACAGAAACAAAAGAAGCAAGAAAAATAAGCTTTTCATTTCTGTAAAACAAGTTTTCTTATACGACCATGAAATGTATGTTGCATTCTAAAACACCGGATTTGTGGAAATTTCGTATAGTATTCAAATTTGGGAAATAGTCTTGAAGCATTTAGACCGTTAAAGTTTGGTAAAGTTAAGAAAAACATAATCAAATTAGTTTATCTGAACAAACATATGAAATGTGAGGTTTTTGTCGTAAAATGCACATTCTTACAGCATATTTTCGTAACTTTGGTATTCTTTTATCTAAGTAAGAAATTCGTTATCATGTCTTAGTTCATATGCATTCTTTGGAGAATGTAATAATGTTTTAACTTGTTCAAAACAACGTGTACATGTACTTTATAGTTATTAATCAACATGATTTTCTCAGCTGTTAATCCTAAAATCAATCGGATTAGCTAAAAGTTTCATCATTATTTACTGTTTGAAATATATACACAAAAAGATAATAACAAATTGCATGCACGGAACCAAAATCAAATAATCGTTTCTTTATATCATGCTGACAGTATTTCCTTACTTCCATATTTTTATATGTCACACTAATCCTTTCACTTTATTGTTGTATTATATGTTATATGTGTATTTGTTACTATTTTTAATTTGTTCACATCTGATACCTACTGCTATCTTTAGACTATAGGTTTTCAAAATCTTGAATTTTCTAAAAAATGCAAATCTTTTTTATTCCACGGTTAAGTAATCTATGAATTATGCTCTCTTTAAGATGTTAGTCCTCCGGAGTCTTTAATTCATAAAAGACGAATAAAAAGTAGAATACTGGGATCTCAAAAAGCAGTCTTAAAGTCATGTGCCTATCCAAAGCCAGGAACCTTGTCAATGGCAGTCTAAAGTCTTTATCTATAATGTACTTTTGTATTTAGAGAGTGTGGTGTTGATGGCAGATCTTAGAGAGTGTCTGTTTGTTATTCACAAATTTTATAGAATTTTGACCATGAATAGATATAGATACTGTATTTACATCTGTCTATTGCCGACGACTGTATATGGTCTTCTAAATGTCTTTTGGTTACTTGTTTCATCTGGTTGCTGTCATATTGACGTTAACCCGACATTTACTTTTACTTGTTATTATAAGATTATAATGATTCGCAAATTAATATTTTTAAAAATTTAGCTTTAGTTAATTGATATCACTTTTGTATTTTGTGCCGAAATTTTATGGACACGGCTTTGATTGTATTTTTTACTCTATGTTACATTGATATGTAATTTATATTTCAACGTTCACGATAGAAGGATTTTACAATAACAGACCTTTCAGCAACAATGGCTCCGCATACTTTTAGAGGTCAACTGTATGAAAATGTATTACGAAATTGATCATGTTCCCTCAACCTACGGTTATTTATTGTCATGTTTCTCAGGTTTAAGGTGCAGTTTGAGCCCAAATTAGATCTTCCAAAATTGACATCGGATAATTCTGGTTTTTCGGGAAATGTGGGCTTTTTTTCGGAGTCTGGCACACGCAGTAAAGAGGCCTAACATTTCCAAAAGAGGGTAAACCCGCAGGCATATAACTAATAATTACTGATCGTGTTTATTATTGAAATACGTTTAGGGAATCACTACTTCCAGATCCCAGATGCAGGTCCAGGTGAAACCAAAAGTCGTGATAAATCGGAAAATTCCGGAATTTCGGTAGAAATGACCCTCTTTAGACTGCCATATTCAAACATGCGTGTTAATGTGTTCACTTGGGTTCAATCTACAAGCAGACTGCAGTAAGATACATCTATCAGCATCCCTCAGTCTTCCCGGTCAAGAAATAGGTAAAAAATCGTCAAAATTGACCATTTCCGCACCTGATGACCAACTTGAGGGTAGCAAAAACACGTTAAACATCTAACCAGCAATCCACAAAGCCAAATAGAAGCCTTGTAAATACAATCAGTCCCACTCTGACTATCCTAGAATACGACGATGTTATAATTCGTTAAAACAATGAAAGGTAAAGCAATGTTACGATGAAACTAGCTGACTACATTACACGACAAACCAAACCTAAAATTGTAATTTGCTTATCGAACCCTACAACTCTTTTGCACAGTCTCTGGTTTTTTAACACAATTTATTTTGGCCTACGTGGTGTAACTGAACATTATCAGATAAAATGGGGGGATGTCAAACTATCTAAAGTCTCAAAAAATAAAGAGTACTTGCAAATGAATGAGAGAAACACTAAAACATGAACAGGAGCGAATCTAAAGAAACACAAGAGAAACTCCACAGAGGGCCGTGGCCAATGCAGCTGATCCATCAAAATGTCCTGTAGAGGCATTCAAACTTTACACATCAAAAAGACCTACAAAATACAGTAAGCCTGAAGAACCGTTTTACATTCAGGAGAACACCAACCCTGACAAGTCCATCCTTTGGTTTAAGGATCAAAGAGTTGGTATTAATGAATTAGGGAAATTCATGAAGAAAATGGCATTAAATACAGGTAATAAAATATTGTAAACAGGTACATGTAAATGTTATTAATGTATAAACTCTTGAAACTTTTTAACTGCAACGTATTTTCACTGATAGCAACGTGAAGAACAAAAATAAATTAAATATACATGTATACAAAAAAACATAAAACAAATTAGTGATAACTATTCTTAGATTTATTATGAATTTCATATCATTATCAAATTTGTCAAATCATGAAAGTTAAAAAATACAGATTCCACCACTGCAACAAGTGTGTTACGATATTTCTCCACTCAAGACAGTTAAATTTTAATATTTAAAGCTCGAGGCTTTTTAAATAATTAAAATTTAACTGTTGAGAGTGGAGAAAATCGTATTACACGAGTTTTAGTGGTGAAATCTGTTTCTGTATTGATTTTTATCGTTCCTTTTCAAAGATTTGCAAAAAGTTGTGTTCTTTATATGTGACGTCATCTGGCATGACCGCCTTTTCAGAAATTCAGAAAAAGCCAAGAAAATTTGACGTCATAACTAAATGTTGACCAATCATTTGCCGAGAATAATTATTTCACTTGTGAGAAGAACAACTCTTTCACAATCGGTTGGAAAATGTGAAAATTGTGAAAAAATTAGAGAATCAGGTTTCATCAATCGAGATAGTTAAATTATGGAATTTAAAAGTCTGAGCCTTGGCGAGGATTTTAAAATTCCATAATTTAACTATCAAGATTGGAGAAACCCATTTGTCCAAATTGATAGACACATGTAACAGTTCAAGAATCTGTTTCTTTTATTAATCAGTTTAGTTGTAAAATTAAAGAAACTGGAAGTCATCATTGAGTATTGCCAATACGAAGGTAGAACTGTGAATAACAGATTGATTGTTCAAATTTTAACAATGTTCAAATTAAGCTTCTTGTACATGTATATTTCTATTTAAATTTTAGCAGCAGTAAATTGACATATATTTTGATTCTACATGTAAACTCAAAGTCTAGGAATCGAACCTAGATCCGTCATCTGTAGATGAGTATATTGACCATTGTACTAACAAGGATACATAAAAATACATGTAGAATAATCTGTGTCAAATACATAAATTTCAATAGTCTGTTTATTACCCCCCCTTTTTTTTATAAATAAAACTAAATCTCTAGAAATATAAGAAAACATCCTCAACCCTGCCCTTTTTAAATTTTGTTTTAAGGTTGATAGAAATCTAAACATTAACTTTATGTAGCCTATATACCTTTAAACCTACAAAAATATGAAGTTTTCACGAATGTATAAAACCTTTGTACATACAACAAACACAAATATTAAATATAGATTCCACCACTGCATCACGCGTGTTACGGTATTTCTCCACTCAAGACAATTAAATTCTAAATTTTAAAACGCGAGGCTTGCCGAGCTTTTTGAATTTTTATAATTTAACTGTTGAGAGTGGAGAAATCAGCATAAAAATTATGGGAAAACAATTTAATCAATCAATCAGAAAATGTATCAATAAAGAATAACAATACATTGTCTCGAAATATAAATGTTATTTGTATGAGGCTTGCTTAGAAACAGGTAGAAAGCGAGGCTTTGTTATTTGTATGAGGCTTAGAAACAGGTAGAAAGCGAGGCTTTGTTATTTGTATGAGGCCTAGAAACAGGTAGAAAGCGAGGCTTTATTTGTATGAGGCTTAGAAACAGGTGGAAAGCGAGGATTTGTCGAGTATTTCTATCCTGTTTTGAGCCGAGTACAAATTAAATTTATATTTCGAGACAATGTATGGTTATTCTTTATATACTGCAACTCCTACAACTGTTCCAAATGAAATATTTAGGGTAAAAACCATAATTTTTTTAGTTGGAGTCAACAACTTAAATTTCCTTGAACCTGTTTTTTTATATTGATATCATAGATAAACTCTACGGAAACGCATTGTTAAGGTCATAAACATAGCGATATACGGTCAATGACTGTATATATCAAATGAATATACAGTTAATGCAATTTGACTGCGCAAATAGCACAGCTGCAGTATATATTGTTTTAGAATAAAAGAAATACATATGTCTTGCTTATTCTACATATACAGTGTACATGTGTTTATCAGCAATTTCTTTCAATGACTGCTTTTAATTATAAATTCATGTATATGTAGGTATTATTAAAGAACACAATCAAAATGATGAGAACCAACCTCTAGATAAAAATACAAACAGGCGTCTTACCAACCATTCTGCTAGAGGGTTTATGCTTCAGAAGCTTGATGATGAGGGAATTGAACATAATCATATCAAACAGGTTATTAATTATAAAAATATTACTACAACACCACTACATTTAAAACAGTGTTCATCACTCTATTTTTGTCATGATTGAATTTTGAACAATCATTTGGCAAGATTTTGTCACTAGAGATAAAAAATACTTTTCTCACACATATTGAAAAATGCGAAAAAAGCATCAAAATTAGAAAATTATATATATACACCCATAAAAATAAAACTTCCAACCTCTACTTTATGTACATATATATATATATATATATATATATATATATATACACGTATGTTGCAGGGTTTGAAATAGCCGTTTTATGTTTGCTTGGTAGAAATTGAATAAAAATAAAATTTCATACTTTTCAAGCATCCAAGTCATTGACTAGATTTACCTTTATCAGAAACACTGGTTGCAAATTATCAAATATTTATATACTTGTGTTTACGTTAAGCAACCGTTAAACTTAAAACTCTGCTTTACAGTGGATTATGAGTCTTGTAATCTTTTTTGAATATTTAAAACCTAACTGATAAAGTGTGGAGAAACAGGTTCAACCCACTATTTTTTCTTAAAATGTCCTGTACCAAGTCAGGAAAATGGCCATTGTTATATTATAGTTCGTTTCTGTGTGTGTTGCATTTTAGTGTTGTGTTTCTGTGTCGTTGTTCTCCTCTTATATTTGATGTGTTTCCCTCAGTGTCAGTTTGTAACCAGGATTTGTTTTTTTTTCTCCATCGATTTATGAATTTCCATTAGCGGTATACTACTGTTGCCTTTATTGTAAAACAAAAGATATAGATGTGGTGGAATATGTTTCTCTAATGATTTTTAGACGATATCTAACCAAATTTATCCTTCTTTTTCAAAGATTTGCAGAAAAAAGGTGTTCAGACCAATCAATTGCTGAGAACAAAGTTTTCTCTAGGGATGAGAAATATATTTTTTTTTTCTAATAGGATTGAAAATTGGAAAATTGCATGAAAATAAGAGAAATATATCGTGACCGATTTGTGTATATTTAAGTATAATTAGCTTGATAGAAACACGTGCATAATGGCAAATTATAAAACTATGATTTTTTTAGTCTCTAAGAAAACCTATTAGATTCCTGCAGATTGTTTTTGCAAAATAGGTGCAATTTGGGTACTGTACCATACTAATAGTAATATTAGTAATAAGTGATATCCTTTCCAAAATTGTCGGATTATATAATGTCCTTCAATTATTAAATTTTACAATTCCAAAATTTAGTCAATCTTTGCTTCTTCCTCGGACGCTAGCACAATAACTTTTTCACATATGGTTCGTACTTGAGTAAATATTCATTCAATGCTTATGGTTTTTTTTTTCACTCTGAATTTCAGATATCTGAACACAAAAACATACAGAGTATAACCAATTACTCAAAACTGAACCCCCAGAAACATCATCAGATAGCCCGATGCATCTTAGGTAACCGAGATGAACATGAACAAATACAGTCTTCACAGACAACAAGGACGGTTACGATGAGGCATCAACAACTTCATCAAACTGAGATACAACTCATGGTCGGGCAAAGTCACGATGCACCGCGTGCAGGAATGAATTATATCTTTGGGGCATCTATTTATGGAGGGATATTCAATATCAACATAAACAATACATCACCATCAGTTCAGCCTCCTCAGAAGAGACACCGATTCGTCATTGAGAGTGACAGTTCGCAAGATGACTAATTTAATTTGGCCAGACATGATGAACTTCATTTCAATCTCCTTCGTGTTCATTTTAGTAATTGGTGAACTTATTTCTCCGCGAAACAGCTCTGTTTTCTTATCACCGTTCAGTTGATAAAAACTTTTATTTTTTATTGTTCTTTTGTGAAAAATATAAATATGTTGGAATTTAAATATTACTTATTAACCTACCATCCTATTGAATGGGCGAAAACATCAGAATATGCTATTTCAAAATGACTAAAAATTGAGACTGAGACCAACCCTTAATTAAATCTTCGAAGGGAATGTCAATGACCAATTAACTGTCAGAAAATATACTAATAACCCATGGTATGACTTTACTATATATGAACGCAAGTCAGGAATATGGCAGTTTTTTTTCACTTGATTCGTTGATTGATAGCGTTTCATTTTGTCAGTTTTTATGGATTTACCCTTTTTGAATTTGCTTTGGAGTTCGGTGTTTTTTGTTATACTTTTTCTTCCATTTTTTGTTGTTGTGATTTTTATTACTGAGAGAAACGCGATGATTCGAAACACTACTGGGAGTTCCACTTTTAATTATCACGAATGTTATCATAAACTAAATTTAAGAACTAAGCACTAACTAACAATTCAATATTTCATGAACGTTTCACCTTTTGAAGAAAGATATAAACATTATACATAAAACATTATTTTACTGTAAAATTTATTTATCAACAACATGTTTTTGTTTTAGAAAAATCTATGGATTTGAAATTAGAGATTTAATGATTTTAAGACAAATTTAAGAAGGTTTATCGCCGATCTTATGAGCTTTCTATACAATTGTTCACCTGTTTTGAAAAAATTCAATCAGCAATATTTCAGAGAATAAAAGAGATAAATGCATTATTTTTTCTATTATCAGCTACAGTTAAACGAGCCAAAGCTGTATTCAAACTTGTGAACAAAATCTGTAACATAGTACATTTACTGTTCTTTGATCTTAACATCCTGACGATAAATGTACCATTTATGAAAAGATTTGTTTTCTGGGAACGAAACAAACAACAGAACATATGCCAGTATAAATAATATTAATATCGCCGTTAACAAAAAAATCATTGATAGTAGTGTACGCAGTCACAGACGAGGTTTGTTAAGTTTGTATTATAAATTATAAAGGTTTACGTTTTACTACACTGAAGTTGATTTCTGATTCGTTTATTTTAAGCACTTCTTCCAAGATTACTTCAATGTACTTTACTCTTACCAGACCTCGATTGGCTGGTCGCTCTGTGTACATGTATGTAGAAAAGAAATTTAAAGTTAAACATAGAACCAATAGTAGGAAGAAGATATGCTTGTCATTTCTGTAAAACAAGTTTTCTTAGGATCATGACGTGTATAATGTATTATAAACCCCAGATTTGTGGCAATTTCTTATACTTTTCAAAATTTAGAAATATTCTGAAAACCTTTAATCTGTCATAGCCGTGGAAAATTAAGAATAATCATTTTCTTTTTCATGCAATGCACATTTTAGCAGCATATTGTTCTACCTTGTGTATTATTTAATCTAGGCAAGAAGTTCGTCATCACGTCTAATTGCATATGCATTTCTTTTTAAATGTAATGATGTTTTAATTTGTTCAAAACAACGTGAACATGTACTTAGATCATTAAGCAATCTGGTTTTCTCAGCTGGTAATCCATAAATCAATCGGATTAGTTAAGAACTTCATCATTATTTACTGTTTGATAAATGTACAAAAACGATAATAATTAACATGCACAGGACCAAATGCTCCTTCATATATTTCATGTTGACAGTATTTTCATGCTCCCATTTTTAGCTCACCTGGCCCACAGGGCCAACTGAGCTTTTCTCATCACTTGTCGTCCGTCGTAGTCCGTTAACTTTTACAAAAATCTTCTACTCTGAAACTGCTGGACAATATTTATCCAAACTTTGTATGTGTCCGATGACCCCACCTGCCAACGAAGACGGCCGACATGGCCAAAATAGAACATGGGGTGAAATGCAAGTTTTGTCTATTATTTTAAAAACTGTTATTAACAGAGAAAATCTGACAAGGACAAAAATAATCAGAATGTTGAGCTCTACCAATTGTTGTTTGACGTCAAAAATGTCAGGCGACTTCTTATCGGGGTTATTGCCCTTAAATGACAAATTCTACCACCTTTTTTTCATTTTTGTCCTTTATTTTGAAATCTACTAGTATAACAGATACAGAGAAAAATTTAATTTGCATAAATGATTAGCTAGACAAGATCTACGAATAAGTATGCATGGTCAAAATTGTCATTCGACTCCTCATTAGAGTTATTGCCCTTTGATGAAGATTTTTACCATCTTTTTGCGTTTTTGCCTTATATCTTGAAAATTATAATAGATAGATAGAAACTTGAATAAGAAAAAATTATCAGCAAAACAAGATCTACATTTTAGACAAATGTAGAGAATTTTCGACGACTCCTTATTGGAGTTATTGCCATAGTTTTGCGTTTTGCTATGATAAAAATTATAATATATAAATAGAAACTTTAAATAACAAAAATTATCAGCAAGGCAAGATCCACAAACAGCCGATATAGTTAGTAGACTGTCACTTTTTATTGCAGTGATTGCCCTTAAATGAGATTTGTTTTACCATCTTTGTGTTTTGAGCAAAAACTAAAGAAGATAGAGAGAAACCTAACAGACAAAATGATCAGCAATACAAGATCACAAAAAAGAAATTTTTGTCATGAATTTTATAATTGTCTCCACTTTTGGAGAGAGTTCATTGTTGATGATGCACATAGACCATAGGTGAGCGACACATGCTCCTTATAGTCTCTAGTTTAAAATGTCACACTATATTGTTGTATTATATGTGACTTTTTTATTTGTGATTTTTTTTAATTTGTTCACATACATCTGTTACCTGTTAGGATCTTGAGATTAAAAACTTTTAAATTTTAACATTTTCAAAATTATCTTAATGCCTTAAGTTCTACAACAAAGTAATCTATGAATTGTGCTCTATTTAAGATGTTAGTGTTCCTGAGTCTTTGATCCATAAAAAACGATTAAAAAGAAGAATATTCGGTTCTCAAAACTAGTCTTAAAGTCAAGTGCTTATCCAATGGAGAATGTGGTGTTATGTTGTATTTGAGAATGTGGTGTTGATGGCAGATTTTTGATAGATTTTGTTTGTTGTTCCCAAATTTTAAGAAATTGGAACCATGGATATATTTAGATATTGTATAGACAACTGTCTATGTTTAAGACTGTGTGTTGTCCTCTAAATGTCTTTTGGTTATATTTTTTATCTGGTTGCTGTCATTTTGACGTTTATACGGCATTTACTTATGATTATAATATTAAAATTCAATTCAAACTTTGATATCATATAAATCAATTATATGATTTGTAACTAAACCAAACAAAACAACGTATACCGTAAATGAAAACAACAAATTATGTATAATCATAATAAACTAATTAATATATAAATATATACATATAAATATAGTATAGTTTATAATTCAATCATGCGTATGATTCGCTAATTAATATTTTGAAAAAATAACTTAATTATTATAATTTCTTGTATTTTGTGCGGAAACTTTACGGATACGGCTTTGGTTGTGTATTTTACAATATTTGTTACACTGATGTATAACTGCATTTCAGCATCAGAGAGGAAGGATTTCATTATAAGAGACATTTTACGTAGACTTTGCTTTCATTAACTGTGAACATTGAATTTCTTCGATAATGTTTATATAGTTTTGATGTATTGATAGTGGTATAATTGTTTTGATTTTCATTAATATTGAATACTAGTAAAGACACAACAAACGAAAATGCAAACGGAATAACCGAGTGAAGAGAATACATATTCGACTCTTTTAAGTCATGGAGATATGCAAAAGAGAAGCAGATTCAAAGTTTTCAATTGACCACAACTATAAACTATACAAGCCAATGAAAGAAAGTTACAGTGAATATATTATCATAATTACCAACCATCCTATCCAATATTTGTATTTACCAGTGACATATTCGAATACAAACATACAACTTTTGAAACTTCCAATCACACGTACACAACCACCAGCACCATGGAAGGCGACACAACCATCAAAAGTACCAAAACAATATATACACCGAAATGAAGAAACATTTATACTTAACAACATTCGCGAGTAACGCAAGCACGTAGCATATTGTAAGAGACATGTTTAACATCTAATCAGCAGTAAAAGCCAAATATAAGTCTTTCAAACTTCACCAATCCCAGTCTGACTATCCTAGAATACGACGAGATATTCTGTTAGAACAAGTGAAGATCAAGCAATGTCCCAATTAAACAAGAAGACTAAATTCCATGACAAAACCAAATATACAATTGAAGTTTGGTACTACTCTGCAAAACATGCGACATTTGTAGGCTTCAACAAAACATGGGTAGAGGAATAATGTATCCCAGCAGGTAACATATCTTCCTGTAAACTTTGTGTTTTAGAACATAATTTGTCCCTCTGGTATAAGGCCGAGTATATTTTTATTGACATTAGCATGTCTTGAATTTCGCATTTAATATTTTCAACTGGAACTTAAACAGTCATTAATCAATCAGTTAAATCAAACATATCATATTTGATGATTATATTTATCGACTAATCGACTTCAAAATTACACAATGCACACAAATGTAACACAAGCGTCATGGAGTTACTGCAAACAGAATCAAATTATTTGATTATAATGGTCTACTCTCTGATATAATAAAAAAAATGCACCATAGTTTGACGTGTTTGTTTGTTTTTCAACATATTTAGTCCAATTGCAATAGCCATAATACTTTACTCACGCAAACATGTAATTAATAAACATTTACCAACTAAATACTTGCTATATTACAACAAGTAGGCGAAGAAAAGATCAGATTTATTTAACAACATCGTTTATTGACATGCACTTTTGCTTCATTTTCAAAGGTCATCAGGTGACAGCATAATAGAAGTATGGACTTTTGTAACTCAAAATTACATTAGATATGGTAAAATTAAATGTGGAAAAATCTGCAGTCAAAGACATTACATTGTCTACGCGTCGTTTAAAATTTCTAACTTAAAGGATATTAATGTATATATTCATTTATGGCATGTTTATGGCCGTTCCATTAAAGTGTTAAAACCTTACAGTAATTGTGTTATTTCAGCTAGATTTTATTTAAAGTATATATATTGAGACTTGCGTAATTTAAAGTTGAAAATACCAATTAAACAAATTAACATTGTCAACCTTTCATCATCTTTTGTAACGCAGGTTATTCCAAAAGTGGAATTGTCTTTCAATAACAATATAATTAACTATTGTTTTAAGAATTGTCTATCAATAACAATAGAGCAAAAAAAGTTATATCACAAAAATACTGAACTCCGAGGAAAATTCAAAACGGAAAGTCTCTAATCAAATGGCAAAATCAAAAGTACAAACACATCAAACGAATGGACAACAACTGTCATATTCCTGACTTGGTACAGGCATTGTCTTATGTAGAAAATGGTGTATTGAACCTGGTTTTATAGCGCTAAACCTCTCACTTGTATGACAGTCGCATCAAATTCCATCATATTGACAACGATGCGTGAATAAAAAAACAGACATAAATGATAAAAATGTCAAAATAGGGATACAGCAGTCAACACCTTGTCACAATCTAAATCACAACCAAAAACAAACAAATATTTAACAAAGAAGCACAAAAAAGCATATATCACATTTTAACAACCTCGTTCATTGCTTACTTGTTTTTGTATTTTATTTATGTATACCAAATCAACCCATAAAGGATCGAGGGATTTTTAGCACTGGGACCGAATCGTAATTTTAACATTAACTCTTGCGTAGAATCGCGTATTTGACGTCAGAATGTAAACGTCACACAGATAGAGATGTAAAATAATGTTTTCGTTCAAAGTATGCAGTAAATTATAATAGAACAATAACACAATGGCAGGATGTTTAAAGTACAGAGGCACGTCATATGTATCAAAGAAACATATAAAGTCACATGGACAAAGCACATAAGTAAAAGTAAAAAATAATACAAACAACACAATGACGGGGTGCATAAATACAGAGCCACGTCAAATGTATATCACCAAAAAACAGACCAAACAGTAAAAGTAATATTAATAAAGACAAATAAAAGAACACTTTAACACGTTATTAAGATAACAAACAGCGTCAGTACGCAGAATCTATACTTCAAGACCATCATGTATTATTTGTGAAGTTGATACAGAATATTTATCAACAAAGTCTTGGTACCTTCCGATGAACGTTTTAGAAAAAGGACGAGACGTTCTTTGACATACCCCTGGTTCATCAACTTTTTGCTCAGACACAGGTGACGTTTTACAAAGTCTGAGTAGAAGCTATTGCTTTAAGAATTGTCTATCAATAACAATAGAACCAGTGCGAAAAATATATTGTTATTCAGATATTGTCATAATGATTACTTAAGATTGCTTGAAACTAATTAGACGGTCATAGTGAAACTATTTATTCTGTTAATTATTACATTGACGTTTATATTTTGGAGTCGTTGTTTTAAGCAGTGGTTGGCAGTTTTACGGATAGTAAACATCAGTTTTGTCCTGAATTGTGTTGGTGAAGATCAAGTACAGACAAGCACTTTTAATATTCTAGACCAGTTACTTTTAACGCCTGATTTCAAGGGGTAAATTTTATTCGGTAGGTTTTTTTATCGCCAATTTCATAAAATCTGTGAAACCGCTTGGACATGCAATTAATCACTAAAATTCTTCAGTATTCCTGTTTTGTTGACTCTTGTATTTTTTCCTTCTTTTTGTCATGGTGTTTTCTTCCCTTTCACGATTTCATTTCTTGCTTGGTATTATTTTGAAACTCCATGCTAATGAAGACGTTATTGACAGGTGTGTGATTTGTAAAATACTTCTTATCGAGATGGTTGCATTAGTTTGTACATTTACTTTCTCGAACAGGTCGGATGTTGGGATTTGTCGTTTTCTGTGGTACTGCTAGAGTCAAATTCTTACGATTATTTCTCTTGTACTTTTACGATTATTCACATATAAACATACATGTCTATTTTGTGTTGTTGATTAACTGTCTCTTTGATTATTACTCTAGCATTCTTTTGCCATTTAAGACATGCATGACTGCGTTATGCTTTAAAGATTAAAGAAAACAAAGTTAATTGATGGAAGTTTTCTGGCACCCCAAGACATATTACCAGGACATTGGTGTCGAGTCACTACACTGTAACGTTTACTTGCTAGTAATACTTCTTAACACGCGTTTTGTTTTCTTCTACAGAAAAAAAAACGTTTTCAGATATTTTGCAAATAGTAAAAAATTTGATTCTCGAAGATCGACCTTCTCGAATGATTTTAGGAATGACATGTTCCAATCCTGGATCTATCAATTCAACAGTTGTCGTTGGTTTCTGTCTACCATAATGGACACTAGTCTAATTGAGCATGGTACCAAATCTACTTATTTTAATATTGTTTATCATTCGTTAAAAAGTAAATGTGTTATGTCCTGAAACAAATTAAAAATTACATTCAAATTATGCTAGAGTGCAAGGCCGAGTTGTGTATGTAACCAGATAAAAGAACCATACTTATTTCTAAATACTGCGTCATTGCGAAAAACAGCTCAGTCAGTTCATTCGTGATGACAAGGCCTTGAATACTTGCTGAGCTAGACATTTCTCTGTTTGTAGAAATTTACCAGTACTATTCCGAGGTGAATATAGCAATCAACTATTTGAAGTTCAGAGTTGTAACAGAAACAAATATTGTTAACCCGCTGACAGCCATTCCTAAATACAACCAGTTTTGTTTTGTCAGTGTTTACTTCAATATTCCATTTTATACAATATGTTGACAATTTGTTAAGTAGCTTTTGTAAAATATATTTCCCAAACAAAACGGTATCGACAGCAAATAAAATAAGGTATTTAAAATATTCACAGTTACGACATCATCAGTTGTATCAATAGATATATCATTGGCTAAATCGTTTATGAAAATTAAAATAACGGAGGAGTTGTAAAGACGAATATATCGATTTTACCATAGCCACAAATTTAGTACTCCATTGAGATTATCAAACCCCATAAGGAAGTCCACAAATGTGCAGTATAATTTCAGTTTTTGTTGAATAATATGCGATGTCATACCGTGGAGAACAAATATGGCATCTATAGAATATTTGCCTGGCCTAAACCCAAACCGAGTGTATATTTTAATTTGTGTCCTCTTCTTCACACTAAGATATTAGCGATCAGTAGGTATGCTTGTAAAACGTTTTGATCGGACATTCACATAGTTTTTTCTGTTACCTATTTTAACATTGGACTCGGACTTCATTTAGACTGAGTTTTACTGTGCATTTTGCTGTGTGTTTGTTTATTCCACTTTGGCTAGAGATATATTGGGAGGTTAAGATGACACAAAACAGTTTTAACCCCGCCGCATTTTGCGCCTGTCCAAAGTCAGGAGTGACTAGGCGTTGACAGTCTTGTGTGTTATTCTAAATTTTGGTTCTTATCTAATTCGAGGTTTAGTGTGGCGTCCATTTCGCTGAGTTAGTATATATTTTTTGTTGCTGAAGCCCGCCACCGGATGCGGAATTTATCACTGCGTTGAAGACCTGTTGGTGGCTTTGGGCTGTTTTCAGTTCTCGGTCGGGTTGCTATCATTGACACATTCCCCGTTACCATTCTCTATTTATAATTGTTGGGATCTGATAGATCACCGCTCTACGGGATGACTATTCACTCAGGCAAAACAACAAGATATATTTCATTGTCGAATATATGTCTCTTAAATCGGTGCAAACATAACGGACTAGCAACTATTCTATGAATGACATTGTACTTGGTGGGAAAGGAACTGCACACACGAACATACAACAGAAGCACAAATTTATTAAGTTTAATTGAGTGCTTAGTGTGTTTTCTTTGTTTATTGCAGTTTCCTAGTTTGATTTTTTACTTCTCTAGTTGTTCTTCCGTCATTCTAAATAATAACCAAAAGCCATTACATGTTAAGTTCAAAGAATACATATAATTTAAATTCACGCTGTTTTTAAGTAATTGACCAGCCAATTGAGTGGGCGAAAACGTAAGAACAGATGTCATTGAGACTGAGACCAACGCTTATTTCAATCTTCAAAGTGTATGTTAATAACCAATTATCTGGCAGATAAATATAATAATAACCCATGGTATAGCTTTACACACATTTCCTTCGAACTTCTTTCTGGTAATATTTATCTCTAAGAGAAAGAAACAAAATGATTCGAAACACTACAGGGAGCTCCACTTATAAATTATCACGAATGTTTACATATTAAACTAAATTTAAACGTGATAATCAATTTTGTGTACATTACTATATACATGTATTTTTTTTTACTTTGCACGATATTATTTTGTTGTTTGCATAAAAGCAGATACAAAATGCATACACTTAGGACAATCAACGAGAATTTTCAAATTTTTCATACTAAAAACAATATCGACATTCCATCACATTAGTTGATTCAATGAAAGTCCCTCTGCACCAGTGATGGGGCCGATTATTTTAAAATGTAATCGATTAAATTACAATTACACCTTAATTCAAATGTAATCGATTAAATTTGACTACTTTTCTTTAAATAATCATGATTACTTTGGACTACTTATGATTACATAGTATATTGTAATATTAAAGAATTTCTTATAAACTTGTTCTCACAAAAAAAAACCATTTTTTTTTATATCTTTAATCTATTCATCTTATTGCGAATTTAGACTAGGAGCAGAGTAACATGTGTAAAGTTTTATAGCATAGACAAGTATCCTTTCTTTGTTAAAGAAATTACATTCTTTTTATAAAATTTTTAGCCAACTGCAAATTTCCAATTAACAAAAAACCTGAACAAATAAAGAAAAAATAATTGAGTAGTTTTATTGTCTGTGGGAATATGATTGACACATACTTATGTTTTTACGCTTCAATTTTTATGAAAAACAATAGGTAAGCTTAGGTATTGAAAGTTAATTGTCTTAATAGCAATATCAATAAAGTTATAAGTAGTTTATTTTCAGTATGTATATAATTGTTCGAAAATTTTCAATACTTGATATAGTTAGAAAGCACATATTAACATATTTATGGAAAACAGAATTTATACAAATTGAAAACAAAAACCAATTTGGTCCTTAATTTCATTATTATTTAAGTGGGCTCATCTATGTCGATCATCAAATTCAAAATTGTAACTAAATCCCACAAATAAATGTTCTATGCTATTGAATTTCCATGTAGTTAAAACAAAATATTGTTTAAACTACAATTCCAATAAATATCAGAGCGTTCCATCAGAGAACACAAAATGCTTTCAAAGCATATTCTTGTATCACAAGGACACAATCTTACAATGAAACATTTGGAAAGGTAAATTCCTTTAGTGAACTGTTTACAAAATAAATCACACATTTTCAATTCACTTGCCTAAGCTTGGTTATACTAAACTTGTTTTGTAGAAGATATGATCAATCATATTGAACCATGATCAATCAAAGTGAATACTAGTTTGATAATGTTTTCATTCATGCTTCACATCTTCTTATTTATATATTGTTTATCAAAAATGATTTTCACATACAAAATTTGTAATCAGCAAGTAATCGTATGAATGTTATCTAAAATTAATCATGATTACACCTGTTTTTACATTGTAATCGATTAAATTATCATTATTTTTAATCAGAAATTGCATGATTACTGAAAACATGTGATTACATTGCAAACTGTAATCGAGTAAAACTGATTACGATTACTGATTACGATTACCCCATGTCTGCTCTGTACTAATCGCTCACAAACAATTCAATATCTAATAAATGTCTCCCCTTTTGTACAAAGATTTAAACATTATTATAGAAAGCATTATTTTTAACTATAAAATACAAAAGCCACTCATTACAGAGTTTGAAAGTATATGCTACAATAATAAAACCAAAGGTACATTTACTCTGGTCTTTTGTTTTAATAAGATAGCAGATTTTTTCACAAATCTTACTACATTGTTATCAGAAAAAGAAAATACCAAATACATTAATTAAACCCGTCACATATAGTCACAAGCCTGTCCCAAGCCAGGAGTGTGTAGCCCAGTGGTTGTCGTTTGTTGCCGTCTGTTATAATCGTTTTTGTTTAGTATACATTTATGATTGCTTTCATCTACTTCACTTGAACTTTGGTGGATAGTTGTCTCATTGGTAATCATACCACATCTTCATTTTTTATGAAAAAATACGTAAAACTAGCTTAAATCCGCCCGTTTGTTTTATCTTTTAAATTGTATCACATTTTGTTATCCCAGGGCCATTCATAGCTTTCTATACAGCTTTGTTTATAGTTGGAGGCCGTGGTATGACCAGTCCAACATGTTCCTTTTTTTTGACGTCCTTTGGTCTCTGGTGGATATATGTCTCACTGTCAATCAAAAAGTAAAATTACAAAAATACCGAACTCCGAGGAAAATTTTAAACGGAAAGTCCCTAAGTAAATGGCAAATTCAAAACATTAACCACATCAAACGAATGGATAACAACTGTCATATTCCTGACTTGGTACAGGCATTTTCTTATGTAGAAAATGGTGGATTAAACATGGTTTTATAGCTAGCTAAACCTCTCACTTGTATGACAGTCGCATAAAATTCCATTATATTGACAACTATGCGTGAACAAAACAAACCGACATAATAGGTAAACATGTCAAAAATAGGGGTACAGCAGTCAACATTGTGTTATAATCTTAATCACTACAAAAACAAGCAAATATGTCAACAAAGACAAACAAAAAGGCATATAGACAAAGAACATAAGCAAAATCGAAAGACAATAATACAAAAATTTACCATAGCACAACAACACAATGACGGGATGTATAAGTACCGAGCCACGTCAAACATGTCAAATGAATCACTACAAAATCAAGCAAATAAGCTTCAAACTATACTAAGTGCGTTTGTGTGGTCACTACCCAGTACTCGATAACTAAAACCCGTGCAATTAGCTTATATACTGACCGCCAAACCGGTTAACGGCAATAGTTTTACAACCTATATAAAATCCTCGGTATAAAATTATTGCGTTATCTTTCAAATTGATTCTGCATACTTTGTCATACAAACTGTAAACCAATATTGAGATCACTGATTCATAAGAATGATTGCCCGTTAATAAACAAGTGACGTCGAAACATGTCCGTTAGAACACACTTTCAATTTATTTCGTAGATGAACATTGATGCTTACTGTAATCACCTAGTTATGTAGATTTTTAAAGATAATCGGAATGATCAAAAATGCAAAAAAGGACATTTAACTCTCAGTAGTACAGGCACATTATCACCATGAATCCTTCTGTGTAGGAATAAATGCGGGCGTTTAATGGGATAAGTTTTAAATTGTTTGGGGTGTAAAGAATTGGATTCATTAGTGCAATGCATCTTTTCATCTTGAAATAAATTTACAACAAAGTTATGGGGGCAGAATATATATTTTCTGAATTGTTACAAGCACAAACATTGCTCGATGGTTTAACAAAACAGTTTTTATGGGTAGACATACCCTTAATCTATCTTGAGCAACAGCAACACATGGCAACAAACTACCAGGTACTACTGGGTAATCGCTAATAGAAAAAATACACATATAAAAGACATATTCATATTCTCGGTCGATCTGAATATGCATAAAATAATTGCCACTTGATTTTTAGCAAGCTGAATATATAAAACGTCAATTCGTTTGTTGGAAACAAACAACAGATCCAAATCAGTATATAGAATATCATTAGCGTCGTCAACACATGAATGAATCAAGTGACATTGATAATACTGTAAACGGTCACAGACGAGATTTTATTAAGTTGCAATTGTAAAAAAGGCAGATTTACGTTTTACGACACTGAAGTTGATGTCTGATTAGTTTATTTTCAGCACTTCTTCCAAGAGTACTTTTAAATAAACTTAACTCTTACCAGATCTCGATTGTCTGTTCACTTTGTATTTGTGTAGAAAAGAAATCTTAAATTACACATAAAACCAATAGAAGCAAGAAAAGAACCTTTTCATTTCTGTAAAACTAGTTTTTTTCTTAGAGGACCATGAAATGTATATTGTGTTATAATACACCGAATTTATGAAAATTTCTTTTACTATTCAAAATTTAGGAAAAAGTCTTTTAGACCGTCATAACCGGAAAAAATCAATCAAATTCGCTTTATCGGAACAAAAATATGAAATGTGAATTTTCATATAGTGCCCATTTTAACGGCATATTTTCCTAACTTGTGTATTCTTTAACTTAGGTTCGTATTCACGTCTAAGTGCACATGCATCGTTTGGAAAATGTATTATGTTTTAACCTGTTTAAAACAACGTGTACATGTACTTAGAGCATTATTTAACCTGATTTTCGCAGCTGGTAATCCAAACTTAATGGGATTAGCTAAGACATTGATTGAAATATAACGACAAAAAGGATAACGATAACAATTTACATGCACGGAACCAAAATCAAATGATCGTTTATATATGTCATGTCGACAGTATTTTTTTACTTCTATTTTTATATGTCACACTATTCCATCTACTTTATTGTTGTATTATATGTTACATTTGTATTTTTACTTTTTTTATTTGTTCACATTGTCGGAATCTTGAGTTAAAAAACTAAAAAAATTTAAATTTTCAAAATTAGTATGTTTATTCTTTAACTTCTACGGTAAAGAAATATTTGAATTATGCTCTTTTTAAGATGTTATTATACCTGAGTCTTTAATCCGCAAAAGCTAGTAAAAAAAAAGAGCCAAAGTCATGAACCTCGCCGATGACAGTTGCGAAGTCATATCTTTAATGTACTTGTGTATTTGGAGAATGTGGTGGTGATGGCAGATCCGTTTAATTTATTAACAATATATAGAGTTTGGACCATTAACGAATTACATATTGTATAGACACCTATCTACCGCTGAAGACTGTCGATTGACCTCTAAATTTCTTATGGTTATTTTTACCATCTGGTGGCTAACATATTTACGTTAGCCTGACATTCATTTTCACCCGTGATTATAATATTATAATAATTTGCAAATTGACGATTTGCGAAAAAAACCAAACTTAATTTATATCCCTTATTTGTATTTTGTGCTGAAATTTTATGGACACGGATTTGGCCGTGTTTGACACTATTTGTTACAATGATGTATAAACTTTATTTCAGCGCTCGAGATGGTAAGTGAAATATTCGAATTCGAAATATTCGAAATGAAGAAACATTTGTAATCAATATTCGTGAGTAACATAGGCACGTAGGATATTGTCAGAGACACATTTAACATCAAACCAGCCATCCGTAAAGTCAAATAGAAGCCTTTCAAACACCATCCATCCCACTCTGGCTATCCTAGGAAACGACGACGTAATTTATGAAACAGGGGAAGGCAAAGTTATGTCACAATGAGACTAGCAGCCTAAATTACATGACAAACTTCTCTGCCAAACATGCAACATTTGTAAGGCTTCAAGCAATAAAATGGATATAGGAGAGTCAGAATAATGTATCCCAGCAGGTGGCACATCTTCCTGTAAACTTTGTGTTCTAGAACTCAATTTGGTATAAAGCCGAGTATATCTTTAGTGACATAAGCATGTCCTGAATGCGCGTTAACTGGCACTTAGACAGTCATTAAACATTCAGTAAATATACACTATATGTTCATTGTCGGAAAATATATGATTTATTTGTATGAGCTTTAAATGCAGGACGAAAAGTGAGCTCTGCGAGCTTTGATCCTGTTTCGTAAATTTTAACGCGACCCGCGAAGAGGACCCCAAAAGGAAATATTTACATTATCATTTGTAGAGTAACAGGAGACTTTATTTGTATAGTACAAATAAACCAAAATTTTATTTGTGTACCTGTTACTTGTACAATAGTTGGCTGATTACAGGATAAAATAAAACAAATCATACCCTATGAATATGTTTATCGACTAATCGACGTCCAAAATAAAAATGAACACACATGTAACACAAGCGTAGTAGAGTTTCTGCAAACATTATAAAATTATTTGTTAATAATGGCCTTCTCTTGGATATAATAAAAAGTACGCCATAGTTAAGGCTGTTTTTTCACAGATGTAGTCCAATTATAATAGCCATGATACTTTACTCTCGCAACATGTAATGAATAAAATTTAACAATTAATTACTTGCTATATTACAGCAAGTAGGCGACAAAAAGATCAGATCTATTTAACAACATCGTTTATTGACATGTACTTATGCTGCATTTTCTAGGGTTATCAAGTGACAGCATACTAAAAGTATGGACCTTGGTGAATCACAATTACATTAGATATGGTAAAATGAAATGTGGAAAAATCTGCTGTCAAAGACATTACATTGTGTACGTGTCGATATAAAACATCTTAGAGGCAAATATTGATGTATATATTCATTTATGAATTGTTTAAGGCCATTTTTTAAAATGTTAACAACTAACAGTACTTGTGTTATTTCTTTAGTTTTTAATTCCAGTAGATTTTTATAGACTTGCGTAATAAAAAGTTGAAAATTAAACATTGTCATCCTTTCTTCATCTTTGGAAACGCAGGTGATTCCAAAAGTGGAATGTCTTTCAATAACAAAATAGTTAGCTATTGTTTTAAGAATTGTCTATCAATAACAATACAACCAGTGTTATTCTAATATTTTCAGTATGATGACTTTAGATTCTTTAGAACTGATTAGTCGTTCATTGTTAAAATATTTATTCTGATAATTATTACGTTTTCCCTTATATTGTGGGGTTGGTGTTTTCAGCAGTAGTGGGCAGTTATACGGTGATAGAAAAAATTAATTTTGTCATAAAAAGTTTTCAGTGAAGGTCAAGTGAATACAAGCAAATTTTAATACATGTGTATTTTGATCAGTTACTTTTAAAGCATAATTTTTAAATATTTAAACGTTATACCGTAATTTTTTTCCGTCAATTTCTTAAAATCTCAGACACCACTTGAAAAATTGATTAATCACTAAGAAATCTTCAGTCTTCAGGTTTAGCGTTTTGTTTTGTTTTTTTTTTCTTCTGTTGGTCATAGTGTGTTCTTGCCTTTCACGCTGTCATTTCTCTTGGTATCCTTTTGAAACTCCATGCTAGTAAAGAAATTATTGTCAGGTTGGAGATTTTTAACATTCTTATCGAAATGGTTTTGTTGTACATTAATTGTCTCGGAGAAGTCGGTGGTTGCTGTTGTCTGTTGAACTGTATATTTCTAAAAGTAGTCCGGTGTTGGTGGTGTACTGTCTAATGTCTGTTGAACTGTATATTTCTCAAAGGAGTCCGGTGTTGGTGGTTTTCTGTTGTCTATTGAACTGTATATTTCTCAAAGTAGTCCGGTGTTGGTGGTGTACTGTCCAATGTCTGTTGAACTGTATATTTCTCAAAGGAGTCCGGTGTTGGTGGTTTACTGTTGTCTGTTGAACTGTATATTTCTCAAAGGAGTCCGGTGTTGGTGGTTTACTGTTGTCTGTTGAAATGTATATTTCTCAAAGGAGTCCGGTGTTGGTGATTTACTGTTGTCTGTTGAACTGTATATTTCTCAAAGGAGTCCGGTGTTGGTGGTTTTCTGTTGTCTATTGAACTATATATTTCTCAAAGTAGTCCGGTGTTGGTGGTGTACTGTCCAATGTCTGTTGAACTGTATATTTCTCAAACGAGTCCGGTGTTGGTGGTTTACTGTTGTCTGTTGAACTGTATATTTCTCAAAGGAGTCCGGTTTTGGTAGTTTACTGTTGTCTGTTGAACTGTATTTTTCTCAAAGGAGTCCGGTGTTGGTGGTTTACTGTTGTCTGTTGAAATGTATATTTCTCAAAGGAGTCCGGTGTTGGTGGTTTACTGTTGTCTGTTGAACTGTATATTTCTCAAAGGTGTCTGGTGTTGATGGTTTACTGTTGTCTGTTGAACTGTATATTTCTCAAAGGAGTCCGGTGTTGGTGGTTTACTGTTGTCTGTTGAACTGTATATTTCTCAAAGGAGTCCGGTTTTGGTAGTTTACTGTTGTCTGTTGAACTGTATATTTCTCAAAGGAGTCCGGTGTTGGTGGTTTACTGTTGTCTGTTGAACTGTATATTTCTCAAAGGAGTCCGGTGTTGGTGGTGTTCTGTCCAATGTCTGTTGAACTGTATATTTCTCAAAGGAGTCCGGTGTTGGTGGTTTACTGTTTTCTGTTGAACTATATATTTCTCAAAGGAGTCTGGTTTTGGTGGTTTACTGCTGTCTGTTGAACTGTATATTTCTCAAAGGAGTCCGGTGTTGGTGGTGTTCTGTCCAATGTCTGTTGAACTGTATATTTCTCAAAGGAGTCCGGTGTTGGTGGTTTACTGTTGTCTGTTGATCTGTATATTTCTCAAAGGAGTCCGGTGTTGGTGGTGTACTGTCTAATGTCTGTTGAACTGTATATTTCTCAAAGGAGTCCGGTTTTGATGGTTTGCTGTTGTCTGTTGAACTGTATATTTCTCAAAGGAGTCCGGTGTTGGTGGTTTACTGTTGTCTGCTGAACTGTATATTTCTCAAAGGAGTCCGGTGTTGGTGGTTTACTGTTGTCTGTTGAACTGTATATACTCAAAGGAGTCCGGTGTTGCTGGTGTACTGTCCAATGGCTGTTGAACTGTATATTTCTCAAAGGAGTCCGGTGTTGGTGGTGTACTGCCCAATTATTTTGCTTACTTCTGTAACAGTTATACTTTTACGATAATTCATATGTAAACATAAATGTCTTTATTGTGTTATTGGGTAACTGTCTCGTTGATCATTATTCTTACATTCTTCTCCATTTAAGACATTTAGGACTGCATTGATTTTTTAAAAGTTTAAAGAAAAACAAAATTAATAGAAGGGAATGTTGCCAGCACCCGAAGACATAATGAAAAGTATTTATAGGCTTTGATTCTGATTTTTACAATTAAAGCCCTTATGAGTCTTGGTGGACAAATTATCAGGACATCATAGTCGAAGACATTATACTGTAACATTTACTTGCTAGTATTACTTCTTAAAGCTCATTTTTTTCTGTAGAAAAAATAGTTTCAGATATTTTGCAGAAAGTAAAAAGATTATAGATTGTCGAAAGATCGAACAGTCAGGGTCAGGATCCTGTTATTCACTGGTTGTCGTTGGTTTCTTCTGCATAAGATACAAAATCTACTTATCTTAATTTTGTTCTTCATTCGTTCAAAAGTAAATTTGTGATGTTGTGTTTCAAATTTCGAATGATATTCAAATTATGCTCGAGTACAAGGGATAAGTTATATATATAAATGTTACTAAAATTAAAAGAATCAGGACTAATTTTTAATACTGTGTTACATCAAAAATATCCCTAATCTTAAACAGCTATTTCCCTTACTGTAGCAAATGAATGATTGGATAATAATTGTATGCCAGAATATCAATTTTAACCAGAAGATAAAAAAAAATATTTCCCTGCTGTCAACTTGTGTTCACTTGCAAATTCTACACTATAAAATTAAAGTTCAATAAAATTCGAGGTTTTTAGGATTCCGATACTCTTAATTAGCAAGTATTTATAGAAACAATATTGTTTAAATGAAAGCCAGTCCCTGCAAACATTGAAACTCAGTTTTCCTTACCAATGTAAAAATAAAAATTCTTATCTGTGATAATGTACTTTTAAATAAACATAATAATCGCGAAATGTCTGTTGCCTACATCGTAGTTCAAATTATTGTAATGAAACAAAAAATAAAAGTACTTTTCGGAAGTTATCGGCATTACATAATCTTTGGAAAAAATAGGATAGTATGATTTATTTTACGGTATAAACTGTTTGTGGAAATGTAAATTATGACAGTTTTACGCCAAACAAATGATTGGGATGTTTTGATTAAATTACAGCGTTTTTCATTGCTATGATCCAAACAGTATACAAATACTAGTATTATTTTATTTCTGTATATAAAAATTCTGTTTTGCTTTTGGTTTTGATTTCCAGAGTTTGCTTTTGTTGCTCTATTTTATTCATTAAAATTAACGAAGTTTGTCAACGTTGATTTTTTTTTATGTTATTATGTGTGTGCGTATGTGTGTATATGAGAAGGGTATATATCATTTTCTTTCCTGGTCGAGTTTAAATCAGACTGGATTCATTTTAATTAAACTTTGTTTTGTTATTAAGTCCATTTGATTTTGATTCTCCACAATGCATCTGATTCTCAAACCGCTAATCGAGGAAGATGTAACTTTGTCCCGATGTTAGTGAACTAGAATCATAAAGATCCTCATACTTCATGTATTGTTACGTATATTTAACATATATATTAACATTCACGACAGAGACGAACGGGAATTTTGGGGAAACGACCCTGAAGTGAACAAGATTCGGGGAAAACGATTGTTACTAGATATTTTCAAAGATACCGGATGACAAATACAAAATTTAGTAAGAAACTAAGGTTAACACTTCAGGCAAAGTCAACAGTAGCTGAATTTGGCAATTTTTTTATTTCCCTTTTGGTCACATAGCTTCTAACTTTTCTGCGTATTTATACATGAACGTGACTTTCACATGTTAAAAGTTTTGAGCGTTCCTGATGAAGGTTAATCAAGAAAGCGCTTCTGACGCAAGAAAGTTATATAGTGTTATTTTCATGTACTAGCACTGGGTCGATACCACTGCTGGTGGACTGTAATGTTCCGAGGGTATCATCAGCTCAGTTCTCAGAATTTTAATCAGTGTTTTGTTACGGATATGACTTATAAAATACTTTTTATTAATTCCCCGTTGATAAATTAAGAAATCATTATCAAACTAATGTTCCAGGAAAAGTTGACCTTAGATAAATTTTGGTATTCTTTTTTGGATTCCTTTCGGTCATAAAGCTCCTCGCGTAAGCTTTGTAGGGGTGGGGGAGGGACTGAGCGTTCCTAGAGTAAAAAAAAATCAGAAATGCGCTTTGGAGGACCGAGATTATATCAAATTCTATTTTCATTTTCCAACTCTTCCCGGTAAGTTGATCATAGCTGAATTTGACTATATTCTTTTTTATTCCTTTTGGTAACATCGCTTATATATGCATTAATCTTTCGAATGCTTAGGTTTGATCGTTCTTGATGAAGTTAAATCGATTTGAACGCATGTATTTATAGTTGAAAGTATTATTTCCTTTTACTTGCACTGTGTCGGTACTACTAGTGATGTACTGTGAGACCCTGAGAGTATTATTAGCTCAGCACTCAGTGCTTTTGGTACTGACATGATTTATAACATACTTTAAGCCCCTCGCTCTAAATTTCATAGTATATACCTTTTCATAGACTAACCTAGACGTAAACAACAACAACATACTGAATTGTCTGAAAATCTACTTAGCAGTACTGGATCGACTGCAATCATAACATGCGAAAAGTACTAAACTTACAACAAGAAAAAAAATGATACTTACTTAAACTCTTAAATAGACCTAATGTATATAAATCATTGAATATCATTACACATATTTTAACGTTTTTTTACCTCAATATGTATGTTAACAAGAACAGAGTTCAACTGTTTGGAGTTACACGAGCCTTAAATTGTAAAAGCGTTCAGTAAACGCCAACTTTTATAGTGTGAAAGGTAGTAAGAATAATAAACATCAAAACAGTCAACAATGATCTATAAAATTACACGATCGTGAGGATATGCTCTGAGCTGTTGTTATTTAATTAAGTAATATTACATGTTGTGTTTTGTGTACTGTTGTTTGTCTTTTGGGCGTTTTTCCCTTTTTGTCATGGCATTGTCAGTTTGTTTTCGACTTATGAGTTTGAATATTCCTTTGGTATCTTTCGTCTCTCTTTGACAGAAGAAAATGCACATGTTTTATATACCTCCAGGTTGAAGCAATATTCCAGAACATGCATTATTTGTTAATACTTTTTAATTGGTCGCTGCTCACGAGGAAGTTGCTCAACTAAGGGTTCGTTATGACAAGGTATAAGTTATCTCTTTCAAAATGTTACGGGCAATTGAATCACTTGGTTGACTTTTACGGAATATCTGTGTCTCAAATGACCACGGGTAATTCTATTTGTCTTCATCATAACCCCAAAATACTTCCTTGTTCACAACGTTTAATAAAAAAACCACTTATTCTTGAATTTCTACATGTAAAGAGAATCATGGCAGGTGCCAGTAGTAAAGAAGACACTACGGACGCTTGAAGAAATGAGTTCAATCCCTGTTTTTCTTAATGTTTGTCTTGCTCCATTTTTTTTTCTTCTGTATATTGTTCTGTTAATTCTTTTTTTTTTCTTTTCGTTTAACCATGTTATCGCATGTTATGTCCTCCGATTGATATATTGGTATCCTTCTAATTGGTATCATCATGTTTTCTCTATTACACATGTTTATTAATCTGAAGTAAACCATTAGTTTAAACTAATAAATAATGATGTATAAAACTTCAAAAACAATCATGCCATGACACCAAGATGAAGTTACTGAGCTGTTAATAGAGAAGAGGACTAATTTTGTGGGAATATTAGTGTCGGATTTGATTACATCTAAAATAATTGTTTGCAAGATGAAATAAGTATCTGCAAGAAATAATTATAATTTCCAAATATGTTGACAGATTTGTAGCCAACGATATTTATTGGAAATATCAAAGAGATATAGGAGTTGCTACCGAAGATGCATCAAAAACTCACCAAAGATACCAGGCTTATACCCCAGACGAGCGTTTCGTCTACAAAAGACTCATCAGTGACGTTTGAATCAAAAAAATTGTAAGTACGAAGTTAAAGATCATTAAGGGACAAACATTCCGAAAGGTTTTGTCAAAAACAGCGTAAAAGGTAGATAAAGTAAGTACACATTAAACTGTCAAAAGTACACGTTTTAAGCTGTTTTTATTAATTGAAGTAATATTACAGAAGTACTTGCATATACATTATTCATAAAGGAATAAACAAATTACTGATGACAAATAATCGACAGAATGAAATATAAACACAGTGTAAGTGCACGTAAAATATCTTAAATGGAACAACATCGGAAATTAAAAAGAGAACTGAAAGGATATTAAAACTTCAAGTTTAATGTTTATATGAAGATGACCTGAAAGTTATTCCGTGTATTGACAAGGATTATAATGGCTTCCATATTAGCTTCACCCAAATAAACACCGTTCATTAAAAATTCTCGTGACATTGAATACAATTTAAACAATTTGCATTATCAAAAATTAAGAATGTCATTTAGATCCTAACGTGTCTACGTATTTATACATTCCTTGCTGTTAACAATGGCAAAGATTAACTCAAAAATCTTCAACCACAATCTTTACAATTTTGCAGTAATATCAATTTGTTTGTTGCTTTTCGCTACGGTTTACAATGCTACTCCCCATGCTCGATTGAAAGATCGACTGCATCATCTCATCTAACAGAGCTTTTTCTTCAAAAAATGGGGAACATAGATACAAATTTCTTTTTTTTCATGAAAAATTTGACTTTGTGAAGAACCTCACTGATTCCCTCAACAAATACACCGAAGATGACACCAGTTGAGTTTGGTGGATTAATATTTCAGCCGACAGTGGGAATTCAAATGAGCACTCATTGTGCACCACTGCTGGTCGACTATTTTAATACTTATAAAATAAGTATTAACAAAAATACTGAACTCCTTTATCAACCAAGAGAACGAATGGAAAACAAGTGTCATATTGCTGACTTTGAACACGCATTTTCCGAAGAAAATGGTAGGCTAGACCTGGTTTTATAACCAGCTAAACCTCCTACTCGTATGACAGTTGTTTAAAGTTCCGTCATATTGACAAATTTTGGGGAGCAACCTAGACAGATATAATACATTAACGTGACAAAATCAAGCAAAATTCATACAAAACCTACTCAAAGATATTTAATTTCAAGTATGCGTTCCAACAGAAATAGATACTAAAACATTATTTGTAAAATAAAGTGGCAAGAGGAACTTCTGTAAGGAGGAACAAATATACGTTGACAATGTAACTAAAACTGTAATATTGTATTTTCTTGTTCTGTTAAAGTCAGATTTGTCACAATTAAAACAATTTTATAATGAAAAAAATAAAGCGTCACTATTTCGTGTAACCAAAGAAGCCGACGCTTGAGAACCAAGAAATTTAAAACATATGAATTTTGTTAATTAAAAGAAGCCAATGCTTTGCGGCCAGCATTAGTGGAATTACAACCTGCATTGTACCGAGAAAACACTTACAGATGCGTAGGAGCCCAGTCTTCACCTTCTGTTTAAAGTAGATTAAGTTATTCTTTTATAATGTTAATTCTTGTGCATCTGGATAAGTACAAGATGAATGTTTCACAATAATTTATACAATTGTAGAGGAGTAAAGCAGAATTACACAGTATCATATGTTAATCCCTGAAGATTTCATTAAACGCAAATAATTTTCTCCTGAAATATAAGCATCAATAGGGACTTGAATGATTGGCATTCACGAACGAAAATATAAAACAAATGTATGGATTTTGATTAAATATGAAACGAAAGTTTGAAATTTGATTCCAGATTTATTATAATGTTGTTTTTTTTTCGTCTTCATTTGACGCTTACGGTAAATCATACATCATTTATATTGTTTTCAAGACAACGGTTAATACTAGATTTATTGAGAGAATAAATTCTTCTACTTGCAATAAAAAAGAACCATGTGGGCTAATCACATTACGTAGCATCGACTGTCTTGACAATTTGCAAAGTTTATATGGAGAAAACACTACGTAGTGTGAATGTCTGCCTAATCACCATTATTGTTGGGAAATAAACACATCGTAAGAAGGGACGAAAGGAACTTCACTTCCAAAAGCAAAACAATAGACTATGTAAAATCTTCCTTTTTTCGAAAAGGTTCCTTGTAAAACTGATTTATCTAAATCTAGAAAAAGACAATAACTGCTGTTGATAATAAATTTATGTAACGTCATTTCCATTCGGTAAATTTCCGCAGTATAATTATAGAATTCTTGATTATTTGAAGCAATCATATCATCAAGGGTACGGTACGGTTCGTTTTATCAAATTGATCAATTAGACAGATATTTACTGAGTTTGGCCATAAAATGAGTTTCATAAACAGTACAGGAACAAACCAGTCGATAAACGTAGATAAATGTTGTCAAGGAATCCATTCACTTCAATCATCCCAATACAGTTTCAGTAAGTTAATCTAGCATATTTACCTTTTTCGTTACAGAAGGCTTTAAATAAGTTACAGCTAAAAGATTTGGAATCAGATTTGTTTATAGGACCATTTAATTGAATAGAAAACTAGATTATTTTTCTTTTCAGCTTCATCTACTTCTTTATCATGTGGTTCATATACATGTATGTGTGTTTTATTATCTAACTAATGTTTTTTTTATATATATTGTAAAACAATGAATAAGTTACAGTACGAATTGGAATTCAATAGGATCCGGGATCCTCCTAATTTTAATTCCAATATAAACTAGAGGAAATATAATTTTCGATTTATACTAATTAAATCCGGGACACCAATATATACAAGTCAAAATTGAGATATCTAGATTGTTATAAGGGGCTCCTGAATTGTACTAGATAACCTCATCATAGATATCGGGCTTAATTTTTTGTACACCAGACACGCGTTTCGTCTTTCAAAGACTTACCAGTGACGCTCAAATAAAAGAAAAATTAAAAAGGACACATAAAATTCGAACTTGAAGACTTTTTGACTTTTGTAGTGAAGGTGCTTAAATATATGAAGGAAAAAACATTTTCCCCAAAACAACTACAGGAAATTAAATAACTTTTGGAAAAAAGAACACTGAAATTTGCTTAAAACATCCTTTGCAAAGAAATATTATCCAAAGTTTACTTCCATGCAACCTCTTGAACTTAACGTGATGAATGATTCCAAATAATTATCCAGAAGATGACCTGAATCTGTTTCCCTGTACAAAGTTCCATCTACCACTTAAATATTGCAAACGCAATTTTCACATATTCAAGCTCTTGAAAGTACGTCAGTTGGTTTATGTCTACAAATGTGCAGGAAAATGTAATACAATATGTAGTTCGCATTGTAAAGCTTAAATGTTTGATCAACAAAATGAGATTAACAAAATATTAGCATATGTTACCACCCAACCATTTGAAAAGAATTTCAAGGAAATGTATGTATGTATCTTGCCAGATTTTTATTGTAATAAAAGTATTTATGGTTTTTTAAGCATATATTTTGGTTTTCCAACTTGTCAAGTGCAATCAGTAAAAAATATAAATGATAAAACAAATTCAGTACATTTCAAAATCAATAGGTTTTATTATTATCCTTGATCCTACCAAAAATTTAGTACAAGCCAGACTTCTTCTTATACAAAGCTGCATATCCCAATTTCTACTAGACTAAGTATACATTAGAGTTATGGTTTGTACTGGATTTTAATTAGTATAAATCAGAATAATATAATTTATACTAGTATATATTGGATCTACAAAGTGTATCAGAAGGATCCTGGGTAGTACTAAATTTCATTTTTTACTGAAAGAAGTACACAAATAAAAATTGTTGCATTTGGGATTTTGTTGGTTTATGTTATCCTAGAATTGTATTTAACGCGTATGGTGCTGTTTTCAGATGAACCTTTTATGAAACTGGTGCTCACAGAGAAAATCATTCGGTGAGAAACGGACGAACTTATACACATCTTATTGGAATCTATTAGGCTACAGTAATCACACAGACTGGTGTAGACTAGTTTTTAGTTTATCTGGCTACTGAGGTCTCATATCAGATTTGCAACAATATTTCAATGCATAATTTTCTAACTAACAATAATTATTAATTATCAGGGATCACCACGACCTATTGTAACGTGGCGTGCGCCACGCTTGAATTTACCTCCGCCACCTTTGATTTTCATGCGCCACGCTTAATTTGTTGTTCGCCACGCTTCAAAATATACATTGTACTTAAATACTGATACTTCTAGCGCCATTAAAAACGTTAATGACAAGTTTACGAACCCAAGATAATCAACAGTCACAATAGCTGTCATGATTTGATTTTACAGGTAATCTGCTTATCCGATGGGTCATTGTTGATCATCAAAATTAATGCTTACAAATTGCATCGATCAGTCGGCATTTGTCATTTCGACATATGACCACAAAATTTCCTCTTGTATCGTGACTGTTTTTTAAGATTAACATAAATAAATACATAATAGATCAAATTCCGAATTTAAAAGTTCTTATTCCCACCGTTTGTCCTTATTATCTATGATTCATGTTATATTTCATACCTATTCTATAATTATAACTTACATGCATCTTATCTGGTGCATCTGCTTGTTCTGTTTATTCATATGGAGGGTTTCTTATCGTCGAGTTACAAGTTGCGAGTTGAAAAGGCCGAGTTGCAAGTTAAGAAAGTCGAGTTGCGAGTTACGAAAATCGAGTTGCGAGTTACGAAAGTCGAGTTGCGATTTACGATGTTCTAGTTGCGAGTTACGAAGGTCGAGTTGCGAGTTACAACAATATTATGTTTCTCTTATTTCTTCAGAATTATATATATAAACGGTCGAATATATAAATGGTCGTGTCGTCTGATTTTTGAAACAGAATTTTCAGGTTTACTTCGCATTTAATAAACAAAGCATACATGTACCCGATCTTAGTTATACACTTCACGAGGAAAGGTCCCGGTATTTTGATTGAAGAATTTGAAAGAGTTATGTGATACTTATTTATAAGAGTCTATATGTTGCAAAGTCCCTTACGCTTAAATTTCTTTCATGAGAGCGACATTGTTCATTTTCTAAAATAAAACAGGATATACTGTAGATATAATAGATATAAGAAGATGTGGTATGAGTGCCTATGAGACAACTCTCCATCCAAGTCACAATTTGTAAAAGTAAACCATTATAGGTCAAAGTACGGCCTTCAACACGGAGCCTTGGCTCACACCGAACAGCAAGCTATAAAGGGCCCCAAAAATTACTAGTGTAAAACCATTCAAACAGGAAAACCAACCTGTCTAATCTATATAAAAAACGAGAAACGAGAAACAGTAAAGAACCACATCAACAAACGACAACCACTGACCATCAGGTTCCTGACTTAGGACAGGTGCAAACAAATGCAGCGGGTTTAAACGTTTTAATAGGCTCTTCACCTACCTGATAAGACAAATTGTAAAACCGTACTGAACAAATCAAGCATAAGAAAATAAATCATGTAGACAAATGAAATATACTTGCAAAAAGTAAAATCATAAAAATATTGAACTGAGGAAAATTCAAAAAGGAAGTCCCTAATCAAATGGCAAAATCAAAAGCTCAAACACATGCAAATTATCGACATCTCACAGAATATGGCACTGTGTTAGGCCTAAAGTAAATTGTCAAAGGTACCAGCCATATAATATTTTCTACACCAGACGCGCGTTTCGTCTATACAAGACTTATCAGTGACCGTCACTCACGCTTGAATAAAGGATATGCATTAGCTTACCAAGTGCTTACTCTTCGTCTTTCGCAAAGGTCACAGATACTATAAGTATTCAGTCAATTATATGTTGGTGTATGGAATGGTTGTAAGGTGTACATGTCTGTCTGGCAGTAATCATGTAATCTTGACCTCATTTTCATGGTTCACTGGTCAATGATATTTTTCTCGTGTTTGTTCTGTTTTTCAGATACTATAAGAAATAGGTTAACTATATTTGGTTGATTAAATGATTGTAAGGTGTATATATATATGTCTGGCATGTTTCATCTGACCTTGACCATATTTTCATGGTTCATTGGTCAATGTTGAATTTCTCTGAATTGTTCTGTTTTACAACTACTTTTCAAATAACTAACAACTCTTTAAAACTGCACTTTCTTCATATTGATGTAAAAATGTTTTGACGTTTTATACTGATTAAATAAAGTTTGAATTGTCTAATTCAAACTTTATTTAATCAATTTCCCATCTACTGCACAATGAGTTTTGTGTCCAAAAAAGGTTAAAAGTGTTATATTTGTCAGCATGTTATTCCTAAATTAACTTGATTGATTTGGGTATGATTAACCCGTTTTTTAGAAAGAAGTTACATATTCCAAAACTGCGTCTTTTGTCTCTTTTTCAAAAGTATCTTTGACAGCTACATGTATAGAATAAAGAATGGAAACGGGAAATGTGTCAAAGAGACATCAACCCAATCAAAATATACCCCCCCCCCCCCCCCCCCCCATTTTCAGCTCTAGCCAATGTAGACATATATAACTTGAACGTCCACAAATTTGAGTGTCACTGCCAAAGAATAAATTTTGGGGTCCCTAACAAATATTGCCTCTGCAGCTGCCACAAAGAGCCCACTCTTAACGAAATCTGCAGAAGGGGTCTATTACATATATGTACTATAGTTTAGTTGCTATCTCCCTTTACGTTTAATATGAAGGTGCTAGCTATGAAATTTAATAACAATTAAACTACAAGCCATCCGCTGTATTTTAAAAGGCTATCTACATCTCTTCAGAAAATAACCATACTTTGCGTAGTGAATATGTAAGCAATCCATTCATTTTTTTACACGAGATTCAGATGAAGTCCAAACAGCAAAAAGAATCAACAATACTGTATACAATTCTACAAGCAATCATCATTCAAAATTGTTTTAGAGGTACACCGAAAAATTAAAACAGTTTTCCCTATGTTCACGCAACTCGACTTTCGTAACTGGCAACTCGACTTTTGTAACTTGCAACTCGACCTTCGTAACTCGCAACTTGACTTTTGTAACTCGCAACTCGACTTTTGTAACTCGCAACTCTACTTTTGAAACTCGCAACTCGTCTTTTGAAACTCGCAACTCGACTTTTGTAACTCGCAACTCGACTTTCGTAGCTCGCAACACGACTTTCGTAATTCGCAACTCGACTTTCGTAACTTTTGTAACTCGCAACTCGATACTCGACAACAAGTGAATCTCATTCATGTGTGGTTTTACTTAATATGATTCATCGGCATGTACTTTGCGTTATCTGGACGCTGATCCAAATTTGGGTATAGATATTTTTATTTATAATTTCAGCACTTAGGTACAATAATAAATATTCTCAGCACTTAGGTACAATAATAAATATTCTCAGCACTTAGGTATGATAATAAATATTTCAGCACTTATATATAATTAGGTATGTTCAAGTCATATGAAACGATTTTCTTGTAATTTTGATGTTATCAAAATTATTGAACCAATGCATGCAAATATACTAAACTAAGTCCTGTATGCACTTTTTCTATATTAATTACGAATCTATAACGTATTATCGACAAATAATATTTCATTTGGTGATTGTTGATCGCAAGCTAATTAACTTTTGAGTTTACCGAATCGTGACATTGATAAGCAATCAACACAGAGCAAGTAGAGCACATATATTGTCAAATAAGTGAATTTTTAATTTTCCATGCGTTCCCATTTGTTAATTAAACCTTTCCTTAACAGTTGGTAAATGATTTGTCGCTTTTCCCCTCGCACTTGCGCTGTGCGGTTGCCGAAGTTCCAACGCGAGGTCTCGTAGAAGTCACTGCATACTGGAAAACATCGGCGAATTAGTGTAAGGGAAGACAATAATTCAATAGCAGTACATTTATGAAGTTTTTGATAATATAAAAGATTTTCGTTTACAAGAAAGTTTACGTACACTTGTTTTATAGTAAAACTCAGCAATTCACACTACAAAAATCTAAAAGTCTGAAAATACCAGTTTTTGTCTTAATTTGCATGAACTTTTACTCGACATTCTCCAAAAGTATGACTTGTGTCTTAATTTTTCTTGACAAATTCTCATTTATATTAAATTTGTATGAAATTTACTCGACATATTCTCGACATTCTGAATATGGTCTTAAATTTTCTTGACAAATTCTTGACATTTGAATACTGTCTTGAAATTTCTCGACATATTCTCGACATTCTTATTTTTTCTCAGTATGGCTTGACATATTCTGAACATTTTGAATCGTGTCTTAAATTCACTTGACAGTTCTGAGTTTTGCAAATCATGACCAATATTCATGATATAACTTTAATCTTTATTTCTCTTTATATGATATACTGTTGTTGCAAGTTACACTTCTTTACAACAAAAATAAAAGTCGGGCATGTAAAATAATTGAAAATTTGGGTATATAAATATTTTTACAAATGCAAATATGGCTATGAAATCTAAAGTATAAAATAATTCAAATGTAGTTGTATTGATATAAAACAATTTCAATGTGGGTTTTTAAATAATTACAAATTTTGATTCCTAAATCTTATAAATTAAATGATTCAAACCAATCATACTGTAGACATATTTCATTCTACATTCATAATATTCAATGTTGATATGGAAAATAATTATTATACCAAAATGTGGTTTATATAAATAGCAAATTATGATGATATACAAATCATTCATTTAACAGAAGAAAAATTTGTGTAATGTCATCTGTTGGAATATATTAAGTATTACACATGGACAGGATGTTCCCCATAAAATTAAGGTATTCCACACCCCAGAGTACACGCAACTGTCAAATAGAAGTTATTGCTTTACCTGTAATCAGCCATACAACTTATCAGTTGACCGACCATGCCACTACAATTTAAAAAGTTTGTTGATAGATGAAATTGAAAATCATCATTTTGATGAAAAAAAATTGAATTGAAATGGATTTTCTTCATCAAAATTATGAAGTTAATTATTTTAACATAAAAACAAATTGAATAATTCCCAAAGATTAAAAGAAAATTATTATCTACTCCAGGAATAATAAAAAAAATGTATTTATAAAGGGTCCCATCAATGATTTCTATAGAAATGGTTCTCAAACAGACATGCATAATATAGATCTAAACATTTTTTTCTTTTCAGGAAGGAGTTTTTTTTTTATTATTTATTAATATTTATTTTTGATAAAAAATTATAAAATTCAACACTCAAATTTGAATAAAAAATGTTTTTGGGTTGTTCTAAAAAATGAATAAGGCTTTTGAATCAAGATGGGAACAAATTCTTTGACCTAAACGAACCCAAAAGATGAATTGTGGGGTCCAAAAGAGATATAAGACACCTATTTTAGTAAAGCAAATTTGACTGGCAGTTTTGCGAACGGCAAAAATCTAAATGCTGTTTGTCAATACCTTCTACTTATACTCCAAGTGAAAACAATTACTTAAATGTTTAATAAAAATAAATCAAAATTAAACTACATGGGGATTATTCAGGTTATTATAACTTAGTTGCACCAAAAGGGTGTATATATACCAAATTAATCCTTGATTCTTCAAAGTTTAGTTTAGCCATAATAAAAAGGAGTATATAACAGCAATAGAATGTCATAAACAGTGCAGAATAAGTCTGTTCACATTTCAGGCGAAATTTATACTGTTGAGGTAGTGTCAAGACATATTTAAGACTGTCAAGAATGTGTCGAGACATATTCAGACATTATTTAGAATGTCAAGAATATGTCGAGACATATTCAGACATTATCAAGAATGTCAAGAATATGTCAAGACAGATCGAGACAAATTTAAGACAGTCAAGAATTGGTCGAGACTAATCCAGACTCTTATCAGATGATACAGGAAGTGTCGAGAAATTTTAAGACAATGTTCATACTGTCAAGACACTTGTCAAGAAAAATCAAGAACCTTATTAGACAAATTCATACTATATCAAGAATTTTTAAAAATTATTCAGACAAATTAAGAATGTCGAGTAAAAATTCATGCAAATTCAGACAAAAACTGGTCTTCTCAGACTTTTTGACTTTTGTAGTGTCAAGTACCTAAAACATGTTCAGCTTTTTTTTTAATTTGAAGTTTTATATGACTTTAATATATATTTCATCACGTAGATATATTAATTTTACCACGTACAACGTTAACATTGTCGGTAACTCTGCAAAATGTTGATTTCTTCTTTTGAAAACTTTCAACAAAAATATTGTGTCGTAAGATCCAACTAAAGGATATCTCTAAGCAATAACAAGTTCTCTTTATTCAAAAAATTATCGTCTTCTCGAACATCCAGGCCAACTTTTGCCCTATAATGAAATGTTCTCATTGAATGTTTGAAAAACGTAGCTGTTTTCTCATAAACATAAATGATGCCCTGTTTAAAGAGATCTGACAGCACTATTATAATTCATATTTGTTAAAAGTTTATGAATAAGAGAAATCTACATTTTTGCTGAGTTTCCGGCGTTATCGATTGAACACGGTGAATCGGCATAGATTCATAACAACCGAGACAACGGTTATTAGCTAAACACACATTATCTTGTACTTTTCTTTTTAGAATGTTAAGCTCTATCAAAGCTTTTCCGACGGCAAATTAAGAATATTGCTTTGCTCACGCTAAAATTGGCATATGTGGCGGTGTTTTCTTCAACTTTCTATTCCGATTTGATATACTATATGGTGTAAACAGAAGTTAAAGAGTAAACAAAACACGCTTTTCTTTTCAAAGGAAAATGAATTTGCATTGCTCAATCGTTAGATCCACAGCATAATACATTGTTTTATTTTTATTTATGACTTGTATGTGCCTGACTATTAGTATTACTTGTTGAGTTCATTACTAATATTCCATTTGTACATGGCATACGTTTCTGTTACAGACGACCTTGCTGAATTCTTTGTGGGTGTTACAGATTTGTCGCGTTTCATTTGTACACGTAAGGGTTGTTCTGTCATTGATCATATAACTGAAGTGGCATTACTGGCAAAAACAGGGAAGGCTTCTGCTTGGCTCAGTCCCCTTTCTGACTCTTCTTACTGAATGTTACTTCAAAGTACCTTTAAAAGGTATGATTTTGTTTATTGGAAGAATATGGTCAATGTTATCATTTTCAATGTGGATTATTATTGTTCGTCTTTAATAATTACACTTCTCAAAAGTCATGTTTGGTTAGTCCAAGATGGATTCGTAATAATCCTTTGACTTCTTTGTATGATTGATTATCACTTCTCCAGTTTTAGAATGAATTTCATAACAGTGTGGAAATGGACACCTGATATTTAAATGATATCGTGTCGGTCATTGGCTGTCGACAACAAACACTTCACGCAATTACAGTATGTCAGGGGCCTCTCAATGTGGATATACATAATTACTATTTTACACATGTCCATTCATAAAATAATTTTTTTTGCATGAAAGTTTATAGGAATTTGTTTTGAATATATTTATATACTCACAGCAAAGAGTTTCTTTTGAAAGAATGAGTATATTCAGAGGTGATATCTTCAAGTAATCGAGAGAGAAAAAGTAAGAAAATTCTTTTCTGGCAATAAGTGAAAAATTAAATAGTGTGTCAGTTAAAGACAAGTAGTTCATCATGCATTGCAAATCATTCAGTGGATTGGTCAATCGCCAAAATAGAAAAAAAGCTTTATTTGTAAACAAACACTAATACATGCATTGACGGGGGCATAAGTATGCTAAATAATACATGTCCGTATAAGGAATTGTGCCCGACCTGTTAAATGCAGCTGTTCTGTTGATTTGAAAAACGAATGGACGGATCACAGCGATTTAATTTAGAATTGTACATAATTTTATTTAAATGTGTGAATCAGTATCTATCCATGAATTAAATATGTTCACAATACCTTTTATACTAGAATAATCAAACAAGTGCACCCAGTTTAAAGGTTATTATTACACTGTTATTGTTATGTTGACATAATAACCTGTACATTATCTCGTGTTACAGTTGACCAGTTTAGTCTTGTGCACATGATTTATCATTCCAAAACAGATGTATTGTGAACATATCACTAAATTCATGGATATATTGAAATATAGAAACCGAAAAAGAAGTGAGTACAATTTCAAATTGTAACTGGGCGACCATTCCTGATTCAGTTAAAATAAGGGAGGGGTGGCTATACAAGAGGCTTTTGAAATCAGCATGAATAAAATTGCAAATAAACGTTTATGCAGAATTTTCTCAAATATGCGTCCTCAAATAACAAAAAAAAAATAGTTGAGTAAGACCAAATTCATAGAAATTACCTGCTTAATTTGTAGTAAAATAATATAGACCCCATAACTTTTGTTATACGTGTTCATTCATTCATTCATTCATTCATATGCTTCTTGATATTTTCACGAGTTATTTTTTCTTAGAACTATATTTAAATGCTCACGAAAATCTGATCGTGGAGTCTTCGATGGGAATTCAAATTTGTTCCGTGCTAAAAATTATGCAGCCCAGAGGACTAAAATGGTTTGTTTATGAAAGTCCGGGGTTCTTATTACCAACAAAAATAAACTTACATTGTAGTATGAAAGTTGATCGTAGATTACTCTACATCAACTCGTACGAATAAATGTTTTCTTATTTTTTTAAGGAGCCACAGAACGTTTGTGTAAGAAAAAACATCTTTTTTCTCAATTACTTGGTGATATCACCTCTGAATATACTCATTCTGTCAAAGAAAACTTTTTGTTGTGAGTATATAAATATATTCAAAACAAATTCCTATAAACTTTCATGCAAAAACTTTTATTTTATGAATGAACATGTGTAAAAATAGTAATTATGTACATGTATATTCCTATTGACAGGCCCCTGACATACTGTAATTGTGTGAAGTCTTTGTTGTCGACAGCCAATAATACACACGATAACATTTAATTACCATGTGACCATGTCCACGCTGTTATGAAATTCATTCTAAACTGCTCTTGAAAATTGTGATTTTAAAGTCAGCCTTCGCCATTGAATATCTTTTCCCATGTCTTGATCCATAGTAGGTTCGTTCTGTTGTTACTCCTTAATATTAAGGACTTGTGCTTGTTTACATTAAGGCAGGTTTATATTTGTACTGCGATGTGCATCAAACATTCGATATGACTAAATCTCCATTTTTAAATTTTGATTCTCAGTCAAAAAAAAGTCAAATAGACACCAAACTGTCAATTAAAAATTATAATTGGGAGAAAATCTGACAATACCAGAGTAAAAATCGAAAAACGACGAAAAAAAACCAAGATAGTAGCAAAAACGACTGAGCAACCCAATCCAACCAACAAACCGGGGGTTTTCTCGGGTTTTCATGAAGGGTAGGCAGATTTTTCTTCAGAAAGAGTTGTAAATTAATTCCAGGAAATCCTACTTGACATGTACGGCTTCGTTAACAATTTAACCATTAGAGATTAACTATCGTTGCAAGCTTGTGCATCAAATCGGCTACTAGCATTTCGATCGATATGAAGCATGACTTTGTGAAGATTTCTGCAAAATCTGTTGTCAATATCATCTTTTTTTGTCAGAGATTTTAACAAATTCTTACTCAAATAAGTGGACAGCTAAAATTTTAATTCTTTCGGGTGAATTTCAATAAAAAGATAACTTTTTGATTACAGTTTTCCAGTTTTTATATGATTTTTACTTTACTAGATACAAAGTTATTAGATTCCATCATTGTATGGATTCCACCGGGGTTTTTTTCCCCAAAAAATTCTGTTAAACTAGCTAGACATACGTATGTAACAACGTATTTGATTTCAACGAAAGAAATCTCTGTATTACTGAAAAATTATTACACCAGGGTTTTCGATATCACAAACTAGTCAAAACATTTACTAAATTTTATCATCGGTACAAGGACATCATTCGTAAATATAAATCAACATGCAGACATTTTATACGTTCAGGTATTTCACATCCAATATTTTATGGTAATATTCTTTACAAAGCACAAAAATGTCGTCATTCACCTCAAAAGCTAACCAAACATTTAAACAGACTTATTCGGAAAGGATATAGTTACGATACTGTATTAATATTGATTCACTCATATGTGTCTTTGCATCGGAAATAAACACATTTATTCTAAAACCAGTTGTTGGCATGATACGGGTTATGTTCTTTTCATATATTTAATGATGGTATGATACTAAACCCCTAACGGGAGGGATTGTCCTTGATTTTCATATGATGAAGACATAATCTTTCAATCAGTTTAATTGAGGTTTGGAGCTGGCATGTCAGTAACTGCTAGTAGTCCTTTGTTCATTTATGTATCATTGTCATTTTGCTTAGGTTTCTTTTGTTACCTATTCTGACATCGGACTCGGACTTCTTTTAAACTGAGTTTTACTGTGCGTATTGCTATGTGTATCTTTTTTCTACATTGACGAGAGGTATAGGGGGAGGGTTGAGATCTCACAAAACATGTTTAACCCCGCCGCATTTTTGCGCCTGTCTCAAGTCAGGAGCCTCTGGCCTTTGTTAGTCTTGTATGTTTTTTAATTTTAGTTCATTTATATGTTTTGGAGTTTAGTGTGACGTCCATTTTCACTGAACTCGCACACAATTTTATTTAGGGGCCAGCTGAGGACCACCTCCGAATGCGGGATTTTCTCGCTGCATTGAAGACCCATTGGTGGCCTTCGGCTGTTGTCTGCTCTTTGGTCGGGTTGTTGTCTCTTTGACATATTCCCAATTTCCATTCTCAATTTTAACGCATGCTTGTCTTCCAACTGTGATGAAAATTTGTTTATAGTATCAAAGTCTATTTCCACTCCTTCACAGTATTCACGTAGGCAGTGTGATAAATAAAGCTTGTTTTCACTTACTTCATTCTTTGTCTTTAATTTGACAAACTTTAAAAACTTTTTTCTGCTCGTTGGATTTCTTTAAGTTTTTCATAACAGTCCAGGTACGAGTTGATGAATATACTTATTTTGTTGTTTCTATTTACAACTGGTTTGTTTGACATGTTCATTTAAACGTGTTCTTGTTTGAAAAGGTCATCACTAAATTTCTTTGATTCTTCATCGATGCCATCTTTTCTTTTTTTTTGTTCCAATACTGTACAAGATAGTATCAAATTGTAAGCTGCTTCCCATTCTTATACACATCTTGCTTTATTTCTATTGTTTGCGTTTCTAGATGAATTATCTTCGTAATATAAAGATTCCTTGTATTGCTTTATAAAAATAAGAAGATTGGTAAGCATAATTATAAGACAACTATGCGCCAGAGTCTAAATGACGTAGATGTAAGCAACTATAGGCCATCATACGGCCTTCAACAATAGGTAAAATGTTTCAATTAAGGCTTTCGTATCTTTCTTCAATGTGACGGACAAGTCATCAACAATCGTTGATCCTCGCCTGATCATCCTTTTTATTTAAAACATCTGAATTCTGTGTTAAAGCCTTCTCAATGAGTCTCCATACTTGGTTGTCGATTTTAAAGTTTAGCCTTAGCTCTGTTGGTTGCTTTTATGTTAAACTATGGCATACGGGATACTGTAAAATGGTTTAAATTGAATAGTTTACAAGATTTTTGTCTTCCAACTTTATACTTGTTTGGCTTTCTAACTATTTTGATCTGAGCGTCACTGGTGAGTCTTATGTAGACGAATCGCGCGTCTGACATATCAAATTATAAGCCTGGTACCTTTGATAATTATTTACATCCTGGGATTACATTATCTTTTATAATAAAATCACTGGCTATTTGTTTTCCTTTTTGCTTTTTTGTTTTCTGTCTCTACTTTTTCCAGCTTTCGTCTTTTCTTACAAGCTGACATTTGTTTTATGTTTAGCAAGTCTACTTTTCTATTTCTCTTCTGTTTATTGACCATACGGCATTCAACAACGTACAAAATCGTACCGTGTAGTAAGCTATAAAAGGCCCCGGCAAACCCATTGTAAAACGATTTAAAAAATAAAACCATGACGTTATAAATTCATTCGAAGAGTTTTTCTGGACTTACCTTCTCCGGGAACGTTAAAGCCAAAGAAATATGAAAGCCAATGATGTATAAGAAATTGAATGCGTGAGAAGCTAGATATATGATATAATTTTTGTTTCAAATAATTTGGATTCAATTTAATTCTTTCTCTGTACACTGTCATGTATTATATTGGTTAATTTAGTTTTCTTGAAATGCAAGTGTTACATGCAGGAATTTTCTGGAGTTTATCTGTTGGCTTGACGCTGGTTCTATTCTTGTAGCATTGGCTGTTATTTTTCAGAAATAAAGGATTATTAAAGCAAGAATATACTTTTAACAATCATATGCCATCATTTAATAAAAGAAAAAAAGAAATTAGAAAAAAGAATAATACAGTACATTGCCCGCCCGTTATGGAAACATATTGCACTTATTCTGGGGAAAACATTTTCATTTGACGTCATGTAACAGCATCTATGTCAACAACACATTATTACGTCTTAATTTACCGCGACATCGGGCAAGCTTAAGTTTCATGATGATAAATAGCAATAAAACCAAAAAAAAAAAAGGCTTTCTTATATCCATTTAAGCAATTCAGATAATTGGCAATGTGAGTGACTTTATTTAATTTTGAGGTTTATTTTTTAAATATAGGCCAATATATATTATAATGAATGTCGCAGTTCTATGTCGACTTAAATACATTTTTTTCTATATTTTGCAGTTAATTTTGGACGAACTTCGAGCTTTTATCAATAGTTAAACTTTCGGTATCATTCAAAATTTATTTAATACGTTGTACCAAACAAAAAATCCTAAAACATAACAGCAGTATAATTCCTAATGAATGTTCAATATAGCCTTTGGAATTTCCTGTCTGTCAATATTCGAGCTTTGAATTAAATAAAACTTCGTTGACTATTATCCTAGATTGATAACACTAATCCTTCCAGCAAGTTCATTCAATTTTACATGGATTTATAACGAAAGATTTATTGCTATGTCGAATACAAAACAACACATTTTGCACTTAGTAATTGCATTAGGCAATCCATGTATTAAATACCTAATTAAAGAACATCGGGTTTGTGACAGGTTATTATAAAATAAAGAAAAGGTTTTGGAGTTTTTGTACTAGTCTTGAAATGCTTTGCAACATGTCTTATTGTGATGAATATAAATTTAAAGCTTAGGGTAAAAACTTGTATACTTTTATGACAAAAAGCTAATTTTATCATGAAGAGTCAACATTTACTCCTTTCCAATTGAAAATAAAGGAAAAAGTAATTCTGTTTCATCTGAAAGGTTTAAAAAATCTTCAATTTTCACTCAAATGTTTTTATTAAGTAATAAATACGTCTGATTGTATTAAATAGTATCTGCATGTAAGCTACAATATATGAAAAAATGTTATTCAAGTTATGCTTGTTATAATTTCTATGCGCAAATGTCTTCCATTTACCAATAACAATTATATATTGTACAATGCGTCATTTATATCAAAGGTTGGTTTTATAGTGATAGTTGTACATTTAATTAAGTAAACATTATCTACTGAGTGTGGAATCGCACAACGTTTGTTTCATGCATAAAAGGAGACGCTAAAATCCTGTTGTCGCACCAAGTCTAGCCCTTTTTTAAGATTCCCTCAGTTTTTGTTTTTTACCTTTGTATGTATCTTCTTAATAGATATATGAGATTGGGTCAACTATTGTTGTCTATTATGTACTTGTATACATTTTGATATAGTCCTTTCCACAAATTCATAGCTTATAGAGGTATAGTAGAACACCAATTAAGAAACTGAGACAAAGTAACGATCAACTAAGTCATGATGATGTCCAAAGAACTGAAATTTTAATCGTTCTTTTTTTATAACTTACTACAGCATTTTTTAGTTACAATGTTATAGAATACTCTGGTAGATCATTCGTCATAACTAGAACTAGCTCTTTGTAAGCATTTTTATTGTCCACTTGTCGTTACTACAATCCCGCCCTCTTTTCCTCGATTGTGACATTTCTGAATACGATTTATCACCTGATGTTTTAGTTCCATGATGAATATCGATTATCCACTTGGTATCTTCTTTCTATTTCAAAATATGTATACGTAACAGGTTTGATTAAATGATATATAGAAGTTGCAGTGGCGGATCCAGAGGGGGGGGGGCTCCGGGGGTTGGAACCCCCCCTTTTTTTTGGACGATCAATGCATTTGAATGGGGACATATAGTTGGAACACCCCCTTTATCTTGGGTTGGAAACCCCCTTTTAAAAATGGCTGGATCCGCCCCTGAGTTGACAATAGGAAAACTGAAATCATAAGGTCCCAGACCTTCTTTCCAACTTTTGAAATCTGAATGTACTTATGTTGTGCTGTTACACCACTATCCCAGGTGAGGGGAAGGGTTGAGCGCTCACAAACATATCTAGCATTTCTGTCATATTTGTATTTCGTAAATTGTTTTTCTTTTATTAATTATACTGTTATTTTTGTCGTTTGAATTGTTTCACATTATTCATGACGGGGCCTTTAATAGCCGACTATACGATATAGGTTTTTCTCATTGTTGAAGCTTTATGGTGGCCTATAATTGATTAGTACCACTTTAGTTTCACTCTAGTTGATCATATTTCTCTCATTGTCAATCATACCGCATCCACTCATTTTTACATTAATATGACATTCTTTTCAACGTTTCCTCAAATGATTGTCTTCAACATTTTGCACAACAAATATTCGGTTATGTAACTTATTAACCATGTGTATGTGTTTCCTTGGAAATGTTACCTTCCTCAACAACGCTCTGTCGATGACCGGTTACGCCACCTATATGTAACACAATTCAGATTATGGTAAGAATCTGAACAGGTTTACTATCTCCCGTTATTTCCCCTAAAGGTAAGTAATATCTATACGCTTTGATCAATGATGAATGTCGTATGGCGACCTTAAATGCCCATAATTTATTCTTGTAAACTGCTACTAACATCCAGTCCTATTGCACAAAGTAAATACATGTAACACTGTCGTGGTTAAAAAACTTTTTATGACATTATTGATGACCAATTCAACATAATTCGTGCTCCTTTTGATTCCACACTTGCTCATGAAAAGCAGTTTTTTTTTAACGCTAATACCCTGTATCAACTGGAGAATACGGAAGAAATAGTTCTCATCAGCGGATTATTAATGAGTGAATCGGCATTGCATTTAATGGCTAATCTGGACACATCGACACATTCACATATTGACACATCCGACACATTGACACATTTACATATTGACACATCGACACATCGATATATTGACACATTGACACATCGGCATGTTGACACATTGACACATCTACATATCGACACACTGACACAGATTTATGATCAATTTGTCGCCATAGTAAGGCTTTGACAAAGAACAATATAACGCCTTGTCCTGTGCCAGTTTGGCATCTTGGGTCCTCTGGCACCATGGTAAGTGTAATAGGGAAATTTGCCGCCGTAAGGCTGTGTAATATAGGAATAATGTTGTATTCTTTTGAGGTGATTAGCTGTCAATTTATTTTTAGAACTTAATATATCAAATGCTGATGAAGGAATTTATTTTTAGATATTACTATTAATTTTTGCGGTTCAAGGTTTTCTTTTTTTTTTTGCCATCACTATGATGTCATTTTCTATTTAATACTTTAATGATGTACTTAGGAGTAGGCTGTGTCAAGTAGAATAATAACGCCATACGCTGTGTCCAATGGTAATCTAGCGTCCTAGGCTATGGTTGTGGTTTAGGGTCATATTTAGGGTTAATGTTAGGGTATAGGGTTAGGATTAGGTTTAGAGATAAGGGTTAGGGTTACGGTAGGTTTAAGATTATAGTTTCGGATTAGGATTAAGCTCAAAGGGCAATCTAACGTCGAAGGCTGTGTCAATAGCAATCTAGCGCCGTAGGCTGTGTCAAAGAGCAATCTAACGCCGTAGGCTGTGTCAAAGAGAAATATATCGCCGTAGGTTGGGTCAAATGGCAATCTAGTGCAGTAGGCTGTTTCAAACGGCAAGATAAAGCCGTATGGTTAGAGTAAGGGTTAGTGTTAGTGTTAAGGTTAGGGTTAATTAAATTTTAATTAAAGTTATGTGTCGATGTGTCTATGTGTCGATGTGTGTATGTGACGATGTGTCTGTATGTCTATGTGCCCATGTGTCAATGTGTCTATGTGTCGATGTATCTATGTGTCTATGTGTCTATGTGTCTATGTGTCAATATGTCTGTCATTGGAGACTACGTTAACAGGCATGCATAATATTTGAACACAGGTCTCATACATGTACATATCCTAGCTGCTGTATGAATATGTAATTGGGTAAGGAACTACTTCTACCGTATATTACAAAGTCTATATAATATATAAACACATGTTTTTTCAGAGACAATTGATCTTTACCAAATACTGGAACTTCTATTCATACTTAATTTTATTCTCAAAAGAAAGTAGACAGAGTTAATTTGGGACGAGGTAACAGAATTTTTTGGCTAGCCGACCTAAATGATATGTCCCGTAGAAATGGTAGATGGTATTACATGTGTATTTTTCTGATACTTTCAAACTGAACATATTGTTATATTTTGCCGCAATTTTACAATTGAAACGTGTTTAATCGAAAAATATATCTGTGAAACAGACCTTTTATATATATTGTCATAAATTAGGTCGTTAGTTTTCTCGTTTGAATTGTTTCACATTTCTCATGTTGGGGTCGTTTTTAGCTGAATATGCGTTATGGGGTTTTATCATTGTTGATGGCGATACAATGACTAATAATTGCTACTACTGGTCTGTCAGTACCTCCCTTACTACAATCAAGGAACTTGTTATTAACTTTTGTAATAAAGTTTATGAAAATAATGGTATTAATTATTTTTGGAGTGTTAAAAATTCTTTAGAGGTTTTAGATAAAATACGTGCTTTTGATGGTCCTTTTAATTCTGTTGACAGTTATGATTTTTCTACTCTCTACACTACACTTCCACAGAATCTTATCAAGAAAAAGTTTTCATATTTAATTAAATGGTCTTTTGAAAAATCTCGTTGCAAATTTATTTGCTGTAACTCGTTTAAAGCCTTTTTCTGTAACGAAAAAGGAAAGTATGCTAGATACACTTACTGGAAATGTGAAGATTTGATTGAAGCTTTAAATTTTCTCCTGGACAACATATATGTACGTTTCGGCGATAAAGTGTATCGACAGGTAGTAGGTATTTCTACGGGCACTAATTGCGCCCCTTTAATAGCAGTTTTATTCCTATATTGCTATGAATCACAGTTTATGGCCAAAATCAGTAAAGACACGTCATTGTTACATTCAGTTGACACATTCAACAATACCTACCGTTATCTTGCTGATATTTGTTCATTAAATAATCCAGAATTCTCTAAATATACTACCAAAATTTACCCAAAGGAACTTACTTTAAATAAATCTAACATTAACAGTAGTAGTTTTCTAGATTTAGACATTTCAATTTCTAAAGGGAAACTCCATACAAAAATGTACGACAAAAGAGACGATTTTTCATTCCCTATTGTTAATTTTCCATTTTCAGACGGCGATGTTCCTTTGGCTCCATCATACGGTGTTTATATATCCCAACTCGTTCGTTATGCCCGTGTGTGTAGTGATGTCATTGATTTTAACGAACGTAATCAATGTATCACTGGTAAATTATTAAGTCAGGGATTTCGTTACCATAAATTACTTAAAGCATTTACTAAATTCTTTCATAGATACAAAGATTTTATTAGTAAATGTGGCTGTACCTGTAGAAAACTTATTAAAAATGGTATTTCACATCCTAAATTTTACGGTAATATTGTACTAAAAGCGCGAAAATGTAACACTATATGATCCGTGTAATCCTATCGATTAATTGATTGTTGGTGTTTTAACGCCACTTTTAAGCGCCACATTTGAGCTATTTCGTGGTGGCCAGTTTTTATTGGTGGAGGAAGCCGGAGTGCCCGGAGAAAACCACCGACCTTCGATCGGAAAACTGACAATCCTAGTAAATTAAGATTGGAGTCGATTGCACCCGCACGAGCGGGGTTCGAACTCACAACCTCAGTGTTGACTGGCTAGTGATTACAGTAGTAGAACTACTTAGACCACTTGGCCACCGAGGCCCCCTAATCCTATCGAACCTTTAAACAAACTTATTAGTAAAGGTTATCTTATAAATGTTGTGATGAGATCTTTGAATATTGTTTTCATTGGCACTAACATCGATTTTGTCATCAACAAATTAAAACATAACTAAATTTGTATTCTTTTCGAATGTTTTTTGGGATGTATAAATACACATCCACCTTTATTTTCTATTTAGAAATTGTTTTATCTATACATAACATCATACATATTTATTATAAGGTTAAATCCTAACTATCCTACTGCCTGTCGTTACTTTTATTTTGGCATTGCACAAGTCATGTCTTCTTTGACTGTCCACGGCGTTAAAAAACTAAATCCCTGCCTGGGATGTGTTTTAATTGATTTTAGTCTCTGATGAATGATTTTTTATAAAGTCTCCCAAACGAAGACTTATTGTTTTTGCTCAGTTCTTCTTCTTCTTATTCTTCTTCTTCTTCTTCCGCTTTTAAATTTGAACTTGTCCGCATCCGTTCTCCTAAACCGCTGGTCAGATTAACTTAGGGTTTCACAATATGTTAGACTAACATGTCTAGTGGTGCAATCAGGGTTTTGTTTGTGCAATGGGGTTTATAAAGGGGTACTTTGAGGGGCAAAAAGGAAGGAGGGTTTACTATAGAACCCTATGGGATTTTATTTTTTTTAATTTTCAAATGATTATAACTTGAAAACAGTTAGTGATAGACACAAGCTTTAAAATTGAAAATGTTCTAAATGATAAAGCTCATTAAATGAAATAAAAGGTTAGTCCCAAGGGGTAACCCCCACCCCCTGCCATTTGAGAAAGCTTTTATATCTTGTAAGTGGTCAAGATCCCCACCCCTAAACCATATATATTCTGGTTTGTCATGCCAAAATGATTTGAATAGTAAACAGGGTAAGATCCAGGGGTCTCCCCCACCCTAGCCATTTGAGAAAGTTCTAATATCTTGTAAGTGGTCAAGATCTCCACCCCTAAACCATATATATTCTGGTTTGTCATGCCAAGATGATTTGAATGATAAACAGAGTTAGTCTCCAGGGGTCACCCCCACCCCCTGCCATTTGAGAAAGTTCTAATATCTTGTAAGTGGTCAAGATCCCCACCCCATAACCATATATATTCTGGTGTGTCATGCCAAGATGATTTGAATGATAAACAGGGTAAGTTCCAAGGGGTCATCCCGACCCCTTGCCATTTGAGAAAGTTCTAATATCTTGTAAGTGGTCAGGATCCCCACCCCTAAACCATACATATGCTGGTTTGTCATGCCAAGATGATTTAAATGATATACATGGTAAGATTCAAAGGGTCATCCCCACCCCCTGTCATTTGAATATGTTCAAATGTCTTGTTAATGGTCAAGATCTCCACCCTTAAACCATATACGAGGGTTGTCCGTAAAATTCGTGGACAAGCTGAAGTCTGCGTAAAAATAGCATTTCTTGTAAATTCTTTTTGCATATTAGTAATTCTGAACTATATCCTAGTTCGGTTATATCAATAGTTGTCCAATTTTAAATACGAAATAATGACACTTACTTTATATAAATATAAGCAATAGGGACCCGGAGCATGGTGAAAATATCACATTACATGCAGGCTGGTGTTTTCATATTTTTGTTATTTTAAATTTCAAAATCCGCCAAAAAATACACGAAACATACATTGTGACGTTGACAATAGTCTTGCCGTTACACCTGCTAAATTTGAATGGTCAAAATTTCGAAATGGCGGAGAAATCTCGATTTGAAGCATTGAATTCAGAATCGGCTTCACTGAAAAAAAGGACATTTACGGAAAAGGTGGAGCAGCGGATGGTTATAAAGCTTTATGTAGACATCGGAAAGACGCCAACAGAAACACACAAATTCTTAAAACAGTCTGAGAAACATAGCAAAGTTAGTCGGTTATTGGAATTCAAGTGGCACAAAAGGTTTGGGGACGGTAGATACAATTTGGAAGACGAAGAGCGGGAAGGTAGGCCATCTTTCAGGAAATCAGATGCGATAAAAGATGAAGTTCTGAACGTTATCAACGTTGACCGGCGACTAACAGTTTGCGAAGTTGCAGACAAAATGTGACATTTCTAAGACTGCAGCGCACCACATTTTTGCAAATGATTTAAATATGAATCGAGTATGTGCTAGATGGGTACAGCGACTTCTTACAGCAGAACATTTAACAAAACGGCCATGATGGAATTGTCGAATCAATTTATTAAAAAACTTTCTCGTGGTCGTGGTGGCATACGATTTCTAGACAGAATAATTACAACCGATGAAAGCTGGTTTCATTACTACATCAGTGATATTACACCAAGACAATGCACCGGGCACACTTCTCTAAAAACTCATCTAGAAATTGATTTACTTGAGTTCGAATGTCTGAAACAACCTCCGTATAGCCCTGACTTAGCGCCAATGGATTTTGCGGTATTCCCGCATATCAAATCTTTTCTCCGTGGACAAAGGTTCGACGATTTACCTGAACAAAGACAGGAAGTAATGAACATAATCTTAACAACAAAAACAGAACAGTTTGAGAAAATATTTGATGACTGGTTGAAAAGATGTAAAAACTGTGTTGCTTTGAAAGGAGACTACGTTGAGAAAAGTGGTCGAGTTTGCGACCTGACTTCTCATTTAAAAGGACATGTTACCTTTAGAAATGTTCAAGACCGAGAATCAGATCAGTTTAGATCTGTATAGTTTGCTAAAAGGTAACCTAATAACCTGACGTGACCCTGTACCTGTAATAAGGTAAATCGGTTAAACTCTTTATAGCATATGCTGCTGACATTAATTTTATACTGCGTTTACCATAAAGGATGAATTACATTCAGATCGTGCAGAAATCATTACAAATTGTGGATTTTTACGAGACATATCCTTTCTGATAAATTTCTGATAATTATCACAGAGCAGATCAGTCGGTGTAGAAATTACTGTTCAAAGTATTTCGGAAATAGTCAGGAAATAAGAAACAGATGGTAAAATTCAGATACTATTAGCAGATGTCATTACAGATGAATATACAACGAAAGATACCAGTCAAGAAAGTGCGGTAAATGATGTAATCAGACAGATTTAAACTATAATAAAAGTTTTATTATACATATTAGCACTACATAACTAAAGCTAAAAAAAAACTAACATGAACAAAGTACAAAACAAACATGAAACAAGTCCAAGACAAAAGCTATCGTCAATATTTTACATCATTACGATCTCATCTTTCAAAGCACAGAGACGTACATTGTTACTTCTGGTTCATAGATACTGTTTGGTCTGTCTGTTGCATTACTCCATGGATCGGATGTGTTAAAGTATAAACCATAGGGGACGTAATCTTCACTTGCTTTTTTTCGCATTGGTAACAGGTCTGTTCGAATGTTTGCTGACAGACTGTAGTTGTATCTGTTTCTGAAGAAACATGTGTTGATGATAGGCCTAGCACAAAGATAACCGATACCCCCACCAAGTGTTGCTGAAACTAACATCCAAATGTTGTAAGACATAATACACATCATTAAAAGATACCCTACAAAAAGTTTCAGCATACGCACTACAGATAGAAGACAATGGGTTCCTATGAACGATTTAAATGCATATCTGAAATAAAGAATGAAACGTATTAAGAAAAAATGTCACATTGTATAAGCAATAATTATCGTTGTTTTCTTTCAGACTGTGCATATCTATCATAGCCAACTTAAATTGTTCAAATAACAAAATTTCAGGTGAATATTTACAGTAGCTTGAATGTAATTGGTCAACTTATTAAAACCTTACTAAAAGTATCATTCTTTTCTTTGCGAGCATGTCCAGTTATTCCCCCATGCAAAGAAGTTCAGGAGTGTAATAATACTACAATGGTGTTGACCTGTTCGTCATCACTTAATGTTATGCATATGTTATTTCTTTTCGGTAAACGGCCCTCATGAGCTTATGCGTGTACTACTATATGTGAACAGAATCAAAATAAAACTTTCGTATTAGTATTCGTATACTGTGTTGTCGCCAAAATAGTGCATTCAGTTTTAACGTATCCCCTTCAAATTTAGATTTAGGTTTCATCTCATCAAAACCGCGGATGGGTTTGATAATCAGAAAATGTTGAATTCATTGATGTCTAAACTCGGCCTTCATTTCTAAAACTTCATATCTGGTAGTAATACACACACTTTGAGTGTAGGTTCGTAATTTGGTCCCGATGACTATTTAAAATTATATAAAGTTATTTTGCAATTTAAAATATTTTAAGACTATGAAAGAATTGTTGATATAGCTTTCAAAAAGAGTTTATATGAACATCAACCTTGGTTGATATTGAAATAAGAATATGTGGTATTATTGCCAATGAGACAACTTTCGGCCAAAGATCATTTTACATATAAGTCAGCAAATAAAGGTCACCGTAGAGTCTTGTGTATGTTTTATGGGCTTTTTTGTGTTTGTTTGTCAGAAGTTTAAGCTCAATACCTGACATAGGTCCAGAAACATTACTAACACTATTTTTTGCACGGACTTATAGATGCAATTTTACTAAAACCATATGATTTAAATTTAATTTCTTGATAGATAAATGGCAATGGTTTCCGAAAAGGTAACACTCAAAGGGATTGAAATTCTAACTTGAGCCAAATTTTGGGGACACTAATGACATTCTCATCCCCCTTTTTGCAATATTTTGTAGCAAATAAATGCAGATTGTTGCCATGGTTACACTCAAAAAAATCATATTTCACCACATGTTTACAGTTGGAGATCAAATCTGTGAAAGATATTGTGTACATATATAATACAAACAGTAAGCTAAATTTGTTAGAAAGCGACTTGAAGGAAAGAAGAGGTTGAAGATTATTATTTTTTTCTATATTCTTACTGTGTATTGCTACCTGAAGTCCGAAGAACATGAATTTAAAAAGAATTCTTTCTTTGGGGGTTCTACTTCTTAAAGGTAGAAAGTCGAGAAGTTTGAATTTAATTAGAATCATGTGCAAAACAGTGTAGCCGAGACCATTGATTGGCGCGCTAAAATATCCCATTGACTGGGTCAGATTAGGTGAACGTTCGTCTATATTATTATTTAAATTTATATTTCAAACATTTGTAATATTCTTGATTTAAAAATTCACTTAATCAAAAATGTTTTTTATTTTATTTCCTTATTTCTGTTAACTAGACTGCTAGAAAAACACACTACAAGCTTTTATACTATCTTAAGTGGTTTTTAGAGGGGATACCCAAGAAATCTGGTGCTGGAGATCCGTCTCTTGAGGGAGGGAGGTAAAGTCTAAATGTTCACTAAGGTTTCAGATTATTGTCTGAATTAACAATACAGATAAGTATTGCTCTGGTTTAAGTCATCACATCCCTCTTATCGTTACGGGAAATCAAGCAAAAAAACTTTTTCAACATTTGGTGAAATTCAGGTTGAATATTTGGCAATTTTCTCAGGATTAACTGTTAAAATTATGATGAAATCACCATCAAACCATTGCAAAAACTATCTCCGGATGTGGAAGTGTTCCCTGCTTTTTAATGTTTGAAAGTTTGACATATATGTTTAATCATATATACAATGTGTACTTACTTGCAATTCCGTTGTTGTAACAAAGATTCCCTGAGCTGTATATAAAATGTAAGAACCTCGTACACAACTGCGAAACCAGTGGCTGCTAATAATGCGCATATCAATCCTAAAAGATATGTTAACAAAACTCATTATGTGAAAAAAAGTATTATTGCATTAGCGTTTGCGGCATTCAAATGTTTACAATTATTTTTCATTACATGATTGATTTATGAATGTTTAACGGCAGGTAAAAAATAAGACAATCCTGCACATTCAGGACTATTTAACTACAAATAAACCGTATGTGTTATTAGACGTATAAATACTCTTAAGATAATTATGTATGCTATTATTTACTACTATGGTTATTTCTTCAAAGAAAGATTACCAATTTCCCCCATATTTTTTCATGGTCCTAATTAGTAAGTTGAAAAAAAAAATATGAAAGAAAAACCTACTGGAATTAGATTATTAAAATATTATATATGGTATATTTCATCCTGTTGTCAACCATTTTACATGTTTCCATAAAATAGAAATGTAATTCTGCCCTGCATGTTGCCGTTGAAATTTTTTTTAAGAAATTGGCAAATCTTACATTGTTTTGTAAAATTTTGCTTCGAATGCCAGCTATAACCAAAATGATTTTTTTAGCTTAACATCCGATTCAATTTTGGCTTAGTAATTTAGTGGTTGTCGTTCGGTGCTGTATATCATATTTGGAGTTTCATTTCTTGTTTTGTGCATAAATAAGATCGTTAGTTTTCTCGTTTGAATTGTTTTACATTTGTCATGTCGGAGCCTTTTATAGCTTACTATGCGGTATGGGTTCTCATTGTTATAGGCTGTAATGTCATAATATTATTTGTATATGAACTGAATCAAATTAACAGTCGCAGCAACATTAAATACGGAAACCTCATACGCATTTTTAATTTTGGATTTTAAAACTGAGAGTTTTATTTGCAAATTTAAGTTTAAAATACAATTCCATGTTTATTTTTTGTGATGTTTACCTACTTCAATGGGCTTTTCATATATAAGCACACCATTTTCCTTAAAATATCGAGGGGTGTTGTGACACTGGCTGATTGAGGTCTTCAACTGTTATTCTGGTTAATGCAGATATGTCGTCTTATATATTATTTCCTAAAAGGGTATTTAGGTCACCTATTTTTGTTTTCTACAGCACACTATTGTGGCATCATAAAAGTTAATGTAGACTACCTACCTTGTATTGTTGACAGATCCCATTCAGCAAACAAAAAAGAAGAGTTGGTCTTAAGGGTAAACAACTGGAAAAGAAATAAAATAAAAGTCGAGGCAGAATAACCATATACGCACATCGAAAGAACTCTGATTATTGCTCTTCATTTTGGACAAACGAAAGACAACTCATAAATATAAAATTACTACCGAACATTCATATTCACTGTTTAAAATGGAAATGATCTGGGCAATTCAATTCGGATAAAATAACAGGATCGTTGATTTGCCGTAACTTATTTCTGTTTTAGGGGATTAAAAAAAGTTTTATTTTTGTGGATATTTCTGTATCTTACCATATGATTTTGACGACTTTCAGAAAGATTAATAGTTATAGCATATTTTATTTGTTCAAACCAACATGTATCAGACATAAGTAAAATATACTTACAAATATAACAATACAATATGAACATTAAAATTACCTTGATTTATTAGACAGGGCGACCCAGCACTTTACGTTGTATAGACACATGTCTATTATTGAAGGATGCATTTTGCCACCTTTTGTGTTGTTATATTTGACGTGTGGTTATGTTGCTGTTTCATTGGCATATACCCACATCTTCTTTTATTCGTTTACAATGTATATAGTTATATTATAACAATAAGTGAATAAGGTATGTTTAACAAATTACAAGACAAACCAACTAACTGACGAAAACGATGCGTTCAACAAATGGAGTACAAGAAAAAGAACATATATATAGAGGTCAACCTTACTATCCCGGACTAATATAACAAAACAATGCATATACTACATAATGTAATAATAAGGCTATTACCAGAAGAGAGTTTCAATTGGGCAATTGTCTCAAAAGGAAGAATGCTACGGTATAGAAAAAACAAGTCACAAACATTTGTTACTATGTATATGTATATGTACAGATACGTACCTTGTTCAACATTTTCGGATTGTCTTCATTAAATTATGACATAAATCCGCAAAATTTCGAATGAAATAGTATTACTGAGCTTGGTCTCTTCATTAGTAATAATATATAAAAGACTTTGAGTAATATCATTTCTTTGAAATCATAATTAAAATATTTATTAGTCATGTCAACACGTCTAAATCTAGCTGTAAGCTTGGGTAGATTAGTTTGCGGCATATTTTGATGATATCGATTGATTATTACCGAAAATTTATGATGACAATTATAATTATTTTTAATCACGTAGCTAGAGCAATGCATTTTTGCCAACATGAAGAATGGTTAAAGATATATGTAGTGCTTCAGGGAATGGTCATTTAAAAAAAGGAGTAAAGTAATGGAAAATTGATTTGTATTAAAGTTTTACCTGTTTGCTTGACATTCCTGTTTACCTTATTAATAAATTTAAATGCATTGCCTACTCATATTTACCAAAAAGATACCGTACATGTACATAGAAAAATGATAAGAAATGAATAAAATACACATGTACAAAAGTAACTGTTTTACAGACAAAATATTACAATTCAAAGGGATTTGATTAACATAAGGTTTATTTCTTTTAATCATTTTTGGGGATAATGTTCTTGAACAATCACATAATCAACAACTTTGTAGTTATAATTTATTGTAAAAAGTAAATGATCAAATAAATGAATGAAGAAAACAAGCCGTAAAAGATTACCTCATAGTAATAATATTTTATACTTGATTGGCTTCATGGTACAAAGTATGTAGTTTCCTAAACCGAAAATGAAGTTATCTTTCAATATTATTCTCTGGTATATTTAAACGATTGAACACTTGTTAACTGTGACTTTTTGTCTTGTGTCCCATAAGGCTAATATTATTTGCATAAAAGCAAAAATAAAAAAATAAAAAAACAATTTCGACAATATTCAAATAAATCATCGTACGGTCTGTGTTATAGAATTTACAAGAATTAATTCAAATTCAATGTTCCTCGCTTCTACTTTTTAATTTTGTTATTTTATTTGTGTTGATAGATTTGAATTGCCGGTAGCAAAGTAACGTTCACACATTTTGAATCCACAGCCCCTCTTAAACCGAATATTTTTGGGGGGTTTTCTCAAGCAAATCATGAACTTTACCATAATTTCATCTCGGGATACTTATTTTGAATTCGCAACATCTCATTGACCCCTTTTGGCAATTAACTGTAACTTTCTCACAATCTCAACCATACAATGCCACTGTATACATCTTATTTTGATTTTTGTTCCGTATTTATTTAAAGTTTCCAAAGGAGCTTTTTAAAAAATATTTTTATGAATTTCATTATACAATTTCAGTTATAAACATCATTATGGTAGAAAGTATGTTTTAGTGTGTTTTTTTTAGTTGGTGTTTTTCTTCGTTATTTTGATGCGTTTATAGTCTTATCAATCAATGGTCAGGTTAGAACCTATAGTTTTAGACCGTGGAATCAGCACAGATGGTCTTTGTATTCGAGATCATTTCCTTCATACATGTACTGACATGTAAACACATATCAAAATGTTGGGTTGCATAAAATTTTCAATTTTTCTTATCATTTTTATGGAATTGGATTTTTCTTTGCAGGTAAGAATGTTTATTATGAAAGTACAAGAAAAAATGTACCAGGTTATGGTCATACATGTGTATTATTCATAAACACAATTCAAGAACAACTGTTACAGCACTTTCTCATCTGTCTGTTGACTTCAAATCGACGAGCAGTTGACCAACAGTTGGCACTTAAACTGGAATGAAAAGTTTCTTTATACGTTAAATTTCATGGAAGCATTATAATTCCGTGTATTTTATATAAGAAATGATCGATGATAGTAAGGGGTTAACTAAGAAGCCGTAAAAATATGAAGAAAATTGTATTGTATAATTGATTAACAGGAATACAATTTTTGTTTAGGAAAACTCATTTGCTCGAGAATATAATCAGTCTGCCGTTGTGATTAACACAACCTTAGGTTGAAACCAGTGTTAAGTCACGAACGAGGAAATGATTGCATAAAATGATAACGACAAACATTACAGGGTTATCTAGATCTGTGACACGTTTAAATATAAATAAAACATAAAATAAAACAGTTCGAATCGTTTAAAATAACTACTGTGCAATTGTCGAATTGACGACAATGTCTAGTCTAGCGCTGTTGATTTAAAGTAAAGCACTGAAGATGTAAAGTCACGGGCTGTAAAGTAAAGTTATCTTTTTTACCCTGAAGTTTCGACTACTTTAGACAAGAGTGCACACGCTGAAATGTCTCGCCTTCTTTACTTATCATTGATATTATGTTGATAGTCCTAAATATAAAGCTTTATTACAACTGTCACATAAACTTAACATTAACCAAGTAAACTAAACATTGACCAATGAACCATGAAAATGAGGTCAAGGTCAGATGAACCATGCTAGGCAGGCATGTACAGCTAACAATTCTTCCATACAACAAATATAGTTGACCTATTGCTTATAGTTTAAGAAAAACAGACCAAAACGAAAAAACTTAACACTCAGCAATGAACCTTGAAAATGAGGTCAAGGTCAAATAAAACCTGTGTGACTGACATATAGGTCATAAAATATTTCCATACACCAAATATAGTTGAACTATTGCATATAGTATTAGAAAAAAAGACCAAAACTCAAAAACTTAACTTTGACCACTGAACCATGAAAATGAGGTCAAGGTCAGATGACACCTGCCAGCTAGACATGTACACCTTACAATCATTCCATACACCAAATATAGTTGACCTATTGCTTATAGTATTAGAAAAACAGACCAAAACACAAAAATTTAACATTGACCAATGAACCATGAAAATGAGGTCAAGGACAAATGACACCTGCCAGTCAGACATGTACACCTTACAATCATTCCATACACCAAATATAGTTGACCTATTGCTTATAGTATTAGAAAAACAGACCAAAACACAAAAACTTAACATTGACCAATGAACCATGAAAATAGGTCAAGGACAAATGACACCTGCCAGACAGACATGTACACCTTACAATCATTCCATACACCAAATATAGTTGACCAATGGCTTATAGTATTAGAAAAACAGACCAAAACACAAAAACTTAACATTGCCCAATGAACCGTGAAAATGAGGTCAAGGTCAGATGAAACCTGCCAGACTGACATGTATCCCTTATAATCATTCCATACACCACATGAGGCTGAGGTCAGGTGAACCCTGTCTGATGGACATGTAGACGTTGCAAGGAACCCATATACCAAATATAGTTATCCTATTACTCATAATAAGTGAGAAATTTACATAACAAAAAAAACTAAACTTTTTTTTCAAGCAGTCGCTGAACCATGAAAATAAGGTCAAGGACATTGGACATATGACAGACGGAAAGTTTGTTAGATAAGGTATCTGCATACAAGGTATGAAGCATCCAGGTCTTCTACCTTCTGAAATATAAAGCTTTATACAAATAGTTTACGCCGCCGTCGCCGCCGCCGCCGCCGGATAGTAATACCTATGTCTCACTTTCTGCGACTTTCGTCGCAGGCGAGACAAAAAAAAGTGTGAAGGAGACATTGCTGAGTTCGTTAATTGTGATGTCCTTCAGCCTTAATGGTATAATCACAAGTGTACTAGGTTAAGAGTATCTATTCTGTGCTCCTTTCAGAATATCTTAATCAGTTCCTTTGTAATATCATAGAAAATGTTAAACTAAATGATCAACGAATAAGTGTGGTATACTTCAATGAAACAGCAAGCCAAGTACACAAATAACTCAAAAGAAATTAATTTATATGTCAACATGTCGGGGCCTTTTGAATCTTGCTATGCGGTATTGGTTTTTGTTCATTATTGGAGGTCCTACGGTGACTTGTAGTTGCTAACATATACGGCATTTGGTATCTGATTCATAGTTGTCAATCATACAACATCTCCTTATTTTTTATCTAAATCTTTGAACAATAGACAGATGTTTATAGAGAACGTTAAACTCTAAATCTCTCCGAAGTTGGAAATACATTATAAACAGAAGTTTTTAAAGGACAGCCCCAACTCCTAATTTTCAAAATAACAAACTTTTAAAATTTGACATAAGGCATCCAGGGGCGTATAAGCTCAATAACAAGTACATGTATGCTATGCGCGATGTCAAAATGCCCTTTATTTAAATCTTTTAGTTGTTTTCTTTTACCCAGTTGTCTGTGTTGCTGTTAAGACCTTCCACAGTTTACAGACCTTTCTATGGAACGATATAGGCTTACTGCTATAATCTTAATGTACATCCACCGACTGATTTTTATTTTGTGTTCGTTCTGAATATGCATGAAATATATTTCGCTGGGTGTTTAAGCAAAAAACAACCAATCAACCGAGAAATATTTGTGAATATCAATGACGCATTTCGCAAGATGGACGCTGTCAAAGAATAGAGACTTGAATATGGAGCTTAACAATAATGTTTTCTAAATCTATTCTATTTTACAATCATACATTCATTTGATCATTTGTATATTCAATACTGATATATTAACACAAGTTGTGATACCGTGAATAGGTTTTGATCGATTGGTGGACTGTTGATATTTTAAGTCCAATGGCAAATATTTCCTTTTCAGAGCGGGAACAAATTAAAAATAAATCTAGGCTTTGCAAAGTGAGCCAACCAGGATGACAGGCGTAGAACTTCGACTGTCACAGAAAATACAGGCATTTTCGATAGGTCAGAAATGTTACCTTGCTTCGGACCACCTGAAAGGGTTGTTATACAAGCGAAAAGAGTGTGACACTTTTCCTACATGAGAGATCGGATTTCATGTTCAAAACTCCGACTGAACGTGACTGTGTATTTAAACATCCTGCACAGCAACCCCCTCAGATGGAGTTACTCTTATTTATATACACCGGGAAACATACAAAAGCAATTATCACATGAACTTAATAAATAAATAACAAAATAAATTTCGAACAAAATAAATTCCGACAACATTCATGTATATATGCAACATAAATATTTCCATTGTTTGATTTAGTTATAATTTTTTGATGCTCTTATCGTTCTAGTATCAAGTAATTGAAATGTTATTGTCATTCCAGGATGTAAGTTGTGACATAAAGAATCGAACAAACTCTTGCCCGGATGGATTTTGTTGCGTCAGAGACCAATTTCTACCCCAGTACGTATACTGCAAGAAGATCGGTCAACTAGGATCTCATTGTCGACATATTCCAGATGAATCTGTGTGTAACTGTGACACTGGACTTACATGTGTTCCAAACTTAGACGTTCCTACTTTCGTTTCTATCTATGGGATGTGTCATAATTTAACAACAAAAGCAACATAATTAAGAAAAAATAGGCTTCAAATACATGTTGGGATCTTACAATAATTGTTAAAAATTATACACATAAATGTATATCTTACATATTACATGTACACACTATATGGGCTTGAAATGATATCAAAATACCAGTAACACTTTATAAATTTTGTGCGTCTGAAAATCTGATATTGATTTACTTTCATCGTGACCGATTAAAATCAAAAATAATATTCCAGGCGCACATAAATACTGGGGAAATTATATATGACCAAAAGGTGCATACACAAAATTATAGCCAAACAATATAAGGTCCACTTTTTCTTGGGTAATTAGAACCTTATTTTCCTGGACTACTGAGCTGATAATCGCTCGGGCATTAACCGTTACATCCCACCAGCAGCGGTATCCACCAAAAACTAGAAAATGAAAATAGCACTTTATTAATTTGTTGGGTCCGAAGATTTTTTCTAGATCTACCATAATCGGTAACTCTAAGCACCAAATATTTGAAAGCCGTGGAAGCAAACATACTTAGGGAGCTATGAGACCAAAATGGACCAAAACATAATAGATATTATTTAGTCATTTTAGGTCAACTTTTAAGTTTAATGAAAACATTTTTTTTTGTGCGATATCGACTTCATATAGATTGGTACTTCCCGATGATCCAATGACCCGATAGCTCGTTATATAATAACAAACCATGTAAAAAAAACAAGATTGACTAAAGAATAGACATATGGTCGCATGTGGTCTTCTACCGACCTGTCAAAATAAGGGGTACGTTTGGCTGCGCTGGATGTATAAATACGCAGCCACATAAAAATAAGGAGATGTGGTATGATTGCCAACGAGACAACTATCCACCAAATTTCAAATAAAGTGGATGTAAGCAATTATAGGCAACCGTACGGTCTTCAACAATGAGAAAAACCAATACCGTATAGTCGGCTATAAAAGGCTCCGACATGAAAAATATGAAACAATTCAATTAAGAAAACTAACGGCCTAATTTATAACAAAACAATTCACGAAAAACCAATATGACAGACGTCACTGAACTACAGGCTCCTGACTTGGGGCAGGGTATACATATTGTTATGCGTTTACTTTTCTACATTGGCTAGAGGTATAGGGGGAGGGTTGAGATCTCATAAACATGTTTAACCCCGCCGCATTTTTGCGCCTGTCCCAAGTCAGGAGCCTCTAGCCTTTGTCAGTCTTGTATTATTTTTAATTTTAGTTTCTTGTGTACAATTTGGAGTTTAGTATGGCGTTCATTATCACTGAACTAGTATATATATTTGTTTAGGGGCCAGCTGAAGGACGCCTCCGGGTGCGGGAATTTCTCGCTGCATTGAAGACCTGTTGGTGACCTTCTGCTGTTGTCTGTTCTATGGTCGGGTTGTTGTCTCTTTGACACATTCCCCATTTCCATTCTCAATTTTATGTATATCCATCCCTCATCCCTAACAACAAAAAAAGACACTAAGTACAGATCTGAGAGTACTCGCAGTTTCTGACAGCTAGTTCAAAGCCAATAGCAACTAATAAAAAAATCATGTATCTAAGACTAAAATATCAATAAGTACACATCCAACGGATTTAGTGTAAAGATGTCATTAACAGGCAGAGAAAAACATGATCTTGTGCAATGCCAAAATAGGTATCGACATATTGTAGTACCGTGAAAGTACATATATATGTAATATTTAGTATGGTTTTAATTTACTGATAACAAAATAAATATTTATACCAATAAAAACAATATTCAAAAATCTAATTACTGTGTTGAATAGGTAACCTTTTAGAATAAGTTTATTTAAAGGATTTATAAGTTTACCCGGATCGTATCTAAATTTCCAAATCTTTGTATCTATGGACGAATTTAGTAAAGGTTTTAAGTAATTTGTGGTAACGAAATCCAAGACTTGACAATTTACAAGTAATACATATATTACGCTCATTGAAATCCAAAACTTCACTTCAGACAAGGGCATAACGAAAGAGTTGAGATATATAAACACCGTAAGATCGTGCCAGAGGAACATCACCGTCGACAAAGGAAAATTAACAATAGGGAAAGAAAAAATATCCCTTTTGTCGTAAATTTGTGTATTTAGTTTCTGGTGTAAAACTGAAACGTCTAAATCTAGGAAAGGACACTTATTGCTGTTAATATTTAATTTATTTAAGGTAAGTTCCTGTGGGTTAATGTCCGTCCGGTCCTTGTCCGGTCAGAATGGGGACTTTAAATTCGATGCTTTGTGTAGAGATAAGGCCACGCCCCCTGCTCGTTAAGAACCCTTGCAACAACTCTCTGAAGGATGAAATGAAATATTTGCCACGGAAAGTAAACCAAACAATAATCAATCAATCAATGAAACAAAACAAGAGTGCACACGCTGAAACGTCTCGCCTGCTTTACTGATTATTATTTTTATGTTGATAGTACTAAATATAAAGCTTTACTACAAATATCACATAAACTTAACATGATCCAAGACAATGAGGTCAAGGTCAGATAAACCAAACCGGAAATACTTGTACACCTTAGTAATTCCGTACACCAAATACAGTTGACCTATTGCTTATAGTATCTAAGAAACAAACTTAACCATGATAATTTAACGTTGACCAATGAACCATGAAAATGAGGTCAAGGTCAGATGATACCTGCCAGACAGACATATACACCTTACAATCCTTCCATACACCAAATATAGTTGACCTATTGCTTATAGTATTAGAAGAAAAAACCAAAACACAAAACTTAACTTTAACCACTGAACCATGAAAATGACGTCAAGGTCAGATTACACCTGCCAGTTGGACATGTGCACCTTACAATCATTACATACACCAAATATAGTTGTCCTATTGCTTATAGTTTAAGAAAAACAGACCAAAACACAAAACCTTAACACTAAATGAACCGTGAAAATTAGGTCAAGGTCAAATAAAACCTGCCAGACTGACATGTACATCGTAAAATATTTCCAAATATAGTTGATCTATTGCATATAGTATTAGAAAAATAAACCACAAAAACTTAACTTTAACCACTGAACCATGAAATGAGGCCAAGGCCAGATGACACCTGCCATTTGGACATATACACCTTACAACCACCAAATATAGTAGACCTATTGGTTATAGTATCTGATATATGGACTTGAACACGAAAACTTAAACTTTTTCACTGATCTATGAATTGAGGTCAAGGTCAGAAGAACTGTCTTACAGGCATGAAGACCTTGCAAAGTATGCACATACTAAATATAGTTATCCTATTACTCATAATAAGAGGGAAATTAACATTACAAAAAATCTTAACTTTTTTTTCAAGTAGTCAATGAACCATGAAAATGACAATGGACATATGACAGACGGAAACATCATAACATAAGGCATCTATATACAAGGTATGAATCATCCAGGCCTTCCACCTTCTAAGATGTAAAGCTTTTAAATAGCCGCCGGGTTACTATTCCTATATCGAGCTTTCTGCTACAGAAGTCGCAGGATCGACAAAAAAACTATAAAAACATGGATTTATTTGAAACCAATTTTAAAAGGGGAACTTCATTTTTTAAGTACTTTATGACTTATCATTATTGTAGAAAAATTTCTTATTGTTAAGGGCGTAACTTCTCAACGATGAATGCCAATTTTGTTTAAAAAATGACCCCACTACTAGTCTCTATTTATAGGACCACAACATGGTGTTGAAAATTTGAAACGATTTGATAAACAAGGCTTACTATTATAAATATTCGCAAACAAAATTGTGTGATATTTACATACAGGAGGATTAACGCATGCGGACGGTCCATATGGTCCTAAATATATGTATTCCGACTCTCTTTTGCGTTGGAATAAATATGAAAAATATACTCATCATAGATACCAGGATTTAAATTGTGTACGCCAGACGCGCGTTTCGTCTAAGACTCATCACCGACGCTCGAATCAAAAGAGTTAAAACGGCAAAATAAAGTACGAAATTGAGGTGCATTGAGGACTCAAAATTCCGAAAGGAAGAAAAATTCTTTAACATATTATAAATGTATGGAAAAAGTATTTCCTATACCAAATTTTGAAAGCAACGTATCTAAAGCAGAATACTTTCGATTGATTCATATACTACATTATAAAAATAATTAATGGGTCGTTGTCTCGACATAAAATGTCATTTTAACGAAATGATATGTAGATATAACTATCTATATACTTACATGTATTACTAGGTAACGACATACCGATTTTGTTACATTGACATATCGTATCGAATTGATATCAAAGTTTTCGCGTTACTACGATATATGATATCGTTAACATGATATAGTATGTCAAATATACGGCATATTTTATTTGCGATGGCACTTATCGGCTTCCATATTAAAACTGTCTTGACGATTTATTTCATTTGTAGTCTCATTGGCATTCATATCACACGTCTTTTTTATATAGAAATGCCGAACATTACTGCGTCCCATTGCATTCCACGGGATAACATATTAAGGACAATCGTATGTTAGAATTAATGGGCGTTCGGACTTATGGACGTTTTGGTTTTGGGCCTTAAGAATAAGAGGCATTTTGACCTTCATCATTTTAATACGGAATGACAAAACGAACTAGTCAAATAGTGAGATTCAAATTTTGATTCAATGATTATCTAATAATAATAAAACATTAATAAGTATTTTGTAAAGTGAAGCAATTCGTTGTTTCTCAGAAACGAATATACACAAAACACACAAAAGGCAATAACGTTAATAAATATATACAATGCAGCACTACGTGTATACAAAGCACGATAGCACTATAGTCTATACAGACAATACGTTGAAACGTATTATTTTTGCATGACATTATATATTTACATTGTTTGAAAATGGAAAAAAAATCATATTTCAAATTGCTTTGAAAAAATCTACAAATTACAAATGACATGTTACACGAGTTCACAAAAAAACGACAAGAACTTACATTGGAGTTTTGTAATGCGGTATTTTTTTGTAACATGCATGTACAAGTACATTTTTGAATTTCATATATTTGAATTAATCACGCGATACCATCCCATCAAAGGTCACTAAACATCCAATTACAAATATCATCAGAAATATGAAAAGACCGACTCTGTCAAGCCCCGTGGCCATGTACATCCATGGTGTTATGCCTTCTGGTAGAGTTTCTTTCACCATTTTATCTTCGTCCTGAAACCAATATATTAAACTGTGAAAATGTATTCATTGTATGGATAACAAAATAATCTCTTAATGATAAGATGCATCTGTACAACATATGGGAATATAATTCAAAACAACAGGTTTTCCATTTCTAGAATATGTGAAGAATTATCCGCTTGTAAAAATAAATTACGAACATATAGAATGTTCAAAAATGTATATGGTGTAGAACATTATTTGATTTTTAATATACCTGGTAGATACAGGAGTGCTTTAGCCAAATTTAGATGTGGTGTAGCACCCATCAGAATTGAAACTGGTAGTTTTGAAAATATTGATATTGAAAATAGAACATGTTTTAACTGTACTGATGACGTTGAAGATGAAAAACATGTTTTGTTAAACTGTCCTGTATATTCAGATATTCGTAATGTTATTTTTAATCATGCTAGTATTGTTGATGAGAATTTTTTACATATGTCTGATAATGAACAATTGATATTTCTTTTTACAAATGAAAATATGGTATTTTATGCTGCCAAAATCTGCAATGAAATTTTAATAAAGCGAAAATATATTTTATACTCATTATAGTTGACTTATATTTGTATTATAATTTTGGGAAAATTGTTTTATAGTCTCTCATAACTCTGTTTAGATTGGCTCTTCTTGTTAACTTGTGTTTTAATATGCTGTATATTTTATATGTAACAAGTGGTGAGACTTTAATAAAGTATTTGTCTTGTCTGTCTTGTCTTGTCTTGTAATTTAACTACATTTTATACAAATCTGTAAACGAAATCAGTTAAATATAATAATATTTATCCATATCACAATGTCATTAAATACATATAAAACAATTACCTTTCGAGTAATGTTACTTTACATTAACTGAGGGGGCGCGCTCAAATTATCTCCTTGGATATGCGATGTACAAATGTTAATACAACCGCATACCAAATATCATTGGTCTATCAGTAGTGGTTCATCTTACTCTGACCTAATCAAAAACTTTAAGATGTAAACTGCAAACTATTCAAAGCTTAGACTATGACTGAGGATGCAGAGCCGAATAATCTTCATGGACATGATTTGTGCCAATGCTAATACAACTGCATACTGAATTTCATTGACTTGTTCTTAGTAGTTTCCCTTAAACTCACCTTATCACAAACTTATCAAGTTGGTGACGTCAATGCCGTCAATGCCACCGGAAACCGTACGTCTAAGTTTCGCCTCCTTATCTTCGTCGAGACGAGACAAACATGAATTAAGAACGAGAGTTGATAAATTACAATTTAGTCAACATTCTATATAATTATGCAATTCATTCGAAAACAAATCAAGACTATCGCTTTTAGCATTGTGCAACACAACAAAAAATATTTTGCAATGACATTTGTACGTCAGTGTTAAATGGAAATATCTGCATAAAGTACACACCCCCCCCCCCCCCCCCCCCCCAATTATACAGACAGAAATTGAAACTACAAAATTCAAAAGGGCCCCAAAAGACGAAAACAAAGAGAAAGTGAGAAAAACTGTCTTACCTGTCGATTATTTTGAGAATAAGTACGTTGTAAGCCTGGAGTTCGGACACCGGATACAAGAGCAAGAGGGTAGAGAATGTATCGTCTTGTCCAGTTGGGCATATCCTTATCTTGAAAATATACGCTTATAACGAGGACTTGCAGAAGGCTTGCCACTCCACATAATATAAGAGTGAAACTCAGGAAAACAGCTAAAATACGAATTGTGATATTTGAACCAACAGTGTTCGGTAAGAGATAGTACTCGCAATCACACTTGTTAAGCCAGAATTTATTCTGTTTGTTTGTTGTAATTTATCTGAAATATGCTAATTTAATTCACAATTCTGAAACAAAAAACCTGAATAACATGTTGCAGATGATTTATTCTATTCCAGAATACTTTTGTTTTCAACATTTAAAAGTTGGAACCATGTGAAAACAAATAATGAAAATAATTTAAAAGTTAAAAAGTTAAAATTTGATGATATGAACTAAATATGGTTACACATATTTTACACTTTGCTTCCTTGTTTTAGTCTGAAGCACAGTCAGTAGAAAAAGCATACTATCCATTCTGGGTACGGGTAGCAATTTCCAAATTTCAAACGAAAAGAGGTATCGAACGGGTCCCCAGTTGTGCAAAGGAGATCCATGTGCATGGATGCTATCCGATTATTAAAAATATAAATTGCTGTCTTTTTGTTATATGTTCTTTTAATTGATCTCATTGAAGTATAACTCACTTTTCCTCATATTATTACATCAGATAGAGGCATCGTGGGTCTATGTTTAAATTGCAAAACAACTTTGAAAGTTTAAGACCACCTTTATAGGTGTCGCAAAAACAGAAATACCATAGTGGCCTCTAGAAAGCTTAATTTCACAGATCTTACACAACTCCCTTATTTGTATGTGGTAGTTAAAAGTCGTTACCTCCATATTTTTCTTTTCCCAGGTTAATTTTGGTCAGTTGATATATGTTGTTAAACTTCGCACCTTATGTATTTCAATAACATGTAAAAAAAAAAATGCTTGCCAGAGGGCATTAAGCAACCATCTAACAATCAATCAAATCAATCCATCAAAGACTTTTGATGAAAGATCACTTAGTAATACGTTTAAGATACTGTTACAATATGACACTTCTGCTTATCACAGAATCGATCTTGGAAAATTGACTAACTAAATGAAATTTGAATGTTGAAGATTCTGTATATATAAACAAACTTACAAAATTAGATTATTTTATAAACATATCCAACCCTATATTAACGTAAATTTAGAGTAATTTATAATGTAAATGTATATTCGTAAAACATGTTAGTAGGTATACTCGAGGGAAATAGTCTCGTCGTTTAAATGTAGAAATAACAAAGTCGATTAATTGATTATTCTTACATATCCATGGCGTAGAATCTGCAGAAGGCGGTAATTGGTCTGCTACAAGTACTTGGAATACAAATATTGCCAGCATAACTGTCAGTTGTAGCGAAACTTTCTCTCCTGATTCAACCGGAAGTAAAAATCCAAGCGCCGATATGAGAGTGATCAAAATGGATGGTATTAGGATATTAGTGACGTATGATGCTGGTTTTCGTCTGAGATGGACGTAAAAAGTCACGTCGGGATATGGCTCTGGATAGAAAACTACATGTCTGACGATTGGAACTCTTTCAACAATCCATTCCACGTGTTCTTTTAAAGAAGAAATATCGGCAAACTTATTACTGCAAAATGCATCCAGATCAGACCCTGAAAATACCCAGGATCCGAATGTTAAATGACATATTTGAGTGTCATAGGGAAACTTCAGAGCATCAACTTGACAGACGGATTCAATTAAAGTTGGAAAATTATAATATACTGTTCCATCAAACATTACTCTAGGTCTGTTGTCTTTAAAGCCGTAAAACTCTTCGGATACACTGCGAAATAAAATACAAATTGTTAACACAGTAATATGTATCATCTCCTAAAAGCGAAATTGAAAAAAAAACAACAAAATCTAAAAAAAACAAACGAGCAGACAAACAAAAACAATAACAAAACAAAACAAAAATGGAGAACCAAAATTTCAAAGTCCATAGACCGTGGATCATAAGGTTTCACCGTCTAATCAACTTTCATGGAAATTTGAAATTTATGATTATGCTGATGCTGAAACATTTTCATATCACATATCACATATCACATATCATTGAATGTTGATTACTATTACAAGATTGAAGCACTCACTGACTATATCATGTAACTATTGAAAAATGTCAGTCAATGTATCGCTACTAAATAATGAAGGACTTGATAATTTCTTTGGATATATGTTGCACTGGAGTCCGGCTTTCAATGATACAAGTTGTCCTGAAATGTTTCCCTTGTCTTTTTAAATTCAGTTTGTTACATGTATATATAAAGTTAAGCACACTTCAATTTTTTTAAAAGAGTCTTAAGGACGCAAAAGTAAAGATAAACAAGAGAAAATATGGGTCATACGTCAAAACTTAAGCAAATTGGCATTCATCCAGTTTTTAAGCCAAGAAAGAAGATTTGATGGATAAATAAAAGCTTTTAGATTATTTATTCGAAAATTCAAACCAAAAGAGCTATTGAATGAGTCCACAGTTGGTTCATAGGAGATCCATGTGTATGGATGCTATCCGATTATTAGAAAATATGAATTGCTGTCTTTTTGTTATATGTTCCGTAAGAAGTTATATCAAAAATGTCTTATAAAGTCCTTACGGTGAACTAAAATAGTTGTTAATTTCTGAGTCATTTGGTCTCTTGTGGAGAGTTGTCTCATTGGCAGTCATACCACATCTTCTATTTTTATACTTAAAGCAAATTTTAAATATCAATATACTTGAGATCAAAATTGTCATTTTCAAAGTTTAATGTTTTAAATCTATTTACAACATTACCATAGGAGGTATGATAATAAATTAAAGCCATCTTATATTAAATTTGGTAGGAATATGAATCCTGCTTTGTACAAGACCGAAACGGGGAACCGGATATTTAACATGGTTGCTTAATTTCACAGAAAGATAAGTCTTAAGGGCATACAACACAGTTTTGATTCCATGTTTATTTTTTGACAAAAGTTTGCATACAAGCTAATTTTCACATAGTCAATTCAAATATGTAATAAAAAAATATACCTTTATGTGCTACTTTTAGAGATAAATTCATTATTGGGTCGAAACTTTAGACATCTACTTGAAATTTCGGTTTCTTGGACATTTCTAACCTTAATAAAGACATACCGAATTTTTTTATTTCAAAAGATAAAAGCAAGCGGAATTTTGTAACAACATTCGGAATAATTATCTTCTCTTTATAAGTGTGCTTTGAATTTGTATAACAATGCTTTGGAAATAATTCGTTTTTATTACATTTTCATGACTTTAGTAAAAACACGGCATTTTTTCCTGTATATTTATTTAATTTTAAAAAACTCCATCTTCATACATAATCACTCCAAATGTCATTTTTAAAAACAGGGGTCAATGAACTCGTTTTCAAGTAAAATCAATCTGAATGAAAAAAAAATAAGGATGTTCGCTACTCTGTTTCAAAATAACAAGCTTTTTAAAAGACTGTTATAAATTGATAGTATATAAATAAACTAAAAAAGCAGAAAAAAATGAAGGGTTCGTGTGCTTGTTTTCGAGATATAAGCCATTGAAAATTTGGCGGGAAATAATTCTCTCTAGCTTTTTCATACATTTAACATTGGCACCTTTTTTCTTTCAAAAAAGATGAAAAAATTACAAGGATTTTATAAGATTTTCAAAGATGACATTTTAAACTATGTGTAATCATATTATAGAGAGAAAAATAGGGGTTAGTGGGCAAAATTTTTAATATCACTACATGGATAAAACCAGAGGATTCCGAATATCAGGCAAAAATTCAAAAACAAGAGGAGCTAACATCCTTAATACCAAGAAACAATATGTTTACGTTTTTACACATATTTACATCATGCTTAATGGTAAAACATTTGACCAACCAGAGAAAATGTTTCATTTAAAAAAACACATTTCTTTATTTAGAATCTTCGATTTTAAAATTAAAAATAGCAACAATAACGAACGAAAAATTACTACCAGTAGTTTTTAATGATGTGAGTCAGCAAGAATAAAACCAGCGTATTCTGGAACCGTGTTTATCCATTTAAACTTGCAGATCTTTTATAGTCTTTTAAAACCTATTCAAATGTTTAGACTTTGTGTGATTTAAAGCTCTGTCACGTGTCTATTGACCATATGTTGACTTCCAGATGTCTGGTTTTATTTGAAGTTAGGTTGCTGATACATTGACGTATAGTCCACATCTTCTTTTAAGTAAACACACCTTTCGTATAAGGTAAGGTCTGGAGTCCATAACAAATCAAAAGGCAAAACAACGTTTGTGATGTTTCCAAAATCCTGAGGATTCCAATAAAATCTACAATCTGTCCATTTCTGAAAATAGTAGGGCACATATAAATAAATCTAAATATCTACATTGTACTTGCTTTGGTGTTGTTTTATGTTGTTCGTAGAGAATCAGAAGGATATACCCTGAATTCAGTACAGGCATTTTCAGGAGGCTAGATATAGTATAAACTTTTTCGATAAAGTTCAAATTAAGTAAAATATAAATACAATGGTAAACAAAATGAAAACAACACTGTAAAAACCTCCTGCATTCGAATCGCACCTCAGGATCAACCTGAACCAGGAACGCCCAAGTCAAAAACTCGATAGCAGGGTGCATAGATACCGTGTCACGTCAATTGCACGAAGACATATAAAGGGAAAACTGTAAAATAAAGCAAAAAAAAAAATACACAACTTTAGCACCTAGAATTTATAACTCAAGACCATATTGTTTATTATTCGTGACACTAAATATTTATCTAATAGGTTTTAAAGAAGGGCGCGACGTTCTTTGACAAAAGCCTCACTCATTATATATTTCCTCAGAGACCGATGACGTTTTACAAAGTCTGAATAGAGAAAGAAGCAAAATAACAAAAATACCGAACTCCAAGGAAAATTCAAATCGGAAAGTCCCCTATAAAATGGCAACATCAAAAGCTCAAACACATCAAACGAATGGAAAACAACTATTATATTCCTGACTTGGTACAGACATTTCCTTCTGTAGAAAATGGTGGATTAAACCTGGTTTTATAGCTAGCTAAACCTCTCACTTGTATGAAAGTCGCATAAAATTCCAATATATTGATAACAATGTGTGAACAAAACAAACAGACATAATAGGTAAAAATGTCAACAATAGGGGTACAGCAGTCAACATTGTGTTATAATCTTAATCACTATAAAAACAAACAATATGTCAACAAAGAAAAACAAAATGGGATATAGACATAGCACATAAGCAAAAATGAAAGACAAGAATACAAAAAATGACCACAGCACAGCAACACACAAGTACCGAGCCACGCCAAAAGGATATTACCAAAAAAGGACTAAACAGTAAAGGTAAATAATTTACAAAGACAAATAAAAGAACACTTTAACACGTAATTAAGATGATAAACAACGTCAGTATCAAGAATCTATACTTCAAGACCATCATGTATCATGTGTGAAGTTGATACGGAATATTTATCAACAAGGTCTTGGTATCTTCCGATGAACTTTTTTAGAAAAAGGACGAGACGTTCTTTGACATAACCCTGGTTTATCAACTTTCTGCTCAGACACTGGTAACGTTTTATAAAGTCTGGATAGCAGATGCAAGCTCTTGAATACCGAATGAGTTGGGAAATGTATATCCCATATGCAAGTGAAATTGGTATATTGCTACTAAGGTGGGGGAAATTGAAAATTTCAAAATTAAAATCGTCTCGTTTGTCATAGATTCTGGTACTGAGATGACCGCTTATGTCAAATTCGAGGTATAAGTCTAATAAACTGTTATCACAGAGATATGTCTCGCCTTTTTGTAATTTTGATAATGCAAATGTTGAAATTAAAATAGCAATACTTTAGCATGTAAGTTATGCAAATATTCAAGTCGATGAACCATGACTGAAGGTACATGGCTAAACAATCTCCATGGAATGAGATGTGCCAATGCAAATACAACTGCATACCAAATACCATTGACTTATTATAAGTCGTTCCCTTTAAACAAACCTAAACACAAACATTAACTTGTAAACTATGTAAAAGTTTCAAAGTCAATGAACCATGATCAGGGGTGGGGCTATATAATCTCCATGGAAACGATACTTGCAAATGCCAATAAATTTGCATACCAAATATCATTGACTTAACATTAGCAGTTCATCTTAAACTTATCTAATCACAAACTTATACATGTAAACTAAGCAAAAGTTTCAAAGTAAATAGACCATGACTGAGGGGGCGGGGCCAAATATTCTCCATGATGGAATTGAGATGTGCTAATGCTTATACAACTGAACACCAATTAACATTGGCCTACCACTAATGGTTCCCCTTGAACTGACCTAATCACAAACTAATACATGTTAACTTAGCAAAATTTTCAAAGTCCATAGACCATGACTAAGGGGGCGGAGCCAAATAATCTCCATGGAAATGAGATATGCCAATGCTTATACAACTGCATACCAAATATCATTGACCTACCAGTAGTGGTTCCCCATAAATTGACCTAATCACAAACTAATACATGTAAACTATGAAAAGTTTCAAAGTCAATAGACCTTGACTGAGGGGGCAGGGCCAAATAATCTCCATGGTAATGAGATGTGCCAATGCTAATACAGCTGCATACCAAATATCATTGACCTACCACTAGTGGTTCACCATGAACTAGACCTAATCACAAACTAATACATTGTTGACGCCGCCGCTGCCGACGCCGGAAACAGCATACCTATGTCCCGCTTTTTGACTCCATCAAGGCGAGACAAAAATGAGGCGGAGGAAGCCATGTCTGTTGTTTCTTTAATTTCTAGTTCTGGAGGATATATTAATGGAACCCAATCAGAAAAGTTTGGATTGTTAATGGAAAAAACATCACCAATATATCTGAATGTGAAATTAAATGATCTGGCTTCTTTAATCTTCTGGTTCTTGACAAGTGTCTGAAGGAACTCCGACTCATATTTTGTCATATGAAAATAAGAAGAGGTCGGCAAGGAGTGGCGCACAGTTCGTTCCCATAGTAATGCCGACAATTTGTTGAAAAAGTCTACGTCCAATTTCAACAAATATGTTGTCAATAAGAAACTCCAACATACTGATCACTTTTTCTTCTGTGTAGCATGTTTTACCTTTTTGTTCACTATTAACATGATTAACAAAATATGTCGTATGGTATCCCAAAGTAATAAATTTATAGCGTATGCAGCTGCAAGCTCTTGAATATCGTATGTACTCCATAAGCGGGTGGAGTGGGTAGTACTACATTGCTGCTAAGGCGAGGAAAATTTATAATTTCAAAATTAAAATCGTCTCGTTTGTTATAGATTCTGGTAATGAGATGACCGCTGTTGTCAAATTCGAAGTAAATGTCTAGAAATTAGGCGGAAGAAGCTGTAGTTTCTTTAATCTCTAGTTTAGAAGGATATATTAATGGGACTTAATCAGAAAAGTTTGTTTTGTTAACGGAAAGAACATCAATAAATATACCTGTATGTGAAATTAAATGATCCAGCTTCTTTGATCCTATTGTTGTATCAAATGACTACCTAACATACAGCAAATACATATAATCGTATCAAATGTATCTCTAACCTGTCGTGAGATTACTTCATCTTTTGTTGTATCATATCTCATTAAAATTTTATTATTTCACCTGTAGTTTCATATATCTCACCAACAAGAGATAACTACACCTATAAGCGTTTCTTATGTCACATTAGTATGAGATTACTACACGTCCAGTTGTATCATTTATACATGTATCACTAGTAATATATATATATATATATGTCGTATCCTCAATTATGTAGCCTATTTTGACTTACCAACCGCATCCATATATTGAATATTGCAATTTGATCGGGTTCATCCTGTAAAGTATAATGGGAAATAGTATTTGATTAAAAAAAGATTAAAGATTAAATAACAACAAAAAGGCAGTTAATATAAAAATTAGGAGATGTGGTATGATTGCCAATGAGACAAATATGCACCAAAGTTCAAATAAAGTGGATGCAAGCAATTATAGGCAATCGTACGGCCTTCAACATTAGAAAAACCCATACCGTATAGTCGGCTATAAAAGGTCCCGACATGAAAAATATGAAACAATTCAATTGAGAAAACTAACGGCATAATTTATTACAAAACAGTTAACGAAAAACAAATATGACAGACATGAGCCAACGACAACCACTGAACAACAGGCTCCTGACTTTGGACACTTACATAATACATAAATTATGATGAATACAACCTGATTACATGAAAACTATTGGACGAAGGGTTCGTTATGACAAAGATCAAGTCATAACATAACTGTTTACAGAGACGTTTGTGACTTAGCTGATCATTACATAATTATGCATTAAAAATTGCCACTGATTTGTTCCGTTTGTCGTTGTCACATTTATTTTACATTTCAATGCACGAGAAACACAACAGATGTCAATAACGGAACATCTTTCTCTTCCATGTTCTAAGTACCTGAGTTCAATCTGCATTTGAGTTTTTTTTTCTGAATCTTAATTGTTTATTGTAATGTTTTGTCGGTTATTGTTTGTCTATTTTCTCGTTTTCCAGTGTCTTGTTTGTCCTTTTTTCCGTTTTCCGGTGTCTAGTTTGTCCTTTTTTATCCGTTTTCCAGTGTCTTGTTTGTCATTTTTTATCCGTTTTCCAGTGTCTTGTTTGTCCTTTTTTATCCGTTTTCCAGTGTCTTGTTTGTAATTTTACCGTTTTCCAGTGTCTTGTTTGTCCTTTTTTCCGTTTTCCAGTGTCTTGTTTGTCCTTTTTTATCCGTTTTCCAGTGTCTTGTTTGTAATTTTACCGTTTTCCAGTGTCTTGTTTGTCCTTTTTTCCGTTTTCCAGTGTCTTGTTTGTCCTTTTTTATCCGTTTTCCAGTGTCTTGTTTGTCCTTTTTTCTATCTTGTTATCCCCCTCTTTGACTTAGTTCTAATCGTTTAACGTATCACTGTAAGGGAGCAATCGGTTACCATTTAACTTCAAGGGGGGTTATGGTTTTTAACACTATAAGGTATGGGAAAAATCTGGATTCAGAATATTTTTTTTTTGTCATATGCTTGGCTTGACCACAATATTTTTTTCTCATAAAATTGGGGATTAGAATATTTTTTTATGAAAAAAACCATAATATTGTTTGGTTTCTACTATTACTACCACGGTGCGTCAGTAAATACTGATTTTAACAAATATAAGTCTTTGACAATGAAACAACCATAAACTCTTAGTGTCGATAATGTACTTACAAGTAATATTAGTTGTCTTACGGCCATGTTTATATCTAATTGTACTCGTTGCCGTCCGGTACACTTCGGTAAGAGTGCTGGGTTATAATTGGTAAAAAGTGTCGCTGTTAAGTTTGCTAACAATGAGGCCTCACCTAAAATAATGTAATTTCATGTTTAAGTCCCTGCATAGAAAGTATGACTAAAGCAGTTATATTTTCTGGGTATTTTTTTTTTTTATAATTTATAATAATTAAACTTCAATGTATTTATAAAGAAGCCAGGCAGAAAAAAATGTAGTTGGTCTTCACTACTGTAGTTAATATTCTGAATTCAATTTGGTTGAAACTCAGGATGATAGCAAACTGACTGAAAGGAGCTATAACCCCTCTTCCTTCACGGAAAATATGTTCTTGTGAATCCTGCAAAATTATCGATTTTTTACAAGTCAGAGGATGTAACTTTAAAAGAAGAGAAATTTAATGACTGATAAAGATTTTTTATCAATCATTAAAATTATATGATGCTGTCATTAAATATGATGCAATTTGCTTAAAAATTTGCATAAAGTCAATAAATCTTTAATGTTTACACTTTTTTTACGGTAATGTTCCTTTTGTCTTTCTTGCGTTGTTTATTTTCCCCAACTCGTTCGCTAGAACTGTGTTTGTTAGGACGTTTGAAATTTCAATAACCTCTATCTATTAACACTGGTAAATTATTAGAGCCCCGCCGAATGGCGAGTCGCCCTATAGTGATCAGTCCGTCCGTCCGTCCGTCCGTCCGTCCGTCCGTCCGTCCGTCTGTCTGTCCGTCCGAAACAAATTGTGTCCGCTCTATATCTATAAAACCGTTATAATTTCATACTTTATACTTGACATGTATATTAACCAACACCAGAGGATGTGTCATAATGTTTGTACAACTTCATAGGTCAAAGGTCAAGGACAAAAACTTTGGTTTCAGTTGACAACCCCATGTCCTATGGTAAAGATAGTGTCCGCTCTATATCTCGAAAACTGTTTTGATTTCAAAGTTTATACTTGACATGTATATTAACCAACACCAGAGGGTGTGTCATAATGTATCATGTACAACTTCCTAGGTCAAAGGTCAAGGTCAAAAACTTTGATTTCAGTTGACAACCCCATGTCCTATGGTAAAGATTGTGTCCTCTCTAAATCTTGGTGAACCGTTATGATTTCAAAGTTTATACTTGACATGTATATTAACAAACACCAGAGGGTGTGTTATAATGTATGTACAACTTCCTAGGTCAAAGGTCAAGGTCAAAAACTTTGGTTTCAGTTGACAACCCCATGTTCTACGGTAAAGATCGTATCCGCTCTATATCTTGAGAACCTTTATGATTTCAAAGTTTATACTTGACATGTATATTAAACAACACCAGAGGGTGTGTCATAATGTATGTACAACTTCCTAGGTCAAAGGTCAAGGTCAATAACTTTGGTTTCAGTTGACAACCCCATGTCCTATGGTAAAGATACAATTTTTTTTACCACACGTTATTAACAGCGGGGCCCACAGAGATGGCTCCCATCTCAATGATGTCTAGTTAAGTCAGGGCCAGATTTTGTTTACAAAATTACTTAAAACCCTAGTTGTCAATTTTTTCATAGATTCAAAGATTTGGTTATACCTGTAGAAACCTTATGACAAACGTTTATTTATATCACATCCTTAAAATACGGTGGTGTTGTTCATAGAGCCCGTCAATTAGTATACGATTCATTTAGATGTATTGATCCTTTGAATACACGCATTGTTTAAAGTCGTGCGGTGGACACTAGTTGTTTATAAAATTATCCTCGCTCTTTGGTCTGTTGTGAATAATATTTGTGGTAGGTGGTATTTTAGTTTCGATTATTATATTGTATTAACACATGACATAAGGTATAATCTCTTTGTTCTTAAGGTGTGCATTACCTAACTCAGATATACTGCACAGTTCAAAAGTATTCCTACCTTTAGGGGCGGATCCAATATTTTTCAAATGGGGCGTAATTCCGTAAAATAGAAGAAATACCGCCGAGTGTAGCGAGGCTAAAACAATTTTGACGATTTTATGTTAAAACATCATATATTTTCCAATCAAAGGATGGGCGCCCTTTTCGATCCCCCTCTTTTTCCCCTTCTGAATCCGCCATTTACCTTTAAGTTACGACATAGTTGATTAATTAACAACTTTGTTTCAAAATATGAAGTAGAAAGTGTTTCTCATTCCTTTAACTGGTAACATTTTATGATATTTTGTGTACAATGTAAATCTTAAATAAGTATTTCAAAGTCAAACAAGATAATACTTTATTTTGTAAATTCTGCCAAAAAAGAGAAATGTACTTTAGAATAAACAAATGAATGATGAATGAAATCTGATTTAGATTAGTTTTGTTCTCAATGAAATTAATTACGACGTTTTAATATTTCCTCCTTTTTAGTAACTCTTTTGGGATCGAGTTTAATGAGGTTCATATTTAAGTATGTGCCAAAACAGAAGAAAAAATAAACTGCAGATCAATCAGACTGCGTATAGATGCGACATGTCTTCAAAATTAATTCAGTATAAAACTTGTTGGGGGAGAGGGAAGAGAAAGGGGGGGGGGGGGGTTAAAGGTTGAAAAGAGATTTTTTTTCTGTTTACTTTGCACTATGAATTAAGGTACATCTCTTCTCGGTTCATCATCCTTTAAGCATATACTTGAGGGAAAAAGGCAATTTATCTATACTCAATAACCCTTTAAGTTATGAATTGTCATAAACCGATTAAAAAGTACATCAAAAGGAACTAAAACTGTAGGAGATGTGGGTTATACGTCAATAAGACAGCAATCAAACGACAATAACAACCTAAGGACATCTAGAAGGCAACATATCGTTATCAACAATAGATAGGTGTCTACACAATGTGTCAAGTTCTAAATCGTCACGAATTTATAAAAAAAAAACTGTGAATAAATTTAACAGAAACGATAAAAAAAAGATCTGCCATTAAATCGCAATTCTACAAATAATGTAAAAATTTAGGAAGAAGCCTGAATATCAAAAACGTTGATAATTTAAAAGTTACCAACCTTTTACTACATAAAGGCGTATTTCCCCCTTTCTTCACCCTACAAGAGAATTTTGCTAGGTGCCATGGAATGCAAAATACCGTCCGCATATTTCAAAAACTTTCATTAAAAATGATGGCGTCGTGTGTTAAATCAGTTACTGACCAATCAATCGGTATATATCATTTAATCTGCTCGGGAATACCCTTTAACCCGAACTCCTACGTCGTTCTGGTAAAGTAGGGTCACCGTGCCGTGCAGATTAAATGACATATATCGAATTGCTTGTTAAATAACTATAACTTAAACATTTGTGGATTTTTAAAACGGCATTTTTTTTTCTATATTACGCAAATCGACGCTATAAAAAAGTGTTTCGTATCAATCATACAGTACCGTTGATATCTGCCGTGTTTGATGAGTCGTCACTTTTAGATGATAGAGTCTTTTCCTTCAATAACTTCCCATCTGTGAAACCTACAATAAAATAACATTTTCTTAGTCCGCAACAAACTAGTGTTCTTGCTGCACTTTTGTAAAGATAAAATTTTGACAAAACCTATCTTAAATTTAAGATTTCTTGCTTAAGGTCAAGAAAAAACTTTTTGAAGAACCCCTGATTTCAACAACAAATATATCGAAAATGTTGAACATTTTGGTCACATGATATTTGTGGAGTTTGGTGGATTTATTTATAACAAATCGTCGTTATTCCAATGGATAATTATACATTGTAATATGCCTCCATACTGGACGACTTGTTTTTTGTTTTTTAACTCATAAAAACTATCTCGGTTGTTACCATACATGTCCTAAATGGATTTGCCAGATTTGAACAGCAGTAAATCACTGTTGGCTCTCATCTAGCATTTAAAATTTACAAACATCCTGAAACCACAAAGCTTTCTTTACATTTATTCGCTTCTATCATTATTTAAAATTGTGATATGGCAAAACTAAACAGTCGCTTTCTTGAACCATTTGTGGCTTCTTTAAATCTTAAGCATTAAATGTATGAAATATTTGCCAATAGACGTTAACATATCAATAATCTATCAATCGTCTGGTGAATTACAAACAAGTATTGCCATTTTCTGGTAAATGAGGAATTGAAATATTTTTTTCTTCAAATCCACGTATGTATACCAGAAAATGTCTAAATTACTTTGTACTTCACCAGACGATTGATTGATTGTTGTTTGCTTAACGTCTAGTGGCAAATAATTCTAACATTTAAACAATATGGCAAAGGAGGTTCTGACTCGCAAGTTTGCCCCAAAAGCAATTTAAAGAAGTCAATTGATTGCGATAGTCATGTCTTGAGATCGTTTATGGATCTTATTATAGTTAACCTTATCATTGCTGTATGTTTGTTGATTCCGTGTGTAAACATGTACTACAGAATAAGTTTTGCTATAAATCAGTAAAATATTGCACTTTTTACTACCAAATATATAGCTTAGGCCACCCTAAAAAATTCCTTGTTTGATGTTGCCTGCCCATGCCTAATATTGTTTGGCAGGTATGTACATGTAGGTAGGGATTATATTTTATTTTTGGCCAACAACGTAAGTTATCTGTTTTAGACAAGAAAACTGTATGTTCCGTCAGTTACTTTGTTCCGACGGAACTTTTCAACTAGTTATTTCGATCCGATGGAACTTTCCAACTAGTTGTTTTATTCCGAGTGCAGTCGAAAAGTTCCGGAAAAAAGTAGCGAGTTGAAAAGTCCCGGAACAATGTAGCAAACGGAATAAGTTGCATTATCATGCAAATTTAGTATTCATAGTACCCTCAAGAGAGGGAAGAATACCCCCCTCCTCATGTGGGTACTTTTGAAAATATCAATTTCAGATTAATGTATAACAATAAATTAGAACTTATTCCGTTATGAAGGTAACATTCTGACCGAATTAAGTACCATAATAATGAAGAGGGGGAAGAATGAGGATCAGTTTATAAGGCACTTTTGTTCCCCTTTGAAAAGGTTCAAAAATAATATGTTGCGCTTTTACTTTGCATCAATTCTCCAAATGGAACTTTGTGACTGGTTGATAAGTTCCGTTGGAACTTTTGGGCTAGTTTGTTAGTTCCGGCTTTGACTTATTTGTCAAAGAGGAACTTTGTGGCTAGTTGATAAGTTCCTTTTGACTTTTGTAATCAGTATCTTGGTTTCCCTTTGAAATGTTCAAATATAATATATTGCGCTTTTACTTTGCATCACTTCTCCAAATGGAACTTTGTGACTGGTTGATAAGTTCCCTTGGAACTTTTGTGCTAGTTTGTTAGTTCCGGACTAATTTGGCAAAAAGGAACTTTCTAACTAGTTGATATGTTCCGTTGGAACTTTTCAACTAGTCACTTTGTTCCGGTGGAACTTTTAAACCAAAGGAAGAACAAAGTAACTAGTTAATAAGTTCCTCCGGAACTTTTCGGCTAGTTAGTTCTTTCCGCCCGGAACTTTCCAACGTCGGAACAAAAGAGCATTTACATAGGCAACATCAAACAATTCAAATTTTATATTTGGCCTTACTGAGTTTTCATTGTTAAAAGCTGGTTTGCACATAAAATACAATTATATTTATTTAGAGTTCATTTCACACAAGGACTATTTTAATAATTTTTAAGTAATTAAATCTGAACTAAAATTTGAAGTATCACAGCTTCATACATGCATTTTGAAATTGTAATTTCTAAGAACTTAGCTTTATATTATAAAAACCAACGATAGCCTAAAGCGCAAATTTTGAAATATCTAAAAGATAATTCATAATAAATATGTTGAAAATTTGAAAATTGAACTTTCATATTCAACTATAAATCCTGTGTAAAATGTGCAGATTATCTAGTTCAATTCAATTCAAAACCCCACTACCATCTCCACTCGTATTGAGCAGGGTACTTAAAACTAACGGAAAGAGGTATATTGTAAATATGACAAATAATTTGTACTTACCGATTTTCAACAAAAATGTAAAGGCTAATATAGCTATGCTTGCCAAATTCTGTTTGATGAACATAGTAAGTTTTTCTTAGATCACACAGATCGCTGCAAACTTCAGTAAGTGTTTTAAATTTGCAAATGAGTCTGATATCCAGTGTCTGTGTACTTTAAACATGTCCCCCCAGGAACAATCAGTTTAAAAGAACGCACATTTTATTCTTTTCTATTCGATGTCTTTCAAATAATCGAAAGATTTAGAAATGATATATGTGGCTTTAACTCGTTGACTAATGTTCAAAGGTTAACCAAGATACTAATTAAAAAACCTGAGGCATCTTGACTGCGAAATTTGTGTTAACATTACTCTATAAAACTTAATAGTCGCAATATAAGTTTATATCATTTTTCATTGTGAAGCAATGTATTCGAGAAAAGAATTGTGTACTTTCTACATTTTGATGTTCACTCAAGGTAAGTATTTTGTGTATAGAAATATTCATATTTCAGTGTATTCCTATGATTTTATATATCAGCGATAATTGATTAAAAAAAGGCAAGCCTTCTCTAACGCTGTCAAAAGGGACAGCTCTCCCAGAAACAGACTTATGTCACAATTGGGTAATAAGATATTTCAGATTTGTTGAGGTTAAACAGGTTGTTTAAGTTTGAAATCATGTCAGCTGATTGTATAGACACAAAAGCTTAGACACGTCGTGTTGGGAGAGTATCTCGATCCATACACGTTAATAAACACCAACACCAACTCGTCCGTCTGGTTTGCTGGTGACTTGAGGTAAGGCTACACTTTACCCTAAACATATACCCTATTTAAAGTGTCATTCGAAATTATGTCAGTTCTATTCACGATAAGACATTAGAAATTTGATATAAAAGTGTTCCATACTTGTTACAAAATGTATTGTTCTGATTATGCAAGTATTAATAAAAAAATATGTGAAAATTTGTGATTTATACGAGAATATTTGAGCAATGTATGAGAGAAAACTCATAATAACAATTGACATAACGACTCAATACAACCATTAGCCTTACTCGACAATTAAGACGATTGTGTTGTTTGATAATATCTTGCTTTCAATATTTCATTTTAATTAATCTTATGTGCAGCTTCCTGTTCAATTCAGTCAACAAAAACAACCAGTCAATATCCAGACCTGCTGTCTCACAGTTTACACATGTAACCGACTGTGTTGCCATTGACATTGACAATGCTGGAATACCTGGGAAAAGTACAACTCCTACGGTCACAAAGTCTCATATCATCAGTCAGGGAAATGTCAACTGACACAAGGATAAAATTCTATAAAACTAAGGTAGTATGATTGCCAATGAGACAACTATCCACAAGGTATGACTGCCAATGAGACAACTATCCAACAGGTATGACTGCCAATGAGACAACTATCCAACAGGTATGATTGCCAATGAGACAACTATCCACAAGGTATGACTGCCAATGAGACAACTATCCAACAGGTATGATTGCCAATGAGACAACTATCCACCAGGTATGACTGCCAATGAGACAACTATCCAACAGGTATGATTGCCAATGAGACAACTATCCAACAGGTATGATTGCCAATGAGACAACTATCCACCAGATTTCAAATGAAGTGCTGTTCGTTAATTGTCTAAACTTGAAAAACAGCATAATACCTTGTTAATTAACAACGATGAAAACTCGAACTTAGTCTACAATTGCAATTGAATCTATAATAATAAAGTAATAAGAACAAATAGATAAAATTTGTTTAGGGTCGATATAGTATACAAACAAGGACATAACATATTAAGGTCTATTGAGAGCCGACATACAAGGCATAACAATGCAATACAAACCAACCTTACCTTAACCTTTATTATCTCAGCGCCAGAAGTCGCATACACGACAAATCAAGCATGCAATAAATTACGTAAAAAAGCAAAATGAAGCACATAGTTTAAACATATTTTATTTGCTAAATATCAGCAAAATGGATGAGACACAAGTAAAGCATACGAATTATGAAGTCTTCTCCATATTACAATATAAGTATATATACAATAATAACATTATGACCATGCATATAAAAGGAACAAATTCATTAGATTTTACACGAACTATAGATAAAAAGAAGAAAAGAAAAAGAAGCAAATCATATTTTTCTGTGATGATGACTAAGGTCTTGATGACGATGATCGTCCGTGCCAGTATCAATAACACTTTATGAAGCACTATTATTAAGCATGGTAGTAATAAGCACGATAAGCTAGGTATTACAATAATTTTCCTTCTACATTGAGTGTTGAAAATTTTCAAACTATTGGCAAAAAGGAAGTAAATGTCAGGCAGATGTAAAAATTGCTTACTCGCTTATAACTCAACATCATAAAGCTGAAGGCCAAATATTTGATCATTCCCTTTCATAGAAGCCAATAAAACTTGGACGAAAGTTTTCTTTCAAACGGGCAGACGGGCGGAGTCTAGTGGGTACTTGACCTGCTTCCGGCTTCGGCGAGGCAAGCAAAAAATGTAAACTAAGCACGATTAGAAAGCTGGTAAAATGCATAGCATAAAAAAATTAAAATATGATTTGATATAAATGGTAAAAAATTGACAAAATATATCAATTAGCTGCACAAACTGTGCACTTGCAGTAATTCATCATTCCATAAAACAGCAGCTGTATATTTAAAAAAGTTCTTACCATAGGTTGATGTTCAAACCCCCAGTATAATATCTACAATGTCAGAATATCTAAAATTACATTTACAATCTTTCAGTACAACTAAATCATGTAAACGTGGTGGTGACAATTCATATAAAATTTAAAAAAACATTCAATAGCCATGCTGCGGATGTACATCTAATTTTAAGTGATGAATCCTTTGCTATGCCAGTAATTCGTCATACATACTAACAAAGTCTTTATATATAAATTGTAAAGCCATTTCCTGATTTTTTCCTAATTTACTGGCAAAGGACAAAAATCAAAATTACTAGTAGATAAAATATGTAAATCTAACCACACCAAAAGACTAACAAGGGGACTGAAAATATTGAAGACCATTCATTATCGCCGTTTTCGGAGAAATATAAATCAGCGCACATCACTTTTCTTGCAGCTATACTTACAGCCGGGGAAAGTATTTCGACAAACACATCGTGCATGACGGCTGAAACTACAACTGATGTCAAAACGTCTACGTATTTGACGTCAACTGTTCCAATGACACCCACTCGAGTGAATTCAAACTACAGTGTAAATTTAGAAGACAATGCAAAGGAAGATCAAGCGTCATTCAATTACCGAGGTAATCGTACTTTAGTATAAGGTAAATGTTCACGGGAAAGGGACAAGGTGTGTATCTATGATCGCCGAGTCAGAACCTCTGCTGTTAGATTATCGGTCCCGGAGAGGTATTGGCCTCATTTCACAAAAAATCTTACGAGAAAAAATACTCGTAAGTCGTGAACATTTCAGTATAACTTATGATCGATTTTATCCTGAGATTTTTTTGTAAAAAGAGCCCCTGTGCGATTTTAATAATACATTTCGATTGTGAATTTTCAGATTATAAATAAAGTGCTTTCCCTAAAAATAAATCTTGCAACAACCCAACGTGAGGTTGACAGGATTAGGTTGTTATGATTCAGCTTCTTTTTTGCTCCATATCATTTAACATGTGTACAATCTCGAACATTTATCCCCCAAATAAAAACGAACAAAGAAAACGGATAAATATAAAATGTAACTATCTACTTATACATACAATTTCTTCAGCGAGTAATTTACACAATTTTGAATTCTCAAATCATACTCCTGTTAAGCCATCGAAAAATATAAAATCCACATACTTCTATTACAAAGGCGGGAGGTGCGCTCGACTCCAATCTTAATTGACTAGGATTGTAAGCTTTCCTACCGAAGGTCGGTGGTTTTCTCCGTGAACTCCGGTTTCCTTCACCAATAAAAAACTGACCGCCACGAAATAGCACAATAGTGCTGAAAGTGGCGTTATAAACATCAATTAATCTATTACATGGTAATTATCATCACCCAAGATTTAATTTATTAATATTGTATTGCATTAATCAAGCAATAGGATTGGACACAAGTTATAACAACTTATATTAAGTCCTCTCCTTACATATACAATACACATATATGATGACAGCAAACACATACATTAATTTAAATTCTAAATGGTGTGTCCTAATAACTTTTTTAGATTAACCTTCATCAGGAACACTCACATCTAAACAAACAAAATGTAACCATGGATTTATAATTATTTGACTTCTTGAGGTGTCATGAAAAATATTTTCTTTCATAATATTATTTCCAATATTCTGGAATATTATCTCCACTGGAACAAATATTACAGTATTTATTACTAACGGAATAAAAATTATAGAATATTTGTTCCATCAGGAACAGAAATTATGACATTGTGTATAACAAAGTATCCAGGGAAGTTTTGTTAGGCGGAAAAACTACACTTTGACAGAGGAGCTATATGTTGTAAAGAAAATAACAGAGAATAGCATTATCAACACCAGCTTTGTCTGTGTGTGTTGGAATCTGAGTTTCTTAATCATTTCGAATGTTAGCAACGTCGAGAGTTTGATAAATGTATTAGCATTGACTTCTTGGGTTATTTTCTATAACTGTCGCTATATATATGTGTTTTATGCAGGCATGGACGCCGGTTATACAAATTTGTCACTTGATATCAGAGAAAGTTATGAACCAAGCGTGATTCCATACTGTGAAGGACCAGATAAGATCACTGTTACCATAGGGTTGATAATACGACAGCTGATCAGTTTGGTAAAATACCGTTATTACTTAATTATTTTTACCTGATCAATCAAGGCTTATACGATTTCGTTTACATAATTTATGCGCATTCTTTTTCAAGCAAAAATTGTTGATATCCTTTATCGTAATATAGATTCACAAGCAATGAATAAGTAAATGTATTGAAAAAACGTTTTGAAGTTAAAAATCATATTTTTACGCTTAAACCACTGGGTTACAGACGCGTGAAGAATGGGACAAGCACATAACAAATGTAGTAGGGTATGAGCGCTCAACCACTCCCCCTTCTTTACCATATAACTGTTATATTCTGTCGTAGAAGTATTGCATGTTTTCGTACATTATTTCATTATACAAAAACCAAATTTACCACTGGAAATTATCCTAATGAATCAATCAGAAACAAATATAAGACGGAATATCATTCATATTTTACATTTGATTTGGATTTGACGGAAATAGCTAGTACCAATTTTAAATTTTGACGAACGAGCAAATTCAACTTACAATACCGGATAATTTAACTCTTAAGAATGATTCATATACTATAGCCACGTTGTATTCTAATATTTTCAAATTATATACCCGATATCGCTTACCTGCGTACATCATAATTTCACGAAAGGCAAAACTATAATTCTACCTGCATTGTTTTCTCTTTTGTAGGATGAACCAAAACAAATATTATTACTCAGTGCATGGATGCGATGGGTAATTATAATTGTATTTTCTGTACAGTAGATAGATAGTGAAAAAAAAAAAACAAAAAACAACAAGATAAACAAATAAACTAATTTACCTGTCTGATGTGTTAATTTTTTCATTATTATTATTTTCATTATTGGTCACAACGCGAGTTTACCATAAATTTTCCTTTCAATTGATACAAGTATTTACAACATTAATTTTGATCTTTCACACAGCGCTGGTTTGACTGTAATTTGGTTTGGAACCAAACAGACTACAACGGTACAAATTATATTATCTTACCCATTGAATCTGTATGGATGCCGGACATCACCCTGTATGAAAGGTAGTTATTTTGTTTGCTGAATCTTTCTTCATTTTGCAATGATTACTGAGTAAATGAGGATAAAAGTCTGCATTTGGGTGGAAATTAAACAGAACGCATTTCATTATTCGTTATTCTACAGCATAGGCATACAGTGCATTGCAAACTTAAAAAGTATATTTCTTGTTTAGAACTTTAATTTACGGTTACAGAATTCATATGAAAGTATTTTGTTGTAACATGAAAAAAAAACTAGGCACTGGCTACGGTTACATGGAAATGTAACAATAATAAAAATATTATTGTTACATTGGAGACTAATTGCTGGAATGCAAGGTTGGGTAAGGAACCGATTAATTACGAATGTAACAATACCCTTACCGAAAAATAAGCCCTGCGGCAAACATTTGCCGCAAGTTTGCAGCAAACATTGCCGCAAGCTTGCAGCAAACATTTGCTGCAAACTTGCCGCAACCATTTACCATGCAAATGAAGGTTGCGGCAAGCTTGCTGCAAACATAATTATGCAAATTAGATTTGCCGCAAGCTTGCGGCAATTGTTCGTTGCAAACTTGCGCCAAACTTGCAGGAACTACACTTATACCAATGTCATTTATGTAGACACATTCAATTTATCTCATTCAAATTACACAGCAACATTTTAAAAAAGAATTCCTGCCTGTATACAAACAGTCATTGAAAGAATTCTTGCAAACTTAAAGATTTAAAGAAACGCATACATGCATTTGAGTTTTGAAAAAAGGGGACAGAGGTCATTCTAAAATGACATCATATAACACCTGTATTAAGAAATGAAAAAGGATAAATCTCAAATGTTAGGTAATAATTGCATTACATAATTGAACTTAATTTTAATAAACATGGTACAGTACATCAGTTACAAAATTCAAACTTATATATAATAGCTAAAGTTTTTCAAACACACATATATAGTTGCTGTAACTTAATTATGTATGATGTGACATTAATTATTTTATTAAAACATGCAGTTCTATGAATTATTTGTACTTACAAAATTACATATTGAATATCCTATGTTATTAAACCAAAATGCCTCCTCGATCTCTTTTATGTGAAATGAATTTTCCAAACACAATCAACATGACCTAGCCACAATTTCAAATTGTTAGCTTCCAGGAAGTGCCAACTAGGCATGCACAGTCAATATTTTGTAATTCTGGCAATGTTCTCAGTGGCAAACATATAGAATGGTCAAAGTTTTCTTCAATCTTACGGCAAACATTGATGTTTCTGCAAACTTGCCGCAAGTTTGCGGCAAACAATTCAGTTCCATAAGGGTAGTTATTGAGTCTAGTACGGTTACACTGCGTTATTGTTACATTAATTCACTTCAATGTACGCTGGGTGACTAGTAATATGTAATAAAATAAAACTTGCATACAATTTTTAAAATTTCATTTGCAATTTTGCAATAGAAAATACAAATACAAGTCAATTGTGAAGGCAATTTGCCAACATGTTGAAACTGGTGGAATCGGTGTTTTCATTTTCAAAGTCCAGATATTTTGTGATAGTAATTTCATTCTAATTGGCGAAAAAAAAAATAAGCAACACAACTATAGAAGATTTACGTTTAATTAATCTAGCGTACATTAACAAAAAGTGCATTACTGTAACAATAACACAATGTAACCGTAGACTCAATAATTATTGTTACATTCGTAATTAATCGGATATTTCCCCAACCCTGTATTCCGGCAATTAATCTCCAATGTAACAATAATATTTTTATTATTGTTACATTTCCATGTAACCGTAGCCAGTGCCAAAAAACTAACGTTGTTTCAACTCGAACTCTTCGTTGCATGCATAAAATATAAATAGTCACGTTTTCCACTGGATGTGAAGCAAACAACAATTAATCAATAATGTAAACAAATGTATTGATGAGAAAATACGACAAAGAACCCCCTGGTTTTCAAGCGCGAGGCGTAAAATGAAGGAGTCCGTCCTTCCGTCCGATCGTATTCTTCAGCTTTTCTTTTGTATATGCAAGTACTGCTTGGCATATGTCTGAAAGATTTTTTTGAGAAGGTTGGTGGGGGGGGGGGGATTTAGCCTGCCTGATATGGACTTTATCATTTCCTTTTATAGCTCACTATGCAGTAAGGGTTTTGCTCATTGTTGAAGGCCGTACGGTGATCTATAGTTGTTAATTTCTCAAAATCTTCACTATATTATGCCATTGTTCAGCTCCTTTTTGTGATTTTGTCCGAATTATTTTTCGGATTTCCCGAAGCAGATCATTACTTTTTTGGGTGTACCAATTTTGGTAACCGCAACTACTGCATAACCTCTTATTATGACTTGTTGAAACAATATTAGAATCTTGATCAAGTCATGCTTTTGGACACTCTTATTTTGCCTTTCGATCTACTGTATTTTTGGGAGTTCCAAAAGCGTTCCCTAGTATGTGATAGAGGTATTCAGCTATGTAATAGCGGGGGATAAAGTTTGTGAGATGTGCCAAAAAAAACCCTAAAGATTTGTATATGCATACTGTAGTTTGAGGACTTAGCTACGAGATTAAAATTAAATATATATTCACAAGAAGAAAATAAAACCGTAAAAAGCCAAGCGAAGATCTCATCATCCTTCTTTTTGTTTTTCTTTTACATTTGTATCAATAAAATAAACCAGACACAAAATACCAAAAGCCGGACTGAGATACATAGCACATTATGCACAAACTAACAACTTTAAGATTTTTTTTTCGAGCAGAAAGAGACTGTAGACAAGGGGATCCTTTTATCTTCTCACCTTTTCATGCAATGTGTAGAAATACTAGGCGTTCTGGTCAGAAATAGTAATGAGATAAAGGGTATTACGATAGATAATACAGAGTTTAATATCTTGTCGGAATATGCACAGCAGATAAAACATCACTTATATTAGATGGATCGCCATCCTCTTTAGTTCATCTCTCCGTATTTTACAATTATATGCGGAGATATCAGGACTTAAAATAACTTAGATAAAACAAATCTTTATTTGTTGTATTTTGTTCAATTCCGTAATTTCGTCCAATCAGAGTAAACATTTGTGACACCATGCATGCCGTTACCATAGTTAAGTGTCCTTAGGTCACAAACTGAGATTATTACTAACTGCGTAATTAAAAATGGTGAAAACAGTCGGTTACCCTATTTGGTAAAATAATTATTATAAAGTCTTTAATTATATCAAAATTGGATCATCTGTTCCTATCCATCCCAATCCAGATGACAATGTACAACGTCAACTCAATAGTAAAATATATGCATTCGTTTGGAATGGTAAACCTCACAAGGTATATCGGGAGCTTTTATGTCAAGAATACTGCAGAGGATTACTTTGAGATTTCATACAAGGGCTAAAATTGACATGGGTCAGAAGATTATTTAATTCAAATTAAAAATGGATGAAATTATTTACTTTTACTTAAAATATAAATTTTACAGAGTTGGCTTCTTTTGGAACAACTAAAACATTAGATAATCAATTTTGATTTTATTCGAATAATGCCAAAACCGGAAACACCAGTCTACCAGCAGCGCTATAGATCCAGGGGTAGTAAAAAGATGATATGAAATAAATCAATCGTGCTTATATAAAAACACTGGTTACTGAATGGATGATATCCTCGTGAGTAGATAGTCCATCAGCGTTAGAACCGACCTTACAGTTATATTAAACATTAGATATGATTTCTTTTGAATCATGTCAATACGATTGTACCTTATATGTGTTTTTTTACTTATACATATTGATTGCAATATAAAATAAGTTTTTTCCCCGTTTTTTTTTGTTCAGTGTTGGAGAGGAGTTTTATGGATTGAATGATTATAGAGCTTTAATTCTTAACGATGGTACTGTGAAATATGGTTTTCCTACAAGACTAGAAACATTTTGTCAGTTGGATGTGTCTCGATTTCCTTTCGATTCACAAACTTGCACGTTAACGTTTGGTTCATGGGTTCATAATGGATTCGAAATCGATGTCAATTCACTGGTTGGTAAGGTGGACCTGTCCCAAACTAAAGAAAACGCAGAGTGGAGTATCACCAAAGGTGAAATCGTGCGACATGAAGTTATTTATGGATGTTGCCCAGAACCGTATCCGGATGTGACTGTTTACGTTTATATGAAAAGGAAACCAACCGCTTATGTGATTAACATTATCATCCCGTCAATGCTGATTACTTCGATTGCCATTTTAGGATTTATACTACCTGTTGACTCGGGAGAGAAAATAGGATTATAACTGACTGTTATGTTGACGATTTCCGTTTTTCAGATGTTGGTTGCTGAAAAATTACCACCTTCTGCTGAAGTTGAACCTTTGATTTGTATGTAGTTATTTCTTTTCCTTTTTAATTAGATTAGTAAAACTTACTGATTTTAACGTCCTCGGTGGCACTGCGTTCTAAGTAGTTTGTTGACATGTATCACTGTTAACTCTGAGGTTCTGAATTCGCACCCCTCTCGTGCCGAGCTGTCTTCATGTTTGATAGTAAAGCCATATGAAACTTCAAATTTAAAAAAAAAGTTGAATATATTTATATACTCGAATGGATAAGTTTTATTCATGATAAAACAAGTGTAGGAGAACTAACTTTCTTGTAAAAGAAAATCCTTTATGTTATCAAAATCTTCATATTAAATGTACTGCTTTTGAATTATTGTTCCCCTTCTCTATATTTCGCCGATACGGGACGTTAAACTTCGGCAAAAAACTCGAAAGTTAATTAGCTTGAAATCAACAATCACTGAATTGAAATATTATATGTCGATACTACGTTATAGATTCGTAACAAATGTAAACAACGTGCTTACAGGGTCGTGCTCACATGTCTTTGTTTTGCTATAAATGCATGCATTCCTTTAAACAGACTTATTCAGAAGGGATATAGTTACGATACTGTTGTCAGGTCATTAAAGATGGCATTTTTGTCTCGCCTTGACTGAGCCAAAAAGCGAGACATAGGTATGCTGTTTCCGGCGGCGGCGGTGGCAACAATGTATTAGTTTGTGATTAGGTCTAGTTCATGGTGAACCACTAGTGGTAGGTCAATAATAATTGGTATGCAGTTGTATCAGCATTAGCACATCTCATTTCCATGGAGAATATTTGTTCCTTACACCTCAGTCATGGTCTATTGACTTTGAAACTTTTGCTTGGAGATTATATAACCCCACCCCCTAATTATGGTTCATTGACTTTGAAACTTTTACATAGTTTACAAGTTGATGTTTGTGTTTAGGTTTGTTTAAAGGGAACGACTTATGAAAAGTCAATGGTATCTGGTTTGCAGTTGTATTAGCATTGGCATTTCCATGGTGATTGTTTAACCCTGTACCTTCAGTCATGGTTCATTGACTTTGAATATTTGCATAACTTACATGTTAAAGTATTGCTATTTTAATTTCAACATTTGCATTATCAAAATAACAAATAGGCGAGACATATCTCTGTGTTAACAGTTTATTTGGAATTAATATTGATTCACTCATAGGGTCTTTGCGTCGGAAATAAACACATCCATTTTAAAACCAGTTGTTGGCATGGTACGGGTTATGTTCCTCTCACATATATTTCATGATGGTATGATACTAAACCCCTAACGGGAGGGATTATGTGCTTGATTTTCATATGATGAAGACATAATCTTTCAATCAGTTTAATTGAGGTCTGGAGCTGGCATGTCAGTAACTGCTAGTAGTCCTTTGTTAATTTATGTTGATCATTGTCATTTTGCCTAGTTTCTTCTGTTACTTATTCTAACTTTGGACTCGGACGTCTTTTAAACTGAGTTAAAATGTGCGTACTGCTGTGTGTTTGTTTATTCTACATTTGCTAGAGGTATTTTTGTGCCTGTCCCAAGTCAGGAACCTCTGGCCTTTGTTAGTCTTGTATGTTTTTTTTCAATTTTGGTTCATTATATGTTTCGGAGTTTAGTGTGACGTCCATTTTCTCTGAACCAGTATACATTTTTGTTTAGGGGTCAGCTAAAGCCCGCCTCCGGAAGAGGGATTTTCTCGCTGTGCTGAAGACCCATTGGTGGCCTTGAGCTGTTTTCTGCTCTTTGGTCGAGTTTTTGTCTCATTGACACGTTCTCCGTTTCCATTCTCAATTTTATTGGTTCAATAATTTCGATAGCATTATCATTACAAGGAACTCGTTACATATGACTTTATTTCACAAAAATTGTCACTTTTCCTGTCGAAGGTCGGTGGATCTTCCGGGTACTCCGGCTTCCTCTTTCATATAAAACCTGTCCGCCAAGTTCGCTGAAAGTCGCGACAAACATACAAACAAACAGATTTACTGACGTTCCTATCAACTATCTTAACTTTGTGTGTATAATTTAATTGTATGGGACACGACAATTAAATATACAATAACTGTTTAGTGTCTTTAAATATCAGCTGTATTTTTACGAGGCTACGAAATAGGTGTAATGCGAGCTTCAGCGAGCTATTACTCCTGTTTCGAGCCGAGTACAAATAAAGCTGATATTTAAAGACACTAAACAGTTATTGTCTTTATCCTGCAATTAAATTTGTACATTTTTTCCCATCCCAATCGTTGAATTTGTTTTTGAAAGAAATCGACATGACTTAAACGCGGACCGCAATGAGGACCCCAAATTGAACTGTGACGTAAACAGTAAATTGACATAACCGTTCGCTCGCAACAGAAGCAGGATACCAGGAGACTATATACGTCTAGTATACGTATATCGCTTCGTGTTATCTGTACACCTGTATTAGTATAGAAGAAAGGTCGATTGCAGGATAATAGCAGATAAAGAGATAATACTTTATTTAAATCTCATCTCCTGTTGAAAAAAAACCATACAAACAGTTTAGGTTAACATAGAAATAAAATATACTACAGCCGTTCTGAAAAAGTGACGATAGGCTGTATATATACTCTACAACATAAACAAAGATTGATCGATTTATGACCTTAAGTTTGCTCATTATGTTAAATCGTGATTAAAATGTGTAATACATGGTTTATGCATTAACTTTCGATTCAATGTTTTCTCTTTGTTTTTTCAGCAACGTTCCTGACGTTCACACTTGTATTAAGTGGTGGATCAACTCTAATGCAGGTCTTAGTTTTGAATGTTTATTATAAAGGACACAACAAAATGCCAACGATTATCAAGTATTATATCTTACAACCTCTGTCAGTTGTAACGCTGGTTACAATACCAGGAATGAAAAATTATATATGTAAATCTAAACCAGTAAGTTTTTATCTCTATCAATATTGTTAGTACAACTATACACATTCAATATAGAATTGAATGCTGTTCTTTTTTTTTGAGGATTTATCCGAAATGAAAGCATGACCTTCACATTTTGCATGAATCGCAACCTCCTTATATTTAAAAATTTTCGAAATAAAAAACCATTAAGTTATTTGCGGAAGCCCATATTATACCTCCGAAAAATTACATTTGAATTCGAGATCACTAATTTTTTAAAAAAACAAAACTGCGAGAAAAGTTGCCTAGTGAGATGAAAATCATTCCACGTGAAATCAATTACAAAGTATACGTCATATAGATGAAAATTGGTACAATGAAGAGTAGATAGCTTGATTAAATACAGTATTAACCAAATTTTAATTATTTCAATATGTATTATATATTTGTATCATAGGACAATATGTATTATATATTTGTATCATAGGACAATATGTATTATATATTTGTATCATAGGATAACTCCATTGCTGATTGACACAATTTGTAAATCATGGCAAGGGAGTTAACTCTTAGTTTGAATGATCTGTTTTGAAATTGTTCCAGAACATATTCAGTGAAGCACGCTAATATAACCACCGAAAAAATCACGTAGTTACGGTTTTGTAAATTATTCATACATTTCTTGTAGGATACACATTTGGTTAAACTGTTCCACGGAATGACTGGTTTAAAATCCACAGCAGACGACATATCGATGGAACCAAATGACCCTGACCTGTGGATGTACCTGTCTGTTATACTTGACAGATTAGGATTTGGCTTGTTTGTTCTTATTTTGATAAGTGGTACAACGCACATTTTCCTACGTATGAACACAGAATAAGCTCATTTGTAAGGTGAAAAAGACAAATTGCAAATTGTACATAATGTATGTCATGTATTGTGTATTGTATGTACATATCAAATAAATCGTTCTGAATTATCTCAAAATATTGTTTTCAAGATTTTTGTAGAAAATGTGTTATTCCATTTAATTACATCTCTTATGGTATAGAGAGCAAATATACAAGGTTTTTGGTTATATTTTTGTTTGTTATATCCCATATATTTAAAAAGATCAAGCTGTGTTATAACAGCATACATATTGCGTGATTGCGTAAAATGCTTTGACTAAGTGAAACTACAGCCAGTAGATAATTAAAAAAAAACTGCTTTTGTTAAAAAGATGAGTTTTACCGTTTTGAGTATTCAATCTTAGATAACATGGTATTATATGCGATATTGTCTTATTTTAAAAAACAAATCTTAAATATTATAAAATGTCAAGCAGGGTTATTAAAGCATATACTAGTATACATGTTTGCGTGTTTGCGTATAATGTTTAAACGAGGTCTGACAGTCAATAGAAATTTTAAAAAACCCCGATTTTTGTATCCAAAATACTGTCACTTTTGGTCTCGCTTGACGGAGTCAAAAAGCGAGACATAGGTATGCTGTTTCCGGCGTCTGCGACGACGACGGCGGTGGCGGCGGCGGCGTCAACAATGTATTAGTTTGTGATTAGGTCTAGTTTGTGGTAAACCACAAGTGGTAGGTCAATAATATTTGGTATACAGTTGTATTAGCATTGGCACATCGCATTTCCATGGGAATTATTTGGCCCTGCCCCCTCAGTCATGGTCTATTAACTTTGAAACTTTTGCTTATTTTACATGTATTAGTTTGTGATTAGGTCAGTTTATGGGGAACCATTAGTGGTAGGTCAATGATATTTGGTATGTAGTTGTATAAGCATTGGCATATCTCATTTCCATGGAGATTATTTGGCTCAGCCCCCTTAGTCATAGTCTATTGACTTTGCAAATTTTGCTTAGTTAACATGTATTAGTTTGTGATTAGGTCAGTTCAATGGGAACCATTAGCGGTAGACCAATGTTAATTAGTATTCAGTTGTATAAGCATTAGCACATCCCATTTCAATGGAGAATATTTGGCCCCATCCCCTCAATCATGGCCTATTGACTTTGAAACTTTTGCTTAGTTTACATGTATGAGTTTGTGATAAGATATGAACTGCTAATGTTAAGTCGTTAATATTTGGTATGCAAATTTATTGGCATTTGTAAGTATCGTTTCCATGGAGATTATATAGCTCCACCCCCTCTTCATGATTCATTGACTTTGAAACTTTTACATAATTTACAAGTTAATGTTTGTGTTAAGGTTTGTTTAAAGGGAACAACTTATAATAAGTCAATGATATTTGGTATGCAGTTGAATTAGCATTGGCGCATCTCATTTACATGGAGATGGTTTAGCCCTGTACCTCAGTCATGGTTCATTGACTTTAAATATTAGCCTAACTTGTTAAATATTGCCATTTTAATTTCAACATTTGCATAATCAAAATTACAAAAAAGCGAGACATATCTCTGTGATAACAGTTTATTTATAGAATAATGTAGTGTTAATCATTGACTATGCAAAACATAGTACGTAACACATGATCCATTCTATGAACAAAGGTGTAAATAAAAACCATGATATCGATTTCAGTATACAAGACCTCAGACGGGACCTTTTGGTTTTAATTCTCTAAAACGTTTATATTTTGGTCTTAATCGTTCATGTACCTAATGAAGGTTATTCCAAGACAGGAAGATCATACTAAACTTTTACGATCATCTTTCTTTAAACACAACTAGGGAAATAAGCAAAACATCATATGATACCAGACCAAATAAGTTTGAAAAATGATGGAAGAAACCAGGGAGGGCAACATAAAAGTCCACACATTCTTATATAATAAACACAACGGGTGTCTCATATATTCTATTAAATATGTTGATAAACTATAATTGAGTGGTAACGCATCACGCAATAGGTGATTAGTAATTGCCTCTAACCCCAATTCGTAAACAAATTGTCATTTAAAGTTTCTAACACTGAAACTTGACCGAATGAGAAATTTTGTAACTGAAACCTGTTTTTTTGGACAAAGGATGTAAACAAGACGTTTAACGTTAGAAACAACAGACATTTGAAATTTTAAAAGCACAAAGAATTTCACTGAAAACTAAAGCAAGCAAGAGCACCGCGAAATAGATATAGGAAGATGTGGTATGAGTGCCAATGAGACAACTCTCCATCCAAGTTACAATTTATAAAAGTAAACCATTATAGGTCAAGGTACGGCCTTCAAGACGGAGCATTGGCTCACACCGAACAGCAAGCTATAAAGGGCCCCAAAAAATTACTAGTGCAAAACCATTCAAATGGAAAAACCAACGGTCTAATCTATATAAAAACGAGAAACAAGAAACACGTATGAACTACATAAACAGACGACAACTACTGTAATCAGATTCCTGACTTAGGACAGGTGCAAATATTTGCAGCGGGATTAAACGTTTTAATGGTACCAAACCTTCTCCTTTTTCTGAAACAATAGTATAACATCACAACATAGAAAAACACACTATAAAATATCAATTGGAAGGCTTAACTCAATCAAAAAACGTAAATTAACACACAATGAACGAATAAATTTGACCTGTGACACCTGAATGCAAATACACAGTTAATAAAAAATTACAAGGGATAAATAATTAAAGTCAAAAGTAAATAAACAGGTTTAAACAAAGTTAAAGTATGATATCACTGTGAAATGTCAAACAATTTTTAGAAAACCATCACTTTTAACCAAATCTAGGAGTGATCGCAGGTGCCCTGAAAGGGAGCGCGGATCCTTATGCACATGTGGCTACCGTCAGATTGCTCATGGTAAGTACACATTATATGAAGAGTCTCATTCAAGGATGTAAATGTAACAATCAAGAAAAAGAGGATGTGTAGTTACGACAATTGGAACATATCCTTGGTCATCTATGACATAGATATTCCACAACGGCCAATCAACTCATAATGGCTTCCGTAAAACATTCGGAGGACTGCCTTCACTTTACCCTCTGGAAACCCTTTGTTCAATAGCGTCCTTGTAAGCAGAAATCATTTATCAAGAATACCCAAGCTCCGTAGATATAAACTGGATTCTTTGTCATTCGAAGGATACGTAGGTATAGGTGACCAATGCATTGCAATGTTTAACATAGTACAATTTTGCCATTTGATAAGGGACTTTCCGTTTTGAATTTTCCTTGGAGTTCGGTATTTTTGTTATTTTACTTTTTGCTAAAGGCTTTTATGCAGACTTTGGCAAATCCACGAAATCAAATATCAAAGATAATTAAGGAATCAAAAATACTCTATATGATGGAATGTTTCTACATAGAAATAGACAATTTACGCTGGGAAGATGAAATCATCCCTTTTGTCGTAAAGTTTTGTTCCCTACCAACCCTCATTGTCAATTTCTAGATGTAAGTCAAGATATGAAGCACACTTAGCTGTCTCTGTGGTATCCTTGATTTCAATTTCAGTTGGATAGATGCTGTTAACATAGTCACCAAACTCTGAATGATATAGTGATAAACATCCTCTATATATAGCGGAACGTTAAGTTGAAAGGATAATGCTAGCTTCTTTATATTTACCCTCAGGAACTCCTGTTCGATAGATGTAAGTCATTGTCACTAAATGTTTTCGTTGCAGTGTAATACTCTTGTCAGAAAAATTAATATGTATCCTATCCTTATTGTTATTCTTGAAAAGTTAGATATCTTACAATTCAACCTTCAAAATTATAAAGATACTTTTTAAGCATGTATAAACAATGCCAAAAATGCATTCAAAGGGACAATCAAAAACCAAAAAGCGATGAAAGAAAAACCATGTGCAACATGTAACTAGACTTTTACGCTGTATTCAAATTGCTAAGTGCAAAACAATGCCAAAGCCTCGAACTACAAAAGTTTGTAGTAGTTCGGAGTACGTTTTCTGTTTTCAAAGAATTTAGTTCGTTGTACTTGGTTATACAACAATGTTTAAGTTTTAATTATAATGTTTTGACCCGTCAGTCCGTCAGTCCCGTTCTTGTCATCTGAAACTTCACAACGGAATTTTATGAAACTTTGCAGATAATAAGGACATACTATGTAGATGTGCATATCCACAGGAAATTATGATTCATTTTTTTTCTAAGACTAATGCCCCTTTGAACTTAGAAGTTTTGGCTTAAATATACTACTGCAACACTTTGTTATTGCAACTCCTCTGAAACTCCACAACAGATATACAGATCTGTACAATTTTATGAAACTTTGTAGTTAACGAGGACATAATATGTAGATGTGCATATCCACAAGAAATCTTTATCAGTTGACTTTTTTGGGGAATTGTGAGTCTTTGAACTTAGGAATCTAGTGAGATTGTGTTTGCCTATTGACAATGTGGGAGCGTGGAGTATTCGAGCGTGCTCCCATAGGTTCTTTAATTGTTAATATTATGTTCAGTAACTTTGCTAGGTACCAATATTTTAATTGTAATTTTTAATTTTTAATTGCATATTATGTAATTATGTAATCATTGTGTTTTATATGGGTTTGTGACACTATAGTAAATGATTCTGATTCTGATATACTTACGGTCCTCTACGTTGAATGTATTCACAGCTTGTTTAATATGCTCTTAGCGATTTAAAGCTTGGTATATATAAGGCTCGGTACGTGCCCATTGTAACTTTGTTCAAGTCTTTCCTGAGTGAACTTGACATGTTAAATTGTTGTCTCGTTGATATTAATCAATATGTAAATGTATGAAGTGGGGAAACATAAAAATAAATGGATCATTCATATAAATAAAAGGTAATGTCTGGTAAATGTCAATGAAAAATGGTGTGTACGTCTATTAAATATGAGGAGACCTGGATTCGTGTTGCTCAGTCTTTAGTTTTCTATGTTGTGTTTTTCATAAAATGGTATTTTTCTTTTGATCGTTTTTCTTTTCTTGCCAGGTCATTGTCACTTAGTTTTCGACTTACCAGTTTGAATATCCCTTTGATATCTTTCACTTCTCTTTTTAATGACATGTGAGGTATTGATGTATTTGTCAGTGACAGCTTATATGATGTATCAATACAAATGAAATGGCATTCAAAAGCAAAAAATCTTTATTTTCGCCTTTGTGTTTTAATAGTTCGTTGCACTAACTTGAAGTATTTTATACATAGAAATTAATGTACTATACAAGCCGATAAAGACAATACAATTATATTTTTAGTACGTACATTGTACACTGTGTTAAACATTCCAAATAATCATTCAGATAAAGATATCCATCTATCTATATCTGGTCGTGCCACTAATTCTATAGACAGAATCTAGTTTAGTAAAGGCAACAGTAGTATACCGGTGTTCAAAAGTCATAAATCGATTGAGAGAAAACAATTCCGGGTTACAAACCAAAATCGAGGGAAAAACATCAACTATAAGAGGAAAACAAAGGAACAACAGGAACACCGAAGTGCAACAAAAACAAACGCCAACACACACAGAAACGAACTATTTGATAACAGCTCTCCTGACTTGGTACAGGACATTTTAAGAAAAAATGGTGGATTGAACCTGGTTTCATGGCATGCCAAACCTCCCGCTTTATGACAATATTAAAAAATATCGCTAAAACACTATATATAATTTAGGTTATGGCCTGCATGTATATACTAATTTCAATAAATCCTCATTCAGACGCAGCGTTTGTGATTTTTTCGAATATAACAATACAACCAATTATCAATGTCAAAGATAATGATGCTAGTCCAAGTCTATCTATAGCATTAGAAAAACATTTCCATATGGCAGCATTGTCAGAAGTTTCTGTTTCCAGTTTTTCTTTAGTAATTTCTTGGACATCATCCTGAAAAAATAACAAAACATGGTAAAGCTAGTATGAAGCATTTGCGGTCACTCTGCTTAGTATCAGTTTTCATTTGTTCGAATACCAGTCTGTCCATATCTTTACAATATACAGTTTTGATGAAATGCAGGATAAACATCTACTAAATTATGAGAAATAAAAAAAAAAAACACTTGCATAACCAACAAATACGCGCGAATAAAAAATTGTCTGAAGAAATGTCTGATATATTAAGCTAAAATTAAAGCTGCAGGTGCGGATTTTGATATTTTAAAAAGTGTTATATTCGGAATTCAACCTGAAAAAACGGAGGACGAAGTTTAATTGTGATAGTTTTTCTATGTAATAATATCATATCTTGAAAAGAAATAATAAAAAAAAAACAGTTAGTTTTACTGTGTGGATTGTAGCTTAATTTTAATACTTACACGGTTTGAAATAAGTAAGTCTCATTGGCACTCATACCACATCTTCTTATATCTATTTTGCTGAAATGTAAGGTCTCCATCAACAGCCAAGCAAAGCTCGAATGATAGGGTTTACATTTGTACATCTTTCTAATTAATAAAATTTCTCTCGCTTCATTGTGAAAATGGAACTAAAAAATTGTGAAAACATTATTCAGCCGGCGAAAGCCATGTAAAAGAGGGTCGTAATGGGAATACCTTCATTACGAATAACGGTAAAAAAATTGTTATCAAATGACATTAACTGTAGTTTTCGGTGCATGACCATTTTCTTAATGACGATAAAAAAAATTGACTGCTTTTGACAAATTTTTTTTCTCCAAAAATAACGGTAACAAATAATTATTTGAGATCTCTGAATCTCGAGAATACGGTGGCAATATGCGGCTATGAAATAACGAGATAACTATCTTGTGGGAACGACGTATTATCTTGAGAGAACGAGATAACTATCTTGTGGACACGGCACAGGCAGGGAACGAGATATAATCATGAGGAAACGAGATATCTATCTCATGGAACCGACAAAACATCTTTAGGGAACGAGATAACTATCTTATGGAAACGATATAATATCTTGAGAGAACGATAAAACTTTCTTGTAGGAACGGCATAACATCTTGAGGGAACGACATAACATCTTAAGGGAACGAGATAACTATCTTGTGGTAACGACATAATATCTTGAGAGAACGATATAACTTTCTTGTGGGAACCGCATAGCATATTGAGGGAACGACATAGCATCTTAAGGGAACGAGATAACTATCTTCTGGTAACGATATAATATCTTGAGAGAACGATAAAACTTTCTTGTGGGAACGGCATAGCATCTTGAGGGAACGACATAGCATCTTAAGGGAACGAGATAACTATCTTGTGGTAACGATATAATATCTTGAGAGAACGATAAAACTTTCTTGTGGGAACGGCATAGCATCTTGAGGGAACGACATAGCATCTTAAGGGAACGAGATAACTATCTTGTGGTAACGACATAATATCTTGAGAGAACGATAACACACTTTCTTGTGGGAACGGCATAGCATCTTGAGGGAACGACAAAGTATCTTGAGGGAACAGTATTTCTTTTCTTACATGGCAGCATTCTGCCACCGTACGATAAGGATATTTATCCTTAACTAGCCAAGGAATTTGTTTTTGTCCCGGCTGATAAAGCTGCTAATAATATCATTATAGTTTGACGTAAATTTTACATTGAGGTTCTGCAAAAGGAAATCACGAATTCACCAACATTCCAACTGACTTTATTTTCAGAAAACGATATCTGTAACAAACATAAACTATTAGCTACTTCTTTACAAGCAGAACCAAATACAATGAAAGTTCCAACTATGTACTGGCTTCCGAAGCTACACAAATCACCTTACAAATATAGATTTATTTCGTCTTCAAGTCATTGTTCCACTACTAAATTGTCTATTCTACTTACTAGTACACTTGGTACAATCAAAAACCTGATAATAAATTGTTCAAATATAGCCTTTGAAAATAGTGGAATTAACTACTTTTGGAGTGTCAAAAACTCAAAAAGTACTTGATAAATTGCATGCATATATTGGTGATTCTGAATCTGTTCAAAGTTTTGATTTTTCTACCCTATATACCACTTTGTCTCATATTCTTATTAAGAAAAAATTCACACACCTAATTAAATGAGCATTTAAAAAGTCGGAATGCGAATACATATGTTCAAACTCTTTTAGGTCATTTTTTAGTAGCAACAAACAAAAGAGCTATGTCAATTGGAAATGCTTTGATACTATATCTGCCCTTGAATTTTTACTTGATAACATTTTTGTTCGCTTTGGAGATTCCGTATATCGTCAAGTTATAGGAATTCCAATGGGGACTAACTGTGCACCACTTATTGCGGACCTGTTTTTGTATTGTTATGAGTTACAATTTATGACAAAAATCAGCAAAGACCCATCGAAACAACATCTGATACAAAAATTTAACAATACTTTTAGATATTTGGATGATATATTGGCTCTCAATAATGACAACTTCAGTATGTATTCTAAAGAAATTTATCCTGTTGAACTTACTTTAAATAAAGCTAATACTAGCAATGACCACTGTCCTTTCCTCGATCTTGATATCTATATCATTAACGGGAAGCTTAATACAAAAATTTATGATAATAGAGATGATTTTTCATTTCCTATCGTTAATTATCCATTTTTAAATGGTGACGTTCCCTTGTCACCATCTTATGGTGTTTATATATCTCAACTTGTACGATTCGCTCGTGTATGTAACAACGTATTAGATTTTAGCAAGAGAAATTTATATACTACTGAAAAATTATTACACCAGGGTTTTCGATATCATAAACTAGTAAAAACATTTACTAAATTTTATCATCGGTATAAGGACATCATTCGTAAATATAACTTAACATGCAGATATGGAACGCCTCAGCTGTCTTATGTGGAACTCTGATATTACTTTATGTTGTTTTATTATTACTTGATGATATTTTGTCTTTACTTAATATGGTTTTGACATTACGTAATGATGTTTTGATATAACTCAATATGGAATAGTCATTACTTAATGATATTTCGATATTACACGATATGGTTTCGTATTGACTTGATATAGTTTTGTCATTACTCAATATGGTTTTGTCATTACTCGATGTGGTTTCACCATTATTTAATGTGGTTGTGTCATTAGTCAATGTGGTTTTAACATTACTTGATGTGAATGTGACTTAACGTTATGTAGTTGTTTCATTACATGATGTGGTTTTGTTATTTTGTAATGATGATTTGCCTATTCTTTATATGGTTTTAACATTACGTAATGATATCTAAAAATTTGACGATTTTACACTACATGATGTGTTTGTTTCATTATTTGATGTGGTCCTGTCATTCTTTGATGTGGTTATCCCATTACTTGATGAGGTAAAACCACGTGACCAATTCGGAAAAAAATATGTTCTATTTTTAAACAGATTTCAATATATCATTTGTTTAATGTGCTTTGGATGGGTATCGCTATCCATTGAGTTAAAGTTCAAATTAAAGCTCGAGTGGTTGTTCAGAGTTATTTAGCATGAAAAAGGTAACCGGCAGACAATAATAAGAAAAAAAGTATTAAAAAGTTTACAGTATTTCTTACATAATTGGGATATCCCCAAACCACTTTGTCTTGTTGTTTTTATCCTTAGTTCTCAAACGGAAGCAGTATTTTTGTAATACATTTGTAAAATATTCCACGGAACCCTATGTCTCGCCTGATATTGCTGCTGTAAGTGTAAAAGCGTCATGTTGATCGGCTGTACATTTATCTATACATTTATCGGTAAAAACAAAATTAAAAAAAATGTTTTTCTGTAGATGCTTTTTCTTGAAATTGAAGAATAACTCCTATACTCCTATACAAGTTTTAAAACACTTCATGGAGGTTTACAAATATCATGTCAAAACAGTTTAATTCGGTTTTATTTAACTAAAACAAAACTGTATGGTTTTCAACAATAAGCAAAACCCATACCCTATAGTAAGCTATAAAAGGTCCCGAAATGAAAAATGTAAAAAACTAGAAACCTAACGATCTATAGATAGATAGATAGATAGATGGATAGATACTTTATTCTCTAAAAACTAATTACAAGTTTACAGAGAAACATACAATATAAATACAGATACAATAGTTGAGGTAAACAAATACAGTATGATATTCTAAAAGTACAAAATTATAATGGCATACGTGTTTAGTAACATGTATAATGAAAGGTTAAACTCAATAGAAATAAAAAAAGAATTGAGATGGAGACGCCGACGCCACTATCAACGACGAAATATAGGTTTGTTGGGTCTCACTGCCGCTTCATTGATGTCGCAGGCTCGACACAAATCAAACGACTTGAACTTTAATGTTAACAAATGAAGCGCTTCAAATCAACTCACACTAAAGTTACAGGGAAACAGGGGGAGGGGGCTCGGACTTAGCGACAAAGCATCAATACTATAAAATAAGAATTCTCCGAATTTTTTTTAGCGTAAATGATCATTTGAACTTATACAAGTATCAATCTTTTATTTGTAATCAATTGAATTCCCTGATCTACCTTGTTTTACCCCTGCCCGTCCGTCCGTCCGTCTGTCCGTCCCATTATGGGTATATAGTTATTCCGCATAACTCCTCCTACAGTTTGAATCCTAGGAAGTTTTCTCTTTACTGTCTGTTTGTACATATATTGAAGGTGTGCATGTGGTCAGGGTTTAATGTTTATTAATATTTGCTCTTTTGGGAGATAGTTAAACTTTGTAATTTTTTGGGAAATTTACTTGCATAAGAAGAGCGTTTCCAGATAACTCCTCCTACAGTTTGAATGCTAGGAAGTTTTCGCTCTGCTGGCTGTTTGTACATACATTGAAGGTGTTCATGTGGTCAGGGTTTTTATTTTTATTATCTTTTGCTCTTTTGGGAGATAATTGAACTTTTTTTTTGTCAGTTTTGGGGTATAAGCGGTTAAATAAGTTGAGTGCGGGGCATCACTTTGTCTAGTTTACATTTTTTTCTCGTGTTGTGCTGTTACACAAGTGTAACAGTCCGATGTAAGGTTAGGATTTAGCGCTCACATACATGTTAAACTCCGCCACGTGCACTTTCTTTATGTACCTGCCCCAAGTCAAGAGCACGAAGTTCAATTGTTGTCGTTGTATAAATGTGTGTCATTTTTTTTTTGTAGATTGTTTAAATATAAATAAGACCGTTTGTTTTTTCGTTTGAATTTTTTCACATGGTGCATGGTGGCCTTTTATAGCTGACTATATGGTGTGTTGAAGGCTGTACGGTTGCTTATATATGATTTCTTACATCCACTGCTTTTAAACTCTGGTGGAGAGTTGTCTCATTGTCAATCACACCACATCTAACTTTATTTCAACTTCTATGTTGCGTTTTGTATACTGTAACATTGTTTATCTTTTGTACGCATACCCCGGAGCCCTCTTTTCGGAATCCCGAGCAAAAGTCCTTGTTCCGCGATAGAAAATTTAATTACGAACTCATATAAGATAGCACGAATTTCAACTCAAAATCTTAATTAATCTAAATGAGACTTAAATTCGAATCTTACTCAAACTCAAAAAGTGACTCAAATTTAATGGTGTAACTATAGAACTCTACCTTTAAATGTGATTCAAACTTGAAGTCCAACTCGAAACTCAATGCTAACTAAAACTTTAATTCTAATAATGACTTAAATTCGGTATCGGAGACTAACTCAAAGTTCTACTCAAACAGTAACCCTAACTTTAATTTGAACTCTAATTCGATGGATGGCCGCACTCATCCAAGGCACATACAACATGGAAATCTATCTAAAAATAGAACAGGTTTTTTCCGAATTGGTCACGTGATTTCACCTCATCAAGTAATGGGATAACCACATCAAAGAATGACAGGACCACATCAAATAATGAAACAAACATATCATGTAGTGTTAAATCGTCAAATTTTGAAACATCATTACGTAATGTTAAAACCATATAAAGAATAGGCAAATCATCATTACAAACCACATCATGTAATGAAACAACTACACAACGTTAAGTCACATTCACATCAAGTAATGTTAAAACCACATTGACTAATGACACAACCACATTAAATAATGGTGAAACCACATCAAGTAATGACAAAACCATATTGAGTAATGACAAAACTATATCAAGTCAATACGAAACCATATCGTGTAATATCGAAATATCATTAAGTAATGACTATTCCATATTGAGTTATATCAAAACATCATTACGTAATGTCAAAACCATATTAAGTAAAGACAAAATATCATCAAGTAATAATAAAACAACATAAAGTAATATCAGAGTTCCACATAAGACAGCTGAGGCGTTCCATATGCAGACATCTTATACGTTCGGGTATTTCACATCCAATCTTTTATGGTTAATATTCTTTACAAAGCACAAAAATGTCAGTATTCACCTCAAAAGCTAACAAAACCTTTAAACAGACTTATTAAGAAGGGATATAGTTACGATACTGTTGTCAGGTCATTAAAGATAGCATATTTTGGCTTTAATATTGATTCACTTATAGGGTCTTTGCATCGGAATTAAACATATTTATTCTAAAACCAGTTGTTGGCATGACACGGGTTATGTTCTTCTCATATATTTTATGACGGTATAATACTAAACCCCTAACAGGAGGGATTGTGCCTGATATTCATTTGATGAAGACATAATCTTTCAATCAGTTTAATTGAGGTCTGGAGCTGGCATGTCAGTTACTGCTAGAAGTCTGTTGTTATTTATGTATTATTGTCATTTTCTTTATTTTCTTTTGTTTCCTATTCTGACATCGGACTCGGACTTCTCTTAAACTGAGCTTTACTGTGCGTACTGTTGTACGTTTGTTTTTTCTACATTGGCTAGAGGTATAGGGAGAGGGTTGAGATCTCAAAAAACATGTTTAATCCCGCCGCATTTTTGCGCCTGTCCCAAGTCAGGAGCCTCTGGCCTTTGTTAGTCTTGTATCATTTTTAATTTTAGTTTCTTGTGTATAACTTGGAGTTTAGTATGACGTCCATTATCACTGAACTAGTATACATATTTGTTTAGGGGCCAGCTGAAGGACGCCTCCGAGTGCGGGAGTTTCTCGCTGCATTGAAGACCCATTGGTGGCCTTCGGCTGTTGTCTGCTCTATGGTCGGGTTGTTGTTTCTTTGACACATTCCCCATTTCCATTCTCAATTTTATTTGACGAATCACGATAAAACTTTAACCATTTTGTCGCTAACGCGACGTAAGCCGAAAATGACCGTTTGGCGCCTGACGGTAAAGTGCATCGCTACCCTCATTAAAGCCATCGATGTGATTAAAAAGGTATTAAAAATTTTAAAAAAAAGCTATAAATTTTTATGTTCTCTATTTAATAAACACAATGTGGGAACGCAACTGTATGGTTTTTTTTTGATATTGTGGTCATTCGGGGGACTGTCAAGCGGGGCTCCGACATTCGAAATAATTTTCGGATACGTGTTTTTTTTTTCATTATTATCTCTGGGGCTTACTTGTAATGTATATGAGAAAACTTTTGTATCTGTCATTAATATTCAAACATTGAGGGGTGCCGAACCCATTCTTAAAGCAAGAAAACAGGGGGGAAATTGAAATAAAACTAAGAGCTCCGACCCAAATTATGGAAATAGTTGTGTTCGTTCAGCTGAAGTTTTGACTTTTAATAAAAGAATTGTTTTCAAAATTTAACTTCAATATGTTTACACTCACAAATAGTTCTAAATCTTTAAAAACACATGTCACTAAATATTTTTCACTGTACGGTCACTTGTCGGTAAACAACTTTCGACTGTATTATCACTTGGATATGTAATGTCGCTTAGGTGCAGAGTCACGAGTTTGGCTAGAGTATGCATGAAAAAAAGTTACAAAACAGTACAACATAAGAATGAATTATAAAGATATATTGAAAATGGTTCAACTCAACAAAGGCATAAAAAACCAACGATCAAAAGATAAAGTACCGATTGACAGTTACTGAAACTAGTCTTACACCAATTATAACTTATAAAACTGACGTGTCCCCAGACTTTAATATCACTCAGTAATTATCAAATTATTCTGAAAATTGATATGCCAAAAATAGTCTAGATCGAAAAGATATTTAGTACTTGTTTTTTTGCAGCTTTAACATTTCACATACAGTCTAAAATAGGGCCATGTTAGCCTATGTCATCACTTGACGTCCGTCGTCGTAAATTATTATAAAATTCTTCTCCTCTGAAATTACTGTTCCAAATACATCCAACTTTAACTGGATGTTCTTTATAGTTGTGTCTAGTTTATAAATTCTATCCGGGGATTTCATACATAAGAAAATTGCCACCATTGCCAAAAATTAAACATAAAAGGGGCGGGGGGCGGTTTTTTGCTTATATCTCGAAACCTAAGCACTGCCATGAAATAAATAAAATATTTACTCATATTTGAATCGCCGTGGATTCGATTCTCAGCAAGTTGAAACCAAAGAAGAAAGTTGGTATTTGCTGTTTCTCCTTTTAGTATGCAGCATGTGGGGTATTAGTAAAGATTGGTAGATCCATATATGTCGGCCTAGTAAATTTTGGGGTCAAGATTGATATCTCATAATTATAGGTTCTAACATGAACATGCACACCTCATATTTTATCAAACATGAATAAAACTGAATCCTATCAGTTCCTTTTGTGGTATTCAAAATTCTTTGCGTGTATTATATCTGGAACACACATTCTAGGAGTTGCGAGGTGGTAAATTGCATGTGGCTTAATTACAATCAATTATAGTTCGAGTTCAAGTTCGAGATGATCTTCAAGTTATATTTCGAGTTACTTTCCAAGTTAAACTTCGAGTTCGAGTCAAAATTCCAGTATCAGCAACATTCGAGTCACCTTAAATTATGTTTGAATTCTTTACAAATTGTTGTTGCAAATTAGCAAATACGTGATTGCAAGAATATATGGCCATATTAAATACATTTATGGCTCTACATAGTTCTATCATGCCCACGGGGTATAACCGCCGTACGATTGATTCCGGAAGTTAATCGCTGCATCGCGAGGTTGGCAGATAGACCATCCTAAAATTTTCACCGAAGACTAATTGACGTACTGTTCAGTTAAGTATTAATTTTTTATAAAAACATAGTTTACTGATCCTGACAGCATTCTATATTACTAGAAGATGCCCGCGAAATCGCAGTACAATTAGGCAGGAGTTGAAACAAAACAAAAATCAATTTTCGCGGGTAGTACGCCGACTGATCATACACGAAAGCCTATAAGACACGGATTGATAAAGGTCTTCGAATTTTGAGATTTACTAAATAAAATTGTCGTTTTCTGTAGAAAAAAGATTGTTTCAAAGAAAAATAAGTACTACAAAACACTACATGTATACGTCATATCACAAATATTTCCGACTTTGTATGGTTTCAGAGGAGTTGCTGCTCAATGAAATCAGTCTCTTCCTTGAGTAGTATAGATTTATATTACAGGAACACAATGTGACTTTTTTAAATATTACTTGTAATGATCGCGAAACAAATATAACAAATAATATTTCACTCGAGTTTTTTTTACATATATTTATTCATATTCTGTATAATTTTATTCTTTTAATGTGCATTTACATTTAATTTCGGTTTTTATAACTAATAATACAAATTAAAAAAATATTATTTGCCATTATCTTCACTGAATTCACAAAGTCAGGAAATATCCGATATTTTTCGTGTATCTTTCACGTTTCATTCCCGATCATATGACAGTTTATTATAAAATCGGTTGCGGGTACGCGTAGCCTACGAAGGCCAATTTGGCTACGCAAAAATAAATCGTGTGTCATGTGAAAATTTCCAACTAATCTAGGACTTGCATGAATTATTCTTTAATAAATAGGAAACAAATTTATTAAGTCTACCTCGTTGGAGGAAACATTTAAAATTGGGATTTCTTGTACTTGGAGTCTTTTTTTACTCTCAGTCGATTACTAGCATATTTTTCTCCAACAACAAAGAGTGCGATATCCGGGGATTCCCGTTCTAAAAATAAATAGCGATTGTCTAACGATCGAAAAATCTAACGATTCGTCTACATATGCTTTATGAAACGCACGTAAACGTAATCGTTATGTAGTCGTTAGTCGCACGCTAATATTAACGTTAGTCGTTATTAGCGATTGTTTTATGAAACGGCAGCCTGTTCTCTTTTAGAGTCAACGCCATTTATTTAATTTCTCACCAAAAACTATGTATGCAGTGGACGTTAGGAATCTTAGCTAAAAATCAATACACCATCCTGTTCCTGGTACAATTCGATCGAAAATTAAATGAATACCTTTTTTGTACAGCAGTTGTTTCTTTCAGCCCCGGGCAGAGTAACAAACGTTATCAGGCATGCCGTTGTAATCACACCCTTCATTAGCCAGTATGGTATTGCTTGCTCGCCACGGTAAAACACGTTGATTACAACTCCCTGAAGGATAGTTGACACGCCAGATAATCCAAGTATGAAGTTGAAGAAGATAACTGAATCCAAAGAAACAATGGATACATATTTAGAAGATGATGCTATTAAATTTACCCGCTTGAATACATTGTATGTTTGTTGACAGATGACCTATGCTTAAATATCGAGTAAGCACGTGAATACTCTTAATCCAGATAAATCTGTTGAATAGTTTTGAGATTCATTGTGTAAGTATTCAGGAGCCTGTAATTCAGTGGGTGTCGTTTGTTGCTGTATATCATATTTGTTTTTCGTTTATTATTTTGAACATACATTAGGCCGTTAGCATGGTTAGTTTTCTCGTTTGAATTGTTTTACATTTGTCTTTTCGGTGCCTTTTATAGCTGACTATGCGGTATTGGCATTGTTCAAGGCCGTACGGTGACCTATAGTTGTTAACTTTTATTTCATTTTGTCTCGGGTAGAGAGTTGTCTCGTTGGCTATCATACCACAACTTCTTATTTTTATATTAGACTGATATTTTTTTATTTCAATTGCATAACATTTCATAACTAGTGATTTTAAAAAGCAGGTAATGACACATAATTACGCATAAATTACAAAGAATTCTATAAGTGCAGTGTATTTGATGTGAATCGGCAACTATCTGTTGAAGATTTGAATTAGTATATACGGTAGTCGGTAATATTGTATCTGTCATCATCAGTGTAAAAGGAGTTAAATTCAGAATGTATATATTACATATACTTATTGTTACTCTTGTTCTCACCCGTCAAATTCATATTCCATCTCTACATATTTAAAATTAATTAATAAAGCAAAATAAAAGCCACACAGTCCTATCGAAATAACTATTCATTTTACTTTCTGAATGTATCAAGCTTATGGATATGGTATATAACCCGTAACCCATTATTTAAAATGACAAGGTAGTCATTTTGGCTTTAGTAAAAGGATACAACATAAATGCTATGCATTAAATTATTTGATACCTACCAATCCATGGTGTTGCTTCAGCTGACGGAGGAAGCTTGTCCGCTACAAGTAGCTGGAAAACAGACATTGCTAACATAACAGTTATCACTAGGGATACTTTTTCACCGGAACTAACAGGTAATATAAATCCAAGGGCCACTAATATTGTGATCATAATTGACGGTATTATTATATTCGTCACGTAGAACGCTGGTTTTCTTTTTAAATGAAAGTAGAACGTAACATCTGGATATGGTTCTGGGCAGCATCCATAATAAACAACATGTCGTTCTACGGTTAGATTTGGAACCTCCCATTCCACGTTTTGTTTCATTGACGATAAATCGACAGCACTTGATCTTGGAGAAAAGTCTAACGAAAATCCATGATAAGCCCATGAACCAAAAATCAACTCGCATTTTTGGGAATCGAAAGGAAAGTTTGCAACATCAATGGGACACAAAGCTTCAATAACTGTCGGAAAGTTGTAATACACTGATCCATCATAGTAAATAGTTGGTCTAAAATCTGCCAATCCAAAGAACTCTGATGAAATACTGAAACGGAAGTGAATAATGTTTTCCATTTAAAAAACTATTATGGTAAAAAACGTCGTTGTATTTATTTGCTGAAGCTGAAGCCCGCCTCCGGTGCGGGATTTTCTCGCTGTTTTGAAGACCCATTGGTGGTCTTGGGCTGTTTTCTGCTCTTTGGTCGGGTTGTTGTCTCTTTGACGCATTCCCCGTTTCCATTCTCAATTGTATGTATACATTGTTTAGGTACACGTATTCCGAATAGACATCCAAAAGATCAAAAGTATAGGGAAATGACCAATTAAGTAGTTAAAAGAATGGTGTTAACAGTTCAAATAAATTATTTTGCGTTTATATTTCAATATGTCGATCTGATCGTCCCATACTTTAAACTTATTATATAGTTTGGGGGTATTCTTTTCAAAGAAAGGATAAATTTATACTAATTTTTAATCCAGTCTATTTAATTTTGCTATACAACTGTATAATAGACAGTTGCTAACACAAGAATTATACTAAAACATGTAAAAGTGACTCAGAACTTGTATTCCCATAACATAAAACAACACCGGTCATGTCAGTTTGTTTAGTTATTGAATGGCAAGCTGCATGGTAAATTACGATAAGGTGTTTATTTCAATCATGAGGTTGTTTTAACGAATCTTTATTTATATGAGTTATATGTATCTTTAAAAAAGGGGGAAGTGGTTGATAGTGTATGTGATATCAGAGGAAAAGCACTAATTTGTATACTTGAGCCTTGATATTTACACTACATGACAATAATGCGGTACAAATGTATTATCAATAATATATTAGGTCATGAAGCAGGTATAGTTCAAAAAATACATGGTAGCAGAGTTCTAAGAAGGGAGCTGGCTCGCTCCCCTTACTGCACCCTTTCCCATTGTCCCATTTAAATTTTGTGATTAACATTTAATTACTCAGAAGCGGAATTGGATTTTCAACATATCCAAAAAGAGGGGGTACTGAGCATCCAAGGATTTAACTGGCAATTCTTTAAAAGGAGAGAGCGACTGTCAAAATACAATTTTCAGAAAGGTGCAAATTTAAAACCATCTGTGCAAATATTGCACAATTACTGTTCTCTTCTTGCATCGACTGCATGTGTAGAAACTATATAATTATATTGCATAGATTTGTAAAAATCATAAAGTGGAGAATAAATAATTTTTAAAAAGAAATAACCATATGTATAGAAAGTATATATTGGCTTGTTCCAAAGTTAAATAATATTAATAATATTTGCTCCTTTCATTGCGTTTCGTTCAGAAATCTATAAAACTGCAAAACGGGTTCAATTTAAGAGTTGAATGGTTATTTTTCAACCCACCTTTTTTTCTTAAAATGTCCTGTACCAAGTCAGGAAAATGGCCATTGTTATATTATAGTTCGTTTCTGTGTGTGTTGCATTTTAGTGTTGTGTTTCTGTTGTGTCGTTGTTCTCCTCTTATATTTGATGTGTTTCCCTCAGTTTTAGTTTGAAAGCCGGATTTGTTTTTTTTTCTCAATCGATTTATGAATTTCGAATAGCGGTATACTACTGTTGCCTTTATTTGCTTTTAAAATTAGAAAAAGCAACAGTAAATCGTGAAAAGTGTCAAGTTACATACATCCCTCCAGAACAGCATTACAATTTTATGGAATACAATCACATTTATAAAAATTGCATTGGATATTTTTGGGTGGTAAATACACCAAAGGTTTTTAGAATAGTAGTTGTAAAGTACTATAGCTATATGTTGGAATTTCTGGACTAGCAACGAAAGTAACATCGCAACTTGCGCTTGAACAAAAAGTGTGAACTTTTAACTGCATTAAAATATTCAGAGTATAAAGCCACTGTAAGACATTTATGAAATTTCAAATAAGGCTGTATATACCTGTCATAAAGGGTTAAGTCAGGCACCCATATCTTTTTGTAGGGTACGATAATGTTAGTGATTCCATCAAAATCATTTGGATCCCACTGAAGTAAGCAATCATTCCATTTCTGAAATAGTTAAATTAGGATAATTTAAAATTTTTGCTTTAAAGACTTAAATTTTCTGTACATTAATTTCTTTTACAATTGTATTTTATCTTCATGAAGTTCCAATCTCAACATATATTTCTACTAAGTTTTGCATTTGGTCAGAAAAAAGATAATATAACTAAGACGTGATATTTACTCGTTGAATATACATGATATATTTTTTTCTTATTTTCAGTTTTTTTATGCATTTATCATTCTTGTCTTCAAATTTGTATAGCTTACTTTCTGTGAGATTTTTATTTTCCAACATTTAAGATGTGCTTTTGGCGACAATTATTTCAAAGTAAAGTAGATAAAAATACTAAAGAAACTTAACTTAAAGTAAAACATAATGTATACTCATGGAAGTATAATACTTCCATGGTATACTTGACCTGTATCAAACGCATAATGCATTTGTAATGACCACCACAATAGCCAATTCTGCTGAAAGATGCATTAAAGCACCAACAGTCAATCAATCATTATAATGCATGTGTAATGGGCGATGGAACATTGTTCCAAATGGATTATTTCTCCTTTATCAGAATAAATCTAAATTAAAAAGTAAAAAAAAAACATCAACGATACCAGGCGTACAGTTTTGTATGCCAGACGCGCGGTTTGTCTACAAACAACTCATAAGTGTCGCTCAATTAAAACAAATTAAAAGACCAAATCAAGAACATAGTTGAAGAGCACTAATGACTCACAATTCCGAAAGGTTTACCAAATACAGCCCAGGAAATTTATTTCTGGGGAAAAATCCTTAGTGTTTCGAACAATTCAAAGTTTTGTAAACATTTAATTTATAAATATGACCATATACATCATGATAGAATATAGTGTGGACTAATAAATGATCAAATATTTATCTCATCTGCCTTCAAACAGTTGAATATGATACAAAAGATGACTTTAGGATGATAAATACCACTATTGGACCTCTTTGTCTTCTTTATAAGGTCTGTTTGGTCCATTTATACCTCTCATTTCCTCAAAATTTCAACTTTTTAGGCCAATAAATAAAAATTTTGGTGTAACTTTCACTCATTTATGATAGAAATGTTACAATAAATGAGTAATTAAAGTATACAAGCTGAATGAACTATCAATATAAAAGTTTACAGTCTCCAAGGAGGTTTCAATAAGTCCTTACGTAAAACTTAAATTTACGCCGCGTTCCAGAGAGGGACATAAAAAGCTTCTCTTCTAGTGAATAATTTGTTGTTACTGCTTTAAAAATAATTTCATTTACTTATAACTATATATTTATTGTAGTATTTCTGAGGAAACATTTTCTATTATAGCAGAATATAAGAAATAAGGAGAAAAAGGTCCCCAAAACACTAAGTATGGCTTGTTCTGTCAACTAATATTCATGGTAGAGTCCTATTTCAAGGAAATTTTCTCATAAAATGTGTTTTGGAGACTCAATCCACTCAGAATATCTCATTTTTTGTAATATTTCACTTAAATAGCAAGAAATTTTAACACACGAGAGTTCTCACAAGGTCAAAGGTGCATGTACAGCTTCCATATTAGGTATAATACCACCAATGATTTTCCCCTATTAGTCTTTGTAAAATTTGCAATTTTCAAAAAAATGTGCAGAATTTATCTTTGTTTCAAATAAAGAAATACTTGGCAAGAGTAAAGTTTTATTCTGTCCAGTACTATAGACAAAATTTTACATAACATTTCATTGCATATAAGAAAATAACCATCACTGGAAGTTAACCAATCAAATGTTTCCCTTTTATTAACCTGTGTACAAGCTTTAGTAACCATGTAACCTCAAGTTTCCAAAATATTCTATAGAAACCCCAAATAAAAAAAATAATGGTGCTTCTAAATACCCAAGATATATGTTTATGACCCAGAAATGTTTTATTGCAATGAAATGTAGGATTAATTACCTACAACTGTCAAATTCAAGGGAATATTTTTTTTCGACCTATTTTCGTTTGCAACCGGATGTGACGTACTATGATTTGGTGGTATTACACCTGTAAAACAATCCTCATCAATATGGTACCAATAAATTACCAGACGAGTACAAATGCATTATTTTTTTTTGCGATACGTTAGATAGTTAAGTTATATATACACTATGTTTGTTTTTTGTTTTTGTTTTTGTTTTTTTGTTTTTGTTTTTTTTTTTTCAATAAAGACAGAATACATCAAGCTTGATTACACATGTACAGTTTCAAGTATGGTCTTTAAGATATTTCCTTTAAATAGCAAACAATAAAAAAAGTATAACTATAATGTTTGTACCAGTTATGAAATATTTAATTCACCTAGGACAGATTGTAATGGCAACCATTTTTTATATACATGTATATATTCGTTTTGGGTAGGGGATAAGTAATTAACAGAAAGTTGTTCTATTCTTATACAATATTATAAATATTCAGTACTACTTTTCACAGAAGGTTTTTCACCTGAATTTTTACAGCTATAAATATAATATTTTAAAATCAACATTATATGTTGAACTGTATTATATGGATCTTGAAGGATTTTCTTTAATATTGGCCAGAAAAAAATCGATAAAAATATTAACATAGTTTTTTTTTTTTTTATTATTTTTTAGTTTTTCTACAATATCATTTTCAATAACATCTTATCTACCATGCTCTGCAATTGTTTTTTTTCCAGATACTTGAGATTGCACTAACAAGATCATAATATTCAACAAAATTGGTATAAACTGTATACTTAGATTAAACTGTTCAAATGTCAGTATGTTTTTTCCATCTGAGATTATATTATTTATAAAAATATACCCTCATTACAATAATTATCATAAACAAATGGCTTTCCCCATCTTTTAATGTTAATATTCAGCCAAATGGGTTGACTCTGGATGTTTATGGCATTGTTTTCATGTTTCATCTTTTCTGGCTTCAATTTTAATTTTGGACAGATTAAGAAGAATGTCTCTCCAAAAAGGATTTAACTTTTTTGCAACAGTTTCCAATCCGTCTTTTGTCAGATGCTAGATTTTATCTCCCCTATATTTTTCTATATAACTGTAACTTAGAAATAAAATCTTCCAAAGGAAAAGATTAAAGGATCTAGCAGTTTCTAAAGCCATGACATTTTAAGGGACATACAAAAACTTTCTATATGGGGGAATTTTAAACCTCCTTCAGCATAATTACTTATAATAACCTTCCTTTTTATTTTGTCTGGCTTTCCATCCCATAAATTTCAGATGAAAATTCCATGTATTTCTTGCATAACCTGAACTTGCGGATTTGGTAGTACTGCCAGGATCTGTACCAAAAGCGGGAAAGCCAAAGTTTTTATAATAATGGTTTTGCCAATATATGTCAAGTTCCTGTATGCCCCTAAATTGAGAAGGCTTTTCATGCTTTTAATTTTTTCTGTAAAGTTTTCTTAAGTTTTATCATCATTTAAGAGATTGAAACGAATTCCCAACAGTTTAAACTTTCCTGATGTATTCCATAATAATTTCTTATTTGGTAACAGTTTTTCATTACTTCCTAATCTTGAGCCAACCCATATGGCTTCAGTTTTATCTACATTTACTCTCAAACAAGCACAAGCAGAGAAACAATCAAATATATGCAAAGCTTGTTTAAGAGATTCCTCACTTTCATCCAGAATCAGAGAGGAGTCGTCTGCATATTGACCTAGTAAAAACTGTGAGTCGTTTACTGTGACACCAGATACACTTGGGTTATATTTTAAAGCTGCACCAAGTAGTTCCAACACAAGGAAACCCCACTACCTAATTTAAAAAATTCTGATAAATTGCCATTATTTGTAACTGCACTAGTAATGTCTGTATAAAACCCATAAAAATCCAAAGTTTTTTTTCAATAAAAGACCATTCGACCGTGTCGAAGGCTTTTTCAAAGTCAACCAGTAATAATAATCCTGGAATATCTTTTTCTAATTAATCTATCAAATCTGCAATAATTCTAACACATTCACCAATGTATCTTCCTCTTAAGTAACCTTTTTGTGTCTGACTTACAGGGATGGGGTCGATTAATTTAAAATGTAATCGATTAATAACAATTACATTGCTAATTTAATGTAATCGATTACATTACAATTACATCTAAATTCAAATGTAATCAATTACATTAGATTACTTTCTTTAAAGTAAACATGATTAATTTGGGTTACTTATGATTACATTGTATATTGTAATATTAAAGAATTTCTTATAAACTTTTATCCTCACAAAAAAGCTGATTTTTGTGAAAATTTTTGTTTTTTTTTTATATCTTTTATTTATTCATCTTATTAATAATTAAGACTAGGAACTGTGTAAAACATGTGTAAGTTTTGATTACATAGACATTTCACTAATGTATTTTACTAAATATTTAAAGCACATGCATTTGATAACTTCAATTTGTTTTTTTTTTAAATATAATTTGTACTATTATAACATAAAGACTTAAGCAAAAAGTGTTTGCAATTTTTATAAGGTATTATTCCACAAGAAAATAAATAAAACAGAATCCTTATTATATTATTAAAACATTTCACAAATGTATTTTACTAAATAATTTAAGCACATGTGTCACTTAATCACTACTTCAATATTTTTGACAAACAATTGTTATAGGTGAGCTTGGGTATTAAAAATTAATTGTCTTAATTGCAATATCAATAAAGTTGTAAGTAGTTTATTTTCATAATGTATATAGTTGTTTGAAATAACTATTGTTAAAAAGTACATATCAAATTATCTATGGAAAACAAAATTTATTCAAATTGTAAAAAAAATAAAATGTTCATAAATAATTAAGTGGGCTCATTTATGTTGATCATCAAAGTAAAAACTGGAACTAAATTCCCTTTTTGTTATATGCTATTGAATTTTCCTGTAGTAAGTTATAACAAAATAATGTATTATCTTAAATTGGAGTTACTATCAGAAGTATTCCATGAGTGAAATACTTTCAAAGCATATTCGTTTATCATAAGCACTCAATCTCACAATAAAACATTTGGAAAGGTAAATTCCTTTAGGGAACTGCTACAAAATAAATCACACATTTCCACTCTACATGCCCAACTTGGTTACACTAAACTTGTTATATGGAAGGTATGATCAATCATAGTGAATACCAGTTTGATAAATTTTTTTCATTCATACTTAACATTTTCTTATTTCTATATTGTATATCAAAAACTAATTTCATATACAAAATGTGTAATCCGAAAGTAATCATATGCATGTAATCTTAAAGTAATCTAAAAGTTATCATGATTACACCTGATTTTTACATTGTAATCGATTAAATTACGATTACTTGTAATCAGAAATAGCATAATTACTGATTATATGTGATTACATTGCAAAATGTAACTGATTACAGCTGATTACGATTACTGATGATTACCCCATGCCTGCTGACTTATAATATTTTGAAGTAAAGGTCTCAATCTGTTTGCTATGCAAGCAGATGCAAGTATAAAGTCCACACAAAGTAGAGTAATTGGACGCCAATTTTTCATGAAATGTTTTTCTTTTTCTTCCTTTGGTAGACATACTATTAGCCCTTGTCGCTGACTTACTGAAATTTTTCCTTTTTCAAGGCTCTCATTCAGACAATTGACAGGAGTACAATGTAAATTTTATGTCATTCCAAAAGAATTTATAGAATTCTGCAGTAAAGGATCTATGTCTGGTGACTTAAAAATTTTCATATTTTTCAGGGCAATAATGCATTCCTGAAAGGTAATTTGACCCTCACAGGAAGTGATCTCTTCTTTGTCAGGTTTAGTTATAAAGGGATTATTTTCATTCATGAATTTGGCATTCTCCTCATCTCTTTGGTTAGAACTTTTGTATAAAGTTTCATAAAATAGTTTTTGTTCTCTAAGAACGGCGTTCGGATATTGAATAGCTTGATTACTCTCCAAAACTAATTTTAATATATTTTTTTCTGTATAATTTTTTTTTCAAGATTACAAAAGAAACGTGTATTTTTCTCCCCTTCGACTTGCCATTTTGCATTTGCTCTTATTATAAAATTTCAATATTTTTTTCTTCCCTTAAAATTTTAAGTTCTGTTTCAGTCTTTCAATATCATGTCTAAATTCATCTGAATTATTTAAGACGAATAAGTTGTTTAATTTTTCTAATTTTTCAAAAAGCATATTCTCCATCTTGTCTTTCTCTTTTTTCTTAAATGAAGAGCAGGAAATGGCTGTGCCCCTTATTTTAATTTTAATAGTTTCCCAAAGTAGTTGACTATCTATTTTATGTCAATAAAATAATATCCACATATATTACAAATTTATATTTGTTGCTATCTGTCCCAAGTGATTTATATAACCTGCATGTTTTGCATACTGTACACCAATATTCATATCTTTTTAATAATTTTGGTTTTGTGTAGGGACCCCCCTGATGAAACTTTGTAATCTAAATGCATTTTGCCAATATGAATTATCTGCCTTTTATATTAAGATCTAAATTAAAGTACATGAAAAAAGTAAAAAGTCTCAAATGACGGTTTGTTTAAAAAAAATTTAGTCACAATTTTCCCCCTTTTTGTGGTATTGATTAAAAAAGACAAAACATTCACAGTGCCATTAGTTTGTAGCCAAAAGTATTGCTAGGATGTACATAAAATGCAGTTTTCGCATTTGTTTTATCAATGTATTGACTAATGATTAAAACAAATAAAGACCAGAAGGTGGTTTTTGGATATACGATTCAAATGAGACAGCCGACCAACTGTCTATTACACAAACAGAATTTTTTAACAATCTGATAGTATTGTTCTAACAGCTATAAATTTATACTAGTAAATACTTGGACTTAAAATGTACATGTATACACCTTTACCAGGATATAAATATTCTGGTCAACATAATCAAGATCGAGTTACTTTAACCATAACCAATGGTAATTAAATATAACAATAACCTACATATTCATTACATGGTAATAAATCCTTAAATATTTTAGCCAATTTACAATCAAACAAGAATCAAATCTAACTGCTATGTTTTGTCCAAAAATAAACCATATATATATATATATATATATATATATATATATAAACAAGTCTAAATTGAAAACAACGTTCAAACCTATGATTGCATTTGATAAAAACCGCAATTTTTATACGTGTGCATGCAAAACAAATTTCTTGGTAGAGGGGTCTAAATACAGCACAAACAACGTTTTCCAAAAGACCTACAAAGTGAAAAAGTATATTTTAACAAAACGCATTTGACTAGCAGGTCGAACAACGGATGTTCTTAAACACTGCTGACTGCCATTGGCGATTGCCAAATAAACGGATCACCGATGTAACAAAATGGATATTAACTATTAATTTAATAGCAAACAGAAAACAATAAACTTGCGGAAAAGATGGTATACCGCAAACAAAAGGTGCAAAAATTAGTACATTCTATCCGGATTTAAGGATAAACTCTTGAATTTTGAAGAGTCGAAATAGGATGAACAGATCATATAAACCCGAAGGCAAATATAATACAAGCCCAAACGAAAAAATATAAACAAGTCTAAAATGAAAACAATGTTAAAACCTATGATTGCGTTGGATAAAAACGGCAATTTTTATACGTGTGCATGCAGTCTAAATACAGCACAATTAACATTTTCCATAAGACCTAAAAAGTGAAAAAGTATATTTAAACAAAACACATTTGACTAGCAGGTCGAACAACGGATGTTCTTAAACCCTACTGACTGCCATTGGCGATTGCCAAATAAACGGATCACCAGATGTAACAAATTGTATCTTAACTATTAATTTAATACCAAACAGAAAACAAAAAACTTGCGGAAAAGATGGTATACCACAAATAAAAGGTGCAAAAATTAGTACACCATATCCGGATTTCGACAATTAATGTCTCTTCAGTGATGTTAGGAATCGAAACGGTATTTGGAAGGCCATTTAATTTAACTCAATTTAGGATAGACTCTTGAATTTTGAAGAGTCGAAATAGGATGAACGGATCATATAAACCCGAAGTCAAATATAATACATGCCTAAACGAAAAATAATATGAACAAGCCTTCATTGAAAACAACGTTGAAACCTATGATTGCGTTAGATAAAAACCGCAATTTTTATACCTGTGCATGCAAAACAAATTTCTTCGTAGAGGGGTCTAAACACAGCACAAACTACATTTTCCAAAAGATCTAAAAAGTGAAAAAGTATATTTTAACAAAACGCATTTGACTAGCAAGTCGAACAACGGATGTTCTTAAACCCTGCTGACTGCCATTGGCGATTGCCAAATAAACGGATCACCAGATGTAACAAAATGGATATTAACTATTAATTTAATACCAAACAGAAAACAATAAATTTGCGGAAAAGATGGTATACCGCAAACAAAAGGTGCAAAATATAGTACACCATATCCGGATTTCGACAATTAATGTCTCTTCAGTGATGTTAAGAATCGATACGGTATTTGGAAGGCCATATAATTTACCTCAATTTAGGATAGACTCTTGAATTTTGAAGAGTCGAAATAGGATGAACGGATCATATAAACCCGAAGGCGAATATAATACAAGCCTAAACGAAAAAATATAAACAAGTCTAAATTGAAAACAACGTTCAAACCTATGATTGCGTTGGATAAAAACGGCAATTTTTATACGTGTGCATGCAGTCTAAATACAGCACAAACAACGTTTTCCATAAGTCCTAAAAAGTGAAAAAGTATATTTTAACAAAACGCATTTGACAAGAAGGTCGAACAATGGATATTCTTAAACCCTTTTGACTGCCATTGGCGATTGCCAAATAAACAGATCACCAGATGTAACAAAATGGATATTAACTATTAATTTAATACCAAACAGAAAACAATAAACTTGCGGAAAAGATGGTATACCGCAAACAAAAGGTGCAAAAATTAGTACACCATATCCGGATTTCGACAATTAATGTCTCTACAGTGATGTTAGGAATCGAAATGGTATTTGGAAGGCCATATAATTTACCTCAATTTAGGATAGGCTCTTGAATTATGAAGACTCGAAATAGGATGAATGGATCATATGAACCCGAAGGCAAATACATGTATAATACAAGCCTAAACGGAACAAATATAAACAAGTCTAAATTGAAAACAACGTTTAAACCTATCATTGCGATGGATAAAAACCGCAATTTTTATACGTGTGCATGCAAAACAAATTACTTGGTAGAGGGGTTTAAACACAGCACAAACAACATTTGCCAAAAGACCTAAAAAGTGAAAAAGTATATTTTAACAAAACGCATTTGACAAGCAGGTCGAACAACGGATGTTCTTAAACCCTGCTGACTGTCATTGGCGATTGCCAAATAAACGGATCACCAGATGTAACAAAATGGATATTAACTATTAATTTAATAGCAAACAGAAAACAATAAACTTGCGGAAAAGATTGTATACCGCAAACAAAAGGTGCAAAAATTAGTACATCATATCCGGATTTCGACAATTTATGTCTCTTCAGTGATGTTAGGAATCGAAACGGTATTTGGAAGGCCATATAATTTACCTCAATTTAGGATAAACTCTTGAATTTTGAAGAGTCGAAATAGGATGAACGGATCATATAAACCCGAAGGCAAATATAATACAAGCCCAAACGAAAAAATATAAACAAGTCTAAATTGAAAACAACGTTCAAACCTATGATTGCGTTGGATAAAAACCGCAATTTTTATATGTGTGCATGCAAAACAAATTTCTTGGTAGAGGGGTCTAAACACAGCACAAACAACATTTTCCCAAAGACCAAAAAAGTGAAAAAGTATATTTTAACAAAACGCATTTGACTAGCAGGTCGAACAACGGATGTTCTTAAACCCTGCTGACTGCCATTGGCGATTATTTCCATTTTACAGTTAAGCAAATCATTCATACTCTTCAATAAAAGAAGATTTATCAAATTTAAACATTCAAAGGCTATAATTCTTGAAACCATAAAGCCATTTAAGTATCAAGCCACTTTGACAAATTGTTTTCTTAACAATTATATGATCATTATTGTTTTTTTTTTTTTTAAATAAATTTTGTTTACAACATTTTACAAAGTTGCTTTATATATAATACTTCAATAAAAATACAATTCATGTTTTCAAAAATAATTTTTTTTCATATTCAAAGAAAGATAATCTCAAATTTAAATTGTGCCTTTTTGTTATAAGACTTTTTGTCCGTGACTTTTTGTCTGTGACTTTTTGTCCTGTGACTTTCTGTCCTACATTCGATGAAAATTATGTAAATATGCTTAAATTTGTAGTATATCTAAAGGGTATTCATTAAACTTTCAACTCCTGTTAAATTTTAAGTGATTCTGAAATGTATAGGGTGAATGATTGTCTAAGTAAATGGTCTAAATTTTATTTTCGATTTTAACCAGGAAGTTAATAAAATGACCCTATATTAATACTCAAAGCAGTATTGCTCTCTTAAATGCTGGTCATGACCCTTCAAGAATTCTCCAAGAAACCATGAAGGGGGATACTAGTATGAGAAAGTAATTGAAATTTTGCAGTCTAATATAGGAAATAAAACAATTGCCCCTCAATTTTGATAAAATTGGATTGAAGTAATGGGGGAAATAATTTGGTCCCCGTTCCAAAAGTAAACACGGAAGTGTTGTGGTGTGATTAAAAATACATGTTCCGGATATGGCACCGAAATTTTTCCGTGAGATGGATTTAACTTTATATCATTGAAAACATACAAAAAATATTTGGTTCTGACAGAAAGTTTTAGATAATGAAGTAACAAAACACTATTTTGCTTGTGTGATTTTTCTCTATTAAACAATAAGTACAGGATGTAGCCATATATCAGTCAAATTCTAACTTGCGTTACTTAAGCATGTTAAGTTTAGCGGAAGATCGATTTAACAAAATGCTTCTCTTCATGCTGAAATATCTGATATGAAAATATCTTAATTGTGCTCATAGTTAGAAAATAACATACCAGACGTATCCACAGATTCAGCTTTATAACTTGGTTAGGCTCGTCCTGTAAAAACAAATATATAACTTAAAAGGAACCATACGATAAAACGGGTATAAGCCGAGGGCATCTTATGTTTTAAATAAAGGATTGCTAGCCTCGCATATAACTTTATAAATTTGGAATTTTGTTTTAGAGATTTAATAGGTAGGCCTGTTTGAAATTGTTTCAGCAAATGGTGTTGTATATTGTGGATTCGTGGTTTACCAATTTTCGTGTATTTCGTGGATGCATGACGAATTTAAATGTTTGAAGAAGTGCAAATTTTCTAAAGACTGGCATACAGGCTGGCAAAACTATGACCTGGATTATAGTTTTCTAATGGAAGACTATCAAGCCTGCTTCATATGTTAAGATCATCGCAAATCATGACAATGTTTTGGTATGTCACAAAAGATGTTCTTCTACAGAAATTTAAGGAAAGAAAAAAAAGGCACCAGTATAAAAATAAGAAGATGTGGTTTGGTTGCCAATGAGAAAATTAACTCTCCACAAAAGACCAAAAGACATAGAATTTAACAACTATAGGTCACCGTACGGCCTTCAGCAATGAGTAAAACCCATACCGCATAGTCAGCTATAAAAGACCCCGAAATGACAAATGTAAAACAATTCAAACGAGAAAACTAACAGCCTGATTTATGTACAAAGTAATGAACGAAAAACAAATATGATATACAGCAACAAACGACAACAACTGAATTACAGGCTCCTGACTTGGGACAGGCACATACAGAATGTAAAGGGGTTAAACTAGTTTGAAGGCGCGACAACCCTCCCCTAACCTGGAACAGTGGTGTAACAGTACAACATAAGAACAAACTATAAAAATCAGTTGAAAAGGGGTTAACTCATCAAATCGATCCAAAGCAGAAAGACATCTAACAAAACACAGAGTGGACGTGGCAGGGTACTCATACATCCCTACAACAAAAAGACACTAAGTACAGATCTGAGGTTTGATTTTGTTCTAAGCTACCATGTAGTGGTAACATATGAAATCAAAAAGAATGACAATGATTAACAAAAAAAATACGGAAACATGCACTAAAAATCATTACTTGAAAGCACTGATTTTCTAGCAAGAGTAGAGTAAAAAATCGTATCATAGAATGGTCTGAGTAGAAGAGAAGCTTAAGATACCAAAGATATATTCAAACTCCTAAGTCGAAAAAAACTGACAATGCCATGGCAAAAAATGAAAAAGGAGGAACTATAGGCAAGTTCAATATGTTTAACCTGTTGATATTAAGGCATGTCATCCTACATTCCAGTGGCTTTGCTGTACTTTAAAGTAGATTCCATACAACAACGTTAAAAACAATACAGGAAGACACGGTCTTGTGCAAAGACAAAAAAAATCCCTACAGATTTTCAAAGCAGAAAAAAATAAAAGATTTTAATCGTACAAGTACGTTTTCCTTTGACAACATATAGTCTAGCTAGGCAAAAGGGGAGTTTATGTCCACGTAAAACTGATCTATACAGGTATCGTGTTTTGTGACTATTCCAAGTCAAACTATCTGAGTGATATGCTCTCTGTTGTTGTTTCTGTTTTTTTGTGAGAAGTCGGGTGTCGATGGATTGTTTGGTCTGTTGTACTGTTTAATTATAATAATTTGGTATGTTTACATTTCTCTAGCTACAATAAGTTTATATGTATGCATCTGTTCCTTTTTTTTGAATTTGAAAAAAAAACTACGACAATGACGTCTCATCATGAGGGTTAAAGGTAGTATTGTATTTACGCCTTCTCCTCTTTTTGTTACAAATAACATTTATACAACAAACATTACCTCGTACAAGAATCATTCATACATCTATAAACAATCTAAAGTTTGATTTTTGTTTATTACAACTTCTTCAGGTTCATTTAATATGGTTTTGGTCCGTTTTGTTTGGGACCTGGAGTATGAACAAATCTTAACCCACCTTTTCCTCGTAAAGTTTAATATTGAAATATGCATCAAAAGGCGTAAGATTTTCTTTAAAAATTAGTTTACAACTTCATTTTGCAACTGTTTTACAACATTTCGATGGCCGTTAGGCTACATTTAACACTACAATACAAACTAACAGAAGTAGCTTGGTATAACATACCAGTTCTATAACTTGTCTCAGTGCAATGCCTAGAGTAGCATTAACTTGCGTAGTCCCATTACATACTGGTCTCAAGCTGCTATCATAATCTGCAAATATCACATCGCTGACAGTCTTAACAGGACTTGTAGTACAATGAACAGCTAGAAAAACAAAGATATAATGGGTGCTACAACCTGATCTAAATACTTCTAAAAAGCAAAACCTTCACAAAAAACTTATCAAGAGATGAAAGACATGTAGGTTGTAACAACATGATCAATTACATTGGAAATCCAAAATATATTTTTACACTTTTATCCATTGTGTGTTCATTGGAATGGGTTGGAAAACCATTCGCGTAGGACACGTCATAGGCAATTATTTATGAATTTAAATGACAATTGTTTCAGTGTCTGATGCATTTGTACAAAGATCTTGTAAAATATAATCTGTTTAGTTATCTTATTTGCTTTGTTCATAACCCAGAATAATAACTTACATGTGACTGAATGATGGTGCATAGATATTAATAGTTTTACAGACAAAATCATGTATGGGTATTTAGAAAATATACGAGGTTCACGGAAAAAAAATGAGGAAAAATGTTGTCGAGTAAAATACACGTTTATTTTCATGGGACCTATATATATATATATATAAAAATATATGTAAAAGAGAGTCGGAAGTTAACGTTGGGACATTGTCATTGCAAATAAGACGACGAGAAGACTAACAAGACCACAAAGCAATGCATAAAAAGCTAAAAACTGATCAACACGAAACTCGCCAAAATATTGGGGTGATCTCATGTGCTCCGAAAGGGTTAGCAGATCCGGCTCCACTAGTAGAACCCGTCATGCTGCTCATGTTAAGTACAAATTATGGTGATCTGTTGCATTCTGTGAAATGTTACATTCGGTGATATTACAATCGAGGAAAGAAGATTGAATTGTCGTTACAGCGATTTGAAAATATATGTGGTCGTTTGTGACACAGATATTCTTGAACGGTCAACCAACTCGTAATTACGTCACTGTATAACGATGTAATCCTGTCAATAAAGTTTGGTATTCATTTCTCTAATAATTGCAAATCTGCTTTGTTCTATTGTTCGGTTTCAAAAGACTGGTACTTAAAAAATTAACCAACCTTTAAAAGTTCTTTATAATTTGGTCATAAGCAAACAGACATTTTCATAATAAAGGGATACGGCCAAATTCCCCTAAATCTATTTTACACCAATACCAATTTTTAAACGTACTTTGATGTTTACCTAAACTACATCGGGATTCGAAAAATGTTACGACTTATATCTGAACAAGTGTAATTTTAACAGATGTACAAATTGTACAATAAGCACATGCTTAACCAAAACATATAAACATATGGGTCATTTTTTTTTTTGTCTTTTGGTTCATTTTCCCTTCTGTGATAATTCCAGTTCTACACAACATTAAGGTTGCAGTTATTAAGGTTTGCTCAGTTTATTTCTTTCTTCAAAACTAAAACAGAAAAAGATGTATTCATCTTTAGTGTTCAGACAGCAAACACTTTATAGGGACCAAAATGTAGGATTCCAAAACATATAGGCGAAATGACCAGAAAGTAAAATAATAAATTTGACACACTGGAATTAGAATCCAGAGGAACCTTAACTTTGAAGAAAAGTATTTAAATTCAAAGTAAAGAGTAACTAGAGAAGAATATACGGAAATTGGGCTGGAAATTTAAGGATACTTCGCAGACAAAGAAACTGTGAAAGGTGAATTTTAAATCAGGAATAAATTAAGTTAAACTCCAAAGAAACGCATCCATGGATGTTCACCTTGACGAATATATTCGGTATGCTCGAAAAGAAATCACTTCTAATCGGGAAGTAGAGTAAAACCGGACATTTTGAAACGGATCTATCTGCACTTTTTAATTGTCTAGAGACAGGCAATTCAATAGTCTTTGTGTCAGGATTGTGCAAATGTTATCATGTACTCAGATTATTATTAACGTTTTGTGGCGGAACAAATGAGCAATAAAACATTTTATTCATAATATAGAACAAAATATAATACAATTAAAAAAGCCGATTGCCTTGCTAACTATAAACAAATGTCATACAAGAGGGAGGTTTAGCTAGCTATAAACCTGGTTTAACTTACCATTTTCTTCGGAAAATGTCTGTACCAAGTCATGAATGTGGCAGTTGTTTTTCAATTGTTTCATTTATTGATAGCGTTTGATTTTGTCAGTTTTTATGGAATCCCCCCCCCCCCTTTTTGAATTTGCCTTGGAGTTCTGTATTTTCGTTATACATTTTGAGAACCTGAACAAGGAACTTTTACGAACTTTATAAGGTACACAAATCATAAATGGAAACAATATAATAACGACAATGTTCTTCTTCCGTTTGCTCATCCAAACACAAAACAAACTTTTCTGATTACATAAAAATAAAACAACTGAAGACTTGTTTGGATTGAGAGACGCACCAATATAGTTTTAATATACAATATTAGCTGGCATGGAATGTTATTCAACATAATGTTATAATGAAAGAAAACGTCAGCACAATCCTTGTATCACAATCTACAAATACAAATAATATGATTTAGAAAATGACATGATTTACCTGCAAAGGCTTTATAATAAGCTACATCTGAATATAACTGTAAAACTAGATTTGTTTTTTTTTTCTCGATTATTACGATGATTAGAAAAAAAGGAATCAAAAGAATTATATAAAGGTCTAAAACTGAACAACCTTCTTATTACTCAAGGAAAAGTAAAAGCAAAAACAAAAAATCGAGCAACATCAAAAGATTTGAAAAGACCATTCATAACCAGCCCGGTATGTTCACTGTTTAAGCAATTTAGATTGCATCATTTTTGGAACCGTTATGTTATTGTTTTAATATACATAGCTTTATTCGAGACAACATCAATTTTTAGTCTCACTTACCCGAAAGACAGAACGTTTTTCTTACTTGTTACATACAACGTTACTTGCCTCTTTACCAACAAACTGCGCTATTTAGAATTAACTTTAGTAAAATATTGGATTGATACTGTGTAACAGTTTGCGAGAGATTTTCTAGATTTTATTTTTTTCAACCGATAAAACAAGATAGAATGCATATGGTATAAATAAGGTAGTTTTTGTCTTGTTGATATTTTGTTGTATTTTTCTTTTTTATAGAACAATCTATTTGTTATGCATGTACTCTTTTCAAGGAACTGTATTGGATTTTCCATTCTAAAAATGGCTAGAAACAAACTTTTGAGAAATTTAAATTTAAGTTACAGAAAATGTTTTATTTCTTCCTTTAGGTGCATATACATTGTTATCATTATATCTATGCTACACAAAATATAAACCTTGAAATTGTTTTTGCTTTCGGAATAAAGTATTCATTATTATTATACTTTGAATTAAGGTATTTTTAATGCACAGTTATGAGATTTTTTTGTCGTAAGCTTTCAGTATTGGTTTTTCAAGTATGATATACAATAACTATTGTTCTTAATTTGATGAGGTTGATACAATAATTTATTAACCAGTGAGATATGATATTCACCGAGGCCAACGGCCGAGGGTGAACGTCATATCTCTGGATTGATAAATCATTGTTTAAACTGATATCAAAAGTCAACTATTACAATTGTTTTATTATATGACTTTTTTGTTATCCATCTCCAATTTTATAGTATTTGTTCAAGATATTTAATTGCTCCTTATTTTATACTAAATGTATGATCTACTTTGGCAGTTACTAAATTTTATAAGTTTAAATGCACAGAATGTATTTGATACAAATTCACTAAACATAAACCCGAAAAAAGAAGAAAAACGAGAATGTGCATGACATTATAAATCTACGTCATTGACGTTGCTTTGGAAAATAACTATTCAGGTTCACGTTAGCTGTTATAAACCTTATATTAAGGTGGTAGACCTGTGGTATGGGAGACAACTCTAACAAAGGTATTGGAAGTCATTTGTGCGTTTTAACCTAGCAGTAATTGAAACAGTGATCAAGCATTTATGTTGTTTACATTTGGTTATGAGAATGATGCAGGAGCATCTATGAAAATTGTACAATGTTCACTCCACCAAGCATTCAATTAAGGAATTACATTTTGTTTATTTTAAGTTTAAAAAAATCAAAAACGGAAAAGATAGAAAATTGACATTCATACATGAAATGCTTTTAAAAAATGTACCGAGGAGATTTTTTAATTACTCTTGACATCATTAAGATAAAAAGGATGGAAGGTTTGGTAAAAATTTAATTGGATAAAAAGTGTATTGAATAATAAAATTATAAGGTTTCAGTGATAAGCTACAAATGTATTGGTTGATAGGATGTACTTAACTGTATGTCTTTGGTTTTCAAATACAAACAGCAACATTCTAGAAGAGATGATCTGAACATCCATCCTAGTACAAGCTAATGCTAACAGATAATCTACATTAGCACAAAGATAGTACTAAGATAGTGACATACTCTCAACACATTGAATTACGCATCTGCTAATAGGAGCATTTTATAGTCATAGGGAGGGAATGTACATTACGTATCATAATGTTGATTTGTCAATTCGTCCCAAGGGTAATTGTCCCATACTGAATTTTGCTGCTTCTCCTTATAAACTTGACTACAGTTATCATTGGGATCATTCAAGTTTTACTTATGCACATGAAAATAATGCAAAGAAAAACTGTAGAAGATTTTATAAAGAAAAAACAATTTTTATAAGGTCTGTATGCCAAATTGTTTAAATATTTTGTAAATTTCAAAAGGTCAAATTCAATCAAAGTTTGTGTTTTTCAAGATTTACAAACAATAATTGTTTAGGCAATTTTTTGCCGGAATTAAACAATGATTTTTTTCTGAAAAAGGTTTAAAAATAAATGTGTAATCTAAGCTGCCCAAAATTTTTGACTTATTCGGTCAATTTAAACAATTTATTTACATTCAGGCTACAAATATTACCATGAAATTTCAGATTTACTATAAAGTATCATAATGTTTCTACTATGGATTTTTTAGTCATGGGTATTCCTAATGAAAACATGTGCAAAAACACACAATAATATATTCCTACTAGTTTTTTTACCTTTCTTTAAGGTACCCCAAAACTGGTCATATTCAATATACCCTAAACATAAAATGCAACGGTGAATTTTATTGATTTTATTAGTCATGGAAATTCCTAATGAAAACATGTGCAAAAACACACAATAATGTATGCATACTAGTGTTTTTGACCTTTCTTTAAAGTAACCCACAACTGGTCATATTCAATAAATCCTAAACATAAAATGCGTCCGTGAATGTTAACAAGACTTTGCCAGTTGATGCATGGACCCTTATAGTTGTAAATATAATAAAAATTGAACGAGAGGAAAATTTTGGGATTACAAATGCTTACCCCTTAACCTCTCGTGATTTTTCCTGCGGTGAATATAACGATTTATCAAGGAACATTTACTATGTTTTTGTTTAGCCAAGGAAAAAATAAAGTTTTCAAATTCATATAATATTGTTAATTATTCCCTGGAAGGTTTGTCGATTAATATTTTTGTTTTTGACTCTGAATTGTTCCCTTTTTTTTCAATTTACGTGTGCGATTTTTTTATCAAAAGAATAGTTTTTCAATTTCGCAGTTACTACTCCATCAGTGATACTGATGCATGCAGTACTTAATTTGCTACTTAATTGAATACCATTTTATTCAAGAAAAATAAAACATTTCAAAGACACTGTTACGGACCACTTATAAGGTGAATAACTAACTATCTTTCCGTAAATACAGGTTTCCATATTTGCTACGTATCGGGTACGGTTGGTTCGTAACTCAACGTTAGTGTTGTTCTGGAGGTATCATTTATGGAATGAGATTATTTTATTCATCATTATAAAATTAAAGAAATTAAAGTATTGTGAACATAATTGTATGAATTTCAAGATTATATATTCGTTACAAAAATACGTCACTGTTTGTGATGTCCTATGCTGTCTGTCGTTAATGGAAGATGTTCGTTGCTATTCTGCGGTTTACATGTATCGACTATTATTTTATTTATTTTTGCGTTTCTCTGTATTGAGTGTTCTTGTGTGTGTTTGTGCTGTATTTCTGTCACGTAGTGTTGTCATTTTAGCGATATTTTTTAACATTGCCATATAAGCTGGAGGTTTGGCTAGCCATAAAACCAGGTTCAACCCACTATTTTTTCTTAAAATGTCCTGTACCAAGTCAGGATATGGCAGTGGTTATCAAATAGTTCGTTTCTATGTATGTTGGCGTTTGTTTTTGTTGCACTTCAGTGTTTCTGTTGTTCCTTTGTTTTCCTCTTAGTAGATGTGTTTCCCTCGGTTTAAGTTTGTAACCCGGATTTGTTTTCTCTCAATCGATTTATGACTTTTGAACAGCGGTATACAACTGTTGCCTTTATTTAACTTTTTGATTGATAGCAATTTCACCGTTTGAAGATCTCTTTGTTTGTGATTCTATATGAAATCATTTAGTTAGTGCACAGGTGCATGAATCAAACATACCGTACACGAACTGAGTCGAGACGGCCTTTAAATTCTCAATATAGATTTGCGTTTCTGTTTGTTAATGTAGTTGGGTTTTTTGTTTTGTTTTTTTATATATATATATAAACAATTCTTATGTATAAACAGAGTTTTGAATCATTAAAATACTATCTATGAACGACTTTCTTAAACACATGTTACTGATGTTGGTTATATATGTTAACATATCAAAATTGTGTTGATTTCTCAATGTAGTTCCAGCATGATTTTGAAATTATTTACTTAGTAGTTAAGTAAAATATTCCATGATTACAGAAGATTTTTTCTTGAAAAGATGAGTGAGCTGGGCACCCTTCTAACGTTTTTTTTTTAACCAACAACTGAAGATTGTTTTCTAGGTATGCATTCTTTGAAAGTAAACTGAAAAATATTAAAAAATAATTATTTACGATTTTATTACCGAAGAAAAAACCACCAATGTCTCGAATTGTTAAATAAAAAAGAAAGAACAATTGTTTTATAATTATAGTAAATTGCACTGACACTCTTCTTGAAAAAGTTTACGAGCGTATTTTATAATGTGACCCTTTCTTCCTACTTTTATTATTGGTAAAATGAGGTTGACTTTGTATGTTAAAATGGTTCTTATTTTTTCATGTTTTCTAAAAGCATGCTAGAAAATTTTAACCAATTCATTCAATATAGTATTAATAATGTAGCATGCGAAAATCAGATAGATTAGACATTTGCTTTAATTAAATTTTTGCTTCTTTTTACCTTTGCGATTTCAGAGGAAATACATCTAAATTACAACCGTTCGTGCAACGGTTACTTGCAACGGTTGTTTTAAAGCATAATCGAGTACACACAATACTGTTTGCTATAAATACGAAAAATATCAACGTGAAATTAATATCAAGTTGTAGCTAAAAATCCTCCTAATACTTTTGATAATGATTCATAACACATACGTTGACATTAAGTGTATACATCAATTATTTTCAAAAGTTCAATGACGGCTCGCAGTTCGTTCTACGGTTGGTACGTTAGCAAATCGGGAACGTTAGGCTAAGGTTGCGTAGCCAACTATGAATCTTTTTAATCTATAGACCATTAATAATTAAACTAACAAGTGAAAATCGTCAAAACGTTTACCTCTGACCAGTCACACATTTCTTAAACAGTCATATATGTTAATCGTTCACGAAAGTGTATGCAATATTTATCTTTTCTCTAACTTTTGGTAATTTAACCCTTTCTTATCCATTGTTTAAAAAAAAATTTTAATCAACGTGTGGTTGCTGATAATCTCAGTACATGATTGATTAAGTTAATAGGTTATAAAATTTATCAGCTCTCAGGATGAATCCAAATGTTCTTACAGGTCTTAGAGAAACTGACCACTTTATAAAAACTTTTAGTACGCGGAAATTATAGTTAGACCTTCATATATTGTTGTTCAAGTTGTTTGCTATTACATATGAATATATATTTCATTAAATGCAATGTGCTTGATTAAAATTTGTCTTTTATTTGTGTTTGCTTCAATTCGATCCAGAGATGCATAAATGAAGTTTTGTGAATCAATGAGTTTCGTAAGTGTATGACGTAGAAATCAGAAGTGTGACGGAGATTTTGATTTTGTTTTTTTTCTTCAAAAATGAAAATTTATTTGATAACCATCCAAGAAACAGATCCTTACAGAGTTACTCGTGGATTATCGGATTTCTCCAATCTCGATAGTTAAATTATCGAATTTCAAAGTCCTCGCCGCGAGGCTCTGACTTCGATAATTTAACTATCTCGATTAGGTAAATCCGATAATCCACTGGTATCAATGTAAGAATCTATTTTTATCACAACTAGAATTTTATCATGAAACATGAACATAACATGTGTTTTATTTGAATTTATATGTCTATATGAATTCCTTCGCATTTTTATCACATAAATAGACCTGTTGTTGTCGTGAATTGTCATGACGTTATTTGACCAAATACACAACCGCATCCTACAGTTACAGTGAATACAAATAAAATAATGCCAAGTCTGTCTAGTGCAACAGAAAAACACTTCCATAAAGCCGTATTAGTCGGTTCTTTGTCTTTCTCGACTATATCTTCAACATGGTTCTGAAAAATGATTTAAGAAAAGAACTTAAGGTGCATATCAATTATATGATAAATTTAAAGTTTAAAGTAGAAATAAACAGTCTTTCTTTTATACCTAATTATTATCCTTTAAGAGTTGCCATGCTATGCATCATATGCCATGCTTATCCACTTCAAAACATTGTGGCATGAACGGAATTATAAAACTTTTAACCAGACGGTATTTCAACATTTACTTGGACATCTCCATTAACTTTTGCTACACATCAGGTTGCATACGATATACACGCCATCACTAAATTATAAGTAAACAAGTTTACTTAGTTCTGGTAGGTTTCCTTATGATGTTGATTAGATTCTACTGGCCCAAGTGGGAGAAAGAATCCAGAATGCCTTACGAGGAGGAGAAGAACTTGTAAACGGAGTTTAACACTATGGGTAATCGAGACCCGTTCGATGACTTATATTGCTAAAAGATCACGATGATACACTTTGTTGGATAAGCGCGAGGGCTGGAGGCTGTGTTACTGACTCTTCCTGTATTGGTATACGCAGACGTGTCGCTGGTATAGGTCACTTTTTTAAATGTCAAATATATCTATATATGGGGTTTCATTTCAAAGAGATAATATAACAATGGGTTGAAATATATATATATCAATGGGTCATAAATATTCATCTTCCGTTAACTTGTCTGTAAAACTATGTACTTATCTTTATTATCTTATTTATTATGAAAGATTCATGTCATTAAAATCTAATTAAGATGCCAAGAGTAAAACAACAAAAATACCGAACTCCAAGGAAAATTCAAAACGGAAAGTCCTTTATCAAATGACAAAATCAAAAGCTCAAACACATGAAACGAATGGAAAACAATTGTCATATTCCTGACTTGGTACATGCATTTCCTTATGTAGAAAATGGTGAATTAAACCTGGTCCATTATATTGACAACAACGTGTGAGCAAAACAAACTGACATAATGGGTAAAATGTCAAAAATTGTGTTACATATGTCTGAAAACTGGGATACACATTAATGAGTGATAATTTCCTATGAAATACACGTATAAGAAGGGATTTTCGAATAAATCAATACTTGAATTTCGGGTGGTTTTTAAACTCCAGCCGGATGTATGTACTTAATCCTCCCTTAATAAAAATCACACCAAAAACTAAACAAAAAACTGACGAAATCTTAATACTGCGAGGCACTCCGTACCTTTTTAGACATATTAAAGTTGTAATAAACAAGGGTTACCTTTTTGCAACATTTTGATGAAATGTATCCCGGAATCTGAACCATTGTTATTGAACACAATGGTACGATAATATACTTTGTCATCCACAATGGCACAGACTTCTCTCCGCGGTGATAAATATTGATAACAGCTACCTGTATCATTGTGGAAACGGCAGACATCCCAAGAATAAAATTGAAGAAAAACACTGAAAAATTGACGAAAAATTTGTTATGTCATTGATTTTGTTTTAATTTCCTGTTATGTTTTGGAAGAATACACAGTAATATAGTCAACTAACAGTTTATAGTTTATTAACAACACTAGTTGAATCATAATATAAGCAACATATGAGATATTTGAGAAGTGACATATACTCTTTTGAGACCCTATTGTGTGCGTCAAAATGGCTTTCTTGATTAAGCTTTATCTGGGACGCTCAAAGCCAAAAATTAAAAAGCCAACAATGTATAAGCACCTTAACACATGAAGAGCTATATGTCTAAAGCGGACATAAAACAAACTACTGAACCTAGAAAAAATACAACAAAAATAACCTATTGTTAGCTGAAGCGACACCACCTTCAAAATATTGTAACTACTGTTCACAACTATTTAGGTCAAAGGTCGAATATGGTTACTTATCAAGTCAGAAATTCAATACAATAATGAAGTTGAACTTCAATTAAAATGGTTATAACAATACTACAACATACACTTTGCATTTGCATTAGTAAGCTGAAATTTTAGATATACTTTTATAAGATTGACTTCAGTATTCAATCACTATTATGATAAAAATGTGGTGATCAAATTTGAATTACTTACTTAACCAAGGCGTTGCATCAGCTGATGGTGGTAACTTGTCTGCTACAAGTAACTGGAAAACTGACAATGACAGCATAATTGTGATAACTAATGACGCCTTTTCGCCGGACTCCACTGGTAGGTAATAGCCTAGGATAGCCAACACTGTAATAATCACTGACGGTATAATTATATTCGTTACATAATATGCCGGTTTACGTTGTAAGTGAATGTAAAATGTAATATCTGGATACGGTTCCGGACAGCATCCGTATGTTGCAACATGTCTTTCAACTTCAACATTTGAAATTATCCATTCAACATTCTTCTTCATAGATGATAAATCACCAGGATTATTCCTTGGTTGAATGTCAAGCTGCAACCCATGGTATACCCATGAACCAAAGACTAGAGGACACATCTGAGAATCAAAGGGAAAGCTTGTAACGTCTATAGGACAAATGGATTCGATGAGCGTTGGGAAGTTGTAATAGACTGTTCCATCTTGATAGACAATAGCTTTATAACTTTTCATACCGGAAAGTTCTATGGTGATACTTTAAAAAGAGAAAAAAGAAATCGGTAAAAATGTAGCTATATAATGCATTTTACTTATTTCTGTCTTTCTTAACATGTTCAATTCTTTTTCAATACGCTTGTAATTTTTCACGCTATAGTACATGCGTGACTTGTGTTTGAAAGATGTAATCAACTATGCAACATTGTTTCGAGGCCAGATTTTTTGCCGTTATCAAACACATCAGTCTAAGTCTCGTCCTTTATCTAAGTCAGCCCACTTTATAGAACGTGTCTTTTTGGTTTAAATTTAGCTTATTTGTTCTAGTCTTGATTATTTATCAAATATAGCCAGTTGAAGTTAGCAAACAAAAATCAGTCAATCAAAAGTTGAAATATTAATGTCAAATCAGCAACACCACCTTAAACTAACCTGTATTTGATAGTCCATGGCCTTTTTTATCTTTTTATTATTTGAGCGTCACTGATGAGTCTTTTGTAGACTGCCGTACAAAATGTGTATGAGTTTATTTTCATTGGATTTCGGTGTACCATTAAGATTTATCATTATATACGTCATTGCGTGATGCGTATTCACTTGAAAACTTATTATCGTATTTTATAGGAGTAACGTGACGGGTGTCATATTTGGAACATGATCTGCTCCTTCCGGAGCACCTGATATCAAACGTCGGTTTTTGGTGGTGTTCTTGATGCTCTTTAGTTTTTTATGAAATGTTTTGTAGACTAGTTTTTCTTTTATCGTGTTTCTGTTTATTTTTGACATGGCGTTGTCAGTTTCCATTCGCATTATGAGCTAAGAATGTCTCCTTGGTATCTCTTTTCCTTTTTAGAAACGCGAATTGTATACAACATTCAGTATAACATGATTATATCTCTACATATTTCCGATTTGGAAAGGATGGACAATTGAACATCTAGTGGGATTTTTCTTTCAACCATATTGAGAGCAACACCATTTTAATATGCTAAATTCAGTGAGTAACAGAATTCTCAAAGGGACACATTATTCCGAGCTGACATCTTTAATATGATTTTTATATTGGGATGACACCCCTCAGATATGAGAAGCTTATATCTAAGTGTTGTGACCGTTGATGACCACAAATAAAGCGGTTTCTCAAAGAAATAAAACCATTTACCTCTTCTGTCATCCTTCCTTACTACTCATGCATATCTTATGAGATCTTAATTAGATATATAAAAAAATTATACCTGTCAAAAAGTGTAACATCTGGCACCCAGATCCTTTTAATCGGCACAATAATATATTGCGTATTATTGAAGTCGCTAGGATTCCATTGTAATAAACAGTCATTCCATTTCTGAAAATAAAATATCTGATTTCAAAAATGTGTATAATGTTTACAGAAAGTAATGCCTGGTTGTATAATGGTATAATGTTTACAGAAAGTGATGCCTGATTGTATTATGTTTACAGAAAGTGATGTCTGGTGTGTATAATGTTTACATAAAGTGATGCCTGGTTGTATAATGTTTACAGAAAGTGATGCCTGGTTGTATAATGTTTACAAAAAGTGATGCCTGGTTGTACAATGTTTACAGAAAGTGATGCCTGGTGTGTATAATGTTTACAGAAAGTGATGCCTGGTTGTATTATGTTTACAGAAAGTGATGCCTGGTGTGTATAATGTTTACAGAAAGTGATGCCTGGTTGTATAATGTTTTACAGAAAGTGATACCTGGTTGTATAAATAAATGTTTAACGTGCAACAATAGGCGTGAAATCACTAAATTGATTAATATTGATGCATTATGATTTACACTTGATGTGACAGATAAACTTTTTCTCGCAGACATCAAAGAAAAATAACAAGGAGGATGACGAGTGGCTATTCAACGTCTGGTGGCAAAACAAATGCATATTCAGGACGAGAACATGATAATGTGATATGCATATAAACCCTTTTTTATACTAGACCGACACGCTGCGCTGGATTCCTAACGTGCTAATTCACAAGGTTACAGTACTCAAAATTCCCCTAGAAGTGGAGTGCAGTGCTCTTTATAATATAACTCAGATTTGAATTTTAAACTCATATGGTCTTACAGTATTTAATTTTTTTCTTGATTTTCAACCCGAAAATATGATGGGTTAGTTTTTTTTTCTCATTTATAATGCAGAGTTTAGCATTCAGTGTTTTTGTCATGTGTTTGCACGTCTATCTTAATCATGTTATGATGTTCTTCGTTACAGTATTGTTCTATTGAAAATTAATTTCAAATGGTTTTTGTGAAGTAAATCTCTTTGGTATTTATTTTTACTAAATATTATCAAATTTCCAAAACACAAGAAAACAAATTATTAAGCCAATGAATTTTGCGTTTAAACAAACGATTCAGTTCATGATATGTCTTGTTTTAATTATCAAACCACTTTGAAGTGTAATATTTGACAAACAAATTTTAATTAAGGACTTTCCATTGAATTAGTGACATGAAATTATGGAATTTGTCTTGGGATTTACGCTTATGTGCATAAACCTAACGAAAATAAGGTTCAATAAACTTTGTGATTAATGTCAATTAAAAACAATATATTTAATTATACAATATACCGCATGACACTGTACAGAAGTAGTATTTAAAATATCTATTTAACAACTTAAAGAATTTTTGTTTACTTTTATTAAACTAAACTAATCATTTTTAGGTAGTTACTACAATTGAATAAAAGAACCGCGAACTTAAATGTAATTGATTGACAGGCTGGGCAAAAAATTGATCGCATAAAACTATACCAGTATAACAATAAATAATAATTGTGCTTTTGTGTAATTTTATCTTTGTGTCGAGTTTTTAATGAAAGTTGAATTTCCCACAAACATTATGAGTGAAAAGGCAAATATAATGAGTAAATAATCCATAATTTTAAGAATTTTAAGCCATATGATATATAACAACGAGCTGTTTGTTTAAAGTTTAGTATTCTAACAATATTCAAGACCAAAAGGCGAATCAACTGGTATTCTAATGATCTAACTAAGTATAACTATAAAAAGATTAGGCGAATATGCCAATGAGATAGCAACCCCAAAACAAACTAGATCCAGTGAATTGAATGGAGATTCATAATTAGAAAACAAGATAAAATTATATAAAATGTTACAATTGCTAATTTTACATCTTATTGATGGGACACGTGCTTAACGTGGACTTTGGTGAATAGTTGTCTCATTGGCAGTAAAACCATATCTCCTTACTTTTATATTAGAAATAGCGATCGCTTTGGCATAAGTTTTTAGCAAAAACTGAAAACAATAAATAACTGATAAAAACTGTGGACCTGTTGTGAATACTGTTTTGTATACTAGTAATATAAATAATTATAAATATATTTTCTTTTTATATGTTTGACTTATAACCTGACGAACCAACTGGAATTGTTTGGGTTTTTTTTTTAATTTTTTGTTCTATTATTAAATTATTTTATTCTATTTTTGTTGGGAGGGTGTGACTCTATTTTTCTTTCTTTTGTTTCTCTACTAACAATGTAAACGGACATGTATGACAGTAATCTCAATGTGCATGAGAACAAATTGATTTAAACATCTTCCGTTAGTTTTTTTCTTTGTTATTTTACATTTGTTATGTTTGGGTTTTTTGTACCTTGCTATGCGGTATGGGTTTTGCTCATTGTTGAAGGCCGTACGGTGACCCAATAGTTGCGAACTTCTATGTCATTCGGTCTTTAGTCAAACGTTGTCTAATTGGCAATCATATCAAATCTTCTTACTTTTATATTTCTCACGTATCGCGGAGAAGCCAAATACATAATAGAGTTATCAATGTGACCATCAAAAATGTAAAGCGCATAAACAGGACCACCTGAACGGTCAAAGGTCAACTTAGCCTGTCTGAGGTGAGGGAGTAACATCCTTAGTTCTAAGGCAATAAAATTATTCACAAACTTACATATTACAGCAATAATATATAAGGTAAATCATACCACTTTCAAAGAAGTAGCAAAATGTTTGATAATCTTCACTTCTCTTTTTGATGTTTTTCTTCATAGTCCTTGCTTCAATTTGTTGCACTACATTTTAGATTGTTTCGTTTTCAATGTTCTTCTACTTTTGTATTGATTTGGCCTTCCAACTATTTTGATTCGAGCGCCACTGATGACACTAATTAATGTAGACGAAACATGTATATTTTAAAAAACATAAGCCATCTTTGGTGAGTTTTTATTAGGGTATTAGCTGTATGTTATTGCTAGGAACAGATTGACCGAAATGATTAGAATGACTTATATAACTACATTTGAAAAAGGAGAAGATTGCGTACTTATATGCATAACTAGATTGACCAAGTACTAGATAATGTTAAGGTGTCTGCAACACATATAATACTTTTTAATTGTCTTAATCTCCTTTTTCTTTGGTCGGTTATTAAAGCATTTCAGTGTTTATGGTAGAACTTTGTTAATCTCTCTTCAAATTAACACATTGTCAGACTTGGGACAATTTAGGGCTTGATATACATGTAAGGTGTAGAAACTTGTCAATTATAGGTCATCGTATGTTAACTTCTTGAAATGCCATTTTTGAATTAAGCAGTGTTGTTGAGTAACTTTTACATTTTAAACTTTGACTTGTCAGCAACTCAAAGAACAAAATTGTACTTTATAATACTAGAACTCTTGATTCACATCATCGACATTATCAGAATAAATCATAAGTGTACTTTATTTTGATTTTTTTTACGTTATTGACGTTATTCCATTGACTTATGTGGTCTCATAATTAGAACTGACAAGGTCATTGTTGCTGCTTGAAATTTAAAAAGCATATCTGTATCCGTATGTACATTATTTAACCCTACCTACAGACATATTTTAATATTTAGATAAGTGTGAACTTCAAGGTTTGGCGCCAGCAAACTAGTTTAACCCCGCCACATTCTGAATGTGCGTGTCCCAAGTCAGGAGCCTGTAATTCAGTGGTTGTCGTTTGTTTTCCGTTCATTGTTTTGTACATAAATCAGGCCGTTAGTTTTTTCGTTTGAATTGTTTTACATTTCGGGGTCTTTTATAGCTGACTGTATTGGTTTTGCTCATTGTGGAAAGCCGTACAGTGATCTATAGTTGTTAACTTCTACTTCATTTGGTCTCTGGTGGAGATTTGTCTCATTTGGCAATCAAACCTCTTCTTCTTATTTTTATAATTTTATCATTTATCACATTGTTTTTAGAATCGCGATATGGAGATTATTCAAATTAAGATATTCATCCATTTGTTTAATGTACTGACGTAGATTATCCAACAAACGTACTGTTGGCGTAAAATATAGTCATCTAAACCCAAATATTTTGACAGAACGATAACAATTATAATCAAGTGTGATGTTATTTCCTAATCTTTGAAATAGTCGATCTTATACACTATACCAATCAATAAAACTGGCTTTCAACAACTTCGATATTGAATTTGCATAGTATCAAAAAGTAAAGATTGCAATGATTAAGATTCAAAGCGGTTTCCTTTATGTGCATTTGAAAACAAAGTTTTATTCGTGTATCAAGTGAAGAAACCAAGACCAAATTATCTCCCTTTATTAGAATGGCTGTTTCGATTTCATGAACTTAAATATCTGAAAACACCAATGGTGACTCTTAACAATACATTTTCATGTGTAGCCAGTAGAAATTGCTAGACTTTCCTTCAATGCATCACTAACTGTTAAGTTTACATACTGATGTGAAAAGCGCAATGATTAGATATGCGTATTTTATTGTTTTACCCCTCCATTAATGTGTGTTTAATGAAGTTATTAATTTCACCTAATTATACTTGGCCTAATCGTACAGGCAGTGGAATTAATCGAATCTTTTCACTATTACTACTACTAAATATAAATTATCTAATATAAACTGTTTGTAACTTACCAATCGCACCCATAAGTTTAACTTCACTACTTGGTTTGGTTCATCCTATAAATGAGGAATATAATTCAAGCTTAATGGCGTATAAAATAATTCTGAAAAAAACTTTTCTATTCCAAATATTATGAGATATTATTTTCTTATGTTTTGTGGTCTGACCTCTCACATCATTGTGTTAGAGATGTAGCTCTCATAAAATTTCTCAAAACCTAAAATGTTTAACCCCGCCGCATTTTTGCGCCTGTCCCAAGTCAGGAGCCTCTGGCCTTTGTTAGTCTTGTATGTTTTTTTAATTTAAGTTCATTTATATGTTTTGGAGTTTAGTATGACGTCCATTTTCACTGAACTAGACGTACACATTTTTATTTAGGGGCCAGTTGAGGACCACCTCCGGGTGCGGGATTTTCTCGCTGCGTTGAAGACCCATTGGTGGCCTTCGGCTGTTATCTGCTCTTTGGCCGGGTTGTTGTCTCTTTGACATATTCCCCATTTCCATTTTCAATTTTAATTATTCTGTAAGAGCAGTGAAATATAATTCATCATTTTCGATCCAACATTCGTCTGTTATATGTATATCTGAGACATAATATGATTGTCCAAGATTATATATGATAGTATTGGTGAGCAAATGCATGGAAGTTGTTTAATTTATTGACTTTGAAAAAAACATAATACTTTCAGTTTCATGGACTAACTATCTTAAAAATATTTGTCAATAAAAATGATTTCGCAAGTACCTGTAGTACCTGTATTACTAAGTCATGAATAATTATGGCAGTTGTTTCCATTCGTTCCGTTGGTTGATATAGTCTAAGTAAACGTTTGATTTTGTCAGGTTTTATGGACTTTTCCAACTTTTGAATTAATACATTTTAGTTCGATATTTTTATTTTCGCAAGTGGTTTTAATTACATAAATTCTCGTGCTTTTAAAAATAAGACCAGAATATCACATTTAAGATTATTCAACGAAACGACAAACAATCTAACAATTGTCCTATTAATCTTGATCGCTACAATCTAAATGATGAGAAAACATACCAAACCTATCAGTTGTCTAACAGCCACGCCCATTGTTAGATTTACTTGTGTAATCCCTTCACATACTGGACGAATTCCTGTGTCGTAATCAGTAAATATAGAGTCAGATATTTGCTTTGAAAAACTGCTACAATTCACATCTAAAAATTGTAAAAAAAAGTCACATACAGAATAAATTTATTCAGATGCTTTATCAAATTTAAATTCAGCCCATCATTTTAGTTTCCTCGAAAATATTTAGACTTTTCGATCAGGAGACTTGACATTTCAATTTCCATACAAACTTCAGGTTTAGCGATAAAATAAAGAGAGAAGAAGGATTGGTTGATGAGTAAGTTTTGACGAGTGAAAAACATAATATAATTTTATATATATACCCAAGATTTTGTTTGACTTTTTTAAAAATTATGATGGTGGAATATTAATGAGAAAAAACTTATGTTTGTCTCCTCCGCAGTTTTGCCGAATTTCCGTGGTTGGCGGTCACGTCATTCCATTATGCATGCTGATAGACTTAGGGTCAAACCCTGACCTGCTTTCAAACTGTGTTAAATCTTCGATGTATGCAGTAATGATAAGATACTTGCATAAATTAAACATGGACATACGTGTCTCTCCGGCACAATCGGTGAGGAAATATTTGTCCCTCCGGCAGCAAGAGGGTTGATATCAAAAGAACTCAATCTTCAAAGCGATTCAAAACTTCTAAGGTACTTTATTTTAGATTAAGTCGGTCCATCACTTTAATTGTAGTGTCTCTTTCTCTATGAGTATAATGTAAATATTACTACGACTCATTTATCATATGAAATTTTTATTTGGTTGACAAGTTTTGAGACAAGAAAATAGAAATTAATAGCAGTAATTATATACACTATTCCATATTAATTTCAATTTGTTGGGATAAAGTAAACAATCTAAAATATCATAATTCTCCAGGGTCATTAAAATATTAAATTTATACTAAGATACGATCGGTTTGAGTTCTAGTTATAGACTTCACATATAACCAATTTGTCCAGGTATCTTTTTTTACTCAAACATTGCATGAAATCAAATAATTATTGTTTTAATTTTTTCTAATAGTTCGTTTAGTGTATCTATTCCAATTACTTTATATTAATGTGTTAGATGAAAATAAAAAAAAGGCTTTGTCTTTGCAAAATTTATGATAATATTAAAAGGCAACGCTAAAGATGGAACGTGAATGTGACTTGCAATGACAACTTCTTTAATACTACCATTACAAATCTTAATACAGTAAATTCAAATATTATTGCGTGCATTTATCATTTCGATTTTTTAAGAATTGACAAAAATACGAGATTAAGTATTGCGATTTATGGAAAATTTGCATACAGATAAATATATCAGATATCAGAATGCAAGTTCTTGTTATTGGGATACTCACCCTGCGCAAAAACATGATTAATGCTTGAGTTTCTTGTTTTGCAATTCTTTGTTCGTTGGAGCAATATTCATATTGTCAATTTCCAAATTCCTGTGATACTAACTTCGCACCTCTATTTGCGCATTGTTTTCTTTATTTTGAAACTTTTTGACAAATTAATTGACATGTTTAACACTAATAGTAGATACCTGTACTTCCTGTTGATAGGTTTATTAAACATACTGATTGTAACCAGACTCAAGCTAGCGAACAATAAGCCAGCGAACAATAAGGTGTATCAAGCTAGCGAACAATAAGCCAGCGAACAATAAGAAATACGCGCCAAACTGATCTTGCCTAAAAACCGAAGACTTGCAATAACATGAAACGTTCTTTGAAATCTGATGACAATCATTTCCAGTAGGAAGACGAAATGCAATACATTTTCAAAAAGACTATTAATTGAAAACTGTTTATTTATTTATTTATTTATTTATATATTCAAGACAACATAATTGTTCTTGACCACAGGACATCTCTTGTAGGATTTTCAAAATTCCTTTTAGGTTCTCCTCTCCCTTTTTTGATTACCTTTGAGTAGAAACGGTTTGTCTTTATAATCATGATAATAGTGAATAATTAAAAAAATTAGACCATACTTAACTAGTGTAAAGATAAAATTAAATCCACATGCTTATATTCTTTTTAAAAGAAAACAAAATACCGATTTTGGAACGTAAAGTACAGAATTTTGCAGTCAGAATTATAAGTTGAAATAAAAGCTAATAAATATCCACAGTTTTCGTTAGGAATGATTGAAAACTGGCAATTTATTTATTACATTTCAATAGGAAATGTGTTTTATGTGACAATGACACACGTGATACGATATCTGAATGGATATAAAGATTTTAGCTACTTTAACAGACAAAATTTTCATATCAAAGCTTTTCAAGGAGGCATATTTAAAAAAAAAATCGGGAAACAGACGGAAAAACCGAAATCAGAAGAACAATTTCTTTACACTGATTTAAATTAACAAGAACAGGATGCAATCACAACAATACAAACTATTTCATTTTAACATTGGAATTATAATCGGGGAAAGGGTCCAAAGTTGGGGTAGGGTGACCCAACCCCCTCCCTTCTTTAATTCATAAAAAAGTCCCTACGGCAAAGCTTTTGTCCACACTAGGTACAAATGATAGGCAATTGCCTAAGGTTGCCTGGACCCAAAGACCCAGGTGGGTAAAGTTACGGAACTTTTTTAATTGAGGTCCAAAGTTGGGGTAGGGTGACCCAACCCCCTCCCTTCTTTAATTCATAACAAAGTCCCTACGGCAAAGCTTTTGTCCACACTAGGTACAAATGATAGGCAATTGCCTAAGGTTGCCTGGACCCAAAGACCCAGGTGGGTAAAGTTACGGAACTTTTTTAATTGAGGTCCAAAGTTGGGGTAGGGTGACCCAACCCCCTCCCTTCTTTAATTCATAAAAAAGTCCCTACGGCAAAGCTTTTGTCCACACTAGGTACAAATGATAGGCAATTGCCTAAGGTTGCCTGGACCTAAAGACCCAGGTGGGTAAAGTTACGGAACTTTTTAAATTGAGGTCCAAAGTTGGGGTAGGGTGACCCAACCCCCTCCCTTCTTTAATTCATAAAAAAGTCCCTACGGCAAAGCTTTTGTCCACACTAGGTACAAATGATAGGCAATTGCCTAAGGTTGCCTGGACCCAACGACCCAGGTGGGTAAAGTTACGGAACTTTTTTAATTGAGGTCCAAAGTTGAGGTAGGGTGACCCATCCCCCTCCCTTCTTTAATTCATAAAAAAGTCCCTACGGCAAAGCTTTTGTCCACACTAGGTACAAATGATAGGCAATTGCCTAAGGTTGCCTGGACCCAACGACCCAGGTGGGTAAAGTTACGGAACTTTTTTAATTGAGGTCCAAAGTTGAGGTAGGGTGACCCAACCCCCTCCCTTCTTTAATTCATAAAAAAGTCCCTACGGCAAAGCTTTTGTCCACACTAGGTACAAATGATAGGCAATTGCCTAAGGTTGCCTGGACCCAAAGACCCAGGTGGGTAAAGTTACGGAACTTTTTTAATTGAGGTCCAAAGTTGGGGTAGGGTGACCCAACCCCCTCCCTTCTTTAATTCATAAAAAAGTCCCTACGGCAAAGCTTTTGTCCACACTAGGTACAAATGATAGGCAATTGCCTAAGGTTGCCTGGACCCAAAGACCCAGGTGGGTAAAGTTACGGAACTTTTTTAATTGAGGTCCAAAGTTGGGGTAGGGTGACCCATCCCCCTCCCTTCTTTAATTCATAAAAAAGTCCCTACGGCAAAGCTTTTGTCCACACTAGGTACAAATGATAGGCAATTGCCTAAGGTTGCCTGGACCCAAAGACCCAGGTGGGTAAAGTTACGGAACTTTTTAAATTGAGGTCCAAAGTTGGGGTAGGGTGACCCAACCCCCTCCCTTCTTTAATTCATAAAAAAGTCCCTACGGCAAAGCTTTTGTCCACACTAGGTACAAATGATAGGCAATTGCCTAAGGTTGCCTGGACCCAACGACCCAGGTGGGTAAAGTTACGGAACTTTTTTAATTGAGGTCCAAAGTTGAGGTAGGGTGACCCAACCCCCTCCCTTCTTTAATTCATTAAAAAGTCCCTACGGCAAAGCTTTTGTCCACACTAGGTACAAATGATAGGCAATTGCCTAAGGTTGCCTGGACCCAAAGACCCAGGTGGGTAAAGTTACGGAACTTTTTTAATTGAGGTCCAAAGTTGGGGTAGGGTGACCCAACCCCCTCCCTTCTTTAATTCATAAAAAAGTCCCTACGGCAAAGCTTTTGTCCACACTAGGTACAAATGATAGGCAATTGCCTAAGGTTGCCTGGACCCAAAGACCCAGGTGGGTAAAGTTACGGAACTTTTTTAATTGAGGTCCAAAGTTGGGGTAGGGTGACCCATCCCCCTCCCTTCTTTAATTCATAAAAAAAGTCCCTACGGCAAAGCTTTTGTCCACACTAGGTACAAATGATAGGCAATTGCCTAAGGTTGCCTGGACCCAAAGACCCAGGTGAGTAAAGTTACGGAACTTTTTTAATTGAGGTCCAAAGTTGGGGTAGGGTGACCCATCCCCCTCCCTTCTTTAATTCATAAAAAAGTCCCTACGGCAAAGCTTTTGTCCACACTAGGTACAAATGATAGGCAATTACCTAAGGTTGCCTGGACCCAAAGACCCAGGTGGGTAAAGTTACGGAACTTTTTTAATTGAGGTCCAAAGTTGGGGTAGGGTGACCCATCCCCCTCCCTTCTTTAATTCATAAAAAAAGTCCCTACGGCAAAGCTTTTGTCCACACTAGGTACAAATGATAGGCAATTGCCTAAGGTTGCCTGGACCCAAAGACCCAGGTGGGTAAAGTTACGGAACTTTTTTAATTGAGGTCCAAAGTTGGGGTAGGGTGACCCATCCCCCTCCCTTCTTTAATTCATAAAAAAGTCCCTACGGCAAAGCTTTTGTCCACACTAGGTACAAATGATAGGCAATTGCCTAAGGTTGCCTGGACCCAAAGACCCAGGTGGGTAAAGTTACGGAACTTTTTTAATTGAGGTCCAAAGTTGGGGTAGGGTGACCCATCCCCCTCCCTTCTTTAATTCATAAAAAAGTCCCTACGGCAAAGCTTTTGTCCACACTAGGTACAAATGATAGGCAATTGCCTAAGGTTGCCTGGACCCAAAGACCCAGGTGGGTAAAGTTACGGAACTTTTTTAATTGAGGTCCAAAGTTGGGGTAGGGTGACCCATCCCCCTCCCTTCTTTAATTCATAAAAAAGTCCCTACGGCAAAGCTTTTGTCCACACTAGGTACAAATGATAGGCAATTGCCTAAGGTTGCCTGGACCCAAAGACCCAGGTGGGTAAAGTTACGGAACTTTTTTAATTGAGGTCCAAAGTTGGGGTAGGGTGACCCATCCCCCTCCCTTCTTTAATTCATAAAAAAGTCCCTACGGCAAAGCTTTTGTCCACACTAGGTACAAATGATAGGCAATTGCCTAAGGTTGCCTGGACCCAAAGACCCAGGTGGGTAAAGTTACGGAACTTTTTTAATTGAGGTCCAAAGTTGGGGTAGGGTGACCCATCCCCCTCCCTTCTTTAATTCATAAAAAAAGTCCCTACGGCAAAGCTTTTGTCCACACTAGGTACAAATGATAGGCAATTGCCTAAGGTTGCCTGGACCCAAAGACCCAGGTGGGTAAAGTTACGGAACTTTTTTAATTGAGGTCCAAAGTTGGGGTAGGGTGACCCATCCCCCTCCCTTCTTTAATTCATAAAAAAGTCCCTACGGCAAAGCTTTTGTCCACACTAGGTACAAATGATAGGCAATTGCCTAAGGTTGCCTGGACCCAAAGACCCAGGTGGGTAAAGTTACGGAACTTTTTTAATTGAGGTCCAAAGTTGGGGTAGGGTGACCCATCCCCCTCCCTTCTTTAATTCATAAAAAAGTCCCTACGGCAAAGCTTTTGTCCACACTAGGTACAAATGATAGGCAATTGCCTAAGGTTGCCTGGACCCAAAGACCCAGGTGGGTAAAGTTACGGAACTTTTTTAATTGAGGTCCAAAGTTGGGGTAGGGTGACCCATCCCCGTCCCTTCTTTAATTCATAAAAAAGTCCCTACGGCAAAGCTTTTGTCCACACTAGGTACAAATGATAGGCAATTGCCTAAGGTTGCCTGGACCCAAAGACCCAGGTGGGTAAAGTTACGGAACTTTTTTAATTGAGGTCCAAAGTTGGGGTAGGGTGACCCATCCCCCTCCCTTCTTTAATTCATAAAAAAGTCCCTACGGCAAAGCTTTTGTCCACACTAGGTACAAATGATAGGCAATTGCCTAAGGTTGCCTGGACCCAAAGACCCAGGTGGGTAAAGTTACGGAACTTTTTTAATTGAGGTCCAAAGTTGGGGTAGGGTGACCCATCCCCCTCCCTTCTTTAATTCATAAAAAAGTCCCTACGGCAAAGCTTTTGTCCACACTAGGTACAAATGATAGGCAATTGCCTAAGGTTGCCTGGACCCAAAGACCCAGGTGGGTAAAGTTACGGAACTTTTTTAATTGAGGTCCAAAGTTGGGGTAGGGTGACCCATCCCCCTCCCTTCTTTAATTCATAAAAAAGTCCCTACGGCAAAGCTTTTGTCCACACTAGGTACAAATGATAGGCAATTGCCTAAGGTTGCCTGGACCCAAAGACCCAGGTGGGTAAAGTTACGGAACTTTTTTAATTGAGGTCCAAAGTTGGGGTAGGGTGACCCATCCCCCTCCCTTCTTTAATTCATAAAAAAGTCCCTACGGCAAAGCTTTTGTCCACACTAGGTACAAATGATAGGCAATTGCCTAAGGTTGCCTGGACCCAAAGACCCAGGTGGGTAAAGTTACGGAACTTTTTTAATTGAGGTCCAAAGTTGGGGTAGGGTGACCCATCCCCCTCCCTTCTTTAATTCATAAAAAAGTCCCTACGGCAAAGCTTTTGTCCACACTAGGTACAAATGATAGGCAATTGCCTAAGGTTGCCTGGACCCAAAGACCCAGGTGGGTAAAGTTACGGAACTTTTTTAATTGAGGTCCAAAGTTGGGGTAGGGTGACCCATCCCCCTCCCTTCTTTAATTCATAAAAAAGTCCCTACGGCAAAGCTTTTGTCCACACTAGGTACAAATGATAGGCAATTGCCTAAGGTTGCCTGGACCCAAAGACCCAGGTGGGTAAAGTTACGGAACTTTTTTAATTGAGGTCCAAAGTTGGGGTAGGGTGACCCATCCCCCTCCCTTCTTTAATTCATAAAAAAAGTCCCTACGGCAAAGCTTTTGTCCACACTAGGTACAAATGATAGGCAATTGCCTAAGGTTGCCTGGACCCAAAGACCCAGGTGGGTAAAGTTACGGAACTTTTTTAATTGAGGTCCAAAGTTGGGGTAGGGTGACCCATCCCCCTCCCTTCTTTAATTCATAAAAAAGTCCCTACGGCAAAGCTTTTGTCCACACTAGGTACAAATGATAGGCAATTGCCTAAGGTTGCCTGGACCCAAAGACCCAGGTGGGTAAAGTTACGGAACTTTTTTAATTGAGGTCCAAAGTTGGGGTAGGGTGACCCATCCCCCTCCCTTCTTTAATTCATAAAAAAGTCCCTACGGCAAAGCTTTTGTCCACACTAGGTACAAATGATAGGCAATTGCCTAAGGTTGCCTGGACCCAAAGACCCAGGTGGGTAAAGTTACGGAACTTTTTTAATTGAGGTCCAAAGTTGGGGTAGGGTGACCCATCCCCCTCCCTTCTTTAATTCATAAAAAAGTCCCTACGGCAAAGCTTTTGTCCACACTAGGTACAAATGATAGGCAATTGCCTAAGGTTGCCTGGACCCAAAGACCCAGGTGGGTAAAGTTACGGAACTTTTTTAATTGAGGTCCAAAGTTGGGGTAGGGTGACCCATCCCCCTCCCTTCTTTAATTCATAAAAAAGTCCCTACGGCAAAGCTTTTGTCCACACTAGGTACAAATGATAGGCAATTGCCTAAGGTTGCCTGGACCCAAAGACCCAGGTGGGTAAAGTTACGGAACTTTTTTAATTGAGGTCCAAAGTTGGGGTAGGGTGACCCATCCCCCTCCCTTCTTTAATTCATAAAAAAGTCCCTACGGCAAAGCTTTTGTCCACACTAGGTACAAATGATAGGCAATTGCCTAAGGTTGCCTGGACCCAAAGACCCAGGTGGGTAAAGTTACGGAACTTTTTTAATTGAGGTCCAAAGTTGGGGTAGGGTGACCCATCCCCCTCCCTTCTTTAATTCATAAAAAAGTCCCTACGGCAAAGCTTTTGTCCACACTAGGTACAAATGATAGGCAATTGCCTAAGGTTGCCTGGACCCAAAGACCCAGGTGGGTAAAGTTACGGAACTTTTTTAATTGAGGTCCAAAGTTGGGGTAGGGTGACCCATCCCCCTCCCTTCTTTAATTCATAAAAAAGTCCCTACGGCAAAGCTTTTGTCCACACTAGGTACAAATGATAGGCAATTGCCTAAGGTTGCCTGGACCCAAAGACCCAGGTGGGTAAAGTTACGGAACTTTTTTAATTGAGGTCCAAAGTTGGGGTAGGGTGACCCATCCCCCTCCCTTCTTTAATTCATAAAAAAAGTCCCTACGGCAAAGCTTTTGTCCACACTAGGTACAAATGATAGGCAATTGCCTAAGGTTGCCTGGACCCAAAGACCCAGGTGGGTAAAGTTACGGAACTTTTTTAATTGAGGTCCAAAGTTGGGGTAGGGTGACCCATCCCCCTCCCTTCTTTAATTCATAAAAAAAGTCCCTACGGCAAAGCTTTTGTCCACACTAGGTACAAATGATAGGCAATTGCCTAAGGTTGCCTGGACCCAAAGACCCAGGTGGGTAAAGTTACGGAACTTTTTTAATTGAGGTCCAAAGTTGGGGTAGGGTGACCCATCCCCCTCCCTTCTTTAATTCATAAAAAAGTCCCTACGGCAAAGCTTTTGTCCACACTAGGTACAAATGATAGGCAATTGCCTAAGGTTGCCTGGACCCAAAGACCCAGGTGGGTAAAGTTACGGAACTTTTTTAATTGAGGTCCAAAGTTGGGGTAGGGTGACCCATCCCCCTCCCTTCTTTAATTCATAAAAAAGTCCCTACGGCAAAGCTTTTGTCCACACTAGGTACAAATGATAGGCAATTGCCTAAGGTTGCCTGGACCCAAAGACCCAGGTGGGTAAAGTTACGGAACTTTTTTAATTGAGGTCCAAAGTTGGGGTAGGGTGACCCATCCCCCTCCCTTCTTTAATTCATAAAAAAGTCCCTACGGCAAAGCTTTTGTCCACACTAGGTACAAATGATAGGCAATTGCCTAAGGTTGCCTGGACCCAAAGACCCAGGTGGGTAAAGTTACGGAACTTTTTTAATTGAGGTCCAAAGTTGGGGTAGGGTGACCCATCCCCCTCCCTTCTTTAATTCATAAAAAAGTCCCTACGGCAAAGCTTTTGTCCACACTAGGTACAAATGATAGGCAATTGCCTAAGGTTGCCTGGACCCAAAGACCCAGGTGGGTAAAGTTACGGAACTTTTTTAATTGAGGTCCAAAGTTGGGGTAGGGTGACCCATCCCCCTCCCTTCTTTAATTCATAAAAAAGTCCCTACGGCAAAGCTTTTGTCCACACTAGGTACAAATGATAGGCAATTGCCTAAGGTTGCCTGGACCCAAAGACCCAGGTGGGTAAAGTTACGGAACTTTTTTAATTGAGGTCCAAAGTTGGGGTAGGGTGACCCATCCCCCTCCCTTCTTTAATTCATAAAAAAGTCCCTACGGCAAAGCTTTTGTCCACACTAGGTACAAATGATAGGCAATTGCCTAAGGTTGCCTGGACCCAAAGACCCAGGTGGGTAAAGTTACGGAACTTTTTTAATTGAGGTCCAAAGTTGGGGTAGGGTGACCCATCCCCCTCCCTTCTTTAATTCATAAAAAAGTCCCTACGGCAAAGCTTTTGTCCACACTAGGTACAAATGATAGGCAATTGCCTAAGGTTGCCTGGACCCAAAGACCCAGGTGGGTAAAGTTACGGAACTTTTTTAATTGAGGTCCAAAGTTGGGGTAGGGTGACCCATCCCCCTCCCTTCTTTAATTCATAAAAAAAGTCCCTACGGCAAAGCTTTTGTCCACACTAGGTACAAATGATAGGCAATTGCCTAAGGTTGCCTGGACCCAAAGACCCAGGTGGGTAAAGTTACGGAACTTTTTTAATTGAGGTCCAAAGTTGGGGTAGGGTGACCCATCCCCCTCCCTTCTTTAATTCATAAAAAAAGTCCCTACGGCAAAGCTTTTGTCCACACTAGGTACAAATGATAGGCAATTGCCTAAGGTTGCCTGGACCCAAAGACCCAGGTGGGTAAAGTTACGGAACTTTTTTAATTGAGGTCCAAAGTTGGGGTAGGGTGACCCATCCCCCTCCCTTCTTTAATTCATAAAAAAGTCCCTACGGCAAAGCTTTTGTCCACACTAGGTACAAATGATAGGCAATTGCCTAAGGTTGCCTGGACCCAAAGACCCAGGTGGGTAAAGTTACGGAACTTTTTTAATTGAGGTCCAAAGTTGGGGTAGGGTGACCCATCCCCCTCCCTTCTTTAATTCATAAAAAAGTCCCTACGGCAAAGCTTTTGTCCACACTAGGTACAAATGATAGGCAATTGCCTAAGGTTGCCTGGACCCAAAGACCCAGGTGGGTAAAGTTACGGAACTTTTTTAATTGAGGTCCAAAGTTGGGGTAGGGTGACCCATCCCCCTCCCTTCTTTAATTCATAAAAAAGTCCCTACGGCAAAGCTTTTGTCCACACTAGGTACAAATGATAGGCAATTGCCTAAGGTTGCCTGGACCCAAAGACCCAGGTGGGTAAAGTTACGGAACTTTTTTAATTGAGGTCCAAAGTTGGGGTAGGGTGACCCATCCCCCTCCCTTCTTTAATTCATAAAAAAGTCCCTACGGCAAAGCTTTTGTCCACACTAGGTACAAATGATAGGCAATTGCCTAAGGTTGCCTGGACCCAAAGACCCAGGTGGGTAAAGTTACGGAACTTTTTTAATTGAGGTCCAAAGTTGGGGTAGGGTGACCCATCCCCCTCCCTTCTTTAATTCATAAAAAAGTCCCTACGGCAAAGCTTTTGTCCACACTAGGTACAAATGATAGGCAATTGCCTAAGGTTGCCTGGACCCAAAGACCCAGGTGGGTAAAGTTACGGAACTTTTTTAATTGAGGTCCAAAGTTGGGGTAGGGTGACCCATCCCCCTCCCTTCTTTAATTCATAAAAAAGTCCCTACGGCAAAGCTTTTGTCCACACTAGGTACAAATGATAGGCAATTGCCTAAGGTTGCCTGGACCCAAAGACCCAGGTGGGTAAAGTTACGGAACTTTTTTAATTGAGGTCCAAAGTTGGGGTAGGGTGACCCATCCCCCTCCCTTCTTTAATTCATAAAAAAGTCCCTACGGCAAAGCTTTTGTCCACACTAGGTACAAATGATAGGCAATTGCCTAAGGTTGCCTGGACCCAAAGACCCAGGTGGGTAAAGTTACGGAACTTTTTTAATTGAGGTCCAAAGTTGGGGTAGGGTGACCCATCCCCCTCCCTTCTTTAATTCATAAAAAAAGTCCCTACGGCAAAGCTTTTGTCCACACTAGGTACAAATGATAGGCAATTGCCTAAGGTTGCCTGGACCCAAAGACCCAGGTGGGTAAAGTTACGGAACTTTTTTAATTGAGGTCCAAAGTTGGGGTAGGGTGACCCATCCCCCTCCCTTCTTTAATTCATAAAAAAGTCCCTACGGCAAAGCTTTTGTCCACACTAGGTACAAATGATAGGCAATTGCCTAAGGTTGCCTGGACCCAAAGACCCAGGTGGGTAAAGTTACGGAACTTTTTTAATTGAGGTCCAAAGTTGGGGTAGGGTGACCCATCCCCCTCCCTTCTTTAATTCATAAAAAAGTCCCTACGGCAAAGCTTTTGTCCACACTAGGTACAAATGATAGGCAATTGCCTATCCTTTATACCTAGTGTGGACAAAAGCTTTGCCGTAGGGACTTTTTTATGAATTAATATTGGGTGGGGTTGGGTCTCCCTACCCCAACTTTTGACCTCAATCTAAAAAGTTCTGTAACTTTACCCACCTGGGTCTTTGGGTCCAGGCAACCTTAGGCAATTGCCTATCATTTGTACCTAGCGTGGACAAAAGCTTTGCCGTAGGAAATTTTTAATGAATTAAAGAAGGGAGGGGGTTGGGTCACCATATCCCAACTTTAGACCTCAATTTAAAAAGTTCCGTAACTTTACCCACCTGGGTCTGTAGGTCCAGGCAACCTTAGGCAATTGCCTATCATTTGTACCTAGTGTGGACAAAAGCTTTGCCGTAGGGTATTTTTTATGAATTAAAGAAGGGAGGGGGTTGGGTCACCATATCCCGACTTTGGACCTCAATTAAAAAAGTTCCGTAACTTTAACCACCTGGGTCTTTGGGTCCAGGCAACCTTAGGCAATTGCTTATCATTTGTACCTAGTGTTGACAAAAGCTTTGCCGTAGGGACTTTTTTATGAATTAAAATTGGGTGGGGGTTGGGTCTCCCTACCCCAACTTTGGACCTCAATTAAAAAAGTTCCGTAACTTTATCCACCTGGGTCTTTGGGTCCAGGCAACCTTAGGCAATTGCCTATCATGTGCGCCTAGTGTTGATAAAAGTTTCGCCGTAGGAAGTTTTTAATGAATTAAAGAAGGGAGGGGGTTGGGTCACCATATCCCAAGTTTGGACCTCAACTATAAAAGTTCCGTAAATTTACCCACCTGGGTCTTTGGGTCCAGGCAACCTTAGGCAATTGCCTATCATTTGTACCTAACGTGGACAAAAGTTTTGCCGTAGGAAATTTTTTATGAATTAAAGAAGGGAGGGGGTTTGGTCACCCTATCCCAACTTTGGACCTCAATCTAAAAAGTTCTGTAACTTTACCCACCTGGGTCTTTGGGTCCAGGCAACCTTAGGCAATTGCCTATCATTTGTACCTAGCGTGGACAAAAGCTTTGCCGTAGGAAATTTTTTATGAATTAAAGAAGGGAGGGGGTTGGGTCACCATATCCCAACTTTAGACCTCAATTTAAAAAGTTCCGTAACTTTACCCACCTGGGTCTGTAGGTCCAGGCAACCTTAGGCAATCGCCTATCATTTGTACCTAGTGTGGACAAAAGCTTTGCCGTAGGGTATTTTTTATGAATTAAAGAAGGGAGGGGGTTGGGTCACCATATCCCAACTTTGGACCTCAATTAAAAAAGTTCCGTAACTTTAACCACCTGGGTCTTTGGGTCCAGGCAACCTTAGGCAATTGCTTATCATTTGTACCTAGTGTTGACAAAAGCTTTGCCGTAGGGACTTTTTTATGAATTAAAATTGGGTGGGGGTTGGGTCACCCTACCCCAACTTTGGACCTCAATTAAAAAAGTTCCGTAACTTTATCCACCTGGGTCTTTGGGTCCAGGCAACCTTAGGCAATTGCCTATCATGTGCGCCTAGTGTTGATTAAAGCTTCGCCGTAGGAAGTTTTTAATGAATTAAAGGAGGGAGGGAGTTGGGTCACCATATCCCAACTTTGGACCTCAACTATAAAAGTTCCGTAACTTTACCCACCTGGGTCTTTGGGTTCAGGCAACCTTAGGCAATTGCCTATCATTTATACCTAGTGTGGACAAAAGCTTTGCCGTAGGGACTTTTTTATGAATTAAAGAAGGGAGGGGGTTGGGTCACCATATCCCAACTTTGGACCTCAATAATAAAAGTCCGTAACTTTACCCACCTAGGTCTTTGGGTCCAGGCAACCTTAGGCAATTGCCTATCATTTGTGCCTAGTGTGAACAAAAGCTTTGCCGTAGGGACTTTTTTATGAATTAAAATTGGGTGGTGGTAGGGTCACCCTACCCCAACTTTGGACCTCAATTTAAAAAGTTCTGTAACTTTACCCACCTGGGTCTTTAGGTCCAGGCAACCTTAGGCAATTGCCTATCATTTGTACCTAACGTGGATAAAAGTTTTGCCGTAGGAAATTTTTTATGAATTAAAGAAGGGAGGGGGTTGGGTCACCCTACCCCAACTTTGGACCTCAATTTAAAAAGTTCCGTAACTTTACCCACCTGGGTCTTTGGGTCCAGGCAACCTTAGGCAATTGCCTATCATTTATACCTAGTGTGGACAAAAGCTTTGCCGTAGGGACTTTTTTATGAATTAAAATTTGGTGGTGGTAGGGTCACCCTACCCCAACTTTGAACCTCAATTAAAAAAGTTCCGTAACTTTACCCACCTGGGTCTTTGGGTCCAGGCAACCTTAGGCAATTGCCTATCATTTGTTCCTAGTGTGGACAAAAGCTTTGCCGTAGGGACTTTTTTATGATATAAAGAAGGGAGGGGGTTGGGTCACCCTACCCCAACTTTGGACCTAATCAAAAAAGTTCCGTAACTTTACCCACCTGGGTCTTTGGGTCCAGGCAACCTTAGGCAATTGTTTATCATTTGTACCTAATGTGGACAAAAGTTTTGATGTAGGGACTTTTTTATGAATTAAAATTGGATGGTGGTAGGGTCACCCTACCCCAACTTTGGACCTCAATTAAAAACGTTCCGTAACTTTACCCACCTGGGTCTTTAGGTCCAGACAACATTAGGCAATTGCCTATCATTTGTGCCTAGTGTGGACAAAAGCTTTGCCGTAGGAAATTTTTAATGAATTAAAGAAGGGAGGGGGTTGGGTCATCATATCCCAACTTTGGACCTCAATTAAAAAAGTTCCCTAACTTTACCCACCTGGGTCTTTGGGTCCAGGCAACCTTAGGCAATTGCCTATCATTTGTACCTAGTGTGGACAAAAGCTTTGCCGTAGGGACTTTTTAATGAATTAAAGAAGGGAGGGGTTGGGTCACCCTACCCCAACTTTGGACCTCAATTAAAAAAGTTCCGTAACTTTACCCATCTGGGTTTTTAGGTCCAGGCAACCTTAGGCAATTGCCTATCATTTGTACCTAGTGTGGACAAAAGCTTTGCCGTAGGGACTTTTTTTATGAATTAAAGAAGGGAGGGGGTTGGGTCACCCTACCCCAACTTTGGACCTTAATTAAAAAAGTTCCGTAACTTTACCCACCTGGGTCTTTAGGTCCAGGGACCCTTAGGCAATTGCCTATCATTTGTTTCTAGTGTGGACAAAAGCTTTGCCGTAGGGTATTTTTTATGAATTAAAGAAGGGAGGGGGTTTGGTCACCCTACCCCAACTTTGGACCTCAATTAAAAAAGTTCCGTAACTTTACCCACCTGGGTTTTTGGGTCCAGGCAACCTTAGGCAATTGTTTATCATTTGTACCTAGTGTGGACAAAAGTTTTGATGTAGGGACTTTTTTATGAATTAAAATTGGATGGTGGTAGGGTCACCCTACCCCAACTTTGGACCTCAATTAAAAAAGTTCCGTAACTTTACCCACCTGGGTCTTTGGGTCCAGGCAACCTTAGGCAATTGCCTATCATTTGTACCTAGTGTGGACAAAAGCTTTGCCGTAGGGACTTTTTTATGAATTAAAGAAGGGAGGGGGTTGGGTCACCCTACCCCAACTTTGGACCCCAATTAAAAAAATTCCGTAACTTTACCCAGCTGGGTCTTTGGGTCCAGGCAACCTTAGGCAATTGCTTATCATTTGTACCTAGTGTTGACAAAAGCTTTGCCGTAGGGACTTTTTTATGAATTAAAATTGGGTGGTGATAGGGTCACCCTACCCCAACTTTGGACCTCAATTAAAAAAGTTCCGTAACTTGACCCACCTGGGTCCTTAGGTCCAGGCAACCTTAGGCAATTGCCTATCATTTGTACCTAGTGTGGACAAAAGCTTTGCCGTAGGGACTTTTTAATGAGTTAAAGAAGGGAGGGGGTTGGGTCACCATATCCCAACTTTGGACCTCAATTATAAAAGTTCCGTAACTTTACCCACCTGGGTCTTTGGGTCCAGGCAACCTTAGGCAATTGCCTATCATTTGTACCTAATGTGGACAAAAGCTTTGCCGTAGGGACTTTTTTATGAATTAAAGAAGGGAGGGGGTTGGGTCACCCTACCCCAACTTTGGACCTAAATTAAAAAAGTTCCGTAACTTTACCCACCTGGGTTTTAGGTCCAGGCAACCTTAGGCAATTGCCTATCATTTGTACCTAGTGTGGACAAAAGCTTTGCCGTAGGGACTTTTTTATGAATTAAAATTTGGTGGTGGTAAGGGTCACCGTACCCCAACTTTGGACCTCAATACCTCAATTTAAAAAGTTCCGTAACTTTACCCACCTGGGTCTTTGGTTCCAGGCAACCTTAGGCAATTGCCTATCATTTGTACCTAGTGTGGACAAAAGCTTTGCCGTAGGGTAGTTTTTATGAATTAAAGAAGGGAGGGGGTTGGGTCACCATATCCCAACTTTGGATCTCAATATTAAAAGTCCGTAACTTTACCCACATAGGTCTTTAGGTCCAGGCAACCTTACGCAATTGCCTATCATTTGTACCTTGTCACCCTACCCCAACTTTGGACCTCAGTTAAACAAGTTCCATAACTTAACTCACCTGGTTCTTTGGGTCCAGGCAACCTTAGGCAATTGTTTATCATTTGTACCTAGTGTGGACAAAAGTTTTGATGTAGGGACTTTTTTATGAATTAAAATTGGATGGTGGTAGGGTCACCCTACCCCAACTTTGGACCTCAATTAAAAAAGTTCCGTAACTTTACCCACCTGGGTCTTTGGGTCCAGGCAACCTTAGGCAATTGCCTATCATTTGTTCCTAGTGTGGACAAAAGCTTTGCCGTAGGGACTTTTTTATGAATTAAAATTGGATGGTGGTAGGGTCACCCTACCCCAACTTTGAACCAAAATCTTTATATCAATTCTTTTTTCGTTCTATTTGGGTGCCTCTCTTACACTTATCGCTCTTCCTTTCGAAATATAGTAAATACATTACCAGAGTGACGACATACTTTTGAATAATTAGAAAAATGAACTAGTTCTTTGACAAAAGAAGAAAACTGCGTATAATGCTTTTATTTCTAAAGAAAATCTAACAAAAAATACTGGACGTTCCAAAATCAGATGATTTATTTTTCTTTTCTTTTCAAACGCATATGTAAAGTAGAAGATTTATTTGTATCGTTACATGTACACTAGTTTAGTTTCATTATTATAAAAACAACAAATCCATCTCTAATCAGACATCACTAAAAAGAGAAAGGATTACCTAATAGGAATTTTAGATGTCCGGTTAAAAAACAGTTGTATTAAATACACGAATAACTAATTAACTTTGTCTGTGTTAAAATGGAATTGCATTTCGTTCTCCTACTGGAAATTAGTTTCATTAGAATTAAAAGGACGTTTCGTGTTATTGCAAGTCTTCGGTTTTTAGGCATGATCATGTTGGCGCGTTTTCTTATTGTTCGCTGGCTTATTGTTCGCTAGCTTGATGCATCTTATTGTTCGCTGGCTTAGTGTTCGCTAGCTTGAGTCTGGTCTGATTGTATTTATCGAAAAGAACAACTGTTTTCAGCTAAATAAAGTTAATAATAACAGTCGTCTGATTTTATCTGAAAACATAATGCTTGTCGAAACGATCTTAAATATTTACTGGCCTTTCACAAATACTGCCGATTTCAATCAAATTGTATGATGAGACTTCATAAAACCTGTTAGGCGCGTTTGATCTGATTTACTTTTCTTGAGTGACATTATATCCAACAAACAGTTGTAGCTAGTACCTAGTTTCATATGGTAGCGAGAACATTTTGACCTTTCTTTCAAAATTATGTGCCGTTTTTTATTTCCTGTTTTTATTATATATAAGTTATTGGTCATCCTGTTGTTAGCTGGACCGTGCAGATTTTTTACTGTTTGTTTTTGTTTTACGACATATGGTCTAGATAGGGAAAGGGAGGGGTTATTACGCACGCGAAACTAGTTAAACTCAACCAAATGTTGTGCCTATACCAAGTCGGTTGTAGTGTCAAATATTTTGGGTGATTCCTTTTATCCATTTTATGTTTACGTCTGTTTAGAGGTTAGTTTTGTTATTTTGGAGAGTATACCATTCATATACATTCTCGACGATGAATCTTAACGGTAATGCAATATGCTTTACGTTGTTAGTTAAAAAAAAGTAATACATTAAATTAGGTTATGTTTTCAGTTGCGTACTAAAATGCATATTTTATACATTTAAAATGGATTTTGTGCAGCTTTCCAACATCTATAAATGATGTTCAGAACAAGACTTTATAGAAAGTTAGGTTGGTAAAGTAGTTCATTCTTGGTATTAAGCTTTGCCACAAAAGAATTGTATATACTAGTGCTGTCTATCTTTTCATTTAAAATGAAGTTATTTTACTGATGAAAATATAGTAAAATCGAATTTTCCACTTTTAAAATTTCAAACTGTTACATCTCACTCAAATGTTAGGGCTAATTATAAGCCGTATTTAGAAAAAAATAGTGTTATCTCATCAAATATAAACAAAAAACGTTATTTTATCATAATAATCGATAGTTTCTTACAACACTTCATCGAATGCAAATTTTCTAATGAATATTATTGATGGCTCATGAATATTATTGAAGGCTGACCTCATGAATATCAACGCCGGCTGTTATCGACGGCTAGCTTCACCCTATCATCTTTCATGGGGACATTGGAATTGATTCTTAGAGATGATTTCTAAATTAATAAATGTCAAATAGTGAATTAGATTTAATTTTCATTTTTTCTTAGAAAACTAATTATACAGCAACTATCACATTTAAAACTATTGTGCCATTATTTGCTTTGATAAATTTATTTTTTAAGTTCATTTACTAGTGTTCGTTGAAGAGGTTTGCAGATACACGATGTAAACCTGTATCAGTTGTTTTCGAAGATTGCTTAAAAAAATACAAGATATAAAAAATGTTTAAAATCGTCCTTGAATAAACTTTAAAATTAATTGTTAGGGACATCTTTGAACGAAATTTTAATTGTAAATTTTAATTGTTACTATTTATCTTATTGATTAATAAGGGTTTGATTTTCCAAAACTCTTTGGGTTTTTTTGGACAGTGGCGGATTCAGGGGAACGTAGAGGGCACACCCCCTCTTTGTTTGTAAAATGGATCATTTTTTTAGCATAAGATCGTCCAAATATGTTAATATAACCATTTCAGCCAAATTACGCCCCCTTTCAAAAATCCTGGATCCATCCCTCTTCAAAATTGTAAAAGCATTGAATGTTGCTCAGTATCACTGCCCTGTCTAACTAACGTATTCAACAAACTTTCAGTAACTACGATATAAAAATAAGGAGATGTGGTATGATTGACAATGTGACAACTATCCACCAAAGTTGAAATGAAGTGGATGTAAGCAATTATAAGCAACCGTACGACCTTCAACAATGAGAAAAATTAACCCACACCGTATGGTCGGCTATAAAAGGCTCCGCATACTTTAGTATGGTATAATATTGTTTCTTATCTGTTATGTTTTGGGGTTATCTGTTTTACCGTTATTTTAGGGTCAATTAAATTCCTGAACAGATTTTTAATTTACACGTGGTACTTTCATGTACGTTTTGTTGGTCTACTGACCGGGATTAAAAAGGGGGAGACCGGTTGAGACTTTAAGAAAACTATCTTAACCCCGCGACATATTTATGTGCCTGTCCCAAGTCAGGAAACTGGTCATTGGTTGTCTATATCATACCATGTCCTATCGTAATGTCTTTTCTATTATCTTACCTCCTATACATTTCTAGAAATATGATTGGTTAAAAGCAACCGCGTGGAGACCGTGTATATTCCATATTGGGTTAGTAGGGTTCCATATTGGGTTAGTAGGCGGGGTTTATTCCAATACACGGTTAGTAGTGGTGTTACGTCCCTTTATAAAAACAACACGGTGTTGAGGAAAAATCTTAATGTTTTTGTATATACCAATGGAAGAAGGTTCTTAATACTAGCGGTATTGAAGACTTGATCACTTTGATAGGCCACTAGTCTAAATACCACATGTTAATTAAGATAGTCGGTAAGATAAATTCGTTACATAGTGTGCTAGTGACCTAATACGATATATATGGGGTCAGTAAATTCCATATGGGGATTCGAGCGTCGCTCTCACCCCATATGGAATTTACTGACCCCATATCATGTTTACATCTATTTATTGTTGAATATAAATAAGAAGAAGACTGCATTCTGGTTGTTTCTGTCATCCGGGCTACTGTCACATTTATTTTAATCTATATCAAATCTGATTCGGTGTTTTACATTAACAAGGGCGTACGTAACCTTTGCATTTAAAATCGGTTACTGCTAGCCATTGTACAAGAGAGGCGAAAGATACCAAAGGGATAGTCAAACTCATGAATCGAAAATAAACTGACAATGACATGGCAAAAAACGAAAAACGACAAAAAGACATACAACAGTACACGGACACAACATAGAAAACAAAAAAAGTAAGCAATACGAACCCCATCAAAAACCGGTTCTAATCTCAAAACATGGTCATTATTAATAATGTTAATGACACATTGATATATACCATTATATATTGTTTAAGTAATGTATCTATTTTCTTCACTATCCATGGTTTCTGTACGTATTTTTATTGACTGTCCTCTTGTTTCACAATGTGTGTCTGAGAGTATAATACTAAAATCTTGAAGTCTTGCTGGTTCATTACCTGAACAGAAACATAAAAAAAGTCCTCGGTTTTACTTTAAGATACAAGACATACTACAATGTATTAGTTGTCTTTGTGTAATCAGGATTGCACATAATTTTACACCGGGTTGAATTCATTTCCAACACTGATGTAAAAGTACACCCCTGATTACACCAAGATAACTAATTTATTTCTTATGACGCGTTCCTTTTCTCATTGCATACGGGGGGGGGGGGGGGGGGTAAGAAAGAAAGAAAAACTTTCATTACTCATTTTTTAAACACCGATGTTGCTGCGCATGGTCAAATATTACCTTTTATTTAATTTCAATTTTTTTTGGGAGGAGGAATTATGGGGAAAATTATTATTCTTATTTTGGATTTTTTTTTTTTTTTGATTTTGATTTTTTTTGCCAAAATTTTATTTGTTTTGTAAATTTTGCATTTAAAAAAAAAAATTAATATGCAAATTATTTGGGAAATTTTGGCAAAATTTTATCCGCGAGTGAACTGGGGTGGGACGTTAAGATTCTTGCTTGATAAGAAATAAATGTAATTTTTATTTTACACACGGAATATAAAAAAAACGTTTCCTTAGCATGATATTTGAAAAGTCGGTTATAATTGTTTGCAGTATAGAAATTAATCATGTTTTACTGCTTAACACATTATAATTTCTGAAATGTGAATATATTGATTTGCAAAGCAAATAATAATGATACTCATAGTTGTCAACATATATTTGTTCCACCTAACATAAGTTCCCTTTATTCCGTATGGAACAAGTTCTACACTATTTGTTTCGGTGGAAAATTATTAATAATATAACAATAAGAGCATGCATGCCATATAAGAAATACACCCCCAAAATTACCTCAAAAATATATAAGAATACCAAAAAAAAACACACACACAAAAATAAAAAAATAACTATAAATAATAAAAGGAAAGCAACAAAAACATAAACGAAAAAGTAAAAATGTATAAGATGTGTTAGTAACCGTGCAACATTTGTTTATATTAAAATTACTAACCTGATAATGGAAATATCAAAGCCACATGGTAAAAAATATAGCAAACTAAAGTTTTCATATCAGATATTTTCTTCGTTATTGCCAATAAAGTCTAAGAGAACTTAAAGAACAGTACTGTTAAATATCGATATGGAAAGCAAATATGAATATGCATATTAAAGTAAAAGGAACATATAAATAATTAAGAAACGATTTCCAATAATTCATTAAGGAATTAAAACTAACATTGTTGTTAGTATTTGTCATTCAATACATTTAAGAACGGAAATACCAGGTACATATTTCAAATATATTTCAAAATGATTGTTTATCATGTCAGTCAGTCCTCATCTTATTATCTTATTGCAAGATTAAGTTCAAGAAACAGTAAATGGGCGATGTGTCAGAAATTTGTAAGATTTACCGTATGAACTGGACATATAACTGAAAATCGAAAAAATAAATCATTTGACTTTTTTTATTTTCTGTAATATGATTGAAAAAAAATATTTAAATCGTTAACATTTGAACAGGCTACACGTAAAGTATTTACTCCTTCATAAATAGTTGATAGATTTTTCTTGAAAATCAGTACTTTTTTGCAAGATAACTTTCCGCTTGAATGTGGTAAACGTATCAAAGGGTCACCGATTTCATTTTTTGTGTATACTAAATTGAAGTGCAGTTCATGATGAAAAAAATCCAAAAGCACAAAATTAAGCGTCAAGTTGTAACCAGTAAAGCCTTTTTTTTTAAATTACGAACATAGAACCAGAACACTTAATACTAAACAGAACGAAGTCTGTAGCTGTTACAGTAATATAATTTCATTATATTCAATTTAACAGGGGTATCTAAGAAAACATTTTTGTTTTAGGGATATGATGATTTTAAGACATTCAATCTTAAACCTTGTTTACTGATTTTACATGCATTCTCTACAAATGAACATCTATTTGTCAGATTATGTCAATAATATTTCATGAAATAGATATAAATGCATTACATTTTCGAGTTATAGTTTTTACAGCCAAAGTTGTATGCACAATCTTATAATTGATTTTTTCACTCATTTACTTTAACTTTACCCTGAGACCCTCTGTAGTATCAACTACATATTCATATCTAAGAACTCAAAATACTTACCGTTTGGTAGTGTCACTAGCACAGGACCTTTCAAACCAGCTCTTTCGTCAAATATATAAGCACGCGACAAGAAAGATTACGAATCAGTTCATCGCGTGAAACAAAAACAAATGCTACGTATATTTATAGATTACTTGCAATGTACATAATTTGTAAGCAGACCTTTTCGACGATAAAGTAAAAACTGTGCTATTAACATAAAAAATCAAAACATTAAAACATTGCCAAAAGTAGTCAAGAATCAACAATAGTGTACTTTAACTGTAACGATAAACTTTCTTTCACATGTTCTTGCGTTTTTGAGTGTCGTCGATAGCTGTTTCATTAACGTATAACCAAACATCTTCCCTTATTCTTATTTTAATTATAAATCAGCATCATTGTGTGATAAATATAATACTCCAGTATGATGATTATGATGATGAATGGTTGTTTAACGTTCAGTTGGATGTTTAAAGCACATTCAGGGCGAGAACATGTTTATGTGATATGAATATGAACCCTTCGTTGTACTTAACCGACACGATGAGCCGGTTTTAACGCACTAGTCCGCAGGAAGACATGCCGCAACGATAGCGAAGAAGCAGCAAATACCAATTTTCATGTCTTAAGTTTGATCCGACCACGACCTCCCGCACTCAAGGCAAGCACGATACCATTAGACCCCCGATACGGCATTCCACTATGAAATTAGACGTATATGCAGGTGACTTTGAAAACGAGATATCTTTGCTTGTGAACTCGTCACTTACTCAAAAATAAAAACGGAATACATAAATCCTGCAATATTTGACCTTAATTTCATGCATCATGTTCAAGTGATAAACTCTTTGCCATTAAAACGTTGGAAAAATAAGGAGAATTGTTATATCGAGCAATTATTTATCGAACAAAATTGTGACACACGGCGAAACATCGAGCGAAATGGTGGCAAATGATGCATATTGAGGAGAATGGTGACATATGATATTGATAAACCTAATTTAGTAGTATGCCTAACAAAGACAATGTTGCTTTCCTTGATTGTCTGGTTTATATGTATATAATTATAACATTACAACGATAATTACTTTAATATAGTGTTGTCTTGCATTAGATTTGAAAGACACTAAAAGAGGACTGTGTAGCATGGCAAATAAAATAGTCGAAACGTGATAGAAAAATAAGGACGAGCAAACACAAGCACATCATAATTTAGTCATGCACACAAAAAAGAGCACTAAAAATTATAGGTGTACATTTTAAGTCCGGGTATAATGAAAGATGATTTACTGTTTTTGAATCATCACCAGTTTAGAGGTAACCGACATCTTATCTTTCCCAATGAGAAAAATACAAAAGACCATCGACATCGTTATCTTGTTTAGTGAGCCTTAACCATCAAGGAAACGTAAAAGCGAAGATGGCATTCCTTTAGACTAATTTAACTTTAGGTCTGAGTCAGACGAAGACATTGTTATATAGCATGGACAGAAAGACTTTTAATATTTGTTGTAGGTGTTTTTTTTTTCGATTTTTTTTGTGTGTGTTATTTTTGCGATTCTAGACTTATCTTTTTCGCCCACTTCAATGAATTTCCTATTTGTTTTCTATTTATTCCTTTTGAAATTACTGTCTGAAATGACAATAAGAAGGTTATTATACAATTATGATACTGATATTCAATAAGGTCAATACGAGTTATAAACAGGATCATCAAACCATGGTCAGATGAATAATTTATCTGGCCTTTATTCCATAAGTTTAGAACGCTTAAGGTCTTAGAAATTGGTATTTAGTTTTGTTTTTCCAACAGTATAATTAATAAACAAATTAAATGAATATAATCACATTAACCAGATAGAAATTTTACAAATAGATAAATTTTGGTCTTGATATTATGATATCTCATGTATTTGATGGGTTTTAAAACGTTTTTTATTATTAAAAAAAACCAAAGGATAGATGTACAATGTCTCTTTTATCTTGGGTCCGTACTTGTGACCTCTTGCAAAGCACAATTTATGTCTCTATTCAACATATCCTCATTTCCAGTGGCAGTCAACATTGTCCGCCTTCATCCCGGTCGGCCTACCTTGTGTATTACATGTAATTGTTAATTTGTTCTGGTCAAGAATACGCATGAAATAATTGACACCAATTAAATCAAACAATCTGTGTTTTATCTGAATTTTGATTCTTTTATGTAATGGTTTTATATGTTTTATATAGTTGTGTTTTAAGGTATTATATGTAGAACTGAATAGATAAGAAAATAAGGCAACAACTCAGTGATATACTCGAAAGTAAACAGTGGCCGATCTAAGATGAGATGAGACGGACCATTTAGGCTCAAGACAAGAGTCCTGTGGGACGAACAAGTAAATTAATAAATCTGATGTATCTGAATATTACATAATTACTTGTGACAATATAGGTCTTAAAAGAAATTATATGAGCTCACAAATATCTTTAAAGGGCTTTAAATAAAGCAAAAAAATATATAATGAGTTAGCATTTTTGCGTGGATTGGCCAAAAGATACAATATCATAACCATAAAAATAATCCACAAATCTTCACCATTTTAAAAGGAGACGGATACCTCTTTCATCTATTATGTGGCGATATGGAGGCCTGGACACATTAATGTCCTACACAATTGCCATTTTGTCTGCACCACTTATATAACGGTTTATAAATCGATATTTTAAAGTGTTTTTTAACTTTTTAAAGTTCAAATTTGAGAGTAAATAAAAAGAAATTGAGACGAAAATCTAGGTCAGTTATGGGAACTACGTCAATGCGCCAATATGTTTCGTGTTGCACCATGATGAGAAGTGCAGCTTATGGTTATGTACGTTTGTTCTTTCTCTGTATAAAAAGTTAATGATCAGAAAAAACGTGAAGGAGATGTTCATAACCTGCGGTAAAATTTGTGTTTCATAGTAACAATGTAATCACATGATGAAGTATACAATTCTGTGAATATATATAATATATAAACCAATAAATATATTTGCTTCTGTGGGATAATTTTCACCAGAAAGGCTTAACACAAAAAAAGAAATGGAATAACAAAATAAATAAAAAAAAATACAAGAGGAGCTATTTGACAAAAGGGGTTCTTAAAAGAAAAGTAAAATCCCTCTTATGCCAACTTAAAAAAAATGAGACGATGCTGTATGATTGCCATTCAGACAACTCTCGAAAAGAGTCAAAATAATGTTTATGTAAGAAACTATTAGTCACTGTACGGCCTTTAACAATGAATAAAACCAATACTGTATAATCAGCTATAAAAGCCCCCGACATGATAAAATGTGAAACCATTCAAAAGTGGAAACTATTTTTTTTTCTCTTTTTGTTAGGATTTTTGTGTGTCATGTGTCGATCTGATATGTCAAGACTGATTCCAACTGATTTATATATATTTTCTTATGTTGTGCTGTTACATCACTGTCCCGGGTTAGGTGAAGGTTGGACACTCGCACATATGTTTAACCCCGACATATTCTGTATATGCCTGTCCAAGTCTGGACCCTTTGATTCATTATTTGTCGTTGGTTGCTGTCTGCATTATTTATTTTTCGCTTGGTTTTTTATCGTTAATCAGGTCCTTGGTTTTCTCATTTGAATTGTTTCACATTTTGTCATATCGGGCTTTTATAGACTACCATACGGTATTGGGTTTGCTGGTTATTGGAAGCAGAAAAGTGCCTCATAGGTGTGTAACCAATATATATCTGATGTATAGTTTCACTTTTCTCATTGGCAATCGTACCACATGTCCTTTTTTTCAAAAAACTCTTAATGTTCCTTTATAATTTGATTTTCAAGAAAGACGTTTAATAGTATTTCTCGGGATCTCATTATTGTCTTTAATACTATATTTTTAAGATGTGTTTATACTTGAGACTGCCTGATAAGAGCATCCGAGTAAAATGTATAAAAAGCCTTCAATAGTACTTACCTGAAAACCACAGGAAAGCTAACCCTAAAGAACTTTTTATCTTTATTCGCTCAAATTGCATTTTTAGGGGTCCAATCTCCATTAAATTCCAGTGAGAATCATTTTTAGTATCTATTCTATGTTATAATACAAAATATTATCCCTTCAATATTTAAAATTTTAATTATTCTAAATCGTAAATTCAATATGTTTGTTTTTGATTACTATCTTATTGGTTATAACGAAGATCTTATAGTTTATAGTTACGAATGTTAAAAGTAGAAAGGTTATTAGAAGTAGTTCAGGTCTGAAAATGACCGAATTATGGTTTTTTTAAAGGTTTTAAATGTATCAGTATACAAAGACCAATAAATCAAAGCTTAAGATATCACATTTTAGTGATAGAATATCATCTTTAGCTAAATTTTCCATAGTATTTTTGATGAATTTAAATTAAATGACATTTCGTCGTGTGAATCTTAAAATGATGTATTTCCCATTTGGTAATAGTGGAAAAAATTTAAATTAAAGTTTAAAAGCTCAATATCATGAATATTTGACTGAGACATAAAAAGTTCTAGGTACTGACGTTGTTAATCATCTTAATTACGTGTTATAGTGTTCTTTTTATTTGTCTTTGTATATTTTCAAATTTACTGTTTAGTCCATTTTTGGTAATATCCTTTTGGTGTGGCTAGATATTTATACATCCCGTCATTATGTTATTGTGCCTTGGTCATTTTTTGTATTCTTGTCTTTCATGCTTGCTTATGTACTTTGTCTATGGAGTGTCTATATGCCATTTTGTTTTTCTTTGTTGAAATAGTTATTTGCTTTTATAGTGATTAAGATTATAACACAATGTTGACTGCTTTTAGGTTGACCAGGTTTAATCCACCATTTTCTACATAAGAAAATGCCTGTACCAAGTCAGGAATATGACAGTTGTTTTCCATTTGTTTGATGTGTTGGAGCTTTTGATTATGCCAATTGATCAAGGACTTTCCGTTTTGAATTTTCCTTGGAGTTCGGTATTTTTGTTATTTTACTTTTTTTATATAGGATTCGAATTTAAGTACATGAAGAGTAACTCTTTGTTCGATTGGTTTTTTTTTTAATATACAAGCAACTTAGATAAATAAAAAATCCTCTTTTTTGAAGATGGGTTATTTCAATACAAACAATGTAGTTTTAGAAATTTATCCCTATAATTCCATTTGAAATAGACCATGGAAGTTTTAACTTTGTAATATCCCCAATTCCGTACTGGTGGATTTGCTAAGAATTGCTCATAGATTGAGTTCAAACCATGCCAACCATTTAACCATAGTACTACCAAGATAATTTTGATAACAATAATTTAACAGCAAATATATATGAGAAATAGTGGAGATACAACACTATTAAAATATTTTTCTCTCCACTAACTAAATGAATAAGCCATGATAATCCAATGGGAGGGTGGAGATAGAATAGTGTAGTTTTGACATTAACTCGTATAATAGTTGTATAAGGAGATATACCATGGCACTTGGAGCTCAAATATATAGCTATCTACATTTTAATCAAAAGTGGACATATAACAATATAAGATTCACACGACGATTTTTGTGTCTGTGTCTAAAAACTGACATCCCATAATTATCTAGTGTAATATATTACATGTACATGCACTAACAAAACGTGCTGATCATTGCTGCATTATGCACCAGTATCCGATGAAAACAAATAGCGACAGTATGATTTTATGCAAAATACAAAATGCACTTTCAAATCTACTCAGTTAACCCCTATGAATCTTCGGTTCTTATTTCAAGACACGTTTACATTTTTTATCATTTTTTTTTTCTTGTTTATTTTTTATGATGTTTTGCTCTATTTTGCTCTGCTTTGTTTTAATGTTATTTGTCTTGTTTTAGTTTATTTATTTATTTATTTGCTGTTGATTTGTGTTTAGGTTTGGTTTACGTGTTATTAGTTTTTTTATAACGACGAAAATATAATTGTGGATCAATTTTACATTTTACAATTTACTTACATCAGAAATAATACCATATGTCTTTAGGATTCAAAATGGCTACCGTTGGAAAATTGATATACATGTGTATTATATTACTGATAACGTACATATCAGCATATTATCAAGATTCTTAGATGAATGCGATATATTCTGTCATGAATCAACCCTTTAATTCATTATTCTAATAAAAAGTAAAATAACAAAAATACCGAACTCCAAGGAAAATTCAAAACGGAAAGTCCCTTATCAAATGGCAAAATCAAAAGCTCCAACACATCAAACGAATGGAAAAACACTTCCATATTCCTGAATTGGTACAGGCATTTCCTTATGTAGAAAATGGTGGATTAAACCTGGTTTTTTAGCTAGCTAAACCTCTCACTTGTATGATATGAATAAAAAGCAAGTGATATATCATATTGGACTGCTTTATAATAAGAGGATTATAAATCTATTTTTATGAGTTTTATATACTTTTTCTCAAAATAAATACAAACAATTAGTAACTTTTTTCTTATCTACTAAAGTTTTAAATATGCATTTAATCAGTTTATACACTCAGTTACAATAATTTGGCTGTTGTTAAAATTCATTTTCTATACTAAATTAAAGATCGAAATATTTAACTTGTTCTTATTTGGTGTTAAAATTATAGCGTCTTTTCGATGACATGGAAACGAAAGTATATTTTTTAGCATGGATTACAGAAAGGGTTTTCAGTATTTTATAAATTTGTGTAGGTCATTGGTATATCATCACCAAAATTTGGATATTTACCTTTTTTGATAAATTCGAAGGCCTGCTGACTTGATTGTTAGTAAAAACAAATACGAAGATGTACATGTACATGTGTTACTGCAATGAAACAGCTATCCACCATAGATCCCAAAACTAATCGTCGAGAACGTCAACAACTATAGGGCATTGTACGACATTCAACAGTGATCAAAACCCATCGTATAGTAAGCTACATGTACATGTATAAAAGACCACTGCATGACATAATGTGAAACAATTTAGAACAGATGAATTTCCGTTTAATAAAATTCTGCAATAATGTTTTTCTTAATATAATTCATAAAATAACATTTACGAGCTTTCTTTTCTCCGGCTTATTTTGTAAGTATTCGAGATCTTTGAGGATTTTTTTCGAGATTGACATCCATGAGATATTTATTCTTTAACATGAAGATTATATACATTTGTTTTATTTTGTTACAAGTACTTTTGAATTAATTCGACATTGAAAAATATTTAATGTAAGAATGATATTTGACCAATTTATGTGAATCTTTTGTAGTTAAATTTATATTTACAGTTGAAATACAGTTTAAATACTTTTATAAATAAAGACAGAAAATTAATAACTTGTAAAAACACCCCACTTAATACGTTCACTTCAAGATAAAATCAATAACTGTTGTTGCAATTTTAATTCATACTTGATATTTTATTTATATTATTTATATAGTGACTTTGATATATTATGTATATATAGATACTTGTCTTTTGTTGAAAAATGAATGTTTTCCTCTTGGTGTCTTTAAGTTATTTTGTCGTCTGGTTGCTGTCTAAATTACGTATTTTCAAACATCTTCTTCTATTGATCTAGAATTATGGCGCTATTTCAATTCCACATACAAGAACACATCGTGCAATGACTTACGATAGATAGTCTACCAAGACTGATTACATAAACTAACAGTTGAGATACAAAAACTTCTGTAAGTGATTTCATTTGTTTTCAAATAAATCTGTCATTGGTAAATATTGTGTTTAAGCTGGTTGGGGTGTCTTCCTCCATCTTGGATTTTGAAGTAGCAAATAACAATTGGTCTAGATCTTTAATGAAATGTGCAAATTTTGAGAGTAGTATGTAATTCATGTGTAAGACTTTTCATGTTAATATAGAAAATTATGTATTTTATCATATTAATGGCTGTATTTTCTAAAAAAAACACGATATTTTTGTTTGATCCATATTTTTTCAACTTTGCCACATAAGGGGAGATAATAGTTATCAAAGGTACCAGGATTATAATTAAATACTCCAGACGCGAGTTTCGTCTACATAAGACTCATCAGTGACGCTCAGATCAAAAAAGTTATAAAGCCAAACAAGTACAAAGTTGAAGAGCATTGAGGACCCAAAATTCCAAAAAGTTGTGCCAAATACGCTAAGGTAATCTATGCCTGGGATGAAAAAATCCATAGTTTTTCGAAAAATTCAAAGTTTTGTAAACAGGAAATTTATATATATGACCATATAATTAATATTCATGTCAACACCGAAGTGTTGACTACTTGGCTGGTGATACCCTCGGGGACGAAACGTCCACCAGCAGTGGCATCGACCCAGTGGTGTAAATAGTTATCAAAGATAACTCTTTTGGGTAATTTTTATAATTTTAAGTGTTGTGAATTTATCTATTTTAATATGTAGCAAGAAAACAAGTCCGGTGACCCCATTTTTTTCTTTTTCTTATCTGAAAGCATGTTATAAGAGCTATCTTCTCACATGTTATCTTAAACATTCTATGGTGTAGTTTTCTTTTTATCACACAAAATTGGATTTTCCATGCATAATCTATACAAAATCTGACAATTTTGCACAACCTGTAGCGTGAAAAAAAGTCCGGTGATCCATACTTTTTATTATATTTTGGAAATAAGCATGATAAAAACTACATTTTGACAAATTATTACAAAATTCTATGGATTCTAATTAAGACACCCCATCCACCTTCATGTAAAAAGTAAAATCACAAAAATACTGAACTCCGAGGAAAATTCAAAACGGAAAGTCCCTAATCAAAAGCTCAAACACATCAAACGAATGGATAACAACTGTCATATTCCTGACTTGGTACAGACATTTTCTTATGTAGAAAATGGTGAATTAAACCTGGTTTTATAGCTAGCTAAACCTCTCACTTGTATGACAGTCGCATAAAATTCCATTATATTGACAACGTTGTGTGAACAAAACAAATAGACACAATAGGTAAAAATGTCAAAAATTGGGGTACAGCAGTCAACATTGTGTTATAATTTTAATCACTATATAAACAAATAAATATGTAACAAAGAAACACAAAAAGGCATATATTCAAAGCACATTAGCAAAAATTAAAGAAAAAGAATACAAAAATTACCATAACACAATGACGAGATGTAAAAGTACAGAGCCACGTCATATGTATCAAAGAAACACATAAAGGCATATAGCAAAAATTAAAGACAAGAATACCAAATTTTACCATAGCACAATAACACAATGACGGGATGTATAAGTACAGAGCCACGTCATATGTAACAAAGAAACACAAAAAGGCATATAGACAAAGCACATTAGCAAAAATGAAAGACAAGAATACAAAAATTTACCATAGCACAATAACGGAATGTATAACTACACAGCCAAGTCAAATGGATATCACCAAAAATAAACTAAACAGTAAAAGTAACATTCAAAAAGACAAATAAAAGAATACTATAGCACGTTATTAAGATGATATACAACGTCAGTACACAGAATCTATACTTCAAGACCATCGTGTATAACTTGTTAAGTTGATACGGAATTTTTATCAACAAGGTCTTGATATCTTCCGATGAACTTTTTTAGAAAAAGGACGAGACGTACTTTGACATACCCCTGGTTCATCAACTTTCTGTTCAGACACTGGTGACGTTTTACAAAGTCTGAGTGGCAGCTGCAAGCTATTGAATACCGAATAAGTTGGGAAATGTATATCCTATATACAGGTGAAGTTGGTATATTGCTACTAAGGTGGGGGAAATTGATAATTTCAAAATTAAAATCGTCTCGTTGTCATAGATTCTTGTACTGAGATGACCGTGTATGTCAAATTCGAGGTATAAGTCTAAAAATGAGGCAGAGGAAGCCGTGTCTGTTGTTTCTTTAATTTCTAGTTCTTGGGGATATATTAATGGAACCCAATCAGAAAAGTTTGGATTGTTAATGTAAATTGTTAATTGTAAACTCATTAACCCTTTGAATCAACATATTCTTAAACGTTATCAATTTCACACAATGGTAATATCTTTAAATATTGTTTTATAGGTACTAACATTGAATTCGTTTTAAAAAAGACATAACTAAATTTATATTTTTATATATGTATAGAAATGACAACTCGTGATCCTACATCCTGTCGATACTATTTACTAATATTTTGGTATTTCACAAGGTTATGCGTTTTTCAGACTCCAGAAGGGTAAGCAGATCTAGCTCCACATATGTAACTGAAACAATATCCATGCATGTACTACTATAAGTTTTTTAACGGTTAAAGATAAATATAAAAGTGTAAAACAATAAAAATCATTTAAATGAGCATTAGCTGTCAAATTCATGTTCACCGATTTGACTCAACTTCTTACATTCGACTTATAACATACTAAAACGCATATCCAAATTATAAAAAGTATAAAATAAACAATTTAAGATGCATAGACTCGATAGTATGTATCAGCATTTCGCGCATATTTTAGTCCAGACGTCATCTAATTAATCATCGAGGTGACCTCCGAAGATTGCCTATGGTCATATAACCCGATATAAACATACACATAGATATAAATAGATTGCGAACTCGTGCAATTTGACTTTTCTAGGCCTGTTTGATTTCATATTATAGGTTGAAATATATGCTTATAATCGTTTTTACCTGTTAAAGAATTAGTTTTTCTAGATCGAATCAGTCAACCAAATGGTTTACCCTTGTTTCGCTTCCAATGTTTACATTCTTTTCCATTTAATAACTGAACACGCCTAGTTCATGCGTTACCCATCTCTAGCTATAGGAATCAATTAAAGTTCACATGAATACGGATTCAATGAGGTCGAATTGTTCACTTGCAAGTGAATAGTTTATTAGCGATGTTTATTTGCTTATTTTGACCAAACGTAACCAAACTGGCTGTTAAAAACGAAGTATTATTTCACTATTTCACTTTCATTAATGATTGAACAAACAAAAAAACATATTTTATTTTTTTTATATCTCGTATACGTAGCTAATGCCCCTTTAATGTCAACTGTCTTAGGGAGTAGCTGAAAAATGTCATAAAATTATCAGGCTTATAACGCACGTTTCGTCTTCGTAAAACGTTCGAATCAATACAGTTTGAATGCGAAATATATTTTCAAAATAAAAACTGTTAGGTACAGTACAGTTACATAAAGGATGTATTGAAAATTTACCTCAATATTTTCAAAGTCAAAAGATCACCTTGTTAATTTGTAATAAATGAGTTGGGCATGTTGACTGGTAAAAGTAGGAGTTATTTTCAATGTAACAACAGTCGTTTATTAGTTTTATTATTGTAAACTGGTAAAGCTGGCATGTCAGTTAACTGATAGTAGTCTGTTGTTATTTATGTATTATTGTCATTTTGTTTATTTTCTTTGGTTACATCTTCTGACATCCGACTCGGACTTCTCTTGAACTGAATTTTAATGTGCGTATTGTTATGCGTTTACTTTTCTACATTGGCTAGAGGTATAGGGGGAGGGTTGAGATCTCATAAACATGTTTAACCCCGCAGCATTTTTGCGCCTGTCCCAAGTCAGGAGCCTCTAGCCTTTGTTAGTCTTGTATTATTTTTAATTTTAGTTTCTTGTGTACAATTTGGAGTTTAGTATGGCGTTCATTATCACTGAACTAGTATATATATTTGTTTAGGGGCCAGCTGAAGGACTCCGGGTGCGGGAATTTCTCGCTGCATTGAAGACCTGTTGGTGACCTTCTGCTGTTGTCTGTTCTATGGTCGGGTTGTTGTCTCTTTGACATATTCCCCATTTCCATTCTCAATTTTATTATAATGAAGAAGAAAAAAATTGCAAGTCTATGCTTAAAACAAATAAACGTTGATAATCATTACAAAATCTTTTTACCTTTTGAATTCCTGTGAAATTTCACATAATAAAAAATAATGTTTGAAAGTGATCAATTACAATGACTTCATAACAAAAATTCTGTTTAAATTCAATTGTTTACATAATTTTTACGAATTTTGCAATATTACTTTCAATTTATTCATAACATTATAATATTCCAACAACAGCTGATATAACTTGTTTCTTACGAATGTTTCAATTGAAACATATTCTAATTCTCAATAAGCAAAAGAGAGTAGAGACAATAAATAATTGCTGTGACGTCAGCCTATTCATTAAAATGACAACGATGTCTATACATATTATTAATTATATTAAAAAAAACAATTACAAGTAACATGAGATTCCATTTCTATTGAAGAGTTTTTTTTTTTGTTAGCATGCATTCATTTATGTACATTGTATACGTTCAAAATAGCAGACTGTCTCCTAAAAATGACATAACTGAAAATGGGAACAACGTTTTTGGAAAATGAATGTTGAGCTATCTTAGTACATTTATGCACATGTGTATTTGAAAGCTATTGTAATGACCAGCATGAGTAGAAACATGCACATCCTTTGGAAAATATGTATGTATAAAAAACAAACAGCTATCTTGGTTAGATCAAATGTTACAATTGCTACTTTTAATTGCACAGAATATGGTTAAGGAATATCTACATCAATGGAAAATACATGTAAACCGGAACATTGAGATATAAAAAATCGTGTACGCTTTTAAAAGTTTACCAAAAGTGCTAAAGATTTTAAAGTGGTGAATTATTATAACTCTTCAAATGACAATTTTAGCTTCAGCATTTGATCGTTGCGTTAAAGGTCGTGTTTTTTGCAGAACTTTGAACTTAAAAGATTAAATAGTAGTAATAACATACATTCTAGTATTCATTAAAACAGGATAAACAAATGGGTTTGAGTAAATCGAGTAAAACAAAATATATTTGTAAGTTCCTTTCACACAATACGTAGTCTAGGAACTCCCTGTCATTTGGTTAAATACAGTAGCAATTCCAATAACAAGAGTAAATGAGAACAAGGCAATGCCAAGCCGATCTACTGCAATAGAAAAACTTTGCCACATCACTGAATTCTTTGCTTCTTGTGGCTTTGTAAAATCGGAACATTGGATCTGAAATAAAAAGTTTCTTTTTATATCGTGATTAGAAGTAATCAAATCTTTAATAAACACAAGAGATAGGAGGAAACATTACAAAATATGCGAGATTTGGTGTTTATTTTCTTAAAGAATATAATATTAGGGTCACTGTTAATCTGTAACAAAGAACTGTTTGTAGCATTTGTGTTGCTATTCAAGAACTATTCCGTCCATTATTGGTTTTTCCCCATTGTTTCTCTCGAATGATACACGGTGTTTCGGTGTGTAAACTCGATAGTAAAAGGCATATTGGATCTAATGACATCACAATAGTCGTGTGATCTAAACATTTATCGATTGTGTGACATTTTTCGTAGTCTTGAATTCGGTTGATGCATGATGGATAGCACCCGGTCAATTTTATGATTCCGGTCGAATGTTTTTTTGCGATTTCCTCACGTTTTTCTCTTGGTTGATATATTAGAAATAGATTAACGAGTTTACAACATACGCAAATAACTGTTTCCTTTTATTTATATATTCCAGCTTTTTTAGAAATGATACCTTAATTTTAAAGTCATACGAAACGAGTTTCATGTAATTATTATGTTAAGGAAATTAGTGAACTAATGCATGTATATATACTAAACTAAGTTCTCTATGCACGTTTTTAAGATTTATTGTCAATCTATAACATATTATCGACAAATACTATTTAATCAGTGATTGTTGATCGCAAGCTAATTAACTTTCGAGATTGTTGCCGAAGTTTACCGGATCGTGACATTGATAAACAGTCAACAGAGAATCATGGATTACGTGAAAAATAAGTGAATTACTAAAGCGATATTAATCTTTTGATATGTTTTATGCGTTTCCATTTGTTTATCAAACTTTTCCATACCATTGTTAAATCATTTGCTGTATAAAATTTGTTCTTTAAGATTCAACTATTACTTATTACCTTCCAGTGCACGTTTTTGTACATTCTTTCATCAAGGATTTTCCCACGCAATTGCGCTGTGCGGTGGCCGAATTTCTAACCAGGGGTATCGTAGTTAAGGTTACTGCATATGTATACGGATAAATATTGACGAATTAGAGTATATTTCTGTAGATTTTGTTATGATAAAGGATTGTCTTTTACAAAATAGTCCACGTACTTTTGTTGTATAGTAAAACTTACCAATTCAAGTATATAAAACATATTCAATTTTTTTTAAAATTGATTCAGAAGTATAATTTGACTTTAACTGAAACTTCCGTGTTAACTCATATGTATCTCTTGTAGGGAATAAATGGTGAATGTAATTCATGTAATGAACAAAATTAATTTGTTATTTGTTATAATACAAAGGGATATTTGTTCCTTATATAAAAGTACCCCTCCTTACCTTTCTACTACAATAAGACGGTGGATCTTCTCCAGGTATAGAAACACCTGTGATATGGCAAAGAGGTTTGATGACGTAATACTTCAGGCATGTTGATATCTCTCTTTCACCGCGGTAATACAAATTTATAACAAGCACTTGTAGTATGGTGGATACCGCTGATAAACCAAGGATAAAATTGAAGAAAAACACTGAAAATTAAAATTATGAATTTGTGTATAATAATAAATCTTGTTGCCTTACTTAACATTGAGGCAAGTATAAAGAACAGTTCAAACAATGTTATTGGGTTTTTTTGTTTTGTGCTCTCAAAAGATTGTTAATGTTAAAAGAATTGAATACCAGTGTACGGTGACTCAAAACGTTTTTTTATTTTCTTTTTAACTCTTTCTTAAAATGAAATAATGGCTACCACATAAAAACACATTAAGACACTGAAATATATAAATATTGTGTTGCTATAAGTGTATCTAAATTATTTTTCAAACATGTCTTACTTATCCAAGGTGTTGATTCAGCTGATGGTGGAAGTTTGTCTGCAACTAACAGTTGAAAAACCGACATTGCAAGCATTACTGTGATAACCAGTGAAACCTTTTCTCCAGAATCAACCGGAAGAAAATATCCTAGTATAGCCAAAACTGTTATCATCACTGACGGTACCAATATGTTGATGACGTAGTAAGCAGGTTTGCGCTGCAAATGTACATTAAAAGTGAGATCTGGATAGGGCGCCGGGCAACACGTATATTTTATGTTGTGTCTTTCTACTGCAACCTTTGGAACTAACCATTCAACGTTAGATCTCAAAGTTGAGAGATCCCCAGGGTTGTGTCTGGGATATAAGTCTATTTCTAGTCCATGGTGATTCCAGGAGCCAAATACTAATGCACATACTTGAGTATCGAAAGGAAAGTTTAAGACATCGATTGGACACAGACCTTCTAGGACGGTTGGGAAGTTATAATAAACTGTTCCATCAGAATAAATAAGAGCCCTATAGTCTTTAATTCCGCCGAATTCTGTAGTGGTGCTGTAAACGATATATTAAATCAAATAATCCATACTCATTATTTAATTACAGGTTGTTGCTTAGAAAATGAAGAATACACAGTTAATATAAATCACATAAATGATTAAGCACACATAAATCGAAAAATACTATACATGTAGAATATAGCTTCAAATTGTTAGTTATACATCTGTGGTCCCTTTGAAACATGACATGTTAAAATAATATTTGACCATTTGCCATTAAACATGTTTAAACGTCCATCACTTCTGCAAAACAATCGAAAAATATGCTGCATTTAAGTGTTTAAAACATGAATGAACACGACTTTAACTTTGAATATTAGAACTGATTACTTTATAAATCAGACAAACTGGAATGATGTGAACCATCAGAATTAAAACGTACCCCTTTTTTGAGAGTTCAATATGTACTTAGTGATTGACTAAAATTTTGATTGATAAGAGCCACCAGTGAGGAAAAATGTATAATAAATAAGGAATTGTAAAGCCAACAGGCTCCTACAAAATGGCCAAAATTTTTAACGAGTAACAAAATAATAAAACAGCAAAATGCAGAAATCGCAAAAATCACAGGGTCAAAGAATAGGGGATGGAGATTCCAATAATGCAATCAAGGAGAAGAATATGTATTATGAAAGCAGCAAAATTGAACAAGAGGTAAAATATGTAATTTCACAGTACTGAAATTGCACCAAGTACCAAAATTTGCAAAAAAATGCAGCGAAAATCTCACAGATTTTCTTAGAGACTAAACAATTTGTATTTTTATAATTTGCCTTTATACACCTATTTTAACGTAGCTAAATATATATAAATGTTGACAAACAGTCACTTTATATAAAAACAAATGACGTATCCAGTAATAAAAGTGAAATCAACCGAAACGTCTCATGTGACGTTTACTAAAAGACAACTTTTAAAAATGAACAATTAAAATATTCACAGGCATCCATCTCTTACAAACTGAACAGTTGGGATAGACTATTGTCAAATTGTTCAAAAAAAGTGGAGAATGAAACAAAACGTTAGTCATTCGATTCTTATTGGTGTGTAGTTGAGCATAAGTGCAATTTATGTACTCCGATCCTCATTGCAGAATCTTTAATCATTTTGGAGGTCCGTTCAAATTTATTTTTCTATAATTCAGTATGGATTTAAAAATACCCTTGTGGAAATATATAGTAAATAAGGATACATCTACAAAATAAACACAAAATGAAAATTTTGTCTGTTTCTTAAATAAACATTGCTATAGTTTAAAACACTGTCAAAGTAGGTGCAAACTGGGTACCCTCGTGATAATCAGTTCAAAGTAACATTTGATACGACTTATAAAATATACATTTAAACTCATGGTACTTACCTGTCATATAATGTAAGATCTGGTATCCAGACTCTCTTGATTGGCACTATGATGTTGTCTAATCCACCATAATCTTTTGGGTCCCAATTTAGCAAGCAGTCATTCCATTTCTTAAATATAACACACATAATATTAAACAAGGTATATTATGTGTAAGATTCAATAAAGCACGTTCAGATCATCATATAAACACTGATTATGCTATTTTGACTTTGGGTACTTTTAAATGAAATATGTTTAGTAATGTTTAATAAATGTGGGAACTTGTTTGCATATCACATAGATTTTAGGATGCATATTTTTTAAAGCTTAAATCGTGAAATTGTTATTATTTGACACAGAAAGTACTATGATTAAAGCTAAATATATACATATTTATTTTATCATATGTATAATGTGACAGACAAAAGGGAACAAATCAAAGGTCGAAGAAAGTTGAAACAAGTCCATAGCAAAACCAGGACGAACCGACAAACAACAATGATTTTATTAAATCAAATTTTCGGCAAAATAAATATTTATATCAAATAAATATAATAGACCTTAAGAGATATTTCCATAACTATGTACCGAACAAATATGATGACAAAATGGAAGACATTGTGACTCTTTGCGACTAATACCCAATTTCAGTTTATATCAATGTCATTATTTTTCTCCTGACACGTTCAAAAATAAGAAGGAAAAAAGATAGGCGAAAGATACCAAAGGGACATTCAAACTTATAAGTCGAAAATATAATGACAATGACATGGCAAAAAAAAAAAAAAAGAAAACAGACAAACAGACACACAACAGTACATAAAACACAACATAGAAAACTAAAGACTGAGCAACACGAACCCCACCAAAAACTGGGGGTGATCTCATGTGCTACCGAAGGGTAAGCAGATCCTGCTCCACATGTGGCACTCGTCGTATTTCTCATGTTAGTACAAACCCGTTGATAAGTCTAATTCGGTAGGTCACATTCGAGGAAAAGGGGACGGTATTGTAGTTACGACAATTGGAACCTATCCGTTGTCATCTGTGAAACGGATATTTCATAACGGTCAACCAACTCGTGATGGCGTCCGTAAAATTTACAAAGGGATGATTTCAACTTCACTACTTGGAACTCTTGGTTTAATAGCTTCCTTGTGAGCAGCAACCCTCTATCAAGGAAATCATGATAGGAAATACAAGCACTGGAATATTGTATCAACTTGGAGATAAATGTTGCGTATGAGGGCGCTGCTGGAATGTTGCTATATAGAAATGGAAAGTTCACAATTGAGAAGCTGAAATCATCTCTTTTGTTGTAAAGTTCTGTTTTCAACAGACCCTCATTGTAAATTTCTAGATGAAAGTCAAGATATGAGGCAGACTTAACTGCATCTGGTGTATCCTTTATCTCAAGTTCGGTGGGATAGATGCGTTCAACATAGTCACCAAATTTTGGAATATTTAGTGAGAGAACATCATCTATATAATAGAAAGTGAAGTTAAAGGATACTGCTAACTTCTTTTCTTTCTTTCTTTCTTCCTAAGAAGTTCCTGTATGAAGTCAGCCTCATATGAATAAAGGAACAAGTCGGCAAGAAGAGGAGCACAGTTGTTTCCCATAGGAATGCCGATTGTTTGTTGAAAACGCGTCCTCCAAACATTACAAATATGTTTTCAATCAAAGAAATCAAGCATCTTGATCATGTGTTTCAGAGATTTATATGTTTGAATCAAAGTGATTTTTTACAAAGTACAATTTTTCCCTCCCTAAGACAAAATACTTGTATCTACGTTGGCAATTCTTTTTTATGAAACAAAGCCGGACCAAATCTTTCAATTTGTCTTTTAGTTTGCAATGGGGAATACTTGTGTAAAGTGTTGAAAAAACAAATGTTTTAATACTATTGAAAGATGAAAGAGTCTTAGATTAGATTGAATGTACTCTAAAAGATCTTTGGGATTTTTTAGTATCCACATCATTATAATTCACGCTACCTCTAGAATAGGTAGTTTCACAAAAACTTTGAAGTCCGGCTTTGATTGCTGATAACATTGATGTTAATAATTTAGAATGATGTTTTGTGGAGCGCTTGGAAGACCAAACAATATAACGTCGTGTGTAAGGACACGTGCGTTTTTAATGTAATTTCAATTTAAGGTTTTGAACTTTCAACTCCGACTGTTCGAATGAAGTTGCCTTTTGTTATCAGAATCAATCGTAACTGAGAACATTTACCCGACGGATAAACATTTTGGGCCAAACAGATTTTAATCATGTGCATTCTCCTAAAAAGAACAAAACCTTCAGTGTCAAATTCATAGACTTTTCCACCGAGTTTCTCCTAATCCATTGCAATTAAAATTTTAACAGTTTTACTTTTAATAGCTTAATTTGAAGTAATCGTTTCATCTTAAGAACCTTAATGTAATTATAATAGTAAATGTCTTAAGTTTATGATCCTTACTTTTGTTGGTTCAGTGTACAAACACAAACATAACTAATTGCAAACAAACCGAATATTCCAAATCGTCTTCTCTGATGGAGATTTAAAAAAATATTACAAAAATAGGTCCGAATCAATTTTCTGGTTTTTTTTTTTTATTTGGAACGCTTAAAACCCAAAAATTAAAAGCGAACAGTATATTATATAAATGTATGGAGATATATGTTTAGACGGCATTAAAAGAAATCAGGTACCTAAAATGAATTTTGATGGAACCATAGTTTTTTTTAAATTTCTTAATTCATCTATGGAAAAGTTAAGAAATGTATGTTATAATGCATTTCAGTGGAGAACTAATTTATGATACTCTGGGGACTAACAGTCCACCAAATGTGGTATCGATCAAGTGCTAGTAAAATAAAATATTGAAATGGGGTAGGACCATATTTACTAGTAGTTGATACTTCCGGAGACGTACAGTCTATTACAAACGGTATTAACCCAGTATTATATATCAAGAGGAAACGAACTCCGATTCGAAAGTCGTCACAGCCTAGTACCACTAAAAGGGACCTAACAAAAAAGTCAATACCATAAAATACACCAATAATGGTAAACTCTACCTGAAGGAATTCCAAACTTTATTTCTGTAAAATTTACCAAGTTAACCTTTATGTTTGTTATATGACCGATGACGGATTATACCTTCTGCAACTATTATTTTCTCAAGCCGTGGTATTACTTTAGCAGAAGTAAATGGAAATACGTGTTCCGTATTTGCTTTAGTTTCGTTTCGCATTCCTAACTTCATAATTTATCCAACTGTCCATCTATCTTTAAAGACCCAAACGTTGCTAAACACCTGTCTCACCTCGGTGACAAATATGGTGTTTTCCTCAGATAATGTTCCGTATAATATTGTTTTTGTGTGTAAATCACATTACATAAACTGCTTGATACCGAATTGATGTATTGACAATACACTTGGTAATTCAACATACAAAACCACGAGACTTACCAGAGAGCAAATCCTGAACAATCATAGGTTTGTTCTATATTTCATTTGAATTGAAAACAAAGAGGAGTGTTACAATAGTGTCCTTACAAACAAAGTTATAATGCTGGGTCTGCTAAGTGCTTAAAAAACCTCTCTCAAAACTATTAATATCAATTTTATCACCAATCAAAGCCGGTTTTAAGAAATAATGTGAAACTACCTCCTCTAGGGGTGGTGTGAATCAAATGCAGATACTAAAAATTTCGAAAGATCTGTTGTAGTACATATAATCAAAGTCACTTTCCTCTTCAATTATTTGACGTCTCTACCCTTAATTCTAGTATTCAAACTTTGTTTCATAAAAAAAGAATGGCCAACGTGGATACAAATATCTTGTTTTAAGGAGGGATAAATCATACTTTATAAAAACAACTCTGATTCAAACAAAACATATTCTGAAACTAACAAAAACAAACTCATCATACGCTTAAAAAAATACATGTAAAAGACTGGTATGCGCTCTCACGTTTACAAAAAATGAAAACAACACTTTATAAATGTCATGCGTCCAAAGCGTTTTCTGGATTTACCTTCATCTGGAACGATCAAAGATTTCTTGCCAAATTATCATCAAACTTATATCAGACGTTAATATCAGCAATGTCTCGGACCGTTTCAAAAATCATTGCAGATCGACTGGAAAAAAAAGTTCTGCCCCATGGAAATATAAATTATATGGAAAATTGCATTAAGTGCGGGCTTTCGAGCATGCATTTCTTCAAGATATCTGTAAAAAGTTTTAAAAAACATCAAAAAAAGATTATTTTTTTGTTATTGCCTTTGCACAGATGAAATATATGCAACTCGGGGGAGATTGGAACACGTTCTTTTATTATGATTATCTAACTGTTATCATGTAAACTTAATTATTTTCCGGTGATATGCTCCGAATTGGTTTTACAGGCCAAAGTGTATCGTAGCTATATCAAAGTGATTCTACATAGATCGGAAGACATAAAAACGAACGTAAACAATGAAGCAGAATGTAAACCCAATGGGATCATTGATGTCGATGTTACTTGTACGCCCATGAATCTTCATCAAAGTGTGTAATATCAATAGCTAAGGCTGATATAACAAAAACTTAATTGGGGAGCAATGGACCAAATACAACAAAAATACGATTTTTAGGACGAATAAATAAAATTTGCAAAGTAAACTTTAGAAGTGTCATAACAGACGATAATTTAAAAACAATGATTGTACATCAATCAGATAGTAATTGGACATGTGATATGATTCACAACTGGGAATTTATGTTTGTTTAATAGATATTTGGAAGAACAATATTGGCATGGATATAACTATGATTATTTCAAATAGAGAATTAATAAACTAATGGTAATTTCCCGTAATTATGAATTTATTTGGAAATTAAAAGTTATCTTAATCGCCATTTATTACCTTTTATTTTTGTTTATATAAAATGAATAATTTATCTAGCGTGATTATGTTGTGTAGAGGAAAACTGAATCAAAATAATGAGTTTTTTAATTGTTAACTTCTTGCATCATTAGAGTTTTTTACACATTAAATCTCAAATGAAATTAATGTGTTCATTTCAAAGTATCAGTAAAAAATGGAATTCGTTTATTATTTGTATTGTTCGTAATTCAAGCTTTAAACTTTCAACGAACCTCGTCTGACATCTACTGGGTATTTCCAGTATTATTAAACAATTCATTAAAGATCTAGACCGATTGCTTTCTGTTATTTTACAATCCAAGATGGCGGAAGACACTTGATCTACCTTAACGTGCAAAAAAGGGAAATTCAACGATTACAAGGACAACACAATATTAATGTGACTTAAACATGAACATAGTTTTGCACTAGAACAGGGACTTTCTATAGTATGGAAAACCTTGACTAGAACGACCATCTGAGATTGATTATTCAAAAGATAGTTTACAAGGTAACAGTCGGAAGGGAAACTGTTACCCTTCATTCTGCTGTTTGTCTGTTTCCTTTTGAATCTGGTGTTGCCTCTTTTTTTTCAACTTCCGGTTTTTGATCATCCCCTTTGTGTTTTCTCTTCCTTCATTATACTAAGTGCAATTGAATTTTTCATTATTACTTACCAATCTCATCCATAGATTTAACTTGACAATTTGATTTGGCTCGTCCTAGAAAAATAAAACCAATAGTTGAAATTTAAAACAATTAATCAATGTACGGAAAGTGATGACGGAGAAGTTATTGATTGATTTACCTGCGTCGCTGAAGGCGGAGGCAGGTCTAACAACCGCTCGACTCCGTCCGTCTGTCCACCCAAAAGAACACTTTGTCAAACATAAACATTTTTATGGAAGGGAATGATTTCATATTTGATCTGTAGCTTGATAATGTTGGGTTGTAGCGAGTAAGCAATTTTTTAATCTGTCGTGTAGCCATTTCCTATTTGCCGATAGCTTGAAATTTTACAACACTCTTTGTACAATGAAAATTTTCGTCAAAGCGTTCTCGGCTTCTATGCAAGGGATTGATTGATCATTTTGTCTGCTGCTTGATAATGTTGAGATGTAGCGAGTGAGCAATTTTAACATGTGCCGTGTAGCCGCTTCCTGTTTGTCGATAGTTTGAATTTTAAAACACTCCTTGTACAAGAAAAGTTTTTTTGGCTCCTATTGAAGTGAATGATTTTGATATTTGATGATTAATTATGCTCTGGTATACATGTTGTCTCAACTAATTGCATGTAGCGACACAGGACCAGACCCGGTTTGTTCTTGTTTACTGTAGGAACACTAATCGACCGTTTGAATGAACAAGAACAACAATCAACCATTTCATCACATACACAAGCTTGATTTTCAGTATAAACTTTACTGGTTACTTTTAGTAAAAACTGATGTCATTATCTTGACCTGAATATGATTATTCTAGTTACCCTATAAAATGTGTCTTTGTTTTGTCGTGTAAATGTTTCACACTACAAAGTCGTGATCTCTTCATAATGTGGTAGATATTTTAACCCAATTACTATTTCTTAAATTAAATGGTTTAGAATAAGTTCAATATTAATGGAGAATCTGAAAATAGAATATTAAAAAGGATTTTCCACATATTGTATCTTAAGTTCATTGTTAATTAATAAAATATTAACATTGCATAAATCATAAGCCCAAGAGTATAGTAAAACAATAATATATTTGACATCAATAGACAAAAAAAGAGAATTGTTTGGGACAAATAATGGAACCATATATGCGTTCAGTATGACATTAATGATTTTATCATAGTCCATTGTGTCCTTGAAAACATTTATCAACTGCTCGTTGGAATATTTTTAAAAGCGTAATTGCAATTTAATGTCTGACATAACAAGAGCTGCCCATAAATATTATTCCAATCAATCTACACCTGTTAATAGCTAACATTTACTTACTCATGCGTTCAGAAAGTCCTTAATAATGCACGTATAATAATTGTCGGTAAAAGATAAAGTAAAATTCTACAATTGTTATTGCTATCTTTTGAACATTATTAATACTAAAATAGGCCTAAAATGTGCATACCAAACCAATAACCTGGCGTACGGCTATCCCCATTGTCATATTTACAAGTGTGACATTTTCACATGCTGGTCGTAGTCCACTATCATAACCTTCAAAGATGGCATCGGAAATATTCTTAGAAATACTGGAACAATCTACAAAATTTTGATTATAGAAAATAATGCCTTTTCACAAAATCAAAAGCGTCCGCATGTTGCTAAGATTAACATAAAACGGCAGTATTATTAATGAAATTTAGTAAGCTAAATGTTTGGACTCGGACTTCTTTTAAACTGAGTTTTACTGTGCATATTGCTGTGTGTTAGTTTATTCCACGTTGGCTAGAGGTATAGGAGGACGGTTGAGATCTCACAAAACATGTTTAACCCCATCACATTGTTGCGCCTGTTCCATTCGAGGAACCTCTAGCCTTTGTTAGTCTTGTGTGGGTTTTTATTAATTTCGGTTCCTTTGTATTTTACGGAGTTTAATGTGGTGTCTATTTGCTGAACTGGTACACTATTATGTACGGGCCAGCTGAAGCTCGCCTCCGCGTGCGGGATTTTCTTGCTGCTTTGAAGACCCATTGGTGGCCTTGGGTTGTTTCTGCTCTTTAGTTGGGTTGTTGTCCCTTTGACTCATTCCTCATTTCCACTGTCTACCCTAAACTATACATTTAGTATAATCATTACTGGTGAAAATGTATTTCTCACTTATTATACATTAGATAAGAAATTGCGAATGAACTATGTCGAATGGTAGAAAAAAAACTGCAATCTAAGCCTTCTAGATTTACGAATAAAACAAAACAATACGCATGCGAACACAGATCATAGAAACTTTTGCAATACAAATTCCCATTTTGGAAAATCTGTCCAACGAAATCAGTAGACATATTGAAGTTCAAGATTTCTAACAATATCTTGAGTACAATTACTACTAAAATCTTCCGGTCTACATATAAATAAAATGTTAATTAATCTTTTTAAGAATATACACCGTTTTACATCAGAAATAAAGTTAAACTGGATGTGCAGTAAAGTTACAGGCTTGTAATTTACAAGCATATGTAATCGCGATAGGATTAATCGTGGAAGAGCATTTGAGGTATTCAAGTATACTGGTATTGTCTAACTCTTTAATTGGCCATTTAATATAATGTTCTTTTTTTTGTGTCAGTAGCCTTTTCAGTTATAATAACGAGTTTTCATTGTAAAAAGATGTTTTGGCAACATAATGGTTTAAATAACACTGGTGACCATTGATCTTCTTAGGTGATTTAATCAAAGTATTTTCAACGCCCTCTTTCCTTGACTTGTCATCCACTGTTTGGCATAGTTCTCCCAAGCACCCAGCAGTAACTTAAGCTTTCAGTTCGTTATTAGGGGTCACTGTGGCCACAATGCTACTCAACTAACTTGTCCCTTGTGTTTATGTCCCTAGCAATAGTCTCTGCAGAAAGACTATACGAGAATGGAGAAGACACGAACAGTCTTGTGATATGTCGATGATGGTTAGATCAGTTAATGCAAATTTGGTTGCAATGGATTTTGTACATATAATTAGACATTAAAATAGACAGGTACATGTGATATCACATTTATGTTGTGAAAATACTCAGAAGTATTGTATTTAAGCTTATTTGACAAACATATTATTTTTGTTGAAAGAACTATAATAATTTCTCTGTTCGTTAGTCGTTATGATTGATCGATTGTTGTTAGTCTCCAGTAGCAAATATTTCAGGAATATTTATGAGGAGTACATGAAGGGTCACCAAAGTGGGTAGACAAGGTTGTTGACGGGACATTGGATTTTTAAAGGTATGAAGGATAGGGTAAGATATTTTGCCATGCAATAACCAATCTACGATCTTAATGTTGCAAAGGTTCATAAACGAGCAGAAAGCGTGACACTTCACAATACATCGGAATCAATTTCCCCATCTGTTTCGGCCGCTGCATATTCATTATACATTTCCCAGAGCAAAACCAATTCCATTCTCTAGTATGTGGTTTACTGCTTGAAGGGAAAATTCCAGGAATGGCCATATTTTTATACCCAAGTGAACACTTGGATATCATTCGTAATGTAAACAGGTCGGGAGTCTGTTAATCAGTGTTTGTCGTTGATCGCTGTCGATCATTTTTGATTTTTTGCTTATTGTTATGTACATAAAGGAGGACGTTAGTTTACGCGATTGAATTGTTTACATTTTGTCAAATAGGGGCCTTTCATGGCTTACTATACGATATGGGTTTTGCTCATTGTTGAAGGCCACACAGTGACCTAAAATAGTAACTTACCTCGACGTCATTTTGTCTCTGATAGATAGTTGTCTCATTGGCTATCATACCACATCTCATTGTTTCTATATTGCAAAACAGTCACATGGTGATTTTTTTACGACTTGAAGGTCGTTAATGTCACAAAGGAACACAAAAGATCATAAGACTGTCCCTTGTGGTACTCCTTTAGAAGTCTACTGTTATTTCTGATTACAACTTTTCTGCTGGTATTATAATCGTGTGATTCCGGTGTTTTGGATGCAAAATATGTATAAAATCTTTGAAGTAATTAAGCTAAATCAATGAAACAAATATATTGTACATGTTATTTAAAAGTATCAATTAAATAAATAAATTGATTAAAAATTTAATTGATGAATAAAAGTTACTTACCAACATACGCAAGTGCCAAAATACATATGATGCTCTTCAAAATATAGTATTTAACATCCATTTTCGAATGTGTATTCGAGAGAGAGAAAAAAAACGTTATTCAGTACATGGATGAATAACGGAAAAAACAGAATGTCCTTAAATGATAGTATAATTCCATCTTTATCTTTTACCACGCATAATGATGTCTTTGAACTGATGACGAAGAGTCATATAGTGTGTTTACTTTAAACTTCATAAATATTAATTGCTTTGAAATTTAATCAAACTATTGATATTATTCATTAGTTATACGTTTTGTGTTCCAGGTGACATCGCATTACTAATAGAGTTCTTTATTTTGTCTCCTGGAAAATAATTCGAATACCTCAAGGATTTATTCCAAACCAGTGATGTGCAAATGTAATATCAAATATAATATATAAAATCATCAATGATGATTCGACACAGTAGGATCAAAATAAATCGAGTCAAGATATTCATGGGTCGTTTAAGCTACTCTTTTCAGTTGTCAAAAATACAAATTATATAAATAAATAAAGGTCAAAATTCGATTACTCAATTCAAATAGGAATATAAATTGATACATGAACAAACTATTCTCTTATTGTTGTGGCCAATTATCTATTTCTTGCATGAACAGATATTTCTCGGAGTGTGATACGAAAATTGCGTTAATTTGATAGGCTTATCCAGCATCATGATAAGAGATTACGACATTTTCATTGACTATTCATAAGGTCATTGATGACTCTCAAAGGTTAAGACGATGCACATTTTGTTCATGGCAACGAACATATGTGATTACCTGAAAATCTTCTTTTTTGTCAAATTTTATTAATTCTGAAGTAACAAAACGTTTTAAAATGTCTGATGTTAAAGTTTGACACCGGAACAGGACATACCAGTATGTGCAAAAGACTACATCAACGATTCGCCGTAATTCTTAATTTAACAGAATGCGAGTGTTGGCCATATTAAGAGAAATGGGTTTAACAGCTCGTGAAAATTGGATATCAAAGGCTCGTTTATTATCATATTAAAATTAGATAACTCGAGTTGATATCAAGCGATATCCAATTCTAACTCGTTATGAAACGTAATAATAGCAGGGGCGTAACTACCCGGAGGCACGACAGCACGTGCATCCACGTCATTTCCACAAAAAAAAAAACAGAGAGAGAGAGAGAGAAAGTTAACAATATAGGAATTGGTATTTCTATGTATGCATTTTAAAAACTACACAAAGAATTAAAGCAAGAGAAATACACATGCAGCGGAATTTCTATTCTTGTAAGACATGTATGTGTACAATAAATACAGACAGCTAGTGTATAAACTTAGAGGAACTTTTTATATTATGGGCATTGTTTAGAAAATACCACCTACATACATGTAATTGCCGGTACCACCACCATAACGTATACTCGCCTTGAGTGCAAAAAAACATCATCCCTTAAGGGTTAACAAAAAAACTTGAAAATTATTATTTTCGGCTTCGCCACAAAGCACACATCTTACTAGAACGAAGACTCTTCAACTCGTTTCTGGGAATAATTACTGTTACCTTGTGAACTAGTTCAAAATTGACTAAGTATGTAGGTCTTGACAACACGCGAATGGTTCATTTTACATCATGTCAGCGTATTTTCGTACTGGTGTGCATGTAATATTTGCTACCGGACGTTAATAACCATTCAATCAATCAATAGGATCTATATACTAGTAGATAAGAAGTTGGAACTGCTGTTATTTTAAAAAAAAGTACACATTTTCCAGTACATGTATAACCCGGAAGATTTGGACAAATGTGAATTAGAAATAAATCAAATTGAGACAATATATTTTAAGTGCTATAGTGACAATTTGTTAATCCGTTTATCTAACCTTTTACATTTCTTTGTGTTCAATTAATTCTATTGTTAAATATATTTTTTCGTAATGGAAACCACGTTGACGATAAAAAGTTAATCCGTTGGACACTAATCCTTTTCTATAGATACTGTTTTTTATATATACATTTGTATGTTATTATGTCGTCAGTTTAGGTCTTAGGTCTGGTACTGTCCGGACCTTGCTTATAAAGTTTAAAGTATTGGTATTCCGTCTTTGAATTACTATAGCCGAAAAAAACCCGGTTATACATGTATTACGTTTTTATTTATTTTACCAAAAAACATCTTGTATATAGGTTCGATAATTCGAAGTCGTTTCTATATTGGCCGGCTATACGAATGGTTGATTGTAAAAGCATTTAAATAGATTGTTAATTCTAGCTCGTTTTACTGGACCATTTGTTCATTCAATTTTATTATGAATTTTCTGTCCAAGTCGGACACTTAACTGCTGATTCTTGTTCGAAAGATACACAAAACTTTAAATACACGTATTTTCACTGTTTTAATTTAGATATTGCCATACAACTGGTCGAATGCATATGTATTTGTTAATAAGCTGAATAATTAACAAACGCAGATCATGAAAAAGATCGTGATCAAAGTACCATTACCTCTGAAAAGGTTCATTAATTTCAAAGTCGAGAATTCCTAACTGCGTAAAATTAGAAATTCCTATCTCTCTCTTGTAGAGTTTAACCACACAATTTTTAAACATCTTAATACATATGTTAAGCAAACTATTGGAGAATGTGTCCACCAAGTATTTGGTATCCAATGATATTTATGCTAACAGAAACTCCACATATTGTTTTTGTGTATTTAGTTGTGTTGTAGTATTGTGTTTATGTTTATTGTTTGTTTTTATACACCTACTTTGCTCAATACAATTACTAGCATATGGAACAATTCTCTGTGATTTTAAAAGATCTCGCGACGTACAAAAAACGCAAACAAAAATGTTTAAGTCTTCATTCGACTCGAAGTTAAACAAATAGTTGACTTACAAAACACAACAAAAATGTCCAAGTTTTATAACGGTTGTGATTGTTTTGAAACGCTAAATATGCGGAGCTGACTTTGACCTTGACCTACTGGGGGCCTTAAGCGCCCCCATACCCCTCGCCCTTTAGTTTGTGGTTCCACTTCATTAGAAGGTAGCTACGCCCCTATCGGGGCGGATGAGTGGCGGGCGGGGCGGCAGCGGGCGGGCACCCCATAATTATAAGACTCTTATAATAGTTCATGTTAATATATTTGTTTTCAGTTTTGACGTTAAATGAAGTATTTACAATGGGTATAAAACTTTTGATGCCTTATAAAGTATGTAAAATTAAGGCGTTTCTAGAAATATAGTTTATAACCAATTCATTGATAGAAGAAAAGATTTTTGACCCGACTTACTCCAGTCTACAAAAGTTAAATGATCAAGCCATGCACCACATATGCGCTAATTTGTATTACATTTGCGGGAAATAAAAGAATGTTACATTTACGCGAGAAATTTCTTTACGTTTGCGTAGATTTAAACATAGTAATTTACAGGTAAATATGACAGTTACAAACTGTTTCCTTCCTGCCAAGGATTCGTCAGGTGGCTTTATATTTCAGTAGTCCCAGACATAAAGGTGGTAGAATGTTCATCAGTTCTAAGTTGCGCCTTATACGACTTCTTCCCTTTATTTCTGAGCGATATTTCTAGTTCTGGTTCTATCATAAACGTACTTATGGTCCAAATGACACCAGCAAACTAAATGGATATTTGCCAAGCAAAGTATATAATATGACTTTTATAAAGTTGCTTACATCCACTTTATTTGAACTTTGGTGGATAGTTGTCTCATTGGCAATGTTACTTCATCTCCTTATTTATATATTAGTTCTGGATATACAGGTAGATATATATAATAGGTTAAAATCGTGAAAATATAATTTTTTTTTCACGCGAAAGTAATGTCCGTTCATCCAAGAATCCGCGCACATGTAATACGCCCTACAACACGGAAAGAAGGAAACAAGGTCATGTCGCATGAAGAACTAAATAACGATTTTAAGTTTTTTTTTAATTATGATTAAATTTTAAAAATTTATTTAAAAGAGAGGCGAAATATACCAAACTGACATTTAAACTCATAAGTCGAAAATAAACGATTAGAATACTGTGGTTTCATTTTTTTCCCCATTAATTTCTGGAAGTATAGTATTTCAATTAATTTCTATATACATTAAATTATCTTAATAGTCACCTTACAGTTATTTCTCCAGTCATGACATATTTTAACAAAAAATTAGGTCACTGACATACATTTTTTTATTATTAAATTCTGTATTGAATTTTATAGAGATATCATAAATCATAAATACAAGTTTGGAATCCTCAGTTTTTTATTCTTCAATATTTATTATACCCTTTTTGACAAGTTCATATCTTCATCCGTCAAACGGTTCATCCGTAGAACGGTACATAAGTTCAAAGATTGTTTTTTATTTACAGGTATATATTAACTTAAAAATGTATTACTTATTTCATTTCTAATTTAACTTTGAAGTTCCTAACAATATTATTTAAATAGACAGTTGATACCCTTTTAAATTCCGTCTTGCCATTCTAGATGGATTGCGAACATAATTTTTAAGATCTATTGTCACATATTATCCACTTTTTGATAACAATTGTATGTATTTAGTCTGTTTGGTTTTCAAGTGTAATGCCCTTACTGTCAGGTGCATACATTTTTTTTTTTTTTTTTTTTTTATTTTGCAATAATTATTGATTTGTCCTCTGAGAAATCGGGCCGAATTGTGACTGATCGCTTCGGAGCTTTTTCTGACTGCGGTGTAGACCTAAATACATGTATTATTCCATTAGGTCATTTTTTAGTAACAACAGACAAAAGAACTATGTCAATTGGGCCTGCTTTGATACGATAACTGCCCTTGAATTTTTACTAGATAACATTTTTGTTCGCTATGGAGATTTCGTATATCGTCAAGTTATCGGAATTCCAATGGAGACTAACTGTGCACCACTTATTGCGGACCTGCTTCTGTATTGTTATGAGTTACAATTTATGACTAAAATCAGCAAAGACCCATCGGAACAACATCTGATACAAAAATTTAATAACACTTTTAGATATTTGCATGAAATATTGGCTCTCAATAATGACGACTTCATTATCTACACTAAAGAGATTTATCCTGCTGAACTGACTTTAAATAAAGTTAATACTAACAATGAACACTGCCCTATCCTGGATCTTGATATCTATATCTTTTATGGGAAGCTTAATACCAAAATTTATGATTTTTAGATGGTGATGTTCCTTTGTCACCATCTTATGATGTTTATATATCTCAATTTGTTCGATTCACTTGCGTATGAAACAACGTATTTGATTTTAACGAAAGAAACCTCTGTATTACTGAAAAATTATTACACCAGGGCTCTGAATATCACAAACTAGTCAAAACATTTACTAAATTTTATCATCGTTATAAGGACATCATTCGTAAATATAAAACAACATGCAGACATCTAATACGTTCAGGTATTTCACATCCAATCTTTTATTGTAATATTCGATACAAAGCACAAAAATGTCGACATTCACCTCAAAAGCTAACCAAACCTTTAAACAGACTTATACAGAAAAGATATAGTTACGATACTATTGTCAGGTCATTAAAGATGGCATATTTTGGTATTTATATTGATTCACTCAGGGTCTTTGCATCGGAAATAAACACATTTATTCTAAAACCAGTTGTTGGCATGATACGGGTTATGTTCTTCTCATATATTTTATGATGGTATGATACTAAACCCCTAACGGGAGGGATTGTGCTTGATTGAAGACATAATCTTTCAATCAGTTTAATAGTAGTCCTTTGTTAATTTATGTATCATTGTCATTTTGCTTAGTTTCTTCTTTTACCTATTCTGACATCGGACTCGGACTTCTTTTAAACTGAGTTTTACTGTGCGTATTGCTATGTGTTTGTTTATTCTACGTTGTCTAGAGGTATAGGGGGAGGGTTGAGATCTCACAAAACATGTTTAACCCCGCCGCATTTTTGCGGCTGTCCCAAGTCAGGAGCCTCTTGCCTTTGTTAGTCTTGTATGTTTTTTTAATTTTAGTTCATTTATATGTTTTGGAGTTTAGTGTGATGTCTACTTTCATTGAACTAGTACACATTTTTGTTTAGGGGCCAGTTGAAGCCCGCCTCCGGGTGCGAGATTTTCTCGCTGTGTTGAAGACCCATTGGTGCCTTCGGCTGTTTTCTACTCTTTGGTCGGGTTGTTGTCTTTTTGACACATTCCCCATTTCCATTCTCAATTTTATTATTGGACATATTGTAGTCGTTTACGTTAAGACCCCTCTTAAAATGCAATAATTCAAGCTTGTAACATTTAATTTACCAATCAGAATATGGAAAAAAGCAAGCCATACAAAAAAAGCGAACAGAAAACATGCTAATTTGGCCGCAAAAAAGAAAGCTTTTATAGCGACAGCATGCCTTAAGGAATTAGATTATTTAAATTCCAAAACGTGTTAGATTTTCTTAAAGCTTTTGCCATTACCAACAGACCATTGATACCTCAAGCAATTTATTTTTGTTTGATTTTACCAGGATATTGAACAAATGTTTAACCCCGCCACATTCTATATGTGTCTGTCCTAAGTCAGGAACCTGTAACTTGGTGGTTGTAGTTAGTTGCTCGTTATCATAATTGTTTTTCGTTGTTTTGTAGTGTTATCTTGTGTTGTTCTGTTGCACCACTGTCCCAAGTTAAGAGGAGGTTTGGGCGCCTGCAAACATGTTTATTGTTTTGTACATAAATCAAGCCGTTAATTTTCACGTTTAAATTGTTTTTCATTTGTCATTTCGGGGTCTTTTAAAGCTTGCTGTGCGGTATCATTTGTGCTTATTGTTGAAGGCCATAAAATGGCGAATAGTTGCTCACTTCTACGTCATTAGGTTTCTGGTGGAGAGTTGCCTCATTTTTCAAAACAGAATTAACGATAGCGTACCTTAAATTACGTAATGAATCGAGTAATTTTATGGAATCCAGGACCGTTAGTATTTAAACCAAACTTATTGACAGCCTTGTCAAGAGTTTTTCTCTTCAATAAACATATACCGATTTCATTAAACACGACCTTCAAATCATTAAAAAATTTAATATAATTAACCAAGGCGCATGGAAAAACTATACTCTGGGACTGTCAATCCATTAGCAGCGAAACCAACACAGTGGCATAAACAGATTACTGCTGGCGATGGCCATCGCGCACTAAACATTTTTAATAGCCAACCTCTGATACACTCTAGAAAAGTTAAGGAAGCCTTTAAGTTATAAATAAAACGTTCAAAGCAAAAGGATTCGTCAACCACACAGAATAGTCAAATAGTACATGCTTGTTAATTTATGTCCTTTTTGGTCATGAATGTCATCACATATTCAAGTATTTCTACATCACATTCATAGTGTAGTGTTCACTAAGATAAGCATATTCATGATGGTCACCAAATAATTTGTCGATCGATCTCATAACTTTGTTGCTGCTATTTAGTCAAAGAGTAAACCTCTATGAACGCCTCAGTGATCTCGTAATACCGTGCTCGACTTTAGAGAACTGCCGGGTCAAACCAAAGACTCCTTATTATATGAAAGGAGATAAGTAAATGCCGGACTGCAGCAGATGGTATGTAACCATTTCTCAAGAATGTCAACTAAGCATCAGGAAAACTGAAATCATTGAGATGTCTAGGTTTTCAACATCAACTTAAAATAAAAGTTGTTTCACAATGTAATTAATTCAAAGTGTGTACAGTACATATAAAAGTTCTAATAACAAATTGATACATGCATTTATAATTCAGTATTTATTAAAGAAAATGTGGGATAAAAGTTAATGAGACAGCAACCCAACGAAACATAAAATCACAAAATATATAATCAGACATCGGTCTTAAACTCTTAAAAAATTATTTATAGACAAGTGCACGTTTATGCATTATTTCATAGCTTCTATGCTTTAAACCGACCCGAGTCGAGACAAATCTGAATACTAGTAATTATAACAGAAGGTATGAAAAAAGCCGTCAACAGATATAAAAAAAATCCCCTATGAACGAGATGTCTTACTTCGGTCAGACATACGGACATGTGACGGAGTTAAAATAATGTTTCAGTGTTCAATCTAACCTGTTTCAATCTTATTCAATGGAATACAAAATGTGAACATATAAGAACGTTTAATAAAATTCAATACCGTGCAATTTGTGCATTAAGTCTATTTTCATGCTCTGAATAAAGCTGACCATGTATTAAAAAAGCTTGGATATTAAAGGACTTTGATGGCACATTTAGACATTAACTACTAAATCTAATTATGAAAGAATAAGTAACTGTTCACTCAAATACATGAAAAGTTGTTGAACATGGATCTCTTATAAAATAATAATGAAAACAAATGTACTTTTAAATAAAGAAAAATGACGAACATCGTCTATAACTCGTCGCGTTCATGTTTTTCGTATGCTAACGGAGGAAATATTTCGTTCAAAAATTTAAACATGTCCGGCTTCAATGACTTCTTCATTGTGGTAGGTACATCGAGATCAATATAGCTTCTGTCCTGAAGGTCAAATTCTTTCCACTGAACTGACTCTTCACCAGCGTCTGGGCGTCTGAAAAAAGTATGTATAAAAATGATTAACATTTGTTTTTCTATAATATAATGTAGTCGCCTGGGTTTTTTTCTATTAAAAAAATGCACCATGGAATTGATATTGTTTGACTGTTTTAATAAATTTTGTTTTAAAAAAATTCAAAGGACATGAGAGTGACGTGCGTATCCTTTCTATAGTTTATCTGATATTGCGATTTTGTTAGATCTCGTATTGCAAAAAGCTTTAGTCATGTGAGTTGTCTGCCTTCCCTTTATTGTGTCCCTATTTGTATGTTGTAAATCGCATTCTAACATCTTATTCCTCTTGTTTTTTTGCATTTTTTTATGTTTTTACTTTATATTTGACTGATTCAGAATTTAAAGCTCACCATGACACTGTGTAATACAAATTATGCGGAAGATTCATTGACTTCCTTTTACTCGTTTGTATGGTGTGTAAATGTAAGATTTTGTATATTAGTAATCAATTTCAATCAAATGAATTTATTTTTTTTAATTTCAATATTGTCTCAATATTTTCTTTTTACATTCTCAATTTAGTGTCGCATTCCAATTTCAATTTACATGAATTGTTAGTTGAAACAAACTAGTAATGGAAAATAAAGGACATGGTGTATTAATTCATATCACAAAATCTATAGACGCACTTGAAAAATAAGAAACAAAACAAAACAGTGCTATAATAGCTGTTCATTTATAAAAAAAAGGTCACAGTGAGACCTTCAACATGGAGCAAAAACGCTCACCTCACTGCTAGATCAAGAAGGCCCCTGGCATCCGTTTGAGTGGAATTCTTCATAGATGTGGAGCACGCTTCATATGTGCATTGAAGAACACATTGTAAGGTTTCTTAATTGTTTTCTTAAAATTGTAAACATTTTTTTTTTATATTTATATGAAAACACCATTATATATTATAATAGTTCTTTTGTTACCTCGTGAGTTTAACTGTCTGTGTCAAAAGATGGTTAAACAGTAAACAAAACTTGAAAACACTTCAACTTGTTTTAGCTACAGTCTATGACTGCGTTGGTTATCTCCGTTTTTTTATGATTCTTCGACCTCTTAGTCCACAATAAAATAAAATCATACCCTCAGTAGTTGTTTTTTTTTCCTTATTTTTCCACAGATATTTCAAATGGAGAAACATGTCTATTGTTGAAGGTAGTATGTTGACCGCCATATGTCATCATGTTTAGTTGTGTTGTTCTGTTACTGTCATATTGACAAATATCCATTATATCCTTTAAATGTATTTATAGCTGTTTACCCTTCGTTTTGTTAATTTCGAATTCTTACTTACCCAGTTTTTGCAAAGGAAGTCCAATATTGAACAATATTCTGAGAGAGAGTCTTCTCTCCGTCTGTTAACCCAACATCTAAATGTTTGAAGTGTCGACTAATATCAAACATATACTTTAGCTCTTCGGCATGACCAGCACCACGGAACCATTTTGGTGGAGGACCGCCTATATGCATTGGTTTACTACTTTCTCTAGAAAATTGATATTGGTATGTTGTACCAGTCCCAGCTGCATGGTTTTCCAACATTTTAAGGGTTGGAAAGACGAAACTCAAATCAGCGTAGCAGTGTGTAACTTTTAAGCTCTGGGCATCTTCTGAATGGTCAGTAGTATAAAACTGACATAAAGATTCTTTGAGCTGCTCCTTGTCCGTGTTAAAATTCCTATCAACATAAGAATTCAACATTCCTTGGCAGACAAATTTAGCTGGGATTCCTTCACTCACATTAAACTCGTATCGTTCTTGTAACCCAGGATGAGTTATCATAGGCACCAAATTTCCTTCATTTGATGTAGTTCCAGCCATAAAGTCTAGAGAACGGAAAAATTGTGATACTTCCGATGAACTGTCTTCTAATAGAAAGAGAGGATTTTCCTTAAATAGTTCTCCATCGACAGCTGGTTGATACTCACTGTTAAACTTTGCTACTTCGTTTGACATCGATGCAAAAAAGTTCGTTTCATTAAGAAGCTTTTCAACAGACGTATCCCGAAGACAGTCGGTGAATTTGTACATATCATCAACTGGACAACTAACTTTCTCAGACAAATCTTTGAAAGCATCTCGAATCATTTGCTTACTCAGGACACCTGCTCTTGTAACAACTCCACTTTGTGCTATGACCCTGTGGAAAAGGCCTTTGTTCGATGGAATTAATGACTGGAAGGATACGCTCCAACCTCCAGCTGATTCACCAAAAATTGTAACCGAGTCTGGATTTCCGCCAAAAGATTCAATATTGTCATGAACCCATTCTAATGCAAGTTTTTGGTCCCATATCCCGTAATTACCCATTGCGGCCGGATGATCTAAGGCGAGAAATCCAAATATTCCAAGTCTATAATTAATTGTGACAAGAATTACGTCGCCTTGCATGGAAAGCAAACTTCCATCATATGCATCTCCGTTTCCATTCATAAGTCCACCACCGTGTATCCAAAACATGACAGATAAATTTTTTCCTGGCTTCAATTTTCTAGGAACAAATATATTTAAAAAAAGACAATCTTCTGCCATTTTTTGTGGTTTCAACTCCGCCATTACCTCTGGAACATACTGGGGACATGATGCACCAAATGCAGAAGCATCTAAGATATTTTTCCACGGGTCAACAGGTTCAGGTTTAGTGAATCTTTTTGCACCTGTAGTAGGTTTTGCATATGGAATTCCACGAAATTCGTATAAGTTTTCTCCTGTTTGCTCGTATTTCCACACTGTGCCTTTGATTGGTCCTAATTTTGTATCAACTACAATGTTATCTTTTTCGTCTGTTGTCGATCCAATCGTGAACAAACCAATAACCAAGAGCGTTTTCAATGTTCTTTCAGCCATCTTAAAAACCTTGCCTGTAAAATAAATTAAAATGTGTATATCTGACCATCTAACAAATTACTACTTGTGCAACATTTACATAAGAATATTAGAATATTAAGTTTCTCCTTTTCTTCCTTCTTCCTCTCAACTTTTTTCTCTTTCCTCTTTTCCTCTTTTATCTTGATAACTCCCGTTTCTTCAACTAATCCCTTCTTGTTAATCTTATTTTTTTCTTTCTTCCTCCTCCTCTTCCCTTTTTCTAGCCTTTCTTCCCTTTTACTTCATTTTCAACCACCATTTTCCTTTATAAAATTAAGTCAATTATGCGGTACGTACATCGAGAAAAAATGTAGATTACCATTCAGATGAAGAAATAAAAAGATATAAGGAAGAAAAGAACAAACTTATAAAAACAATTCAAAGTAATGCTGCTCTTGCTCTGGTACTCCTACCTGGTCGTTTGACTTCACGTCAAGTTCAGAGATATTTAAGACTGTGCATATTCTATCAAAAGTATTGCTTTTATACATGTAAGAACTGGTGATTTTTTAACCTTTGCAAAAAAAGAGTTACCGTAAGAGGAAACCCAGCTAGTTACGATTTCACAATAAGAAATGCTATATGTTATACTGTATTCACAAATTACGAGTTGTCAAATATTATCAACGTTTGTATAGGTTTTGGTTTTTCAAATATTTTGGCCTCGAGCTTTACTGAAGAGACATTATTGTCGATATGTGCATCTGGTGCAGTAAAATTGGTACCGTTAATGTTATTATAACTAATTATGAATAAGTGTGGTTAATTTGCTTAGGTTGAGAGAAAACAGTATGTATAAATGAAATACATGTATCTAAATCGTCTCGTTAATTAAATATTTCTATGCGGAGTCAAATTTCATGAATATAAAATGTAATTTCAGTTTAAAAGGTGAATAGATTTGTAAAATATTTAATTAAGATGCGGTTATCTTAAATTATCGTTAAAATACCTTACAGGAACTAAAATAAAATGGAGTAGCGTTATTTTCGATTTTTTTTTTATTTCAAGAATTTTTTTTTTTTATTGTGCAGTGACAAATTTAGGGGGGAAAATTCGAGACTAATGGACTGTCATACCTATAAATAATATTTAAGCTCAAACAACACTTTCTTATTATCCTTTTGTCCGTGCGTAAAGTATTACTTTAGTGCAGTTCGTGGAACAATGTGTGGAAAGTGACAATATTAAAATCATATTATCCTTCAAATTCAACCAAGTCCTTGATGCACTTTTTTACATTTATTACGAATCCATTAAGATGACCGATCGTGAACTTGATAAACAATGATCATGGAGCACGTGAAAAATAAAAGACTTGATAGAGCGATCTTAATTTATATATTTTATATTGTCTATGCGTTTACATTTTGTTAATTGAACTTTGTTTAACAGTTGATAAATTATTTGGTGTATTAATTTTTCAGAAACAATCAACACTATCTACCTCGAGCTCCTAGGGCACGTTTGTTTACCTTTTCTTTCATCACGTTTTCTCTCCCACTTGCGCTCTTCGGTTGCCGAAATTCTAACGAGAGGTCTCAATGTCTGAAGACTTTGATAAGATAAAGGATTTTTTTTTTTTACACTCAAGTCCATGTATGCATGTTTTATGGTAAAACTAAGCCATTCAAGTATATAAAACATATTAAACTTCTTTTTTTTTAAATTGAAGAATCATATTACTTTAAACCCATCAAGCATATTATTCCATAAGTACACTTACACACTAAAAGGATATGTTTATTAATAGGAAACATTATTTTGTTCAATATATTCAAGTAATTGTCTAGAATACAGAGGGTAATAACATGTTTCTATATTATTATCTAATACTGCCAAATTTACTCCATACTTCTTTACTGTGAATCATCTGAAATATTTCATCAATTACTTAAATTTCATTTTTCAAGGGGATGATTAGTTTCAAATCCAAACATCAGCATATGATATATAATTCATATTTAGTATTAAAGCCATATAACACTTTCCCCTCTCCCCAAATAGCAAGTACTCCCCGAAACTGTGAATTTTCGGGCAGCAGCTATGTCATCTTGCAAGATATAAAAAAAAAATCTGCTGATTAATCACGAACAACGCGCTACTTACACACAAAATGTACAAGTATATGTAAGATCAACTGTGTATTTGAATATAGATTAAAAAGTAGGAAAATGGCCTTCTTAATACTGTTCCGTCAGAAAAACAGGGACTAATAATAAACTTTCTGTGATGAATTTGTAGTTTATATATGTAACAAAGCCAGGTTCATATTCTTAAAAGTTGAAAGTCAGGGATGTATAAATATTTCAAGATCTTTACGACCAAAAGGGACCTAAAAACAGCCAAAATCATTCGAGGTCAACTTAACCTGAGGGATTAAAACCTTTAATTTAGGTTCTTAATAACATTTGTTAATCTATTTATGGAAAAGTCATTAGCTTTTTCTCGATTTTGATATATTTAGGTCAACGGTAGAATGACGTTACATGAAAATGAATTGACTTTTAGTACTCGAATTCTCCAGATCAATTTATGAGCATTTCGTTACTGGGTAACTTTATTCTGAATATATGATCAACTTATAACATGTAAGGATATTCTTAAAGCAGAACTTTCATTTTCTCTCTAAATTATAAAAATCGATAGAAACTGGGAATTTTGAATTACATTAAATGACGTCATTTATTTTGATGTCATAAAAGGAGAAACTACTTACTAGTATGTCACATAGAAACTATCTTTTTATGCCCCACCTAGGGGCATTATGTTTTTCGGTTTGTGCGTCCGTTCGTTTGTTCGTCCGTTCGTTCGTCCGTTCGTCCGTCCGTCTGTCCCCCTTCAGGTTAAATTTTTCGGTCAAGGTAGTTTTTGCTGTTCGGTGTGAGCCAAGGCTCCGTGTTGAAGGCCGTACTTTGACCTATAATGGTTTACTTTTACAAATTGTGACTTGGATGGAGAGTTGTCTCATTGGCACTCATACCACATCTTCTTATATCTATTTGATGAAGTTGAAGTCCAATCAACTTGAAACTTGGTACACATGTTCCCTATGATATGATCTTTCTTATTTTAATGCCAAATTAGAGTTTTGACCCCAATTTCACAGTCCTCTGAACATAGAAAATGATAGTGCACGCTTCAGGTTAAAATTTTTGGTCAAGGTAGTTTTTGATGAAGTTGAAGTCCAATCAACTTGAAACTTAGTACACATGTTACCTATGATATGATCTTTCTAATTTTAATGCCAAATTAGAGTTTTTACCCCAATTGAATGAACATAGCAAATGATAGTGCGAGTGGGGCATCCGTGTACTATGGACACATTCTTGTTTTTTTATATTTCACACAATGTGTTTATCATTTCATTTTTTCTAATCCTTAATACGAAACAAATACAAACATTTTGAAGACTCGGATATCGACTTCCTCATACTAGTATTCAAACGTTCCGTGTCTTCTTTTTTTTTACTATATCACTGACAGAAACATAAACTTAAGAGATTCGTGTAAACAATGATGTATGATTTAGCATGGCGGATTATCAATTAAAATAACAAGTTGAAAATCACCCTTTCCTGAAGTTGCACTATTATTTGTACAATGCATGTTACATCTACGCCATATCTCTTGTAACTACTGTTGTTAATTTTCTCTGTGGTCACGTGGTTACTCGCTTCCAGTGCGAGAGGTTTTGGGTTCGATTCCCCTTCGAGTCAGACCAGTCTTAAAGATGAATATTTCCGGAGCATGGTAAATTAGAACTAAGAGCAAATACTGTTTGGCCAGGAGTCAGAATAACATATCGTATCTTTCTTGTAATAAGCAAGATAAAAAGTTCAAGTGTTGGTCGAGTTTATGTATATTAAATTGTATGTTTTAGTCGGTGATATTCCTGTATTTGCCACTGGACGTTTACATTAATATCAATTAGGCATTATTATTTCAGCTGTCTGTACAAATCAAATATACCCAAATACTTTCAAGCTGTACATAAAAAAAATAAATTGCAGGTAATGATTGAGAGTTTAAATGTACTTTATCACGTGCTAATATTTTCTTTACTGAGAGAAAAGTAAGACGACCATGAGATAATATTTAATATAATATTAAAAATAAATTTATATTTATCAGATTTTCGTTCTGCTTAAAAAATAAGGTGTAGATTTAAAAAATTAATTATCTTTTTATTGGAGTTGGGATTTACTTTTGAAAGTATTTAACAATGACCTTATTACCAGCTTAAAATGTCAGTTATTGACTGAGCTACTGGACACTGAAACGTAAGTTGTGTGAGTTAAATTTTGATATGTTGACCATACTATGATACACAATTTCTATTTACATTTTTTAGGTTGATAATATCTGAATTGAAAGTGAAAGTAATAGGTCTGCGACTTATTTCACAAAAAAATCTTACGTAAGAAGAAAGAATACTCGTAAGTCATGATCATTTCAGTATAAATTGATCGTAAGATTTTTTTGTGAAAACTTGATCGTAAGTTATACTGAAACGATCATGACTTAAGAGTATTTTTTCTCGTAAGTTTTTTTTGTGAAATTGATTGCAGTATTGTTGTAAAGAAATTTCGAATTTTGTATCTATGATCATCTATGATGAGTTTATTGTAACCACTAGGTCGATACCACTGCTGGTGGAGGTTTCCTCTCCGAGGGCATCACCAGCCTAGTAGTCAGCACTTCTGTGTTGACATGAATTATCATCGATATGGTTATAATTATAAATTAACTGTTTACAAAACTTTTTCGAAATACTAAGGATTTTCTGAGCTGTATATGAGAAAACTTTTCGGAATTTTTGGTCTTCAATGCTCTTCAACTTCATACTTTATTAGACCTGTTTAACTGTTTTGATTCGAGCGTCACTGATGAGTCTTTTGTCTAGACGAAATGCGCGTCTGGCGTACAAAATTTTAATCCTGGTATTTATGATGAGTTTATCCCCCCCCCCCCCCCCCCCACCCCGAAAAGAATGTGCCTTCAATTTAACCCCTAATAGACTATTAAATAGGCTTTCAACAGAAAGTATGGCTGTCAGACATAAACCAAATGTTTAATTTAAAAGTATAGTTGCTACCTTAAAAAACTTTTGAATTAAGTGCTCGATTTATATTCAAGTGACACTATTGAAATGAAAAATCTAATCTGACTTTTTTTCAATTCCAAAAATATCTTACCATTAGTTGAATATACCATATTTTATTAATACAATTTCAAGTGTGTATTATATAAAACTGGCATTTTATTAGTCAAATGAACGCATATTTACACTAAAAACAGTCTGAATAATTACAATGTAATGAAAAAAAAAGGAAAGAAACTGCAACGTTATAATCTAAGCATGACGAAATTACATGTTTTTTATGTAAAATTTAATTTAGATAATGTATTCATTCGGTGTCCAGCTAGCTTTCTGGCATTGTTTGTTTTACAAAATGATTAGAAATCCTTTTTCTGTGCTTCTTTTGTTACTTTTAACATGTAATGTATAAAATCTGGTTTATCCAGTAAATCTCAAAACAGTTGGTCTCGCATATTGTTTATTAAGATCAATTTTAAAGATAACTTACGAATAGAAATAAACAAAACTTATTTAAACATAAAAGCTGTCAATTTTATTCAGTGCTGAACATAATTGTTCTTGCCGGAAGAACAATCACGATACAGGAGCGATGCAACCCGTACGCAAAAACGCAGTTGCGTACACATCGAAAATTTGACAAAAATAAAAATATGGTAAATCTAGTAAGAATAAAACTAAAGTAATAAATTAAAAAGTATTATACAAACAGGTTAATAATCACTTTGTAGCTATATTCCGTTCCAGAAACTACTCTTTTCATTCACGGAACCAGCAACGTGATAATGTTGCTTATGTAAACAATATTAAAATGGCTGAGTCCTCTGGGTGTCAGAAAACAATTGTCATGTCATCTATAAGGGTGTGGATGGGGGTTTACAGAATAGTCTCATAGCATATACATGTAGCATATATTAAAGTTATGCTCTACAAAATACTAAGTATGATTTCCTTGTGATTAGTCTTTATATAGCATAATGCATGACATTTGCAGAAATTAGGTTATACATAGGATTACACTTAAATTTGCGGTTGACCAAAAACAAGGTCTCAAAATATAAAAAAAAACAATAGAGAAACACAGTAAAGCCAAATGATTTGTTATGCCCCACCTACGATAGTAGAGGGGCATTATGTTTTTCGGTCTGTGAGTCCGTTCGATCGTCCGTCCGTTCCTCCGTCTGTCCCGCTTCAGGTTAAAGTATTTGGTCAAGGTAATTTTTTATGAAGTTGAAGTCCAATCAACTTGAAACTTAGTAAACATGTTCCCTATGATATGATCTTTCTAATTTTAATGCAAAATTAGAGTTTTGATCCCAATTTCACAGTCCACTGAACATAGAAAATGATAGTGCGAGTGGGGCATCCGTGTACTATGGAAACATTCTTGTTTATTATGTAAATAAGTCTTTTCGACGACACACAAATGCAGCGCTAATGGTAACAACAGATATTAATTGCTGTCGTGTATGTCGCCACAAAGTCCTCATAATTTTGTGTTTTTTTTTTTAATTTTCCAATGGCGTTTTCAACCTCTACTCCAGTGTGTGTAATAAGTCTGTTTAATTTTCTACACTTTCTCTGCACATTCTGGGATTTATTATGTGTCAATACTGTATATATATTCGGACTTATTTTGTCGCACAGCATAAATATCTCAACCGGGAAAGGTATAGTTCTTGTCCAATATTTCTCATCATCATATATTGCTGAGCATCGTTTAGTTGTCAAGAGAAATCAACGTGACTTAACATCGCATATCCTGCCTTCGTTCGATATAACAACTTGGTGCGAATGCACTGATAAAGTATGTTTCCCGAATAATACTGTTCCTGTGGTTCTTTTATCGGCCAATAAATTTCAGTTGAAGTTTCGTCGATAGCCCCTACTGCAAACGGAAGTTTTTGCCACCCATTTGGAAAGTTGTTCCATTCACTCAAAGAAGGCCAATGAATAAGACAGCTCTATATTTCTTTGAAAATAGCAAAAGCCAATACATGTATGTATTTCATCATTTATAGTCGAACACTAACAGCGCTAAATATGACAGAAAGCATATGTTACATGTAAGACGGATACGATAGTAGTCATAAAATAAAAAGAAGTACTATGTTTTTCAAGTGAAATGACATGATGAATAAATAGGATCTTAAACACCCACCCGCTGTTTCCCCTCATTCTGTTTTCAAAAAAATGAAAAATGTATGTCTTAGCATAAATATTTAGCATTGTCAACGTGCTCCTTAGTTGATCGTTCCTTTCTTAACACTAAGTCTTTCTGAAATTAATTTCTAATTTCCCAACCTAGCCACTGCGATTCCGTAAATTTTCATCATGTTCAACCTTGATAACACCATGTACAATACTTATTGTGTACACAAAACATCATAGGGATCAGCCATTGTTTTGGAACGACGGTTTATGACGTTTATAATTTCACTTTGAGACGACCCAAGATTTATAAATGTTACCTGTAGGTGTAATTGTAAACCTAATCCATAGTTGTATGACACAGTATTGGCAAATGTATATTACTCTGTCATGAAACAGAGGTTCCTTCATGATATAAGTACCAAATGGATAAAAAAAGATTCTAGAATATTATTTTCACTAGAACAAATATCACAGTATTTCTTCCTTTAATACGGAATAAATTGTATAGAATATTAGTTCCAACAGGAACAGATATTACGGTATTGTTTATAATAAAGTTTTCAGTTGTGTAGAACTTCTGTTAGGCGGAAAAAAAATAATACACGTTTGACAACTTGTCTATTTACAACTAACAAATCATCCTGACAGTGTCACAAATGCATGTTCTTCCCATTCCCATTGGCAAGACATTTATTTCTAATTAGGGATTGGACATTCAGCATCCAACATTTAACATTCTGTTCATGGTAATATCAATGTAATGTGTACAGTACACACAATGCATAAAGATATATAGAAAAAGATGAGCGCAATACATTGAATATTGTTAATTTATTATCGCTTACCTTGCCGGTTATGAACGCTTAATAAAAGTGTACACACGTGGTATAATATGTATATTGTGCAAACAGTATAATATAAACGTACTTTTAAAGAAAACCCGTTAAAGGTCAAATAAAGGGACGATAGTGATATCATATGATAAATGAAGAAAAATCTACACGACATTACATCAGTTAAGAAAAGTCGAATGTTGCAAGATCTTCAGTAGTTTCATATGACAATAATGAAATGTGATCACTTGATTTGATCATTTATTAAAAAACTTAAATATTGATTTTATATAAATCGGATGTTTTAATCTTATTTCAACAAGCCTTGACAAAAAACAGAAAAATTTTAACGCCATTTCTGTCTTTTAGCTATTACTGTTTTGTGTTTTAAAATTTTCTTTCAACGTTTTATAAATATCGGATATACTTTTGATTATTTCTTTGTTTTTGTATTTAATTTTGAAATCAAGATGACAAAATGTCATGAGTAGTGATTGCTGCACGTGAGGTAAAGTAGTGACAGTATTTCCTTATCATCCATAGAACATTGGCTATAAGTATCTCCAATAACTCATGGCTCTCTAATATCATTTTCTACAGCGAAAAATTGGGTATTGACCTAAATATATGTAAAAATTTAGGCAAAAATAAATTAAAAAATTTACTGAAAAAACAGCTCAAATTAAATTTTCAAAATGATTGGGAGAAAATGCGGGTCATTTGACTATGAAAATTATTTAGATTTAAAGCACCCCCAAAAACATTTGTTAACAAAATACAGACTCAGCAATCACTGTTTAAGAATAGAAACTGGCAGACATGAACGTTTTATCAATGTATGTGGTAAATATGAAATATTACCTCGACATGAGAGGATATGTTTATATTGTAATTCAAATTCTATTGAAAATGAAATGCACTTTCTTCTGGAATGCCCTCTTTACAATAACCTCAGAAGAGATATGACTGATTATAACAAAAAATACCCCAATTTAGTTAATTTAAACAGAAATGATCTTTTTACATGAATCATGAGTAATGAAAATAGCAGTTTTTTTATCTATTTTATGTGCATACCTTGATAAAGGCCTGCAACTTAGAAAATCAGAAAATTAGTTAAATACTCTAATAAATAGCAAAATTATCTCCCCTTGACCACTGACCCTTTCCTCATACATTTGAACTATTATTTTATGTTTCTTTAATCACTCTGTAATGTTTATGTCATTTTGTTATTAATGTTATGCTCTTAATGGGCCCTATAATTTGGAAAAATAAAAATATTGTATTGTAATTGTAATTGTATAAGGGATCCCATAATTTAGAAAAAAATCCCGAGTAGGAAAAAGTATTTCAGGCCACACCAATTTGATTAATAGTTCTTTGGATTTTCCCGCTCCTGTTTTGGAGAAATTGACTTTTCAATAAAAAAAAATAATTACCGCTTCCGCCAATTTTTGGGCCGCATGCCGCTCCAAAATTAGTTTATCCTTGACATTTTTTTTTCTCTTAGACGTTTTTCTCGTGCATATATTGCTCCGAGCGATTCAAACGCACGTGTGATAAATCGATAAATGTAAATAAAAGGTCAAAAATCGGGATGCCAACATGAAGTTGTGTCAGATCATTGCCGATGACACGTAGTTATTTAACAGACAATTACTTGAAATGCATTTCGTTTTACCTGTTCTAGGAGACAAAAATAAAAAAATATCTTTCGTTAGATGACCACGAACACATCAGTACTTGTTAGAACCATTGTCATCCCCGATCATTGTTTCAACAGACATAGTCCGAGATTACTCCGACGTCCAACAGCTGTTGCCAGACAAGATAGGGGGGGGGGGGGGGGCTGTTGTCCCACGGTCCTAATTTGTCTGGCAAAACAGCCGTTGGACGTCAGAGTAATCTCGGACTACAACAGACATAGATATCTAGAGCTATCTGTCTTGGATGAAATTAATATTAAATGCACGTGAATTTTTGAAAAATGGCAGATTTATCTTATTTTAATGAAAACTCCATATCCCCTTGTTAGTCTATTGACATGCAATCAGAACTCTTTTGTAAGGGAAAATTTAAGAGTTCCAACATTTGAGACCACAGTGGTGGTATTGGGATTTGCATGCTAATAATAATTAGGGATGTGTTACTGGTGCAACCACTTCCAGTTTGAAATACATTGCAGGTTTCAGGGGCAAAAGGAAAAAGTATTTTGCTAAGTCAGAAAAATGCATGTGAATGTGGTTCAATGTATTTTAAGGGAATAGATATAGGAAGATGTGGTATGAGTGCCAATGAGACAACTCTCCATCCAAGTAACAATTTATAAAAGTAAACCATTATAGCTCAAGGTACGGCCTTCAACACGGAGCCTTGGCTCACACCGAACAGCAAGCTATAAAGGGCCCCAAAAATTACAAGTGTAAAACCATTCAAACGGGAAACCCAGCGGTCTAATCTATATAAAAACGAGAAACGAGAAACACGTATGAACTACTGTACATCAGATTCCTGACTTAGGACAGGTGCAAACATTTGCAGCGGGATTAAATGTTTTAATACATTGAGATCTGCATGCATAGCAATATAATTATCTTACTCAGGATGTTGTTGAAATATTCACCTCACTCATTATGTTGATCCTATTATGGATAAATAGTTCCAACTGGATGTCAAGCAGCCAATAAACAATCATTACCATATAATGAAAACAACTATATCAAAAGATATTTAATATTTTTCATGGGCATTTTTTTTGGAATACATACACATATTTTAATTGTATTCAACACATTTCATTTACCTAACTAACATAATTCCTCTTGCTAAACTGCATCTGATATGCTTCCTTAATATATACACATGTATGAATTTAAATGAAAATTCACGCAGTCAAAGCTTATTTGACTAAAATAATCAAAATTGTACTAAACCAAAGCGAACCAAAAAGTTGGGTATGGTACAGACTGTACTACAGGCACAAATACATCAAATTATATGCATAAGAGCATGTTTATCTTCCCTTTTCTTTGAAGTAACCCAGTTTTAACATGTACAAATATTCTAAAAATCGCACAATTTAAAAAAAAATATACCGCTCGCTCCACTTGTAGAGCACCTGCCTCAACAAAACTCATTTTCAAGAAATAAATACAATCAAAAAAATTTCGCTCGCTCGCCCCATATTTTTTGGAGCTTTTGTCCGAAGAACTAAAAATCAAATTGGTGTGGCCTCAGCACAGATTTAGTGTACTGCGAAGTGACAATTCAAAATGCTGTTTAAATAATCTGCACAGTGTATGCCATCGGCGGATTAAGGGGGAGGTGCATAAGATCGAACTTCTTTCTACAGGTATGAATCGCCGTTGTAGATCGGCGCACTCCTACATAGTAGGATGGCTACTGCGCTATATACAAATATACACCCGCACCCACTAAAAACTCATATTACACACAAAGGGTACAATACCCCTCCCTTTTTGATTGGATTCTTTTCCTTCACAAAACGGTCTAAAATAAGTCGCCACGCTACGCTCGGGGAGATTTTGATTGTTTCGTACAATTCCGCGACCTTTCGTCAAAGCCTTGATCGGCCCCTGCATGCGCATATAACATTTGCATCATATCAACTCGAAACTAGGTTCCTATAATAAATCCCGTACACATGTGAATTGTGTATGTACGCGTCTTGATCACTTACATTATGTTCATATACTACTGAGCATGAACAATTAATTCAACTATTTTCATAGATGTATGCCCCTTCTATGATTGTGTGCTATTTTAACACTCAACAGAGTCGATTAAGGCATAGTTTTTGACTATGATAACTTTTGTAACATGCGACACGTTTTTGCAAATAATTAATCAATAAATTATTGTTATACCTTACTCACCCATCCCATAAAAATTTCTGACAAGTTTCTTATGTATAATGATACACTCATTTTGACAAGTTGCTTACTTAATCTATTAAGACATTAATAACATGTTTTTTTCCTGTTGGTTTTTGAGAAATCTAATATGAAAAACGAAAACACTTTCGATTTTCGTTTTTTTTGTTTTATGAAATCAAAAACGAAATTGAAAACACTTTTATTGTTCGTTTTTTGATACCTCAAAACGGAAAACGAATGGACGCAAATATACACGGACCAAGGACAATATATGTTTAACAAACAGTTGTCGCAAACTACAGGTATCTAATTTCATAAAGTGTACGATCACATTCATACATAGACTATCAATTGCTGGTGAACAATTAATCAAATATGCACTGTATTGAATCATCCTGTTGGAAGAATTTAAGAGTTGTACCCGTACATTTGAGAGGGATGGAGTGAGATGAATGATTTAAATAAGAAAAGTACAAATCACGCAAGAAGTAATAATAACTACGGGATTTTTCCCGACCTATGACGGATGTCTCGGACTGAAAGATAATAATCGTTATTATCGTAAAGCATATACAATAAAGTGTTACGAGATGATGTAGCAAAAATTTTGCTTTTGTACTTTTTCAAGACAAAACAGTCAACTTAAACATGCCTGAACATAAAAAGGTGTACCCGACTTTCTCTTTTCGATGATGATTGTTTTCCCAAAATATTGTTGCCGGGCGCAGGAACGTAAATTAATGCTTTAAAAAGAGCAATCTTTTTTTCTTTCTGTGGAATTTTTTTCGGCGGAATTTATGCTTATGCACAAAAAAGATCCACATGTATTTGCACCTACTGTTTTGTGAAATTTTTTTCTTTACTTTTAAAGTTTACAAATATCTCGAAACTCTATACTATAATTACACTACACACACGTATATAAGATGCAAAAAAATCCTAAATTATGCACCTACTTCAAACTTTTAAAGCCCATAGAAACAGATGTAAACAATTCAAATATATCAGCTTGACCATTTTCCTTCCTTTTGTTTAATTTCAACTGGTTCTGTGAATATCAGCCTGTTACGATCACATTCCTACATTTGAGACTGTTGATTGCTGGTGAACAATAAATTCAATGAACTGCATTGAACTGTCTTGTTGGGAGAATTTAAGAGTTATTTCCGTACATTTAAAAGGGATGATGTGTGATAAATAATTTGAATAAGTATGAAAACAAGTTCAAACTACTCAAGAAGTAATAAAGTAACTATGGGATTATTTGATTTATGACGGATGTCTCAGACTGAAAGTTCTTTATTGAAATACAATATGCCTATGCAAACAATTTTATGATTTAATCAAGAAAGAAGACTTAAAAATGCAAGCGCGACAGATAAATATTTTAGATACCTGAAAGACGATGATATTAAAACAAGTAAAAAGCACTTGACAAAAACCTCGCAGTGTATAAGGCTTTGAAATTATAATTCTTAGGGAAGATTTTAGAACAAAAGAATGAAATAGGTTAATTAAAATTAAAATAAAAACTAAAAAGTTTAAACTTCTAAGATATCGAAAAAACTTTGTTGATAGACTTAAGGAAATTAAAAAAAATAGTAAAGAAAATTAAAAAGTGATGGTTTGACGGGTTGTTCGCAAAAGCAAAAATCTATTCTCCGAAACGAATACATGTTTTTCCATATTATTCATGAGTTCTTTTTCACGGGATTTTTTCTTAAATGCTTTACAATTTTAATTGAGGTAATTCTGTGAAACAACTGCAAGGTTATTCAAAACAATCACAACACATAACGACGACTAGCTGTACGATATTTAAGAGGGAAATTTCTACTCAATTATTATACATTAAATCTTTCATCTTTTTTCATTAGAATATGTCTTAACAAATCCTTCAAAATTTAAAACTAGTTTAAATTGTTTTAAAATAATAATGCATTCACAGCAAAATGTTTGTGTACTGTTTACAAAAGTTTCAACTCTATATTTCTTTAGATACATCATTATAAATTCATTACATCTATACATTAATAATGTGCCAATATTGTATGATACCAATTTTACGTGTTTCTTGCTTGACTGTTATCAAGTTCATTTGAGATCCCAATGTTAGGAAGACAAAAACATAAACCATGTCGAAACGTCAAATCCGAAACGAGCACCAACAATAGAATGTTAAATTTATTTGAATTGTAAAGAAACTAAGGATTCAACTCCCTCCGGCAAAGTTGATCTTTTCGGTTCATATATATCCTTGGCGTTCAGATATTCGGCTTTGAGCGGTCATGATGATGGTAAGTCCAGAAAAGCGCTCGGACGCACGAAATTTATAACGTGTTGTTTTCATTTCTATTTTTATGTTTATTTTGGCGAAGGAAGTTTCAACTTTATTTGAAGATAATTGATACAGATAAGTGGGAGGTTTTTTTACGCTTATTATAAACCTTTGCGTTATAATGCAAACCTTTGCGAAATAACGCAAACAATTGCGTTATAACGCAAACTTTTGCGAAATAACGCAAACATTTGCGTTATAACGCAAACATTTGCGAAATAACGCAAACCTTTTGCGTTATAACGCAAACATTTGCGAAATAACGCAAACCTTTTGCGTTATAACGCAAACATTTGCAAAATAACGCAAAGGTTTGCGTTACAACGCAAACATTTGCGATATAACGCAAACCTTTGCGAAATAACGCAAACATTTGCGATATAACGCAAGCATCTTGATTTTAATTATTCATTTAGTTTTGTATATATGTCCGTCTGTCATTAATTTCGGTTGTGATTTACTAGTAGATAGGAAAAGAACCATAAATACAAGGCCAACTCATTATAATAAATTTGCATAGGAATAATGGAATACTTGAAGTGCAATTATACATAAATTAAGAATGTTGTGCATCAGAAAGTATATAATTTAACAAGAAAATAGATATGATATAGGCATATTTTAATTGAAAGAGCAAAACTAATGTCATACATTTGTGAAACTTTCAAGTCAAATAGACAAAATGATATTTCTGCTTTAAAATGAATTATTAATAAAGAAACATCATTTTTTTTTTTATTTTGATGCAAGATTTTTTTTTAAATCTCAGAATATGATCAAGATTCTTTGATAGAAATTCATGAAATTTTCATTTCAATCTAGTGAAGTAACTTTAAGATACTTGGTAGCAATTTAAATGTAGAGAACATAATTTTATTAAAATAATAAAACATCTTCATTTTATTGCAAAAAGGTAGCTTGTTTGGATCTATCCAACCTTACACAATCCTTAAACGAGAGCTTACTTTGGAAGTATATTTATATTTGGCTATAGCTATATTAGCAGGGTTGATTTTTTATATTCTTCGATACAACTTCAATTTACTCAATTTTCTTTGTAATATATATACATGTATTATCATGTATATAATTTTTGTGGCCCTGTATAGCTTGCTGTTCGATGTGAACCAAGGCTCCGTGTTGAAGGCCGTACTTTGACCTATATTAAATGGTTTGATTTTAGAAATTGTGACTTGGATGGAGAGTTGTCTCATTGCCATTCATACCACATCTTCTTATATCTATTATCCTACTCATTATTAGTCAATGATATGTTCTAAATATTGAAGCATTTTCTTTGTTATGAGTTCAAAGGAGGATACATTTTAATGTATGCAGCCTCCTCCATTTATAACTGCTGCTTCCTTTGAATCTTAAATAAGAAATAAGATAAAAAAAATGTTTGCGTTATATCGCAAATGTTTGCGTTATTTCGCAAAGGTTTGCGTTATATCGCAAAGGTTTGCGTTATATCGCAAAGGTTTGCGTTATAACGCAAAGGTTTGCGTTATATCGCAAATGTTTGCGTAATAACGCAAAGGTTTGCGTTATAACGCAAATGTTTGCGTTATAACGCAAACATAGGAAGAAATATTAAAAAAAAAGTTGTGTGGCGATAATACGCTTTCGTAAACTTTCATAACAATCATATAAAGAAATGAAAATGTAAGTTTTTACAATGCATTTTTATATCATTTATATTTCCATGAGCACAACTCCGTTAAAAAAGTTGGCACTGATTTTCTACCTTGTCTGAGACATATCTGATATAAACCTTTGATATGCATGTCATAAAAATCTGGCAAGAATTGTACACGTGACAGCGCTTACAATACCAATCGGAGGGATGGATGAACAAAGGTACGTTGCACGGGGGACATAATGAATGTTGAAAATACCACAATCAAAGTTTACATAGATTTTGAGAAGGAAAAGTATGACAATTTCTCATCTAATATTTTGAAATTTTCAAGTTATTCAATGAATTTCATATTTTGCGCCAAATATGGACCCAATTGGTTCCATTCTTTTAAACAGACTACAAAGAATTTACCAAAGACATCAAATCATTTAGTATCTGTCATAACAATTAAACAGAAACAGTATGAGAGTGAAGTCTAATTTATCCTGCTATAGGCAAAGGGTAAACGTGCCTTATTGACACATAAGAAGAAAAGGCATTTACACATCACGAAAACAAAAAAAGTTTTTGAGTTATCGCTCGTTCTACAAAACAATTATATTTTATAATATTGTCTTAGAATAGGACAAAACGTCTAATTGTGTTTACTAAAACATAATGTGGATGCAAATTTGTTTTCAGAAAGAAATAAAATCGTTCTTTGTAAAAAAAAATCTATTATGATTGAAACAAAATTTTCTGAAACTGAAATCGTCAAGATACTTTTTAAATGGACGATATATTTGTTACGTTTGATGTACGTGATTTGTCAACAGAAAGTCTGTTTTCAACCAGAACCAACTCTCATTCTCTTCTATCTTTATGAGGCAGACACTCCATATAGGGTCTGCTCATAATGAATGAAAGGAAGCCGGTAATATACGTGATGACCAGTGACTGGGTATAAAGTTTGGAGACGGAAGTTGTCCCGAAGTATTGTATTTTAAACGAAGGATGCTTACTACCATCTATACAGTGGATACTGCTAAGTATCTTGATTTACTTTGCAACATGTTGATTCACATCTAGAAAATTAACAATTATCGGTTGAGATCTAAAACAAAACTCGATAAGAGACCGATAAAGAGATGGCAAAACAAAATAAAAAACGATGAAAAGAGAACCAGCAGTTTACAAAACACTACATACCAGTAAACAGTAATAACATTAACGATATCAATTGTAATGCACCAGATGCGCATTTCGACAATTAATGTCTCTTTAATAAAAGAGAGAAGAAAGATATCAAAAGGATATTCAAACTAATAAGTCTAAAACAAACTGACAATGCCATGGCCAAAAAAAAACCGAAAAACGAAGAAAAGACAAACAACAGTAAACAAAACACAACATTAAAAAATAAAGACTGAAAACACGAACCCCACCAAAAACCGGGTGTGGTCTCAGTTGCTCCGGAAGGGAAAGCAGATTCTGCTCCACATGTGGCACCCGTCTTTGTGCTCTGGTAAGTACAAACCCGATGATAAGTCTAATTCGGTAGGTCACATTCGAGAAATAGAGGACTTTATTGAGGTTACAAACAATTGGAACATATCCGTCGTCATCTGTGAAACAGATATTCCATGACGGTCAACCAACTCTTGATGGCGTCCGTATAATTTCGAAGAGATCCTTTCAACTTCACCACAATAACTGATGCAATTACCTCATGCTAAACTACATGTGCCATTTTTTGAATTTTATTTTACAATTGATCAGTTCCCAGTGCCGCCCATTTTCTTGTTTTGATATGAGTATTTTGATTCCCTTTCAAAGATGGACGAGTTGTGTTTTCTTCTTCTACCTGTAGTTCTTTTTGTTCGAACATCCTTGCCTGGGTGAACAATTTTTTTAGCAAGACACATGGTATCATCATAATTTCAAGGTGATCTTGAAAGCCTCTTTGGGATTATTTTTTCATGGTTATGAATTGTTATCTTTGACAAATACTTTTGATATTGTCAATGAACCCGTAAATGCTCTATTTAAAAAGAATCAGACGCGTGCCATTGAAAATGTCCTGACACCTAAAGTGAATAAGGAGCCATGGTGAGCTGGTGCTTCATGAGTTAAACAGCCATGAAATGACAGTGAATTCAGTAAAATGGCAAAATTATGTAACTTGAAATTGCTTAGAAATAATATGTAGTATGCGCACACAGTCAACGCCCAAAAATATATTAAACAGTAAGTGTATTTTGGACTTCTATTCACTAACAATAGTAACAACATATCATTTTGGGACACTTGTGCGCTATGTTAATTTAGACAAAATGGTGTTACAATTAGCCCTTTTTTTCTTGAAATCTAACCAATCTTGCTTATGACGTTAAAGACAAATTGTGCAATCAATGCTGGGCTTATATTCTAGATTTCTGAAAATATTTTTATTTCTGATGCTTAGAAAATTGATGTCATCATTTATTAAATTACAGGGCAAAAAATGTCGGAAAATTAACCTTTTCCTTTGATCTCAAGTTAAGTGGGACATTCCATGTCGGGCCATAGCATTTTATCGTTTGACAAAGGCTTTTGATGTGTTGGTCATGTGAGCATATCTTGCATGGCAAATAATTTGTTACCTCGCCCTTTGATCCAATTTAAAAAAAAATTACGGACATAGTTTATCCTTTGAAATCAACCTTTGACACTTTAATCTTAAGGCGTGAGGGCCAAAATAGGTTTTTTAGATTTTAGAAAACTGTTGCATAATTTCAAGAATCTAAATGACCTCTGAATTTGATCTTTGAACTCAAGATCAGATAAGTTGTTTTTGGAACAATTCCGTGTCCTAGAATGTCTAAAACCTGCCTATTTTATTGGAGTGACTACTATAATAGAAGTACACCCAAAGGTACCGGTGTTATAGAAATTTGGTTATCTGAATTTATGCTGTCCGGCAGTTAAAAATCATGCGTTGATGGTGCTTTTGTTTTGCTGTTATGGACGTTTAAATACGTAACCATGTCCTGTTGGAATTAGGATTTTAAATTCAATTTTGAATACGATGCCTCGTGAGGTGAGAGTGTCACGCTTTCTGCACTTCGTTCATTTGTACCTTACTACATGCATTATTTTTTTCAATGGCAGCCGAAATTTCTCGCCCTTACATATTCCTGAATCTGTCTACATGAATATACATGAAATATTTGATACGAAAAATGTAAATATCAATCAAGATATTGAAAACTTAAAGCGAAACCCTCTTTAATAGTTCCTCCTAGTATTAAGAAAAATGGACGTAGAACTATCTTTTGTCTAGAACTGTCTACTTTTTCAAACTTGTCTCGTAGTAAACAAGATTAGTAGCTTGATAATACAGATACAAACCACAGAAAGACATACAAGGACTTGTAAAATTATTTTTTCATATTGATTTTATTCAATATTTCTCACAACTCCATAGAAGAATTTTTTGGGGCTATGAGTTCACACCTAGACGAGACTTTCGTATAAAGAAAGCATGTCTGTCTTTTTATAATATTAAATGAGACACGCCGATAGCATAACTATAACGACAATCAACACTTGCTGGATGATCATCAGAGCCTATATTGTTGAACAATAAAGAAACATTATTGACTTTTGCTAAAGAGTCAAGATATGTATCCAATAGCTTTTAATATGGCAATCTGAAAAAAAATCATTTGATTTCCATATATGTAGGACTCAAATATATGGTGGGTTCCAAATGTATGGCAGATTTCTAATCTATGGCAAATATGACGTTACAAATCAAATCTATGGCAGTTTTTTGTTTTCTTCAAATCTATTGCAGATCTTGAAATTGCGTAATTTTCCAGGGAAAAGAGTAACATATAGTGTCACAATTAAATAACGCCATAATTACGTGGTCGTCGCCGGTGCTAACGTTGGCCGAACCGGCATAGATTTGAACACCATTTATAATTTTTTTCTTTTAATTGTATGATGTAAACCAAAAACAAATATTTTACACGGGGCTCACAGATTTCATTTTTTTACAAACAAAAACACAGGGAAACACTCTCCCTTTAAAAACAATTTGCGGATGGTTTAAAGGAAGATGTGCTGTACTGTCCGAATCCCGCGACGAATAAAGGCACAACTGTTTTTAGTAGTGGATATTTTAGGAAAGGAGTTATAATTAATATTTTAGCATCTACGCCTGGCAAAGTATATAAAGTGAGAGATGAAATTACAGGATACCACTTTGACTTAAATCGTCATTAGTTAAAAAAAAATTGATTAACGCTCAAATAAATATTATATGAAAAATTAAACTGTTTAATTCTTTTCATAAAAAACTGCTTTCTTGTTTGTCATGGGACTTCCATTTTTATTAGTTGGTTTAATAAATAGACTAATCAGGTACCATAAAATCAATGAAATTGAGAATGGAAATGGGGAATATGTCAAAGAGACAACAACCCGACCAAAGAGCAGATTCTTATTTTTCCGGGGTGCATCATTTTAATCCTGAGGTCTGTATTATGGTATAGGAATGTTTTTTCAAAAATGTTTATAAACATGCTTCCGTTTTCATACATTTTCACTTGTTTAAGACAAGTCATTGGTCGTATATGTACTGCATTGTTTTCCATTTGCACAAAATTTGCCATAGATTTGGAAACAATAAAAATCCGCCATAGATTAGGAAATTACAAAACTTGCCATAGATTAGGATTGTAACAAATCTGCCATAGATTTGGGATGGCATGTCGTCATATTTGCCAAAGATTAGGGATCTGCCATAGATCTGGAACCCACCATAGATTTGAGTCCTACATATGGCCCGAGAACACAGTTATTTCGTAGTGCATTTCTTTTAGACAATAAATTCAAATTAAAAAAATCGCACCTGCTCTATCTCAAAAAGATTTTTACAGTGTAGTGTACTACTATTGATACAAATAATATCAAAATTATAGAAACTTCTACCAGCTCTAACTCAAAATATTGACAATTCTGTGTTAAGGGGGGCTAAAATTCAGTTTGACAGCTTCAGACATTCTAATTTTTGACCTTTTTTAACTGGACCAAATCACTACTTAACATAAAGATTCAGCACCCAAATTTTTTTAACATGTAATTTCATCCCCTTACTCAATATTTCATGCATAAAATATCAAGAAATAAATTGGGAAAGTGTATCAAAAAAAAATGCAAGTTATACACTGTTCACACTAGGGACTATATTTGTTAGACAACGAAAACCAAAGGACGATAACTGTGTCCTTGGACCCAATAGGATAGAAAGACTTGACCAATTTTAATAAAACTTTGCATGACCTAAGCTTAGGAAATTATAAGATAGTTTGCCAAGTTTCATGGCCATAGGATCTATATTATAGAAACTAGGGCCATTTTAATATTGAAATTTGGATGTTTATTTTTGACGTATAAATCAAATATTTTCAACTGTCAAAATTTTGGCCTAAAAAATTTAAATATTGCAAACATTTGCTTTTTAAATACTTTTGAATATAATATAATAAGTATTAAAAGCAACGGAACACTCATTTGATTTATCAGATCTATTACAGCTATTCAAAAGTCAAATTTATATGAGCCTGTGCCTGAAAATAGAGATTTTCGAATTAAGGGAAGCCTTACATAAACATGCATTTTTTTCAACCAATTTGAAGTCTTGGAAGTTTTTTAACCATACATTATTCTTTCATATATATTAAATGTACTTTAAATGTAAAGAAAAGTTACAAAAAGCATACCACATGAGTATAAAATGGTCTTAGGCCATGTAAGACTGAGAATTATTTAGAGTCGATTTAGGCCGTAGCCCATATTTACATATAAAAATGCACACAGAGGCTATAAGAAATGGAAATTTGTTACTTTTTGCTCATTTCTATGCTAAATTGTCATGATACAAGAAGTCTAATTGCAAAAGGACTCTTGAATTCAACTTTTTTTTGCAGACAGTATGGTCTGATGACCAGTTTTTCACATTTCAATGGTAAACTTGCATGTAGTTTTAGTCTCAATTGGCATATATTTGAACCACTTACTATCCTAAAGAAGAAAATTATGGTAGCCTATGAAATGAATAGGGTGTACTGATCATTGTAAAATGGTTTCTTTACAGATTTAGTGAAATATTTGTGATGGACTACAGATGTTATGTACAAAGCTATTCACATTTCACATACATCAAACAGGCCGTTTAACCAGGGACATAAATACAAATATTCTGCACATTTTTTCTGTGATAGTCTACTTTTCTTTAGATTCAGAGTTCACAAATGGTTAATTAAATTTGATTTAAGCATAGAAACACAAATATCAGGAACATAAAAAGCTGTCAGATAGAAAGTCAGCATGGCTCTTAGGCATAAAATGGAAACTGCTTTAAAATGCTTATTTTAGCCGTATAATGGCAAAATGGGACATTTTAACAGAATTTCTGTCAAACAAAGATGTAAATCCTTTACTTTTATTGAGTTTGACAAATTGAAACCAGCAAACCATTCAGGAAAGTTGCCAAAGTACAGAATCTACATTTACGGAATTCATCTCTTAGGCCCGAGAACACAGTTATTTCGTAGTGCATTTCTTTTAGACAATAAATTCAAATTAAAAAAATCGCACCTGCTCTATCTCAAAAAGATTTTTACAGTGTAGTGTACTACTATTGATACAAATAATATCAAAATTATAGAAACTTCTACCAGCTCTAACTCAAAATATTGACAATTCTGTGTTAAGGGGGGCTAAAATTCAGTTTGACAGCTTCAGACATTCTAATTTTTGACCTTTTTTAACTGGACCAAATCACTACTTAACATAAAGATTCAGCACCCAAATTTTTTTAACATGTAATTTCATCCCCTTACTCAATATTTCATGCATAAAATATCAAGAAATAAATTGGGAAAGTGTATCAAAAAAAAATGCAAGTTATACACTGTTCACACTAGGGACTATATTTGTTAGACAACGAAAACCAAAGGACGATAACTGTGTCCTTGGACCTAATAGGATAGAAAGACTTGACCAATTTTAATAAAACTTTGCATGACCTAAGCTTAGGAAATTATAAGATAGTTTGCCAAGTTTCATGGCCATAGGATCTATATTATAGAAACTAGGGCCATTTTAATATTGAAATTTGGATGTTTATTTTTGACGTATAAATCAAATATTTTCAACTGTCAAAATTTTGGCCTAAAAAATTTAAATATTGCAAACATTTGCTTTTTAAATACTCTTGAATATAATATAATAAGTTTTAAAAGCAACGGAACACTCATTTGATTTATCAGATCTATTACAGCTATTCAAAAGTCAAATTTATATGAGCCTGTGCCTGAAAATAGAGATTTTCGAATTAAGGGAAGCCTTACATAAACATGCATTTTTTTCAACCAATTTGAAGTCTTGGAAGTTTTTTAACCATACATTATTCTTTCATATATATTAAATGTACTTTAAATGTAAAGAAAAGTTACAAAAAGCATACCACATGAGTATAAAATGGTCTTAGGCCATGTAAGACTGAGAATTATTTAGAGTCGATTTAGGCCGTAGCCCATATTTACATATAAAAATGCACACAGAGGCTATAAGAAATGGAAATTTGTTACTTTTTGCTCATTTCTATGCTAAATTGTCATGATACAAGAAGTCTAATTGCAAAAGGACTCTTGAATTCAACTTTTTTTTGCAGACAGTATGGTCTGATGACCAGTTTTTCACATTTCAATGGTAAACTTGCATGTAGTTTTAGTCTCAATTGGCATATATTTGAACCACTTACTATCCTAAAGAAGAAAATTATGGTAGCCTATGAAATGAATAGGGTGTACTGATCATTGTAAAATGGTTTCTTTACAGATTTAGTGAAATATTTGTGATGGACTACAGATGTTATGTACAAAGCTATTCACATTTCACATACATCAAACAGGCCGTTTAACCAGGGACATAAATACAAATATTCTGCACATTTTTTCTGTGATAGTCTACTTTTCTTTAGATTCAGAGTTCACAAATGGTTAATTAAATTTGATTTAAGCATAGAAACACAAATATCAGGAACATAAAAAGCTGTCAGATAGAAAGTCAGCATGGCTCTTAGGCATAAAATGGAAACTGCTTTAAAATGCTTATTTTAGCCGTATAATGGCAAAATGGGACATTTTAACAGAATTTCTGTCAAACAAAGATGTAAATCCTTTACTTTTATTGAGTTTGACAAATTGAAACCAGCAAACCATTCAGGAAAGTTGCCAAAGTACAGAATCTACATTTACGGAATTCATCTCTTAGGCCCGAGAACACAGTTATTTCGTAGTGCATTTCTTTTAGACAATAAATTCAAATTAAAAAAATCGCACCTGCTCTATCTCAAAAAGATTTTTACAGTGTAGTGTACTACTATTGATACAAATAATATCAAAATTATAGAAACTTCTACCAGCTCTAACTCAAAATATTGACAATTCTGTGTTAAGGGGGGCTAAAATTCAGTTTGACAGCTTCAGACATTCTAATTTTTGACCTTTTTTAACTGGACCAAATCACTACTTAACATAAAGATTCAGCACCCAAATTTTTTTAACATGTAATTTCATCCCCTTACTCAATATTTCATGCATAAAATATCAAGAAATAAATTGGGAAATTGTATCAAAAAAAAATGCAAGTTATACACTGTTCACACTAGGGACTATATTTGTTAGACAACGAAAACCAAAGGACGATAACTGTGTCCTTGGACCTAATAGGATAGAAAGACTTGACCAATTTTAATAAAACTTTGCATGACCTAAGCTTAGGAAATTATAAGATAGTTTGCCAAGTTTCATGGCCATAGGATCTATATTATAGAAACTAGGGCCATTTTAATATTGAAATTTGGATGTTTATTTTTGACGTATAAATCAAATATTTTCAACTGTCAAAATTTTGGCCTAAAAAATTTAAATATTGCAAACATTTGCTTTTTAAATACTTTTGAATATAATATAATAAGTATTAAAAGCAACGGAACACTCATTTGATTTATCAGATCTATTACAGCTATTCAAAAGTCAAATTTATATGAGCCTGTGCCTGAAAATAGAGATTTTCGAATTAAGGGAAGCCTTACATAAACATGCATTTTTTTCAACCAATTTGAAGTCTTGGAAGTTTTTTAACCATACATTATTCTTTCATATATATTAAATGTACTTTAAATGTAAAGAAAAGTTACAAAAAGCATACCACATGAGTATAAAATGGTCTTAGGCCATGTAAGACTGAGAATTATTTAGAGTCGATTTAGGCCGTAGCCCATATTTACATATAAAAATGCACACAGAGGCTATAAGAAATGGAAATTTGTTACTTTTTGCTCATTTCTATGCTAAATTGTCATGATACAAGAAGTCTAATTGCAAAAGGACTCTTGAATTCAACTTTTTTTTGCAGACAGTATGGTCTGATGACCAGTTTTTCACATTTCAATGGTAAACTTGCATGTAGTTTTAGTCTCAATTGGCATATATTTGAACCACTTACTATCCTAAAGAAGAAAATTATGGTAGCCTATGAAATGAATAGGGTGTACTGATCATTGTAAAATGGTTTCTTTACAGATTTAGTGAAATATTTGTGATGGACTACAGATGTTATGTACAAAGCTATTCACATTTCACATACATCAAACAGGCCGTTTAACCAGGGACATAAATACAAATATTCTGCACATTTTTTCTGTGATAGTCTACTTTTCTTTAGATTCAGAGTTCACAAATGGTTAATTAAATTTGATTTAAGCATAGAAACACAAATATCAGGAACATAAAAAGCTGTCAGATAGAAAGTCAGCATGGCTCTTAGGCATAAAATGGAAACTGCTTTAAAATGCTTATTTTAGCCGTATAATGGCAAAATGGGACATTTTAACAGAATTTCTGTCAAACAAAGATGTAAATCCTTTACTTTTATTGAGTTTGACAAATTGAAACCAGCAAACCATTCAGGAAAGTTGCCAAAGTACAGAATCTACATTTACGGAATTCATCTCTTAGGCCCGAGAACACAGTTATTTCGTAGTGCATTTCTTTTAGACAATAAATTCAAATTAAAAAAATCGCACCTGCTCTATCTCAAAAAGATTTTTACAGTGTAGTGTACTACTATTGATACAAATAATATCAAAATTATAGAAACTTCTACCAGCTCTAACTCAAAATATTGACAATTCTGTGTTAAGGGGGGCTAAAATTCAGTTTGACAGCTTCAGACATTCTAATTTTTGACCTTTTTTAACTGGACCAAATCACTACTTAACATAAAGATTCAGCACCCAAATTTTTTTAACATGTAATTTCATCCCCTTACTCAATATTTCATGCATAAAATATCAAGAAATAAATTGGGAAAGTGTATCAAAAAAAAATGCAAGTTATACACTGTTCACACTAGGGACTATATTTGTTAGACAACGAAAACCAAAGGACGATAACTGTGTCCTTGGACCTAATAGGATAGAAAGACTTGACCAATTTTAATAAAACTTTGCATGACCTAAGCTTAGGAAATTATAAGATAGTTTGCCAAGTTTCATGGCCATAGGATCTATATTATAGAAACTAGGGCCATTTTAATATTGAAATTTGGATGTTTATTTTTGACGTATAAATCAAATATTTTCAACTGTCAAAATTTTGGCCTAAAAAATTTAAATATTGCAAACATTTGCTTTTTAAATACTCTTGAATATAATATAATAAGTATTAAAAGCAACGGAACACTCATTTGATTTATCAGATCTATTACAGCTATTCAAAAGTCAAATTTATATGAGCCTGTGCCTGAAAATAGAGATTTTCGAATTAAGGGAAGCCTTACATAAACATGCATTTTTTCAACCAATTTGAAGTCTTGGAAGTTTTTTAACCATACATTATTCTTTCATATATATTAAATGTACTTTAAATGTAAAGAAAAGTTACAAAAAGCATACCACATGAGTATAAAATGGTCTTAGGCCATGTAAGACTGAGAATTATTTAGAGTCGATTTAGGCCGTAGCCCATATTTACATATAAAAATGCACACAGAGGCTATAAGAAATGGAAATTTGTTACTTTTTGCTCATTTCTATGCTAAATTGTCATGATACAAGAAGTCTAATTGCAAAAGGACTCTTGAATTCAACTTTTTTTTGCAGACAGTATGGTCTGATGACCAGTTTTTCACATTTCAATGGTAAACTTGCATGTAGTTTTAGTCTCAATTGGCATATATTTGAACCACTTACTATCCTAAAGAAGAAAATTATGGTAGCCTATGAAATGAATAGGGTGTACTGATCATTGTAAAATGGTTTCTTTACAGATTTAGTGAAATATTTGTGATGGACTACAGATGTTATGTACAAAGCTATTCACATTTCACATACATCAAACAGGCCGTTTAACCAGGGACATAAATACAAATATTCTGCACATTTTTTCTGTGATAGTCTACTTTTCTTTAGATTCAGAGTTCACAAATGGTTAATTAAATTTGATTTAAGCATAGAAACACAAATATCAGGAACATAAAAAGCTGTCAGATAGAAAGTCAGCATGGCTCTTAGGCATAAAATGGAAACTGCTTTAAAATGCTTATTTTAGCCGTATAATGGCAAAATGGGACATTTTAACAGAATTTCTGTCAAACAAAGATGTAAATCCTTTACTTTTATTGAGTTTGACAAATTGAAACCAGCAAACCATTCAGGAAAGTTGCCAAAGTACAGAATCTACATTTACGGAATTCATCTCTTAGGCCCGAGAACACAGTTATTTCGTAGTGCATTTCTTTTAGACAATAAATTCAAATTAAAAAAATCGCACCTGCTCTATCTCAAAAAGATTTTTACAGTGTAGTGTACTACTATTGATACAAATAATATCAAAATTATAGAAACTTCTACCAGCTCTAACTCAAAATATTGACAATTCTGTGTTAAGGGGGGCTAAAATTCAGTTTGACAGCTTCAGACATTCTAATTTTTGACCTTTTTTAACTGGACCAAATCACTACTTAACATAAAGATTCAGCACCCAAATTTTTTTAACATGTAATTTCATCCCCTTACTCAATATTTCATGCATAAAATATCAAGAAATAAATTGGGAAATTGTATCAAAAAAAAATGCAAGTTATACACTGTTCACACTAGGGACTATATTTGTAGACAACGAAAACCAAAGGACGATAACTGTGTCCTTGGACCTAATAGGATAGAAAGACTTGACCAATTTTAATAAAACTTTGCATGACCTAAGCTTAGGAAATTATAAGATAGTTTGCCAAGTTTCATGGCCATAGGATCTATATTATAGAAACTAGGGCCATTTTAATATTGAAATTTGGATGTTTATTTTTGACGTATAAATCAAATATTTTCAACTGTCAAAATTTTGGCCTAAAAAATTTAAATATTGCAAACATTTGCTTTTTAAATACTTTTGAATATAATATAATAAGTATTAAAAGCAACGGAACACTCATTTGATTTATCAGATCTATTACAGCTATTCAAAAGTCAAATTTATATGAGCCTGTGCCTGAAAATAGAGATTTTCGAATTAAGGGAAGCCTTACATAAACATGCATTTTTTTCAACCAATTTGAAGTCTTGGAAGTTTTTTAACCATACATTATTCTTTCATATATATTAAATGTACTTTAAATGTAAAGAAAAGTTACAAAAAGCATACCACATGAGTATAAAATGGTCTTAGGCCATGTAAGACTGAGAATTATTTAGAGTCGATTTAGGCCGTAGCCCATATTTACATATAAAAATGCACACAGAGGCTATAAGAAATGGAAATTTGTTACTTTTTGCTCATTTCTATGCTAAATTGTCATGATACAAGAAGTCTAATTGCAAAAGGACTCTTGAATTCAACTTTTTTTTGCAGACAGTATGGTCTGATGACCAGTTTTTCACATTTCAATGGTAAACTTGCATGTAGTTTTAGTCTCAATTGGCATATATTTGAACCACTTACTATCCTAAAGAAGAAAATTATGGTAGCCTATGAAATGAATAGGGTGTACTGATCATTGTAAAATGGTTTCTTTACAGATTTAGTGAAATATTTGTGATGGACTACAGATGTTATGTACAAAGCTATTCACATTTCACATACATCAAACAGGCCGTTTAACCAGGGACATAAATACAAATATTCTGCACATTTTTTCTGTGATAGTCTACTTTTCTTTAGATTCAGAGTTCACAAATGGTTAATTAAATTTGATTTAAGCATAGAAACACAAATATCAGGAACATAAAAAGCTGTCAGATAGAAAGTCAGCATGGCTCTTAGGCATAAAATGGAAACTGCTTTAAAATGCTTATTTTAGCCGTATAATGGCAAAATGGGACATTTTAACAGAATTTCTGTCAAACAAAGATGTAAATCCTTTACTTTTATTGAGTTTGACAAATTGAAACCAGCAAACCATTCAGGAAAGTTGCCAAAGTACAGAATCTACATTTACGGAATTCATCTCTTAGGCCCGAGAACACAGTTATTTCGTAGTGCATTTCTTTTAGACAATAAATTCAAATTAAAAAAATCGCACCTGCTCTATCTCAAAAAGATTTTTACAGTGTAGTGTACTACTATTGATACAAATAATATCAAAATTATAGAAACTTCTACCAGCTCTAACTCAAAATATTGACAATTCTGTGTTAAGGGGGGCTAAAATTCAGTTTGACAGCTTCAGACATTCTAATTTTTGACCTTTTTTAACTGGACCAAATCACTACTTAACATAAAGATTCAGCACCCAAATTTTTTTAACATGTAATTTCATCCCCTTACTCAATATTTCATGCATAAAATATCAAGAAATAAATTGGGAAAGTGTATCAAAAAAAAATGCAAGTTATACACTGTTCACACTAGGGACTATATTTGTTAGACAACGAAAACCAAAGGACGATAACTGTGTCCTTGGACCTAATAGGATAGAAAGACTTGACCAATTTTAATAAAACTTTGCATGACCTAAGCTTAGGAAATTATAAGATAGTTTGCCAAGTTTCATGGCCATAGGATCTATATTATAGAAACTAGGGCCATTTTAATATTGAAATTTGGATGTTTATTTTTGACGTATAAATCAAATATTTTCAACTGTCAAAATTTTGGCCTAAAAAATTTAAATATTGCAAACATTTGCTTTTTAAATACTCTTGAATATAATATAATAAGTATTAAAAGCAACGGAACACTCATTTGATTTATCAGATCTATTACAGCTATTCAAAAGTCAAATTTATATGAGCCTGTGCCTGAAAATAGAGATTTTCGAATTAAGGGAAGCCTTACATAAACATGCATTTTTTCAACCAATTTGAAGTCTTGGAAGTTTTTTAACCATACATTATTCTTTCATATATATTAAATGTACTTTAAATGTAAAGAAAAGTTACAAAAAGCATACCACATGAGTATAAAATGGTCTTAGGCCATGTAAGACTGAGAATTATTTAGAGTCGATTTAGGCCGTAGCCCATATTTACATATAAAAATGCACACAGAGGCTATAAGAAATGGAAATTTGTTACTTTTTGCTCATTTCTATGCTAAATTGTCATGATACAAGAAGTCTAATTGCAAAAGGACTCTTGAATTCAACTTTTTTTTGCAGACAGTATGGTCTGATGACCAGTTTTTCACATTTCAATGGTAAACTTGCATGTAGTTTTAGTCTCAATTGGCATATATTTGAACCACTTACTATCCTAAAGAAGAAAATTATGGTAGCCTATGAAATGAATAGGGTGTACTGATCATTGTAAAATGGTTTCTTTACAGATTTAGTGAAATATTTGTGATGGACTACAGATGTTATGTACAAAGCTATTCACATTTCACATACATCAAACAGGCCGTTTAACCAGGGACATAAATACAAATATTCTGCACATTTTTTCTGTGATAGTCTACTTTTCTTTAGATTCAGAGTTCACAAATGGTTAATTAAATTTGATTTAAGCATAGAAACACAAATATCAGGAACATAAAAAGCTGTCAGATAGAAAGTCAGCATGGCTCTTAGGCATAAAATGGAAACTGCTTTAAAATGCTTATTTTAGCCGTATAATGGCAAAATGGGACATTTTAACAGAATTTCTGTCAAACAAAGATGTAAATCCTTTACTTTTATTGAGTTTGACAAATTGAAACCAGCAAACCATTCAGGAAAGTTGCCAAAGTACAGAATCTACATTTACGGAATTCATCTCTTAGGCCCGAGAACACAGTTATTTCGTAGTGCATTTCTTTTAGACAATAAATTCAAATTAAAAAAATCGCACCTGCTCTATCTCAAAAAGATTTTTACAGTGTAGTGTACTACTATTGATACAAATAATATCAAAATTATAGAAACTTCTACCAGCTCTAACTCAAAATATTGACAATTCTGTGTTAAGGGGGGCTAAAATTCAGTTTGACAGCTTCAGACATTCTAATTTTTGACCTTTTTTAACTGGACCAAATCACTACTTAACATAAAGATTCAGCACCCAAATTTTTTTAACATGTAATTTCATCCCCTTACTCAATATTTCATGCATAAAATATCAAGAAATAAATTGGGAAAGTGTATCAAAAAAAAATGCAAGTTATACACTGTTCACACTAGGGACTATATTTGTTAGACAACGAAAACCAAAGGACGATAACTGTGTCCTTGGACCTAATAGGATAGAAAGACTTGACCAATTTTAATAAAACTTTGCATGACCTAAGCTTAGGAAATTATAAGATAGTTTGCCAAGTTTCATGGCCATAGGATCTATATTATAGAAACTAGGGCCATTTTAATATTGAAATTTGGATGTTTATTTTTGACGTATAAATCAAATATTTTCAACTGTCAAAATTTTGGCCTAAAAAATTTAAATATTGCAAACATTTGCTTTTTAAATACTCTTGAATATAATATAATAAGTATTAAAAGCAACGGAACACTCATTTGATTTATCAGATCTATTACAGCTATTCAAAAGTCAAATTTATATGAGCCTGTGCCTGAAAATAGAGATTTTCGAATTAAGGGAAGCCTTACATAAACATGCATTTTTTCAACCAATTTGAAGTCTTGGAAGTTTTTTAACCATACATTATTCTTTCATATATATTAAATGTACTTTAAATGTAAAGAAAAGTTACAAAAAGCATACCACATGAGTATAAAATGGTCTTAGGCCATGTAAGACTGAGAATTATTTAGAGTCGATTTAGGCCGTAGCCCATATTTACATATAAAAATGCACACAGAGGCTATAAGAAATGGAAATTTGTTACTTTTTGCTCATTTCTATGCTAAATTGTCATGATACAAGAAGTCTAATTGCAAAAGGACTCTTGAATTCAACTTTTTTTTGCAGACAGTATGGTCTGATGACCAGTTTTTCACATTTCAATGGTAAACTTGCATGTAGTTTTAGTCTCAATTGGCATATATTTGAACCACTTACTATCCTAAAGAAGAAAATTATGGTAGCCTATGAAATGAATAGGGTGTACTGATCATTGTAAAATGGTTTCTTTACAGATTTAGTGAAATATTTGTGATGGACTACAGATGTTATGTACAAAGCTATTCACATTTCACATACATCAAACAGGCCGTTTAACCAGGGACATAAATACAAATATTCTGCACATTTTTTCTGTGATAGTCTACTTTTCTTTAGATTCAGAGTTCACAAATGGTTAATTAAATTTGATTTAAGCATAGAAACACAAATATCAGGAACATAAAAAGCTGTCAGATAGAAAGTCAGCATGGCTCTTAGGCATAAAATGGAAACTGCTTTAAAATGCTTATTTTAGCCGTATAATGGCAAAATGGGACATTTTAACAGAATTTCTGTCAAACAAAGATGTAAATCCTTTACTTTTATTGAGTTTGACAAATTGAAACCAGCAAACCATTCAGGAAAGTTGCCAAAGTACAGAATCTACATTTACGGAATTCATCTCTTAGGCCCGAGAACACAGTTATTTCGTAGTGCATTTCTTTTAGACAATAAATTCAAATTAAAAAAATCGCACCTGCTCTATCTCAAAAAGATTTTTACAGTGTAGTGTACTACTATTGATACAAATAATATCAAAATTATAGAAACTTCTACCAGCTCTAACTCAAAATATTGACAATTCTGTGTTAAGGGGGGCTAAAATTCAGTTTGACAGCTTCAGACATTCTAATTTTTGACCTTTTTTAACTGGACCAAATCACTACTTAACATAAAGATTCAGCACCCAAATTTTTTTAACATGTAATTTCATCCCCTTACTCAATATTTCATGCATAAAATATCAAGAAATAAATTGGGAAAGTGTATCAAAAAAAAATGCAAGTTATACACTGTTCACACTAGGGACTATATTTGTTAGACAACGAAAACCAAAGGACGATAACTGTGTCCTTGGACCTAATAGGATAGAAAGACTTGACCAATTTTAATAAAACTTTGCATGACCTAAGCTTAGGAAATTATAAGATAGTTTGCCAAGTTTCATGGCCATAGGATCTATATTATAGAAACTAGGGCCATTTTAATATTGAAATTTGGATGTTTATTTTTGACGTATAAATCAAATATTTTCAACTGTCAAAATTTTGGCCTAAAAAATTTAAATATTGCAAACATTTGCTTTTTAAATACTTTTGAATATAATATAATAAGTATTAAAAGCAACGGAACACTCATTTGATTTATCAGATCTATTACAGCTATTCAAAAGTCAAATTTATATGAGCCTGTGCCTGAAAATAGAGATTTTCGAATTAAGGGAAGCCTTACATAAACATGCATTTTTTTCAACCAATTTGAAGTCTTGGAAGTTTTTTAACCATACATTATTCTTTCATATATATTAAATGTACTTTAAATGTAAAGAAAAGTTACAAAAAGCATACCACATGAGTATAAAATGGTCTTAGGCCATGTAAGACTGAGAATTATTTAGAGTCGATTTAGGCCGTAGCCCATATTTACATATAAAAATGCACACAGAGGCTATAAGAAATGGAAATTTGTTACTTTTTGCTCATTTCTATGCTAAATTGTCATGATACAAGAAGTCTAATTGCAAAAGGACTCTTGAATTCAACTTTTTTTTGCAGAGAGTATGGTCTGATGACCAGTTTTTCACATTTCAATGGTAAACTTGCATGTAGTTTTAGTCTCAATTGGCATATATTTGAACCACTTACTATCCTAAAGAAGAAAATTATGGTAGCCTATGAAATGAATAGGGTGTATTGATCATTGTAAAATGGTTTCTTTACAGATTTAGTGAAATATTTGTGATGGACTACAGATGTTATGTACAAAGCTATTCACATTTCACATACATCAAACAGGCCGTTTAACCAGGGACATAAATACAAATATTCTGCACATTTTTTCTGTGATAGTCTACTTTTCTTTAGATTCAGAGTTCACAAATGGTTAATTAAATTTGATTTAAGCATAGAAACACAAATATCAGGAACATAAAAAGCTGTCAGATAGAAAGTCAGCATGGCTCTTAGGCATAAAATGGAAACTGCTTTAAAATGCTTATTTTAGCCGTATAATGGCAAAATGGGACATTTTAACAGAATTTCTGTCAAACAAAGATGTAAATCCTTTACTTTTATTGAGTTTGACAAATTGAAACCAGCAAACCATTCAGGAAAGTTGCCAAAGTACAGAATCTACATTTACGGAATTCATCTCTTAGGCCCGAGAACACAGTTATTTCGTAGTGCATTTCTTTTAGACAATAAATTCAAATTAAAAAAATCGCACCTGCTCTATCTCAAAAAGATTTTTACAGTGTAGTGTACTACTATTGATACAAATAATATCAAAATTATAGAAACTTCTACCAGCTCTAACTCAAAATATTGACAATTCTGTGTTAAGGGGGGCTAAAATTCAGTTTGACAGCTTCAGACATTCTAATTTTTGACCTTTTTTAACTGGACCAAATCACTACTTAACATAAAGATTCAGCACCCAAATTTTTTTAACATGTAATTTCATCCCCTTACTCAATATTTCATGCATAAAATATCAAGAAATAAATTGGGAAAGTGTATCAAAAAAAAATGCAAGTTATACACTGTTCACACTAGGGACTATATTTGTTAGACAACGAAAACCAAAGGACGATAACTGTGTCCTTGGACCTAATAGGATAGAAAGACTTGACCAATTTTAATAAAACTTTGCATGACCTAAGCTTAGGAAATTATAAGATAGTTTGCCAAGTTTCATGGCCATAGGATCTATATTATAGAAACTAGGGCCATTTTAATATTGAAATTTGGATGTTTATTTTTGACGTATAAATCAAATATTTTCAACTGTCAAAATTTTGGCCTAAAAAATTTAAATATTGCAAACATTTGCTTTTTAAATACTCTTGAATATAATATAATAAGTATTAAAAGCAACGGAACACTCATTTGATTTATCAGATCTATTACAGCTATTCAAAAGTCAAATTTATATGAGCCTGTGCCTGAAAATAGAGATTTTCGAATTAAGGGAAGCCTTACATAAACATGCATTTTTTTCAACCAATTTGAAGTCTTGGAAGTTTTTTAACCATACATTATTCTTTCATATATATTAAATGTACTTTAAATGTAAAGAAAAGTTACAAAAAGCATACCACATGAGTATAAAATGGTCTTAGGCCATGTAAGACTGAGAATTATTTAGAGTCGATTTAGGCCGTAGCCCATATTTACATATAAAAATGCACACAGAGGCTATAAGAAATGGAAATTTGTTACTTTTTGCTCATTTCTATGCTAAATTGTCATGATACAAGAAGTCTAATTGCAAAAGGACTCTTGAATTCAACTTTTTTTTGCAGAGAGTATGGTCTGATGACCAGTTTTTCACATTTCAATGGTAAACTTGCATGTAGTTTTAGTCTCAATTGGCATATATTTGAACCACTTACTATCCTAAAGAAGAAAATTATGGTAGCCTATGAAATGAATAGGGTGTACTGATCATTGTAAAATGGTTTCTTTACAGATTTAGTGAAATATTTGTGATGGACTACAGATGTTATGTACAAAGCTATTCACATTTCACATACATCAAACAGGCCGTTTAACCAGGGACATAAATACAAATATTCTGCACATTTTTTCTGTGATAGTCTACTTTTCTTTAGATTCAGAGTTCACAAATGGTTAATTAAATTTGATTTAAGCATAGAAACACAAATATCAGGAACATAAAAAGCTGTCAGATAGAAAGTCAGCATGGCTCTTAGGCATAAAATGGAAACTGCTTTAAAATGCTTATTTTAGCCGTATAATGGCAAAATGGGACATTTTAACAGAATTTCTGTCAAACAAAGATGTAAATCCTTTACTTTTATTGAGTTTGACAAATTGAAACCAGCAAACCATTCAGGAAAGTTGCCAAAGTACAGAATCTACATTTACGGAATTCATCTCTTAGGCCCGAGAACACAGTTATTTCGTAGTGCATTTCTTTTAGACAATAAATTCAAATTAAAAAAATCGCACCTGCTCTATCTCAAAAAGATTTTTACAGTGTAGTGTACTACTATTGATACAAATAATATCAAAATTATAGAAACTTCTACCAGCTCTAACTCAAAATATTGACAATTCTGTGTTAAGGGGGGCTAAAATTCAGTTTGACAGCTTCAGACATTCTAATTTTTGACCTTTTTTAACTGGACCAAATCACTACTTAACATAAAGATTCAGCACCCAAATTTTTTTAACATGTAATTTCATCCCCTTACTCAATATTTCATGCATAAAATATCAAGAAATAAATTGGGAAAGTGTATCAAAAAAAAATGCAAGTTATACACTGTTCACACTAGGGACTATATTTGTTAGACAACGAAAACCAAAGGACGATAACTGTGTCCTTGGACCTAATAGGATAGAAAGACTTGACCAATTTTAATAAAACTTTGCATGACCTAAGCTTAGGAAATTATAAGATAGTTTGCCAAGTTTCATGGCCATAGGATCTATATTATAGAAACTAGGGCCATTTTAATATTGAAATTTGGATGTTTATTTTTGACGTATAAATCAAATATTTTCAACTGTCAAAATTTTGGCCTAAAAAATTTAAATATTGCAAACATTTGCTTTTTAAATACTCTTGAATATAATATAATAAGTATTAAAAGCAACGGAACACTCATTTGATTTATCAGATCTATTACAGCTATTCAAAAGTCAAATTTATATGAGCCTGTGCCTGAAAATAGAGATTTTCGAATTAAGGGAAGCCTTACATAAACATGCATTTTTTTCAACCAATTTGAAGTCTTGGAAGTTTTTTAACCATACATTATTCTTTCATATATATTAAATGTACTTTAAATGTAAAGAAAAGTTACAAAAAGCATACCACATGAGTATAAAATGGTCTTAGGCCATGTAAGACTGAGAATTATTTAGAGTCGATTTAGGCCGTAGCCCATATTTACATATAAAAATGCACACAGAGGCTATAAGAAATGGAAATTTGTTACTTTTTGCTCATTTCTATGCTAAATTGTCATGATACAAGAAGTCTAATTGCAAAAGGACTCTTGAATTCAACTTTTTTTTGCAGAGAGTATGGTCTGATGACCAGTTTTTCACATTTCAATGGTAAACTTGCATGTAGTTTTAGTCTCAATTGGCATATATTTGAACCACTTACTATCCTAAAGAAGAAAATTATGGTAGCCTATGAAATGAATAGGGTGTACTGATCATTGTAAAATGGTTTCTTTACAGATTTAGTGAAATATTTGTGATGGACTACAGATGTTATGTACAAAGCTATTCACATTTCACATACATCAAACAGGCCGTTTAACCAGGGACATAAATACAAATATTCTGCACATTTTTTCTGTGATAGTCTACTTTTCTTTAGATTCAGAGTTCACAAATGGTTAATTAAATTTGATTTAAGCATAGAAACACAAATATCAGGAACATAAAAAGCTGTCAGATAGAAAGTCAGCATGGCTCTTAGGCATAAAATGGAAACTGCTTTAAAATGCTTATTTTAGCCGTATAATGGCAAAATGGGACATTTTAACAGAATTTCTGTCAAACAAAGATGTAAATCCTTTACTTTTATTGAGTTTGACAAATTGAAACCAGCAAACCATTCAGGAAAGTTGCCAAAGTACAGAATCTACATTTACGGAATTCATCTCTTAGGCCCGAGAACACAGTTATTTCGTAGTGCATTTCTTTTAGACAATAAATTCAAATTAAAAAAATCGCACCTGCTCTATCTCAAAAAGATTTTTACAGTGTAGTGTACTACTATTGATACAAATAATATCAAAATTATAGAAACTTCTACCAGCTCTAACTCAAAATATTGACAATTCTGTGTTAAGGGGGGCTAAAATTCAGTTTGACAGCTTCAGACATTCTAATTTTTGACCTTTTTTAACTGGACCAAATCACTACTTAACATAAAGATTCAGCACCCAAATTTTTTTAACATGTAATTTCATCCCCTTACTCAATATTTCATGCATAAAATATCAAGAAATAAATTGGGAAAGTGTATCAAAAAAAAATGCAAGTTATACACTGTTCACACTAGGGACTATATTTGTAGACAACGAAAACCAAAGGACGATAACTGTGTCCTTGGACCTAATAGGATAGAAAGACTTGACCAATTTTAATAAAACTTTGCATGACCTAAGCTTAGGAAATTATAAGATAGTTTGCCAAGTTTCATGGCCATAGGATCTATATTATAGAAACTAGGGCCATTTTAATATTGAAATTTGGATGTTTATTTTTGACGTATAAATCAAATATTTTCAACTGTCAAAATTTTGGCCTAAAAAATTTAAATATTGCAAACATTTGCTTTTTAAATACTCTTGAATATAATATAATAAGTATTAAAAGCAACGGAACACTCATTTGATTTATCAGATCTATTACAGCTATTCAAAAGTCAAATTTATATGAGCCTGTGCCTGAAAATAGAGATTTTCGAATTAAGGGAAGCCTTACATAAACATGCATTTTTTTCAACCAATTTGAAGTCTTGGAAGTTTTTTAACCATACATTATTCTTTCATATATATTAAATGTACTTTAAATGTAAAGAAAAGTTACAAAAAGCATACCACATGAGTATAAAATGGTCTTAGGCCATGTAAGACTGAGAATTATTTAGAGTCGATTTAGGCCGTAGCCCATATTTACATATAAAAATGCACACAGAGGCTATAAGAAATGGAAATTTGTTACTTTTTGCTCATTTCTATGCTAAATTGTCATGATACAAGAAGTCTAATTGCAAAAGGACTCTTGAATTCAACTTTTTTTTGCAGACAGTATGGTCTGATGACCAGTTTTTCACATTTCAATGGTAAACTTGCATGTAGTTTTAGTCTCAATTGGCATATATTTGAACCACTTACTATCCTAAAGAAGAAAATTATGGTAGCCTATGAAATGAATAGGGTGTACTGATCATTGTAAAATAGTTTCTTTACAGATTTAGTGAAATATTTGTGATGGACTACAGATGTTATGTATAAAGCTATTCACATTTCACATACATCAAACAGGCCGTTTAACCAGGGACATAAATACAAATATTCTGCACATTTTTTCTGTGATAGTCTACTTTTCTTTAGATTCAGAGTTCACAAATGGTTAATTAAATTTGATTTAAGCATAGAAACACAAATATCAGGAACATAAAAAGCTGTCAGATAGAAAGTCAGCATGGCTCTTAGGCATAAAATGGAAACTGCTTTAAAATGCTTATTTTAGCCGTATAATGGCAAAATGGGACATTTTAACAGAATTTCTGTCAAACAAAGATGTAAATCCTTTACTTTTATTGAGTTTGACAAATTGAAACCAGCAAACCATTCAGGAAAGTTGCCAAAGTACAGAATCTACATTTACGGAATTCATCTCTTAGGCCCAAGAACACAGTTATTTCGTAGTGCATTTCTTTTAGACAATAAATTCAAATTAAAAAAATCGCACCTGCTCTATCTCAAAAAGATTTTTACAGTGTAGTGTACTACTATTGATACAAATAATATCAAAATTATAGAAACTTCTACCAGCTCTAACTCAAAATATTGACAATTCTGTGTTAAGGGGGGCTAAAATTCAGTTTGACAGCTTCAGACATTCTAATTTTTGACCTTTTTTAACTGGACCAAATCACTACTTAACATAAAGATTCAGCACCCAAATTTTTTAACATGTAATTTCATCCCCTTACTCAATATTTCATGCATAAAATATCAAGAAATAAATTGGGAAAGTGTATCAAAAAAAAATGCAAGTTATACACTGTTCACACTAGGGACTATATTTGTAGACAACAAAAACCAAAGGACGATAACTGTGTCCTTGGACCATATATATATGCACTAGGTGTGTTTCATTAAAAACGTTTATCATGTATGGTCGTATTCAAAGTTTTCAAAGCTTTATGAAGCTAAAATGTCATAAACAGAACGTAGGTATACATATCATATACAAAAACTTTACTTTGTTATTATTGTTGATCGTATTATTGACATGGTCACGTACTCTTTGTTAAGTATGCCTGTAATTTCCTTTACCATGCTTTAAGTTTTCAAATAATAAACTTTAGTAGGTGTCAAATATTGCTTTATAGGTTATCTTAATTAGCCGTAATTAGTCCACTTTTGTCGACATAAACTGTTAAGAACAATTGATTTCAAATAACCGTATGTACACAGACTGTCAAGTCTTTTGTTTTAATAATTTACTTTATTTTAAGTAGCGTATGATTTCAAAAAGATCAGTCACAATCTAGTTTAATAATCGTCAAGAATTTGATTATAGGTTTGTCTCCCACAGTGTGACCAACTCAAGCTAGCAGTACTGTTATCCAAAGGATTATTTTGAAATCTGCAACTGTTGAATAAAACTGGGTGAGTAAATATATGTTTTATAATCCAAGATCACTTTTTATTTGTAACATTAATTTCGTTGTCCTTATGTCACAATAAACTGTTAAGAATTTTTAAAGCACAAATATGATAGCTTTCTGCTCTTTGGTCGGGTTGTTGTCTCTTTGACACATTCCCCATTTCCATTCTCAATTTTATTGTTCCTGTCAGTCTTTGTTTACTGAGTTTCGATTCATTATAGTCTGATAATGACTTATTTTAACCGTAAGCCCAGTGATAACAAGTGCATCCCATGTCGTCATATTTTCGTTTTGACATCTAAATATTTTCTTTAAACTTATTTTTCGGCTTCCAGTACATGATGTTTTGCTGTTTACTTTTAGCACTTGAACGAACACCAGACCTAACTGGATACCATTATAGTCCATGGAGTAGTTTAGTGCTCACAAAAACGGTCTACTAATATAGTGTTTCATCAACTATCAAGATAGTTCAATAGTTTTGATGCGCTCATTAAGGGATAACTATAATTTAAGTGACTATGCAAAGGGTTTATAGAAGCCTGTATCGCTCAGCTTGCATATACAACTGAACTCAATCTGAGAGTGTTCTCTTGAGGCATGCGTAAATATTAATGATTCAAGTTTGATGTAAATTAAGTTGTTTCAGATGTGAAAATCTTTCAATGAGCTATTAAAAATATCAATTGTGTTGATCATCACTGACAAATCTTATGCAGAAAACCATGAAAAGACGCATCTAGGTACTCAACTATAAGCCTGATATTGTGGATGAGTTTCAAGAACCGATGAGTCAATTCAATTGCTGGTAGGCATTTCGTCCAAGAGGTATACACCCGCCCACTTGGCTTGGCAAGACTTCTTTGTTGGCATGAAATAGCATCGATTTCCAATATTTTGATTTGAGCACAACTGATGAGTTTTATGTAAACGAAACGCGCATCTGGTGTAATGAGTTATATGCCTGATTTCTCTGATGAGTTTTTAAATAACCTATATAACTGCAAAAAGTTCATAAAGAAAAATAACTCTATGCAAAGATTTACATTTTACATTTTAAAGGTTTTGAATGTTATCATTTACTGGATAATTTTTAATGGCAATTGAAGAACATTGTTAATGAGTTGTTCAAGGTACACTTTGATAAATTGCACTAGGTAATCTTTGATGAATTGCATTAAGTTATCTTTGATCAGTTGTATTAGGTAACTTTTGATAAGCTGTACCATGTAAACTTTGATAAATTGTTCTAGGTTATCTTTGATCAGTTGTACTAGGTAACCTTTGATAAGTTGTACTAGGTAACCTTTGATAAGTTGCTCTAGATTATCTTTGATCAGTTGTATTAGGTAATCTTTGATAAGTTGCCCTAGATAATCTTTGATCAGTTATATTATGTAACCTTTGATAAGTTGTACTAAGTAACCTTTGATAAATTGCTCTATATTATCTTTGATCAGTTGTATTAGGTAACCTTTGATAAGTTGCTCTAGATTATCTTTGATCAGTTGTATTAGGCAACCTTTCACGAGTTGTACTAGGTAAAATTTGAAGAGTTGTACTAGGTAAAATTTGAAGAGTTGTACTAGGTAATCTTTGATGAGTTGTACTAGGTAATCTTTGATGAGTTGTTCTAGGTATTCTTTGACAAGTTGTACTAGGTAAAATTTGAAGAGTTGTACTAGGTAACATTTGACAAGTTGTACTAGGTAAAATTTGAAGAGTTGTACTAGGTAACTTTTGATAAATTTTTCTAGGTTATCTTTGATAAGTTGCACTCGGTAATATTTCATAAAAATGAAAACAAGTTATGAATATATGCGTCCGAAGCGTTTTTTCTGGATTTACCTTCACCAGGAACTCTCAAAGACAAATATTTATGAAAACCGAAACAGTTGAAGAGCTATATGACCAAAAAGGACCTAAAAATAGCCAAATCCGTATAAGGCCAAATTTGTCTGAGGGAGTTGAAACCGTAGTTTCTTTATAATTTCAAAATTCATAAACAAACAATTTATTTTAGGTTATCTTCGATACATTGTTCTAGATTAGCTTTGATAAGGTGTACTAGGTAATCTTTAATGAGTTTCACTAGGTAATCTTCGATAAGTTGAACAATGTTATCTTTCATAAATTGTTCAAGTAAACATTAATAAGTTGTACTAGTGTGTGATTTGGAATGTGCTGTAGTAGCACTTTTGAAAAATAGAATTTTTACACGTGCAAAACAAAGAAAGATGTAGTTTAATTTGTTGGATATATAAGATGAATTATTATTATTTATTATTATTATTATTATTATTATTATTATTATTATTATTATTTTCAGTTGTATTAAAGGTAATTGTGTATACCCAAATTTAATACAATTGATTTTCCAAGGAATATTTGGGGTTTTTTTTACGTAGCAACACGCGAAAGCAGGTCTAGTTACCGCTCAAATCAATCTATCTTCCTGGAACACTCGATTTGTACGTTGTCATTATTTATTCTTCACACAGTTATCGCACACAGAATACATATGTTTATCTTATATTTGAACAGTTGTCTTTATTAGTATTTCTTAAACCTTCCCTAGTGTGGAACATAAAACATCTAGTTTGCTCCGACAGTTTTTTTCTTCAGCATTATTCAAACTTTGAAGAGTTATCGCACACAGATTAAAAGATGCGAACATTTATTTTAAAATAGCTTTTTTAATGTTTTCACGTGTTCCACTTAGTTATTTTTATCATTGAATTATATAAAGTGTACCTAATTATAGTCGGGTACGTGTAACTGAAAAGGATTTCCTTCAACATTATTCAGACTGTGCATAGGGTCATGTATATATGCTTTTAAAAGTCAGTTTCCATACATATCCTTCTTGGAAATTAGACTGAAAAATGATACAAAATACATTTCATAACTTTGGTGCGTCCGAAGACTTTTTATGGATTTTTTATATTTTTTTTTGTGTTATACAGTGGTTTGTTGGCATTCTATTCAATCATCCGTCTGCTTAATGCAAATTCTGACTCACTGCCCATGACAAGGAATACTAATAGAATGGGATGAATTATAAAAGATATCTGGTATACCTGTTATATTTTTAAGCAAATTGTACAAATATTTCGGAACGTGTTTGTGTCCTTCAATCTTATTTGAAAAACGAGAAGTTCAAAATACACTCAAACAAAATGTTATAAACCTTGATATATAAAATTTTTTTTTTTTACGTCAAACTTCCTCTCAGGTGTCCTCTAAATCATATTTACTTGGTAAAACGTTTTTTTTTAAAACCTAACAGAATCAACAAAATATTTGCAAATATAATTTTCCTCGTTTGTTAAGAGTCGTAAACGATGAGTTAACAAATATGTCATCAATCTTTTCCTGACTTTTTAAAAACATTTATAAAACTTAAACATTTCAGATATAATTGAATCATAGCAAACTATTGACAAATTCATAATTTTATTGAAATATTCAACCTCGTATTTGTGTGTGTTTGCTTAGGTTGTTAATTTTTGTAAACCACTGTATATTAAAAGAAATAACGATACATATTCAAATATCTTTTACAAAGTTACCATTTCATATTCAACCCCTACTCCTGAAATATTTGTGAATAACGACATATATACATATATAAATATATACATCAACATAACCGATCAAACTAAACGTTCGCGAGTACATCTCAACATTATTTGTTAAGGTAGTAAAGTTTGCGTACACATCGCGTCCATAAAACTACCCATTACATACAAAAAAAGTCATGTGCTATCTTCAATCTGACGGAGTTCACCACCGAGAGTTTGAATACTTTGAGTTAAATGAAATGCACACAACTTATTACTTTCAAAGGCATGCTATCACAAAAACGAATTCAACACACAGGACGTTTTGTCTTGTCGATGCCTTCTAAAGCTGACTATATACGGTATGTGTTTTGCTAATTTTTGAATGCTGTACTGTAACCTATATGTGCTTTAATCCGCTTTATTCGGACTCTGTTGGCAAGTTGTCTCATTGGCAATAATATCACATCTCCTTATTTTATATCAGAGTTGATATCATCTGCAAAATTTAAAAATAAAAGTATGAGCCTTGACATTTTTAGGATGTTCATTGGGCATCAATGTCATTAGAAAGGAAAACTAAAACAAATCATCTATGTGGTTTTCTACATAAGGAAATGTCAGTAATATGACAGTGGTTTTTCCATTCGTTTGATGTGTTCGAGCTTTTGATTTTGCAATTTGATAAGGACTTTTCGTTTTGAATTTTCCTTGGAGTTCGGTATTTTTGTTATTTTACTTTTTTTCAAGTATCATAAAAATACCTTTTTGGGATTAAAGAATAGTTTTTCTTTATGATTAAAGAAAAATAAATATTTTCACGATTCTTTTCATTTACGAACTTGAATCTTTGCTGTCAAATAAAGGCAACAGTAGTATACCGGTGTTCAAAAGTCTTAAATCGATTGAGAGGAAGCAAATCATTGCTTCAAAATCGCTGACAAATCGTATTTTTATCTAAACGGTATAGCATTTGTCTTTTTTCTGTTGTATTTATGAACCTTAGTTTCATATTAACGGCGGTGGTGCATTGTGTTTTCATATTGACTTCATTTTATATTGTGAAATAGTTTATGTAACTCTTCGTAAACAAATTCTTAATTGTTTAAGTGAATGGTGCGTATGTAACATGTACACTACAACAAACTAATAAATACATCTATTTCTTTAAATGTTTTATATCTTATTTAGATTAGTCTACATATTAAACCATGTTATGATACAGTATAGATGAAATACTTGCAATAAACACAATAATCATCATTACTTGGATTTAGTTTTATAGTAATACAAATTCCCTTTTCGCCTAATGACAATCGGAAAAATTTGCACTAAGACAAGATGGGAATAAGACTTATAAGAAACATATTAAACAATATAATGGTATTTGAAGTCTCTTGTCTATATCTCTTGATTAAAAATCCCATTGCATGTAAACTGACATATTGTTTGAATTGTCTAGTCATAAGTTAACTATGATCTGACTTCAACCCAATGATAAGAAAACAAAATTTATTTTTATTCGGAAAGACAATCAAATTATAACGGCAATGATAATAACATTTTATGAATTTGCTGCATCCGAATTGCCTTGATTTACCTTCATCAGGTAAACTCAAACCTAAAAATTTCAAAGCCAAGGATGTATTAGTGTTGAATAGATAAAGAAAGACAACAGTAGTATACCGCTGTTCAATAGTCATAAGTCGAATAAGCGAAAACAAATCAGGGTCACAAGCCAAAACCGAGGGAAACACATCAACTATAAGAGGAAAACAACGGAACAACAGAAACACTGAACTGCTACAAAAACAAACGCCAACATGCATAGAAACGGATTATTTGACAACAATTGCCATATTCCTGACTTGGTACAGGACATTTTAAGAAAAAAATTGTGGGTTGAACCTGGTTTAATTGCTAGCCAAACCTCCCGCTTATAAGGCAATGTTAAAAATACCGCTAAAATGACAACATTACGTGACAGGAATATAGTACAAATAAACGCAAGAACACTCAGGACAGATAAATTCATAAATGAATAATATAATAGTACATTACAACATGTAAACCACATAGGTGAATAGGTGAGAAGCTTTATTAAAATAATTAGGAAAGCCTAAAAAAGTGCTAAAATCAATCTAAATTAGAAAAAGATGATGTGGTATGATTGCCAATAAGACACTTCCAACAGAGTCCAAATGACATAGAAGTTAGCGTGGGGTCATTTTCGCCTGAGGAGTTGGACCGTAGTTTCTTAATAATTTCTAAATTTATCAACGGAGAATTTCAGAAAGGTATGTTACACATCATGTTTAGTACAGAAGCACTTACCACAGAGATGGTGATACCCTCGGGTATTAACAGTTCACCAGCAGTGGTATAGATCCAGTGCTAGAAAAAAATTTGAACAGAATACTACAAGGGCCATTTTGGTCTATATTTTTTACTGAAATTAGAACTTTTAATTTTAGAAAATAAAAAAAAACCGAGTAGGTTGTACCCATGATATATAATCACAATATATGCAGCTGTGAAGTCACGACAAAAGCCTTTCTACGTGTTCTGTGAAAAAAAACATTGTTTTTGTCATTATTTAAATAGTTTTTGAACCAGCAAATGTAGAGCGCATGTGAGTACCATTTCATTAATTTACAACAATGTTTGTAAATAAGAACAACACCTTTCAGGTAAATATTTTTGTGGTACTTGGATGCGCACGATATTTTCAACTTACAAATATGTGTTAAAATATGCAAATTCTGCTATCTTTCGACTGTAAAATCTCCATAAATATGCATCTCGTTTGAATGGTTTTACACTAGTAATTTTTGGGGCCCTTTATAGCTTACTGTTCGGTGTGAGCCAATGCTCCGTGTTGAAGGCCGTACCTTGACCTATAATGGTTTACTTTTATAAATTGTTACTTGGATGGAGAGTTGTCTCATTGGCACTCATACCACATCTTCCTGTATCTATATAATATTACAAAGATATTTCAGTTTAAACTTTGCATATAATTAGTGATTACTTTTGACATTATTTCATAAAATCTAACATTAGTTCGGTTGGAACGAGAGTAATATTGTTAACTGCATTGGGAAAGTCGAAAACAAAGATTAAGTTGTTGGTGATATCTTAAATGTTTAATTTAAATCATGTATTATTTGTAACTGAAATATATGTCAATTCAAATCACGTCTAAAACAATGAAAATTCCAGAACTAACAACAGATTTTAAGACTTTCGACATCAAATTTTATTCTATTAATATATTATATAATAACTATATTTTCAAAAATAATTTTTTTTGTTAATTTCGAAAGTTTTTGAAGTAAATTGGATAGAACCAAATTATATTTCCTCTGTTTTGTATAATAAAAGGTAGACTTGAAGCTTCTAAGACTTGACGTTATAACTATGTTTGATACATGTATAGAATGCTCCTTATACTGCAAATGTTCTTAGCTTTATCTTTTAGTTGTATGTGTTACTTGATACGATTATTAAGATTTATGTTTATCGAGTAAACATATTATCAAGCTCTAATTACAATACATATCACAAATACCGGAATCTAAACATGACACAAAATTATTTAAATATATATGTATTATATATGAAAAAAGGATTGTGCGTTTAACAAATTCGGCAGAGGTAAAGGAATTTGAAACGCTTAAATGCCATCTTGTGATGAAGAGTTTTCTTTTTGAAATGTGAATAAAATATTATAATTAAACCTGAGTTTGGTGAATTTTAGAAAAGTTCTAAACTGACCAAGTAACTTAAAGTAGCTAATAAAATAATGTCTGTCTTACGAAGCGCTTCTCTGAAATTATCTTTAATGTATCAATGTTTAAATTGACAAAACGTTTGTTAATTTTAATGAGTGCTAAATAATCTTTCACCAATCAAGTTGTGGTTCACATTGTGGTCACGGTTATGCTTAATTGTATACGCATTTTCAAAAGCTTTCAAAAGTTATGAAAAGTAAATGTTTTTTTAACTAATACATTTTAAACGATTTTTAAAACTAGTACATGTATATAATAATATAATTATTAGATCTACTTCGATCTACCTATCATTTATCTGGCATTGCCGATTTTAAAATAACACCATTGATAAATTGAACCTTTATTTAAATTTCTTTTAGTGGTAACACGAGTAACATACCAGTAATTGTATACCACGTTTTTGTGATCTTCAGAGATTTAAGTTCTTTTGTCAGGTAAAGGTGAAACTAACTATATTTACGTTAAATCTATATATTAATATCTTAAATTTACTTATTTTATCTGCTATATCTGGAATAAAACAAACGAAAGTAATATAACGGTATTACCTACATCAAAATGATATATGTTTAATTTTTTTTTCAAATAGAGAAATGGTCAAAAAGTTTTACAGATTTAATCATTTTGATATAAAGTTTTTATGAAGATCATAACTGTTCAATTATACTCAATTTAATAAGATGTATTGCTACTGCTGTAGTATGTTTGTGTCTTAAGAGTCTTTATGTTAAAAAATAATTACTGTATAAATCAGAACTGTAACCGAATATATTGCTTCCTCCATTTTTACAATACAATTGAGAATGGAAATGGGGAATGTGTCAAAGAGACAACAACCCGAACAAAGAGCAGAAAACAGCCCAAGGCCACAAATGGGTCTTCAGCACAGCGAGAAAATCCCGAGAAAAAGACGACATCTAGTTACCGAAGTTATTTTACTACGTGCACATTCCCAAAGAGTTATTTTGCCCTCGCGCAGTTTGGTGCTGGAAAGTGGAATATTCATTGACGGAAGGGAAAACGTGAAGAAGTGTCTTTGTTTATTTATTAGAGGTTACTATAGTGCAGTATAAATGTATATTTCATATATTTCGATATTCAAATAAAAGTACCTAAAGCAATGACCGACTTTTCTTTATAGTCCACCAAAAGCGACACCGACTATCTGCAGATTGAAAACAATATTTTCGCTCTATTGTATACATGTAAGTGTCTACTCCTATTCCATACAGCCTGAGTTTTATAACCTTACACCGTCTCTTGATTTTATACGTTGATATTGTCCTGGCATTAACTCTACTTGCTCTACTTTTCTTCTTTCATTGCTATTTACTGTACTAAATTTTTGCTGTTCTCGTGATTTTATCATTTTTTGGGTCTTCCTCACTAGTGATCGTTGTGGTGTTTACTATTATTACGATAGCGTTATATTCTACTCATACGATCACACTAAATACATATGTTTTAAATTACAGGTAAGTTGGTATTATATATAATGTTCTGGAGGACCACGCGAGTTCAGCAGCTTATATAAGTGTATGGACTCAGAAGTCAACCATACCAAATGTATTGACTCTAAGCGCTTTCATTGATTTGATTTCATCATGAATGTTCAAAGACCGAAATAGTTATACTATCAACCTTTCGTTTGAATCATCCTGTGAATCTCTTAGTAAAATTTGATATATAAAGCCGTGTGATGTCAAAGTTTAATCTGGCTTTAATAACTTTGACCCAAATTTATCACCGACGCCATTATTCAGACTCGACATTGCCAGGTTTGGGCAAAATTCATCAACTCTTGATCCTGAAAATGGAATAAGCCAATCCGTTTGAGCAGTTTTCATATTTTCTTTATATAGATTCTGTGAAGTCAGATTTTGAACTTTCATCTTTTTACTTGATATTTTACAGATTCAATAGGCAAATATTACATTAATTAGTTAAAAGCAATCGAGTCATTGCTGTATTGTCCACACACAAAAATAATTTCACCCGTTATTAATTTTTTTTTATTTGAAAGGATAATTTGAGCTATTTGAGTGGTCTAACAAATTTATGCTACAATTAAACATTAAATTTCGATCTTTGGAAAAGTCGATTGATAATTATCTTCTGTAAACAGACGACACTTCTCTTAGATTAATAGCAACCAACAATTAATCAATCAATCTTATATTAATACCAATTACTTCTAGAACAGTTTACTGTCTCAACTACTCAATCAATTGTAAACGCTCTGTCCACAAAATATATTTAATTGCACCTCTTATATAAATACTATAATATTTGCTTAAAGAATAAAAATAAAGTATTCTCCTATTTGACTATTTATGGAATATTGGAATGTTGTGAGTATTCGGTGCCTAAGGTGAGCTCATATTATTGTGTTGTGTGTTTTTTCTTTTCTTTAAATTTATCCAACTGATTCAATCAGTAAATTGCATGTTTCTTTTTAAATACATATTTTTTTGTTGATAATTCGTGAATCAATGAGTAAATTACATTTTTCCTTTTTAAATACATATTTTTTGTTGATAATTCGTGAATTAGTTTCTGCCATGTTTCAAAATTTTATAACTTGAAAAAGTCGTTTAAAAAGAGAATTATAGAGGTAATCATACGATCTTCAATAGTAAATCAGTGTCAACGCGTCAGGACAATTTGAAAAAAAGAACCTGCCAATAACAAAACAATTGATAGAGGACCTAACACTTTGTCAAAAGCAACGACAACAACTGACTTAGTTCATCGTTGTGCTAAATCAGCTATGAAATAACTGAACTTTTGTATTTGTTTCTCTGTCGCTGAAATAAGAACGCACAGTTACCCCAGTTTCGCAAAAAAAAAACAAAAAAACACTTATCTTGATAATATCGGTATACATGTAGTTAGTGATTTTAAAAAAGAGAATAGTACCAACAACAAAAATGACAGAGCTACAAGTAAATCAACATTACACTGTATCATACATTAAGTTAATGATAATTCAGATGATTAATAATTTGCTTCTATAAAAGTTTAAAAACAATTTGGCTTTGAGTTTTAGTAGTGGAACTATTTCATACTGTTCGTGGACGTTTCGTACCCGAAGGTATCACCAGCCCAGTAGTCAGCTCGTTTGTGTGCTGACATGAGATACTATTGATATGTTCAGTGCTGTTTATGAAATATTAAATTAATTCTAAACAGTAAAGTTTTTATATACCCGGGCATAGATAGCCTTAGCCGTATTTGACACATTTTTTTGTAAATTCTGATTTTCTACACTATTCAAGTTCGTATTTGATTTCGTCTTCCAACAGATTTCATTCGAGCGCGGCTGATGAGTTTTATGTAGACGAGTTTGGTATGCCAAATAATAAACCTAGTATCTGTAATGAGTTTTTGTAACTTTATATTTCTAAATTTAGTTTAGCTGAACATCTCTTTCAGGTTTTTTTTCAGTATCTAAACAATGGCAAGTACCACTGTAAACACATCAACTACTCCCGGAGCTGAACCAGAAACAGAACCAGAAACAGAACCGGAAGCTTCTGCAGTAGAAATAATTGTTCCACCAGTAGCTCTAGCATTCTGTGGAATTCTGGGTAAGATCAAGTATTAAGCTGACCTAAGATGAATAGGTCATATAGAGGACTTTTGAATTCGTGCACTTTTCCGTAATTTCCTGTGTCACAATGCTTATGTTAATATGAGGCAGGTGTTACCTGTGAAAGGGGAAGAAGTCCGTATAAATATTTTTTTTTAATTCAAGCATATTTTAACTTCGAATCTGTTGAAAAAGAAACGGAAATACGGAAATATTCCCGATGTTAGTTCTGTTGTTAGGGATTTTTGTTGTGACGTCATTTTTATGGTTAACAAAGAAACGCTATCATCAGGAAACGGGTTTTTTTTCATATCAAAGAATTATTTAAATAAAATTGTTATAATTTATATCTTTAAAACGAGGAAGATACCAAGTCGGCTTGTTATTCTTATCAGATACTAAAATCTGATAGATTGATCAGGTGAGTTTACCAAGAGAACACATTTTGTTTGCTATACAATCGTATATTGAATAAGCTCCAGATTCATTTTAAATGTGAGGATTTGTTTTAATTGTTTAACTGGCAGTATTCTTTCGGTAATCAAAAACAATAAATTTGCGAAAAACAATGATGTTCCTTCCTATATTTTACTCAAAGTCTCGTGACAATTGAGACCGGAAGAAAGAAAGAGATTTCTGCGCAAATGCGAGTTTACGATTTTGATAAAGTTTGGCATGATGGACTTATACATAAAATGAAGGCTTATGGTATAAATGGTAATCTATTAAAATGGTTTAAAAGCTATCTGAATGATAGGAAACAAAGAGTGGTTATTAAACAGTCTTCCTCAAAACTTTGCAATATTTCTGCTGCGGTTCCGCAAGGGTCTGTCCTCGGACCAGTGCTTTTTATAATTTACATAAATGACATTGCGGAAACTCTTAATTCTCTCTGCAGACTATTTGCAGATGACACGTCGGTCAGCTATGCAAATCACGATGAATTGCGGATAGAATCTGTTATAAATCACGACCTGGATGAGCTGAAAGAATGGTCTAAAAAATGGTTAATGTCTTTTAATCCTGATAAAACAAAAATTATGTTATTTTCGAATGCTGACATCCCAGAAATGAATTTTACATTAATGGAAAAAACATACCAGTAACTAATATTCATAAACACTATGGGGGTTACATTTAGCAATGATGCTCAATGGAATGTTCATATTGACAATATTATTTTAAGTGTATCTAAACATATAAATATGCTTAGGAAACAGAAATATAGACTAAGTAGAAAAAATTTAGAAAAACTATATCTAGTTTTTATAAGACCTTTATTTGAATATGCCAGTGAAGTTTGGGATAATATGGGATTGGGTAATATTAATAAGCTGGAGACAATTACAGCTTCAAGCTGCTCGTATAGTAACGGGTTTACATATTTTTACAAGCTCTTCGATGTTCTGCTTCCTTCCTAAATTATGATCTGTCTAGAGCTAATATTATTTCTGATGCATCTTGCCGCTGCGGTGTGTATCGCGAAGATTCGCATCATTTCTTTTTTAAATGTATATTATATTCAGAAATACGAAGTAAGCTTTTAGAAAATCTTAGCTGGCACCCAAATAACTGTCCATTAAATATAGAACTATTAACCTCGGGAAGTAGTCGACTTACTCAGGAGCAAAATGAAAATATCTTTCAACATGTGTTTGAGTTTGTTAGAGGGTCGAACAGATTCCTTATTGTTTAGATATTAAAACATGACCACACACATCATCATCATCTAAGTTTAGCTGGTTTTGTTTTGTTTTTTTATTGTTTTTTGCTTTTGTTTTGTTTTTTTGGTTTTTTTTTTTGTTTTGTTTTGTTTTGTTTTGTGTTGTTTGTTTTGTTATGTTTATGTGTTTCTGTTTTTTGGTTTTTTTTCATTAATATATTTCCTTGTTTTTATTGTGTTCTATTATTTTTTTTCTCTTTTTCTCTCTACTTCTTTTGTGCCACTTAATTTTTCTGTCCAATTTATACAAATGTTGATATTATATGTAATGTATGCATGCTCTTATATTGTATTGTTTGATATGTTAAATGGAGAAGACTTCATAAGTCAGTTTGACTTGTGTCTCATCCAATTTGTGTTTATGCAAATAAAATATGTTTAAACTAAAACGATTTTGAGTTCATTAGTATATACTTTAATTTTGGATGTAACACGTCTTCTGATTGGCTGAAAGTGTTTTGTCTATCAGCTCATAGACATAATTTTATCATTGACCGTGACGTCACCAACGTTTTTTTTCAAAATTTACTCCTTTAAAATGGAATTTAGAATTGAATTATAAGGAATGACTGTAATATATTTTCTGTCTATTCGAAATAACCTAAAAAATGTGGTGCACACTTTTAAATAACCCGCTACGCGGGTTATTCAGTGTGCACCACATTTTTGATGTTATTTCTTCATAGACAGAAAAAATATTACAGTCATTCCTTAAATATTATTTTTTTTTCATGAAATTTATTTTCTTACTTAATTGGTATTGCGTCACAATAAGAACCGATTGTTCGATGACGTTGTTTACGCCGATTGACCCGTGTCAACCGGTGTAACTCATTCTTGTACGACTTTGCCCCCAGCAGAGCTATAGAAAAACAGTACATTAACGGGTGTTACACGGACACTTTATAGATGATACACGGACACTTTATAGATGATACACGGACACTTTTTAGTTGTTACACGGACACTTTTTATGAATAGAATCACTCGTGCATGATCAGTGAGTTCATGGGCACTTTAAATTTCGATTAGATTTGAACTTTTTGTTTCACCGACATATTTCCTGTCTTTTTTATTAAAATATTTACGTTGGCATCAAATAACTGTATTTTTATCAAACAATTCCAGTATATTACTATTCATATCAGTACACTACGGAATTGACCATTTAACTTCAAAAGGGGGGTTACGGTTTTTTCCACAAAAAAAATATTCGGATCCCCAATTTTATGAGAAAAAATATAGTGTGGTCAAGCAGATGACAAAATAATGTTCTGATTCCTGATTTTCCGAGTACAGTATATTAAAGTGCTAATTTCGAAAAAAATATTTGGTGATAGCGTTGAACAGGTAAATAATTTTCTTACTCAGAAAAAAAACATACCCCTTTTGAAGCTAAATGGTCGGTCCGTAAATGTATTTTTTCAATATATGGACATGAATAGTATTCTGGACAATGCTGAAAGTAAAGAAATGCTGGTACCGACGTTTATATTTCAATATAAAAGACAGTAAATATATATAAAAAAATCAAATCTAATCAAAAGATAAAATCCCTATCAACTCACCAATGCACGATTGATCCTATAAATAATAAGTGTCCGTGTAATACACGTCCAAATAGGCAGCAAATCTTGAAGAAAATCTTTCAACTTATGTCACCAATTTTGGACGGTAAGCTGCGATTGGATCATAATTGTGACACGTGTTTAATCCTGATCAATACTATTAGAGACCTACAAGCATGAAAATTTAAAAAAAACCCAAAATATATGCCTATATATATCTAATAACAAGCCAAAATCTATTTTTTCATAACATTTCATTCACTAATGAAATAAGAACTTCGTTCTTTTTATACATTTATACTGTTATTGAAATCATATATATTGAATTCATATATTTGGGAGCAAACGGACGATTTTTATTATTTTTTTAAGGGGGAATGGGGAATGGAATGGCACATCCTGCATTTTTTCAACAAAAAAGGATCAAGCCTGTTATTTTAAATGTTTAACCCCCCCCCCCCCCTTTCCGTTTTCCCCCAAATAAAAATCAAATGTTAGCTTGCTTACCTGTTAAATCTTTTTCCTACATTACTTACTTGCGAAGTTGCATTTAAAAAAGTCTCAAATGTGTACGACATTCATCTTTTACTTGATATGGTTCTTTTTTATAAAATTATTAGATTTTTGAATTTCTTGAGAAAAAAAACTCTCGGCTGAAGGTAAGTGAAAAAAAAAGTTTGTTTAAACTGTAACTTACATTAACTTGTATATGGTCATTTAAGTTTCTAATCTGTTTAATTTTGCTACCTCTTCTAAATGAAAAATGTACTACTTCTTTCTTGAAACGTCGTACAAGTCAGATACAAAACAAAGGTAACAAAAAACAGTTCGGAAACAAACTGCCGTATAGTTTTTCTGCACTTGTAGTCAGGTCAAGGTCCTCGGCTATCGCCTCGGACCTTGACCTGACTACTCGTGCAGAAAAACTATCCGGCAACGCTTGTTACCGGCCTGTTTCTTTGTTACCTTTGTATTGTATCTAATACATAAAAAAACTCGAGATTGGTGTATAGCTCATAACGTTTCTACGTGTTTATTCATTCCTGGCTTTTAAATGTTTTGGGTTGAGCGTTTCTGATGAAGGTAAATTTAGAAAAGCACTTCGGACGCACGAAATTCATAGTGTTATTTGCATTTAGCATAATATATGTTCTCTATTTAAAACACGACTATTTATTTTTTCGAAGCATTCATATTTTCCTTATTACTTAATTAGGTATGGGATGTTTTCGGCATTCCTTATAAATAATATCGCTATCAATATTTGTTCAAAGTACAACGTTTTCCCTGTAGATCTATCCTGTCGTTATTTTCTGTCTTGGCTTTACCTACGTCTTTTCTTCTGTATTTTACGAGACAAACAGACATTCTACAATCTATATTTAGAATACGTAACTTTTATTTTTAATTTTAAATTAAAAATTGAAAAATGACCATTAATGACTGTACATGTAATTGTTATTAAATCGTCATATTTAAGTACACATTTGGTCATGAAAGGGTTTATTTATTTACAACAAATTTATCGAATTATAAATAAAAAACAGCTGAAAAAAACATTGAATGCAAGTTCTACAAACCACTGTTGCCTATATACAAATGTTAAAAATACTGTTGATGATAATAATCCTTTCATGATTTATGTTTATTATTTTGTTTTCAGTTTTGATGACGTTATACATACTTACTAAAAAGATCAAATGTTGCAGACGTGACAAACGCATACACTGCAATGAAAAACTTCAGGAGGTGGATAACTCATTCTTGTTCCTCGAGGACTTCGAACCCGAAAGGAACGATTTACCAAAGGTCCCTTTCTTTACGGAATATGAAGTTCACGCTTTGGGGCAAATATCTCATTTCCAAAACAGCGTAAGAAAACTTGCATTTATTTCACTCCCGCCATTCTTAGGTTTAATTTTTTGTCCTATGACATTGTTTATATATTCACCGATGGCAAACTACTTTTGGCCAAGTGATTCATCCACTCCAAATATAAACGATGCTCTTGGGTGTTTTCTGGTTCCTGCTGGTATGGTTTATGCTATAACCTTTGGATATGCAATTGAAGAAGTTCAACAGAAGCATTTTGCATTACGAGATAGATTGTCGGAAGAAGTTGTTCTGTCAAGAGAAATCATATGTTTGATCAATCAAATTGAAGCTATACCGTCGAAAGTCCGCCAAACGCTTTGTCGTATATTGAAGACTAATATTATGAATAGGATATTGCAAGTTCAGAACAATTTTGACGGCGTCGAAAATGGTAATTATTTAAGATAGGTTTATAGTGTGCATGATGACTAATTTTTGTATGATAACCATGAAATGAGAAGTGTAATGCAGCTTTTATATCAAGCATTTTTCAATTAATTCTATAAAAGACTGGTACAGTCTGTTGTACTGTCTAACATTTTTGGTAATTCATAGTATCATTTCCATGTGTTATTTAAGCTTGCAGTATTATGTAAATGATTATACACGGTATTTGAAAATTGATTATCTTAATAAAGACCATTATAATAAGCTTTTTTACTTGATCGTTCTCACGAAACAATGGTCGAATTTGTTTTGTCCATGTGTGAATAACAGATGTTCTATATAAGGAAACGAGCGTTTGATTTTCGGGGGGAGGCGTCAGTAGAATTCTGGCAATAAATATTCTTGCCTGGTAAGAACTAAAACATTATCGTATCCAAGGCAGGATGACAATGAATACTCTGTCCCACAAAATACATAATTGTATGCAAAAGTGAAAATGAAACATCTAAAGCCGGCTTAGCAACAAGTGAGATTGAATTTTCCGTACACAAAAATACCATTCTGCACATCCCCATCTCCGGAAAATAAAATTGTGGTCCTCTTAAATTGAATTGGATACACCACCTGTTTAAAAGAGAGGCGAAAGATACCAAAGGGACATTCCAACTCACAAGTCGAAAATAAACTGACAACGCCATGGCTAAAAAGAAAAAGACTAACAGTACATAAAACACAACATAGAAAACCAAAGGCTGAACAACACGAACCCCACCAAAAACTGGGGGTGATCTCAGGTGCTCCGGAAGAGTAAGCTGATCCTGCTCCAAATATGGCACCCGTCGTGTTGCTCATGTAAGTATAAACCGTTTAACTCGTTCAATCCATAATTTGCGCATTCGATTTAACGTCCTAATTCAGACCAGATTTGGGTGCGTAGCTATACATTCCGCACAAACGGATGCCTCTTTTAGCATGGGTTACACTGCCGGGTGAGAAACGAAAGTAGTTAGACAAATAACTTTTTTAAAATGATACCATATAGATACTTTTCTTCGATTGAACAGAGCTAGTTTAAGATGAAGTTTATGGGATACTATAAAAGTCATCAGGAACATCCGTAAAATATTGCTGAAAACAAAACTGATCACGTTATCTTTAATTTCAGTGAATGTATGGGAAATATCAGATATTCTCAATTACAGCAGCATGAAACAGACTGCAACTACAAAAGCACTTTTACGGGTGGTATATGAAAATGTACATCGACTGTTCTCTTTGATTCCAGACAACGGACCACTGTACGAACACATTAACCCGTTGCAGTTAGTATTTATCTTTTTCTATTATATATGATACTTATACTGTCACAGGTTAAAAGGGGGTATGAGCGCATGTGTAATACAAGCGAATAGTTAAGATTGGGAATCGGGGGGTATGAGCGCATTGGTAATAAAAATGCTTAGTTAAGATCGGGGATCATTTAGTTGTAAATATTACATTGTTAGCCATTCTTATGTGAATTAAACAGAGACTAAAATCGATTAAGAATGTTTGCTCCTCTTGTTTGTCAGATATTTGTATCCTCTGGTTTTATCCATGTAGTGCCATTAAAAAAAATTGCTCTACTTTTCTTTTCATAATTTTATTATATATATAGTTTGAAAAGCTATATTTGAAAATCTTATAAAATCCTTGTTACTTTTTCATAGTTTTTGAAAGGAAAATGGTGTCAATGCTAAATGTATGATAATTCTAGAGAGAATCATTTCCCGCCAAATTATCAATGGCTTATATATCGGAAACAAGGACACGGACCCTTCATTTTTTCCTGCTATTTCAGTTCCACTATTGGAATACTAGCAATGTATAATAATTATTACAGTCTTCTAAAAAGCTTGTTATTTTGAAAGAGTAGCGAACTTCCTTAACAACAAAATTTGCTTATTAGTATCAAACGTTACCGGTTTTTCCTTGGTTTGTTTAAAAGTGATTAACAGAAACATAATTGATCGTGGTAAATCTCTTTTTCGGTTAATTGAGAGCTGAGAAGACAATTAAAAGGGATAAACATACGTTTGTGTTTACTGTAAGTGAATGAAACCTCTGTGATGTATGAAATCCGTTATGTAGTACAGTTACTTTTATTAGATACTAAATGAACCCACTTACTATTGTATTTTAAAAATCTCAGTAATGATCACATATGAATGCGTATTTATAAAATGTAAATTCGTCTTACAGATGGATATTATTAGAAACTTTGGGCGGCTTTACATTTCTCGGCATGTTGATGGTCAAGGCACAGTCGTACAGAATGGAATTAACAATATGTTTGATCAGTGTGATATCGATCACACTATTGGTATTTACAGTCAGTGATCTTGACAGCCCCTTCGATGGATTTTTTAGAATCGATCTTTCTCCAATGGAAGCTTTGGTGTGTGACCTTTACAAGGAGTATCGGAGCATACTACCAAGTAAATCCGCCCCAAACGATCAAATGAAATTAAAGTCGTCTTTTGCACCGTTTGGGCAAATGGACAAGAGTTAAAATACAATCAAAACAAATTTTCAGCCATCATTATTGGTTTGTTTATTACTATTCGTGTATATATTGTTTGCTTCTTTTTTGTTTGTTTATTTTCTTGTTTTTGTTATGTTTTTGTATATATATTTTATTTTCAGTCTGAAGTTGTATTTTTATTGAAAATAATAAAAATCTTTCAATTGATTGTTTTACACACCTTTTAGTTCACTTAAGTCCAATAAATCCAACTTGGTTTCCGAAAGGAATACCATCTCTTCTATAAGAGAAGAATAATTCTGGATTACACGATGTACACAATGTTGCACTTGTATCATCTATATGAGATGGTGCAATACCATGCGATTCGAGTAGTGTCCGGTTCACTAGATGCAAGTCTATAAACGGCTTGACTTTACCTTCCTTTCGTTTGATGCTGTTTTCGTTTATGCTTTTAAACAAAGCAGCATCCTCTTCCGCAAATTCCAAACAACATGAACCAATGCTAGGTCCAAGTGCTACTCGTATGTTCGCCAATTTCGAGCCATATTCATCCTGCATTTTCTTTACTGTTTCGACGCAAGCTTTTGCCAGTGTCCCTTTCCAACCAGAATGACATGCTCCAAAAGCAGGAGTTTCGTGGTCAGCAAATATCATAGTTACACAGTCGGCTCCTGGTGCAGCAACTGTAATATCTTTCTGATTAGATATAATACAGTCATACCCGTCTTTAGGCTCTTCTTTACCTACAACATACACGGTATTACCATGGACTGCACGAGCGCGAAGAAAGTTTTTAGGGTTGAATCCTGCTTTTGTACCAAGGCGGTGTATATTTTCTCTACCGATCATTTCCGAATCACGTTTAATGCTCGCTGCTGTCATATTTAAAGATGAAACTCCTATTGCCGTTGACATTCCACCTTTCCTTGTAGAGAAACCGTGAATAAATTTGTCATTTATGATGTTTGACTTCAAAATTTCTACTTCATCTTTTGTTTCATACGAGGATAAAAACTTCTGAATTTCGGAACAATAGCTTTCGTCGTATGTAGATGCACAGTCGTCTCCTGTATTTATTTCCAATTTGTATGATGTTGTAAGTATCTCCTTACAAATAGTAAACCACAAATTGCCTTTTGCTTTGGAACACAGTATTGTTATATCTGAAGACATATTTGAATCAATCCGTTTTTTAACTTGGTAGAATGCTCCTAATCTAGATGAGTCTTGAACAACAGTTGATATGGAATTTTGTTCTGTATTGTTGTCTTTGGAATTTTTTATTAGTAATACGTCATCAGTACTGTCAGTTATTTCATCAATATTATCGATTTTGTATCCATCAAAACCATCAACCAAAACAGTTTTCTTGTCCATGATGAGATACGACTGTCTGTAAAAAGTAATACATGTATAACAAGGATGCCTTACATGAACACAGCAATTGCTTTTCTAGCCTAGAACAGTAATGAGTATTATGACAGCTATAGGAAGCTAATATGGATAAAAGATCTGAGTTATACGTCAATGAGACTGCAACCCAACAACAAAACATTGAGAAGGAAACATACGAAAGATACCAAAGAGACATCCAAACTCATAAGTAGAAAAAAAACTGACAACAGTGTCACAAAACACAACATGAAAACTAAAGACTGAGCAACACGAACCCCAACAAAAACTGGGAGTGATCTCAGTGCTCCGGAAGGGTAAGCAGATTCTGTGCCACATGTGGCACCTGTCTTGTTACTTATGTATGTACAAACCCGGTGATAAGTCTAATTCGGTAGGTCACATTCGGGGAATAGGGGGCGGGATTTTGGTTACAGTTGGAACATATCCGTTGCCATCTGTGAAACAGATATTCCATAACGGTCAATGCTTTGTGAAGTAACAAGTAAGAACAATTTCCCTTGTACTCGTTTCACTCACCGAGTCAAAATCCTACTGGAAATTAAATTTAAGATTGTCTATAAAATACACTTAAAATAGTGTTTCACAACTTTACATATTTCAAAAAAATAAAAAACATATTCAGCGTTACATGTTGTAGTTGAAAGTATTTTCATAAAAAAAAACTGCAAATTTTACGTGTTTTTGTCAAATTTTGCTTCAAAGGATATCGTTAACCAAAATGAATTAATTTGTATCCAAAAGACAATAAACAGATTTACTTCCAACATAGTTTTGATTTTGGTTAAAGATGTTCTTCTTGTACATGTTTGAGATAAATAATCAATATTGCAGATTTGAACATTCTTCGGACATTTATTATTTGATTACCTGTTTAGATATAGGCCAAAATATTGTTAGATCTTAAAAGTACTCATTATGATTTTAAGTTGAGATTGACTCTGCTCCAAACTTAACAGAAACTATCACGGATCTACCATTTACCCCTAATTTTCCACAAGATAACGAAAAACATTGTGCAGGATATGACATACGATGATTAATGACGAGTTTCATGACTCGGGATAGGCTCTGCAGATTTTGGTAAAGTTAAATTAGTTTGTTCTTTTTAAGATTCAATTCTACTCCGGTTTTTTTTTGTCGCAAAAGAGTAAAAAATCATACAAAACTTAACTCACGTTGAAAACCAGTACATGAAAGCACTTCACTCTCAAGTGAGGTGTTTGTTTGTGCTTTTCCTTTTTATTTGTGTCCATCCTTCCATACTTTTGTAGTTTCAAATCAAATATTTTGACTAGACTAGTGCTTTGTTTACCATAAGAAGTTCTTTTCTATACATCTAACAACAAGTACGGCAATAATCATATTCTGGATGCAACTAAACTGATTTAAATAAAAAGTAATAGGAGACGGACAAAGTAAGTATGCTGGACCTTCAAGATGATAATGTACTTGTAGTACTTCGGTTGATAGTATTATGGTTTTAAAACGACCTTAGGTGTCATTTGTCGTGTTCATTTTTTGTATTCATATTAAAAAGATGTTTGAAGGAGAAAAAAAAAGAGTACATCCAATGTTGGAGAGAGAGAGAAAATGACCCAATGCTTTTAGTCTCAGTTTCCGTTACATAGAATATGCTCGATCTCTAAATAACCACCAGTTAAAAAAGAAAGAATATATAATCTATTCCAGATGCATGTACCACAAAGACAGCAAAGTGAACATATTCCCGTCAATGAATATGGAAAATACGGTTAAATACAAAGGTATACGACAAATGACAAAATGATTTTACAATAGTTACTTTTCCTATCTTGAATCTTTTGGTTTTTTTGACAGAACAACATGCTTTTTTAAAGATTATATTCGAATCATCGTAACAGTTTTAAGGTCGAAGTCATGACTTGCATGGAAATTACCCCAGCCTTGTTTAATTCATATTGTTTTTTTTTCTCGTTTTTCCTTATGATACATTCGTTTTGCGTCTCATCGTCTCTACACACGCTTTTGTTCACAATTTTGTAACAAGATTTTACTGCACTCTTATGCATGTTTTTTTTTCACGTAGTTTTTCCTAGACCACGGAACAAACGTTTGAAATAATTGAACTTGAAGGGGAATTATTGTGGCAAAATTTCTTTACATGCAAAGAAAGACAGCAATCCAACTCAAGGACTGTATTTTCAAAACCATTTTTTAAGTTTTTTGAAGCGGAAATTAATGCATAAAGAAGCGTTTACAACTAACTCTCAGTTCTATGTGTGCTGTGCTACTTTGTCAGCTGCTGCAAAACCAGATTGTGAGAGAATCCAACACTGCCTACGTTGTCTAGTAAGCTATCAGTCTATTTCCCGATGTACTTACTTTTCAGGATACTTTTTAGAAGTGTAATATCCTGATGTAACATGTTCGATTTACCACTGAACGTCAACAACAATCGATTTAGATTTATCATCCATCAGTTTCCTTTTTAGCGAGCTTTTAAGCTTTTGAGCTTGACATACTGACATACATATACACGATACAATTACATGTATATAAAATAAATTATACGATGAATGTGCATAGAAATTGTAAACGAGTGAACGACAGAAAAAAAAATAACGTTTACTTAGTTAAAAGAAAACATCTTACCTGTTCAGCCGTCAGAATTAAAATGTAAACAAATAGAACGAGCAATGCGGAAGTAAAATCAGTACTATGAAGTGTTGCGATAAGCCGTATTTAAAAAAAGTAATAAATAAAATATTTGACATATTTTGTGTTACCGGAAGTATCGAAAGACTGATAAAATTTAATAATAATACCCTTTTAATTTAAAAAAAAACAAAACTGTATTGATCTTTTCCCCCTTTCTGATCCTGACAAAGAAGAGGATTGTGGCACATATATTTTATTTAAACCGTTTTGTTGAATATAAAAGTAGTGATCGAAATGACTTATTTAGAGATTTGTGATCAGTTTCACAAAAACAAAATCTTACGACTAAAGTTGATCGCAAGTATAGAGAATTGTTCATGACTAACGATCAACTTTAGTCGCAAGATTTTCTGTGAAACTGATCACAATGGAAAAGTTCTTTCATCTTGCTTTTAAGTAGGTAGGAAAGAACTGTTAATATCTATATCTATCTGAATAACTTAAAAAGGTCAGCGACCCATCGCTCAAGTATACTATATTGACATCGTCCCAAAATGGCTGTATCATTGTAAATTTCATTGGTGCATATTGACAGTGTGTTTAAAGCCGATCTGTAAATGAAATGATACTGATGTTGGCTAGGTTTTAAGTAGGAGTTTAGTGAACTAGTGTCAAGCTATCCAGCAATTCTCATCCTGCAATTCTCTTTATAAAAAGCTATCCTGCAATTCGTCATCCTGCAATTGCGTTTGGAAAACTACTTGAGCGACAATTTTATTTTTCTTTGAAATCATAGTTTTTGACTTTTTTGTTCGAAAACAAGATAAATATAGAAAATAAAAGATTTGTCTTTCCGATTAACAAAATTTTAACTTTAGTTTTGCAGATTTCTAACTCATATTTACGGTTTTGTAATAAGCATTTACAATAAAAAAAAAATCATTATGACGATTCAAATAAAGTATTATACAGGATGTGATTCGTATTTACGCATGTTTAATCAACATTTGCAATTTTTTCAAAACTCATATTAACGACTAAAAATAAAGAATTTTGAAGTAAAATAATTTTTTCATGGCTTAACGACTTAAAAACTTCCATTTGAAACTGGGCCACCCACCTTCTAACCTATTGCATCGGCAGTTCTGTATGGCTAGGGATTATAGACTCTGCTCTAATAAATAGTTATTGGATAGTACTACAAAGAGAGGGCAAAGAATTTCTGGGGTAAGCATTCCTAGAGGCCGAAAATTGCGTCCGAAACATGGAAATAAAGCCAAATTCGATAAAATACGCATTGGGGTACCCACTTTCCGACCCATTGTCTCGGTAGTGTCTTTATGGATAGGGATTATAGACGCTGCCCTAATGAAAAGCTATTGGATAGTACTAAAACGGGAGGGAAAAGAATTTCTGGGGTAAGCATTCTTAAAGGCCGAAAACTTCGTCTGTAACACGGGGAAAAAAAAGTTAAATTTGATAAAATACGCATTGAGGTCACACACTTTCCCATCCATTGCCTCGGCAGTTCTGTATGGCTAGGGATTATAGACTCTGCTCTAATGAATAGCTATTGGATAGTACTACAAAGAGAGGGCAAAGAATTTCTGGGGTAAGCATTCCTAGAGGCCAAAAATTGCGTCTGAAACATGGAAATAAAGCCAAATTTGATAAAATACGCATTGGGGTCACCCACTTTCCCACTCATTGCCTCGGCAGTTCTTTATGGCTTGGGATTATAGACTCTGCTCTAATAAATAGTTATTGGATAGTACTACAAAGAGAGGGCAAAGAATTTCTGGGGTAAGCATTCCTAGAGGCCGAAAATTGCGTCCGAAACATGGAAATAAAGCCAAATTCGATAAAATACGCATTGGGGTACCCACTTTCCGACCCATTGTCACGGTAGTGTCTTTATGGATAGGGATTATAGACGCTGCCCTAATGAAAAGCTATTGGATAGTACTAAAACGGGAGGGTAAAGAATTTCTGGGGTAAGCATTCTCAAAGGCTTAAAACTTCGTCTGTAACACGGGGAAAAAAAGTTAAATTTGATAAAATACGCATTTAGGTCACCCCCTTTCCCACCCATTGCCTCGGCAGTTCTGTATGGCTAGGGATTATAGACGCTGTCCTAATGAATAGCTATTGGATAGTACTACAACGAGAGGGCAAATAATTTCTTGGGTAAGCATCCTGAAATTTCGAAAATTTCGTCCGAAACATGGAAATAAGGCCAAATTCGATAAAATACGCGTTTGGGACACCCCTTTCCGACCCATTGTCTCGGTAGTTTTTTATGGCTAGGGATTATAGCTTCTCAAAGGACGAAAATTTCGTCTTAAACATAGAAATAAAGCCAAATTCGATAAAACAAGCATAAGGGCCAGCCATTGTCAATTGCAACGGAAATAAGATTAATCTATGATTTCTTTGATTGCCATACATTGATTACAAAAAAATAAACCCACTATCTTATTAAATTCAAGCGCAAGCCACTTACACAAAACATGCGTTATACACTCGTTTAGATTTGTTTTACGAGACATTTGCTATAATACAGATAATATCAGTTGCTCATTTAACTTATACATATTTTTAGGAACTACTTTACAAGACCGATCGTACATCCCATATCTGTACGTTAATGTCTTTTGTGTGGTAGATCTTCATCAAGCACATACTATATTTCAAAGATTCGAATGTTCGCATCTTAGGAATGTTTACGCCAAAAAATCTCTAATATCTGAATGTAGTATTATCTAATAACTTTTTAGTGATAAATTTTGGCAGTCATACTCTCGGCATTCTGTTAAGTAGTTCCTAAAAAATAGCAATACATTGTATGTCTAAGCTAAATGAGCAACTGATATTATCTGTATTAAAGCAAATGTCTCGTAAACAAAACTGAAAGAGTGTATTAAGCATGTTTTGTGTAAGTGGCTTGCGCTTGATATAAATAAGATTGTAGGCTTATTTTTTGTAATCAATGTATGGCATACAAGAAAATCATCAATTAATTTTACATCCGTTCAGTTGACCCCAATGCGTATTTTATCGAATTTGGCTTTATTTCTATGTTTCGAGCGAAATGTTCGGCCTTTAAGAATCCTCACCCCAAACATTCTTTACCCTCCCGCTGTAGTACTATCCAATAGCTATTAATTAAGGCAGCGTCTATAATCCCTAGCCATAAAGAACAACCGAGACAATGGGTCGGAAAGTGGGTGTCCCCAAAGCTTATTTTGTCGAATTTGGCTTTATTTCTATGTTTCGAGCGAAATTTTCGGCCTTTCAGAATGCTTACCCCAGAAATTCTTTATCCTCACGTTGTAGTACTATCCAATAGCTATTCATTAGGGCAGCGTCTTTAATCCCTAGCCATAAAGAACAACCGAGCAAATGGGTCGGAAAGTGGGTGTCCCCAACGCGTATTTTATCGAATTTGGCTTTATTTCTATGTTTCGAGCGAAATTTTCGGCCTTTAAGAATGCTTACCCCAGAAATTCTTTACCCTCCCGCTGTAGTACTATCTAATAGCTATTTATTAGAGCAGAGTCCATAATCCCTAGCCATACAGAACTGCCGAGGCAATAGGTTGGAAAGTGCCAAATGCGTATTTTATCAAATTTGACTTTTTTCCGTGTTACTGACGAAGTTTTCGGCCTTTCAGAATGCTTACCCCAGAAATTCTTTATCCTCGGAAAGTGGGTGTCATCAACGCGTATTTTATTCAGTCAAAAATACCTCCTTATTTTAAAGATAAGTCTGTACCAATAATTTCTTATACCTATACCAAACCAATTGCAACTAAAATTTTCAATTACAAACACGTTTTGCAGGATCTTAACATTGACGACTTCAAGTCTAAACCTCCTGATTGCACCTGTGCTAGTTCCAAATTCACATATATTCCGGCTGGCCACGTTATTACCAGAGACCTCAACATTGTCAATAACACTTCCCTGCGAAATTTGTTATCCAAAGGTCCGAAATATCGTGAGCTTAAATGCATCAATTGGAAATACAACTTCAAAATACTGATGGATTCAGTCGAGGATTATGCCAGGCAATGGGCTAAACGCGAGAAAGAAGACGTAGATACTATTTCCGAATGGCTTAAGGCTGTGAGGTCGTTGATACAAATCCGAATTAAGAAACTGAATGGGTCTATCAATACCTACGCTACGTCAATTTTTAAAGACCCAAATGTTGCAAAACACTTGTCCTACCTCCATGACAAATATGTTGTTGTCCCCGCAGATAAAGCCACAAACAACATCGTTTTTGTGTGTAAATATCATTACATAAACTGCTTGATAAATGAATTAGGTATTGACAATTCATTTGGAAACTCAACATATACCCTCACGACACTTACCAAAGAGGAAATCCTGGATAATCATAGGTCTGTTCTATGTTCCTTTGGAATTTCAACCAAAGATGAAGAACTGGATCTTCCATTACTGTATTGGATACCTAAACTACATAAGTGTCCTTACAAACAACGGTATATTGCTGGGTCTTCCAAGTGCTCCAAGAAACCTCTTTCTAAATTATTAACATCTATTTTATCAGCAATCAAAGCCGGGCTCCAAAGTTATTGTGAAACTGCCTATTCTAGAGGTCGCGTGAATCAGATGTGGATACTAAAAAATTCCAAAGATCTTTTAGAGTACATACAATCTAAGACTCTCTCATCTTGCAATAGTATTAAAACATTTGACTTTTCCACACTTTACACAGGTATTCCCCATTCAAAACTAAAAGACAAATTGAAAGAGTTGGTATTACTTAGTTTCATTAAAAAGAATGGCGAACGTAGATACAAGTATCTTATCTTGGGGAGGGATCCTACTTTGTAAAGAATCACTCTGATTCAAACAAAAAATTCACTTAAATTGACATTATCAAGATGCTTGATTTCTTGATTGACAACATATTTGTTACGTTTGGAGGACGTGTTTTTCAACAGACTGTCGGAATTCCAATGGGAACCAATTGTGCCCCTCTTCTTGCCGACTTGTTTCTTTATTATTATTCATACAGGAACTTCTTAGGAAGAAAGATAAGAAGTTAGCAATATCCTTTAACTTTACGTTCCGCTATATAGATGATGTTCTCTCACTAAATAATACAAAATTTGGTGACTATGTTGAACGAATCTATCCCATCGAACTAGAGATAAAGGATACTACAGATACAGTTAAATCTGCTTCATATCTTGACTTACATCTAGAAATTGACAATGAGGGTTGGTTGAAAACAAAACTTTACGACAAAAGAGATGATTTCAGCTTCCCAACTGTGAACTTTCCATTCCTATGTAGCAACATTCCAGCAGCGCCTGCATACGGAGTATATATCTCCCAATTGATATTCCCGGGCTTGTATTTCCTATCATGATTTCCTTGATAGAAGATTGCTGCTCACAAGGAAGCTATTAAACCAAGAGTTCCAAATGGTGAAGTTGAAATCATCCCTTCGTAAATTTTACGGACGCCATCACGAGTTGGTTGACCATTATGGAATAACCGTTTCACAGATGATATCGGATATGTTCCTTATGTCGTAACTACAATACCCTTCCCTTTTTCACGAATTAGACTATTTACCGGATTTGTAATAACATAAGCAACACGACGGGTGCCACATGTGGAGCAGGATCTGCTTACCCTTCCGGAGCACCTGAGATCACCCCCAGTTTTTGGTGGGATTCGTGTTGCTTAGACTTTAGTTTTCTATGTTGTGTCATCTGTACTATTATTTGTCTGTTTGTCTTTTTATTTTGGCCATGGCGTTGTCAGTTTGGTTTCGATCTATGATTTGAATGTCCCTCTGGTATCTTTCGTCCCTCTTTTATCGATTTGGCTTTATTTCTATGTTTCGAGCGAAATTTTCGGCCTTAAGAATGCTTACCCCAGAAATTCTTTACCCTCTCGCTGTAGAACTATCCAACAGCTATTTATTAGAGCAGATTCTTTAATCCCTAGCCATACAGAACTGCCGAGGCAATAGGTTGGAAAGTGCCCAATGCGTATTTTATCGAATCAGACTTTTTTCCGTGTTACGGACGAAATTTTCGGCCTTTCAGAATGCTTACCCCAGAAATTCTTTATCCTCTAGTTGAAGTACTATCCAATAGCTATGCATTAGGGCAGCGTCTATAATCCCTAGCCATAAAGAACAACCGAGCAAATGGGTCGGAAAGTGGGTGTCCCCAACGCGTATTTTATCGAATTTGGCTTTATTTCTATGTTTCGAGCGAAATTTTCGGCCTTTAAGAATCCGAACTCCAGAAATTATTTACCCTCCCGCAGTAGTACTATCCAATAGCTATTTATTAGAGCAGAGTCTATAATCCCTAGCCATACAGAACTGCCGTGGCAATAGGTTGGAATGAGTATTTTATCAAATCTGACTTTTTTCCGTGTTACGGACGAAATTGTCGGCCTTTCAGAATGCTTAGTCCAGAAATTCTTTATCCTCACGTTGTAGTACTATCCAATAGCAATTTATTAGGGCAGCGTCTATAATCCCCAGCCATAAAGAAAAACCGAGACAATGGGTCGGAAAGTGGGTGTCCCCAACGAGTATTTTATCGAATTTGGCTTTATTTCTATGTTTCGAGCGAAATTTTCGGCCTTTAAGAATGCTTACCCCAGAAATTCTTTACCCTCCCGCTGTATTACTATCAAATAGCTATTGATTAGAGCAGAGTCTATCATCCCTGGTTATACAGAACAGCCGAGCCAATAGGTTGGAAAGTGCCCAATGCGTATTTTATCAAATCTGACTTTTTTCCGTGTTACGGACGAAATTTTCGGCCTTTCAGAATGCTTACCCCAGAAATTCTTTATCCTCTAGTTTTAGTACTATCCAATAGATAATAATTAGGGCAGCGTCTATAATCCCTAGCCATAAAGAACAACCGATACAATGGGTCGGAAAGTGGGTGTCCCCAACGCGTATTTTATCCAATTTGGCTTTATTTCATTGTTTCGAGCGAAATTTTCGGCCTTTAAGATCGCTTACCCCAGAAATTCTTTACCCTCCCGCTGTAGTACTATCCAATAGCTTTTTATTAGAGCAGAGTCTATAATCACTAGCCATACAGAACTGCCGAGGCAATAGGTTGGAAAGTGCCCAATGCGTATTTTATCAAATTTGACTTTTTTCCGTGTTACGGACGAAATTTTCGGCCTTTCAGAATGCTTACCCCAGAAATTCTTTATCCTCAAGTTGTATTACTTTCCAATAGCTATTAATTAAGGCAGCGTCTATAATTCCTAGCCATAAAGAACCACCGAGACAATGGGTCGGAAAGTGGGTGTCTCCAAAGCTTATTTTGTCGAATTTGGCTTTATTTCTATGTTACTGACGAAATTTTCGGCCTTTCAGAATGCTTACCCCAGAAATTCTTTATCCTCACGTTGTAGTACTTTCCAATAGCTATTAATTAAGGCAGCTTCTATAATCCCTAGCTATAAAGAACAACCGAGACAATGGGTCGGAAAGTGGGTGTCCCCAAAGCTTATTTTGTCGAATTTGGCTTTATTTCTATGTTTCGAGCGAAATTTTCGGCCTTTAAGAATGCTTACCCCAGAAATTCTTTACCGTCCCACTGTAGTTCTTTCCAATAGCTATTTATTAGAGCAGAGTCTATAATCCCTAGCCATACAGAACTGCCGATGCAATAGGTTGGAAGGTAGGTGGCCCAGTTTCAAATAGAAGTTTTTAAGTCGGTATGCCATGAAAAAATTATTCTACTTCAAAATTCTTTATTTTTAGTCGTTAATATGAGTTTTGAAAAAATTGCAAATGTTGATTAAACATGCAGAAATACGAATCACATCCTGGACTTAACAGATAATACTTTATTTGAATCGTCATAATGAATTTTTTATTGTAAATGCTTATTACAAAACCGTAAATATGAGTTAGAAATCTGCAAAACTAAAGTTAAAATTTTGTTAATCGGATAAACAAATAATTTATTTTTTATATTTATCTTGTTTTCGAACAAAAAAGTCAAAAACTATGATTTTAAAGAAAAATAAAATTGTCGCTCAAGTAGTTTTCCAAACGCAATTGCAGGATGACGAATTGCAGGATAGCTTTTTATAAAGAGAATTGTAGGATGAGAATTGGTGGATAGCTTGATACTAGTGTTAGGGAGTCGTGTTTTAAACCCCTCACTGCACTAAATTGATTGCCTGGTAGTATGTTTCATTCCTTGGTTGTGCTTGGAAAACTTTTTTTAAGATACGTTTGTGTGTGTGTCTGCCGTTCAATGTATCTGTTCGGATGGTAAGGATGGTAATGTCTTGAAGTTCTGGCAGGTTTGATGATATATGATGAAATGGGTATTGCTATATTGTTGTGTATTGCTTTATTTGGTAGAGTAATCCGGGATATGCTCCTTGCTGATACTGGTTGTAGTCCTAGTTGTTCTAGGATTGATGTTACAGTACCGTTCTCTAGAATGGTTTCTTTTAATAAAGCGTACTCAACGGCGTTGGACATTTCTATTTGATTTACATGATTTTTAAGATAGGGGTCGCACTACTTGAATACTAAAGGGGGGTTTTACAAGTGCAAGTAAGCTTGTTTCTTTACTTCTTCTATGCATGTGCCCACGTTACGCCTAATAAATGACAGTGTACCATTCTCTTGGTTACAAATTTCTGTACTTGGATGTCCCATGGCATGTTATTGGTTATTTCCACTCCCCGGTATGGATTTGATTTCACTGATTCTAGTATATGGCCGTTGATTATATATTCTAAATCTATTGTTGTTCTCTTATTTGTAATTCTTACAATATAGCATTTCAAAGGGTTGGAAATCATTTGCCAGTTTTTTGTCCAGTTTACCATTTTGTCAAGATCTTTTTGTAGGCTTTTACAGTCACCTTTGCTGCAAATTGCTACATAAAGTAGACTGTCATCAGCGAACAGTCGAATTTTAGAGCTGACGTTTTTTCCGATGTCATTGATGTAGAGAAGAAACATCACAGGACCCAGTACATTTCCTTGTGGAACACCAATGTAACTTTGGCTGTACCCGAGTTTTCTCCTTCCTGCGTTACTTGTTGATCCTGTTTGGTAAGACATACTTCTATCCATATGACTATGTGACCGACCTCTGATACCGTATGACCGTAGTTTTTCCAGTAAGCGTTGGTGAGGCACAGTATCGAATCTTTTGCTGAAATCTAAAATCAACATGTCCGCTTGTTGGTTCTTGTTGAGATTGCGTAGTACGTCTTCTGTGGTAATGACTAGCTTGGACTCGCCTGATCTTTTCCTCTTGAAACCATGTTGGAATTCGACAAGTATGTCATGTTTGCAATAGTATCACCTCCTCCAAAATATCTAAATTTTTGCGTTACTTGTTGATCCTGTTTGGTAAGACATACTTCTATCCATATGACTATGTGACCGACCTCTGATACCGTATGACCGTAGTTTTTCCAGTAAGCGTTGGTGAGGCACAGTATCGAATCTTTTGCTGAAATCTAAAATCAACATGTCCGCTTGTTGGTTCTTGTTGAGATTGCGTAGTACGTCTTCTGTGGTAATGACTAGCTTGGACTCGCCTGATCTTTTCCTCTTGAAACCATGTTGGAATTCGACAAGTATGTCATGTTTGCAATAGTATCACCTCCTCCAAAATATCTAAATTTATGAGATACTTATATAATATGAATGTTGCTTAAATCTAAATGTTGTATGTTTGTAAATATTGTGATGTTTATCTTGGTAACAACCCAATATTTGGATTTTACACCAATAAAATGATTTGAGTTTATCCAGGTGATTCATGACATGCTTGGATATTATTTGTTCCATCATCTAACAAGATTCTGATTAAAACTCATATGTATCATTTATAATCGATTTGCCTGTACCTTATAATCTTTTTTGAATACAGTTATCACATGTACATGTATCAAGTAAACTTCTTTTGTATTATTGCTATTTTGTTATTCCAATGATTTAGAGGTTTGATTACAAAAACTTTTGAAGATACGAAGGCGTTACACATAAAAACGGTAAATTAAGCGACGAAACAGGCAAGACAATTAACAAAAAACATTAATCACGTAATAGCCTATTTGCCTTGAGTGCGAGAGGTCGTGGGTGGTGTGTCTGTTTTTATTGACTGATAAAAGCTAAGTGTACAACTTCCAGAGGAACAGTGGAACCAGACACTATCGACAATTCTGTTTTTGTGAGCCGACAACGATGGTAGGGGCCATCATGTATTCTAGTCGGTGCGTTCGTCCGTCCCGTGTCAGGTTTGTGTTCGTTCGTCCGTCCCGTATCAGGTTTGTGTTCGTTCGCCCGTCCCGTGTCAGGTTTGTGTTCGTTCGTCCGTCCCGTATCAGGTTTGTGTTCGTTCGCCCGTCCCGTATCAGGTTTGTGTTCGTTCGTACTTCCCGTATCAGGTTTGTGTTCGTTTGTTCGTCCCGTATCAGTTTTGTGTTCGTTCGTCCATCCCGTATCAGGTTTGTGTTCGTTCGTCCGTCCCGTATCAGGTATGTGTTCGTTCGTCCGTCCAGTATCAGGTTTGTGTTCGTTCGTCCATCCCGTATCAGGTTTGTGTTCGTTCTTCCGTTCCGTATCAGGTTTGTGTTCGTTCATCCGTCCCGGTTCAGGTTTGTGTTCGTCCGTCCGTCCCGTATCAGGTTTGTGTTCGTTCGTCCGTCCCGTATCAGGTTTGTGTTCGTTCGTACTTCCCGTATCAGGTTTTTGTTCGTTCGTCAGTCCCGTATCAGGTTTGTGTTAGTTTGTCCGTCCCGTATCAGGTTTGTGTTCGTTCGTAGTATCATGTTTTTGTCCGTCCGTCCGTCCCGTATCAGGTTTGTGTTTTGTGTTCGGTTGTCCGTCCCGTATCAGGTTTGTGTTCGTTTGTACTTCCCGTATCAGGTTTGTGTTCGTCCGTCTGTACCGTATCAGGTTTGTGTTCGTTTGTCCGTCCCGTATAAGGTTTGTGTTCGTTCGAACTTCCCGTATCAAGCTTGTGTTCGTTCGTCCGTCCCGTATCAAGTTTGTGTTCGTCCGTCCGTCCCGTATTAGGTTTGTGTTCGTCCATCCGTCCCGTATCAAGTTTGTGTTCGTTCGTCCGTCCCGTATCAGGTTTGTGTTCGTTCGTACTTCCCGTATCAGGTTTGTGTTTGTCCGTCCGTCCCGTATCAGGTTTGTGTTCGTCCGTCCGTCCCGTATCAGGTTTGTGTTTGTCCGTCCCGTATCAGGTTTGTGTTCGTCCGTCCGTCCCGTATCAGGTTTACCTTTTGTTTTAAGGTAGTTTACTATGACGTTGTAACCATTTGAATTGGAAAATGAGTACGCATGATAATTAGGATGTGAACTTTTTGGATATAATTCATTAGGATTCTTTGGATTCCTATGGTAAAATCAAGGTTAACGTTACAAGAAAATACCTGTATGACGGGTTTATTTATTTTATTTCAGAGTATACATTGATCCTATTTATTACCATATAATTACATTACATGTATGTTTCATTATAATACGTTATTGTGATTGGCAAACAACAATCTCGCGTCATTCCGCGCATGTGTGGAGAAAATATGTCGACCAATTTTTTATCCCGAAAAAAGACAATAACTAGAAGTTAACTATTATTGTGAAAGTTATTGTATGAGGAATGTATTAGCAAACTAGTGTATTAACTACATGAATCATAAAAAGGATGGCAAGAAAGGTCAGAAAGGTCAGAAAAGGAGGAATTCAAAACCTGAAAATGTTAGCACGGAGAAACCAAGTAAGAAACAACAAAGTAGTACTCACGATTCAAAACATGAGAATGTAAACAAACCGAAAAATAGTTTAAAAAATAAAACTGTCGATAAATTACAGACTTTAAATATGTCAACGTACATACAGAATATTGATTTTCCTATCCTCCCTGGAAGATCCAGCATACCACAGTATACAACACATCATGTCAACCCCAAAGTTCACCTCACCAACGGGCTATTATCTTTATGGACCCCAACCTATTCCAAATATTCAACCAGTTATGCATTCAACAATGAATATGGGACACGACACAAACATCAAAATTGACAATCTGGGACAAAAGGTGGAAGAAATGTTGACAAAATTATCTATTCTTGACTCTTTTGGTGAAAAAATTGACAAATTTGAAAGAAGTATGCAAACAGTTTCAAGCAATGTAGGAAAAATTACAGATAGAGTAGGAGACATAGAAAAAAGTTTGGACTTTATAAACTCACAATTTGAGGTAAATAGAAATGATCTATCCGACATGAAATCTGAAATTACTGCTATTAGATCTGAAAACAACGAAGTGGCAGAAAACATGCAAAGGGTGCAGAATAATCTCGATGAACTACAAGAAAAACACCTAGATCTCTAAGATTCGGTCGATGCGTGAGAACCTAGTTTTCACAGGAATACAGGATACAACGGACGGAATTTTGAAAGTATTCATGACAGAACATATGAAAATGGAAACAGAGATTGATTTCCACAGAGCACACCGATTCGGACAGCTGAATGAGAGAAAAAATCGAGACGGGACAACATTAAAAACCAAACCAATTGTATGCAGATTCAAAAGCTTTAAGGACAGAGAAATAGTACGGAAGTCTGCAACTAATCTTAAGGGGACTACCTTTGGTGTTTCAGAACAATTCCCTAAAGAAATCAACGAAAGAAGAAAGTTATTGTGGCCCTATTATAAAGAAGCTCGAAAACAAAACAAAAAAGCTCTTATCAAACGAGACAGACTTTTTATTGATTGAAAAGAAATTAAGCCTCTACCATCAGATATAGCCGAAAATACTACACGACGGGATTTTCAATCACAAGGAGCACGTCCAAAAACAAGACGACGAAACAGACGAGATGATCTCACTTCGGATGAAACCTCAAGTAACGGAAGATAGGTGAACCATGGAGGGCAAACAAACTCAGTGAACAGTGACAATTCTAACGATTCGGTTGACTTTCACGGATCAACTCTCTACACAGTGAACAAGAACTCAGATATTAAAATATTATCTCTAAATGTATGTGGTGTCAAGCAACGATTATTTTATCCCGAATTTCAATGTTTAATAAATACATTTGATATTGTTTGTTTTCAAGAAACAAAGCTTGATGATATAGACACTATTGATTTTTCAAGTATAAAAAAAGAAAGAAAATTTCAAACTACAAATCTGGTGGTATTGCTATAGGTTACAAAAAATATTTAGAACGTTACATTACTGTAATAGAATCAGAATGTCCTTTTGTTTTCTGGTTTTCTGTTGAAAAAGAAAATTTTGATTTTCAAGAAAATATTATATTTGGTATTACTTATATACCCCCAGAAAATAAAACGTATGCGTCAGATGAAGCCTTTTCGGAAATTGAATTTGAGTTTCAAAATTTTAGTAAGAATAATGACTACATGTGTTTACTTGGCGATTTCAATAGTCGAACTGCAACACTCAAAGATTTCCATGAAACTGAAGATACTGATGATACTCAATTTAATGAAATATCCGATATAAATGTATTTTCAGATATATGTATTCTTGATGATATGAACATATCAAGGTATAGAAAAAATTCTGACACTATTGTAAATAAGTATGGTAGAAAACTTATTGAATTTTGTAAAAACAATAATATGTTTATCTTAAATGGTAGATTTGGGAAAGATAGTATTGGTAGAATGACTTGTAAAAATTAAAGTGTAGTTGATTATATGATAATTTTTTATGCACTTGTAATGTTCTTGAGAATATACTCGACTTTGAAGTACAAGAGTTTTGTAGACTTTTTTCAGATGTTCACTCACCTATTTCACTTACCTTGAGCTGTAAAAATAAGAAGCATTCAGATTTTGAGAAAAATAATTTTACACCAAAAATTGTTAAATGGAAATGTGAAAAAACATTGGATTTTAGAGATAATTTAGATGGAGAAATGATTGAAAAATTATTTGTTAAGATACAATCATTACATAATGCAAAAGAAAACGCACGAAAACCGGAAGTAGATGAAGTAGTTTTTGATCTTTGTAATATTTTATTGAAATCGGCAGAAACTACTTTCGGTCTGACAGGTAGTAAAGCACATGAAAGACATTCAAAAAAGCAATGGTTTGATCTGGAATGATTGAAAGCAAAAAAAGAATTCAGAAAATCAAAAAGACTGTGTAAAAAATATGGTTCAAATATATTTAAAGAAGGGTGAGTGAACTTTCTTATAAGAAATCTATGGATAATGCTATTGTGAGATTTAATACAGATTTTCGAAACAAAATGAAAAACATGAGAACAAAAAATCCCAAAGAATTTTGGAAACTTTTTCATGGTAATAGGCAAAGAGATATTTCAAAAATTCCTTTGCAAACTTTGGTTGACTTTTTTAAAGATTTAGATACAAACAAAGAACATTCAGACGATTTTGTTATTACAAACGAGATAAATTCAGACGAAGTAATTGAGATGATTAACAAGGAAATAACAGCAGATGAAATCAGAAAAGCAGTAAAAAAAGCGAAAAATAACAAGTCTCCAGGTGATGATTTAATTATTAATGAATACATTTCATCTTCATTGGATTCTATGATTGACATTTATTATTTATTCAATTTGATTTTTGATACAGGTATTGTACCAGAGTCGTGGCTTTTTGGTAATGTTTTACCTATTTTTAAAAATAAAGGGAGTAAAATGGAACCAAAAAATTATAGACCCATAACACTATTATCTTGCATTGGAAAGATATTCACATCTATTTTGAATGATAGATTAAGTACATTTTTCGATCATTATAAGATTTTACATGAGAATCAAGTTGGATTCAGATCCGAATATTCTACCAACGACCATATTTTTTCTCTGTATGTATTGTTTCAATTATTGTTTTTAAAAAGAAAGAAACTTTACTGTGCGTTTGTAGATTTTGAAAAAGTCTTTGATTTTGTACATAGAAACTCTTTATTTTTCAAACTTCTTCAGAACCACATAAATGGGAAATTTTTTAGAATTGTAAAAAATATGTATTCAGATACGAAATCCTGTATAGTACATAATAATGAAAAGTCTGACTTCTTTGCTTGTGATATAGGAGTTAGACAAGGGGAGAATCTCTCTCCTATATTGTTTTCTTTATATCTAAATGACTTGCAAGACTTTCTAGAAACTACAAATGCTAAAGGTTTAGAAACTGTTAGTAAAGATATAGAAAATGAATTAATGGTTTATTTCAAAATGTTTATTTTACTGTATGCTGACGATGCAATTTTGATGTCAGAATCAAATGAAGACTTACAATTGATGCTTAACGAGTTTTGTGATTATTGTAAACAATGGAAACTGAAAATAAATGTGCAGAAAACAAAAGTTATGGTATTTTCAAAAGGTCGACTGTCAAAGAATTTAAAATTTAATATTGAAGATCATGAAATCGAGATAGTAAACGAATATAGATATCTTGGAATTATATTTTCAAAAAGTGGCTCTTTTTTAAAGACAAGAAAATATTTATATGGAAAAGCTACAAAAGCAATGTATGGATTGTTTCAAAAATGTAGAAAAAACAATTTATCTATTGAATGTCAATTAGATATGTTTGACAAAACTATTTTACCGATACTTTTGTATGGATGTGAAATTTGGGGTTTTGAAAACTTGGAGTTACTCGAAAAAGTTCATTTGCAATTTTGCAAACTTATACTACATTTGAAACAATCTACTCCAAATTTTATGATTTACGGAGAGCTGGGAAGATTCAGTTCATGCAAGAGTTCGTATGGTAAAGTTTTGGTGTCGTCTCTTACATGGAGAAGAATGTAAAGTCTCCTCACTTTTATATAATCTATTATTTATTGACTCTAATAATTATGGTTTGGAGAGTAAATGGTTACGTTTTATAAAAAACACATTAGATAATTGTGGAATGTCAAATATTTGGAATCAACAGGGTACTTTTTCTGCTTTGTGGATTTCTAAATGTGTAGAACAAAACTGGTCGACCAATTTATACAGGAATGGCATGAAAATATGAATTCTACCTCTAAAGGTATATGTTATAGAATATTTAAAACAGAATTTAAATTTGAAGAATATATATCTATTTTACCATTGAATTGTATGTATATGTTTTGTAAATTTAGATGTGGTAGTCACCGTTTACCAGTCGAGACAGGGAGATGGCATAATCTGTCAAGAAATGATAGATTGTGTCGTATCTGTGGCTCGGCTGAAATCGGTGACGAGTATCATTATATATTGTCTTGTAAATCTTTCGATAACGAAAGACAAAAATATTTACCGGAATTTTGTTGGAAAAATGCAAACACCTTGAAATTATGCTATCTGTTTTCCTCAAGTAATATTGCAATTTTTGAAAAATTATGTCGATATATTTAAGCTGTTTATGTGAAAGTCTCTCCTCCTGGTTAATGTATATCATTATTTCACACATGCACTGTATATTATATTATATTGTCTCTATAACTATGTCATTAGTTGATGAGAATAAAATTCATTCATTCATTCGAAATTAACCTTCATTTCAAAATGAAATGTAACATTCATGATGATACGAGCTTCCACAATAAAGTGCACAGGTAAATAAAAGAAAAACTTGATAGAAAACGTGTTTTTATGATCATAGCAAAAAAATGTAATTATAAGTATTGAATGCTTCTTTTAGTAATTTAATAGGGTTGTAAAAGCGTTGACCGTGCGCACATTTTTAGAATGAAGCGCTTCCGCGCTTCATACAAAATGTACTTCGGTCAACGCTTTTACACCCCAATAAATTTACAAAAAGAAGCATTCAATTCTTAAATACAATTTTGTCGTCTCCGATAGTTGACACACTGATAAATTCTTTGTTCTTCTCTCGTGTAGATTTTACCTTTTTCACTATTTTGTAAATGCCTAAAAATCCCAAGCTACATATTATACACGTTACACCATACAATAATGGAAACAATGAAATCTGTGCAAATATTTGTTTTGAAAATGTCAGTAGTAATAATGTCATGCAAAGAGGAAAGTTTTGTATCCCCGTCTCTAAAGCAATTGTTCTACACCTGACTGGGTCCTGGCGACAAATCACGGCAACAACGTAACCAAACAGGAAACCAGCAAACGGAAGTATAAAGGCTGCGATATATATTTTCCACGATGCATAGTACATATATGGGAACCTAAGACTCATTAGTGTTATTACAAGCACTACACTGATTGCTCCTGCAAATGACCCACACTGGAAGAGAAAAACAAATACAGTTTTTGTTAATGACTTCAAGGGTCATAATCAAATTGCTTTCACGTAATGTAAGAATTGCCATGAAATATTACGTTACCGTTTTTTAATTCAATAAAGATAAAAAAAAATAATGAACATAGCATTCAAATAAACTTATATAATGTGCATGATTTAATGAAGCTTAATCCATCCTTGCATAATTCAGGATTAATTCCGTTGCTTTTATCTACTAAAACTTTGTGTTCGATTGAAATTAAAAGTTATGCTTAGAAAAAGAAATCTTATATCGTAACATTTTTGTCAAGATAAGTTTTCCGTGCTGATTTACATGACTAATAGCATTTATGAATTCCTATCGGAAACATTTAGCCTAACACGAGTTAATGGCGCAAAATTCTTGATTTCATATGTTTGTCTTTTATGCCAGTGTCGTTGTTTGTCTTCTGAATTGAGTTTTATGATACCTACTTTGTATCTTAAAATTTCGTTAATGGTCAAATTCCATTTAAAATATGCAAGTCAAGGAATTTTGTTTCTGATGACAAAGAGCTAGACACAACCTTTTGAATTTTGAGGAGAAGATAAATCTAGAAGATTTCCAAAGCAAATTTGAGTAATAATCTTCGAGGTATTACACTTCAACTACACGTAGAAGGCTACATGTAAGCCACTTTCATCTGACTAAAGGAATAAATTACGCAGAGGGGTATTGTAAATACCAATACCGACATAAAAAAACAAACCAACCAAAAATAACAAATACCGTATAAATGCAAAAAAAACTTGATAAATTTCAGAGGACGTTTTTTTTAAGTAAGAGTCTCTTTTTGAAAGTAATTTGGAATTTGATATTTAATCAAAATTTTTCATCTAGATTTTTAGTGGGATCGATGTTGCTTAATCTTAGGTTTTCTGTGTAGTGTATCATAGACTGTTGTGATTGCGATCGTAATGCTTAATTTTTCATGTTTCTGTGTGGTGAATTGTTGAAATATCCTTAAAAGTTTACTTGTATACACATCAGGTGATATGGACTTCTATGTTTACTAAATCTACATTTTTTTGTTCATTTTCGATGTTGTTTTACATTATTATCGTGCTTATGGCGAGCGCATAATTTTTTATATCTTTCTTATATTTAAAATGTAAGAAACATTATAACTACTTTCTTCAAAATGTAGTTGAATAATATTTATTTTAGTTATTATTTTTATTTGTTATTTAACTGTATTTTTCTATCTTATTTCTATACTTATTTATGTATTTTTCGTACTTGCTTACTTTAACAAGGATGTCTGCCAGTTTCGATATCTTCCATCTAACTAATATACCAACCACAGCAGGACCTATAGTCATGCCGAACGATATCAGAATATTGATGTATGGTATAACCAGAGCTTTGTCTGTCCAACTGCGGCTATAGATCAGTAAATTCAGTGGCATCATTCCCATAGCAATTAGAGTAGACACAGCTGTCATCGATATACTAAAAATGTCAATTATGAATATTTATGTAGAAACGATACCAAATGATCTTCAAAAGTATATATAAATAGGAAATGAAATATGCATTAAAATATAGAACTGAAATAAATAACTAAAAAAAAATTATGAGTTCCATATATTTAGAAAATACTTTCTGTACATATATCTATAGTAAGAAATATTTTTCAATAAATCATTGAGGCGGTCAGATGGTTTTTCTATAGGTTATGCTTTTTAGTGGAAATAAGTTCTCGGAAAAGACTTTATTGAGTTTTAAAATTTTGGAACTGGGGCCGTTTTCTTTCTTTTTTTTTTACATGGAATAATAATGTTTAAACTACTCCTTACATTATTCCAGAAAATATCTTTCCAAACACGACTCATTACTGGACTTGCTTGCATGTCATGCACAATACAACCGACGCCGAAATAGAACACGAGAACGCTAACATTTCCGGGGCAACGGACTCCTTTGACTTTAGTATGGGCCATTTTGTTAAGTCTCTGGTTTTGTTTGGTATAATTTGCCATATTGTCTTATTTCGTTTGGTCATCATGTTGTCATGTACGTAACGAAAAAGCAACCACGTGGAACGACAAAAATATCTAAAAGACAATAAGAGGGAAATTTAGAGCCTTAAATAATAGAAAGGCGTCTAGACCAAATGTCAAGCTCTAAATAAGTCTATGGTTTTGTTGTATTTTGCATGCCTTTATATTTTATCATTTGGCCAAAGATGAATCTGTCCTTTGAATAACAAAATGGATCTTCATATTTTTCTTCGAATGAGTATGACCCTTGTGTTAAATGGAAATTGCTCAGCTGTTTGTCAAAGTTTTTATAACTGGAATATAAAAGGATATAAATATGTGGGCAAAACAACATAATATATAACTGCATTAATTACCTCAAAGAAACGTCACCATCTGTCCAGTAACTAAATATGTTCGTTGTCGAACCACCTGGACAGCATCCAACAACCAACATCCCAATGGCAGCTAAAGGAGGAAGTTGTAATGCGTGCGCAAGACCAAATGTAACAGCTGGAAGAACAACAAATTGTGACAACATTCCTATGCATATTCCTACTGGTCTCCGAATGTGCTTCACCAGGCTTTTGATTTCTATTGTACATCCCATTCCAAGCATGATAACAACAAGAGAAGCAGTAATACTAATATCTGATGCTGTTGTAAGTGCAGAAGACGACGACTGTGCTGTTTCATTTTGAAGAGTATTGTTCGTTTGAATATCTATTTCAGACGTTAAGTTTAAATGTTCAGTCATAGTGATAAAGGAAACGTTTCAGTTGATATCTAAAATAAAATATGCCATAAAGAACATATTAATTCAACAGATCTGAATAAGTAAACGGTAATTTCATTTTATTGTGTTGTATTTTGTGGATTTCTTTGTGACCTATGGGGAGGGGGATTTTGGGTACAGACGTGCGGCTAGGATTCGAAAAACAACTCCATTCATATACTAAGTATTGAAGTCTTGTGAAAAGCACGACCCATAGATTTATTTCATGGCAAAATCATATATTTTTCAATTATCACATATACAATTTTTTACATCTTAATTTTTTTTAAAGATAAAACAGTGTATGTATACCGATATCTAATCGAAAGATGAAAATTACTTACCCATTGGCATTTGACCTGGGTGAAATACCAACCAATTGATATATTTGACATATCAAAAATGGGACCCATGTATATCTCCATATAGGAACAGGTCCACCGTGATGTGACCATTTTTATATCAATAACAGTTATTTCATTGTTCTAATGTAGATTGTTTAAAATGGTTTTTTATCTAAACATCATAATATTTTCTCCTTTTCATAGAGGTTGACATGTCGCATAAAAGTAATCTTATAAACTATAGAAATATGTAACACCTTACCGCTATTTTTACTCCGTCCAAAATATTTTTGGAAATACTTATACAATAACATTATCTTATCTTGTAAATATCTTTAATCTAAAGTTCTTATCAAAGTGGAGGCACATATCTTAAGACAAAGGTCAAGATAGATTGTAATTTACAGTTTTATGATGTGTAAAGTAAAATGTGAAATGACTATAGCAAATTGAATTAAGTATCTAGTCTAAATAGATACTTGCTTTTTAATTTGGAAACATTGTCAGTGTGTTGCTCAGCGCCAAAGGTACATACCTACAATGGAATACAAATAACAAAGACTCACTCAAATAAACATCGAAATAAACAAATAAGGAGATTTGATATTATTGCTAATGAGACAACTTTTATATTTGAACATATACGACTAGACCGTACAAATTTTTCGAAATGGAAATCACAAATTCAAAACGGGTATACATTAACATGTCAAATTTTGTCGGAAACACATTAAATAATGTAAAACCAGAAGAGAAGTTAAAATGTCGACATACAGTCTTCAACGAAGGAAGAACTTAGTTAACCATGCACTAAACTCATCGCTAACGAAATTCCCTGTGTGAAAGGAACATCTACATGTGGTTCTTCTTTTTTTTCCTAGTACTAAACCACCTCCACTTCTTCTTAACCAATGCAAATTATAATCAATGGGGACAAAGAAAGGTGTAAAATTAAAAATCTGTCAAGATAAATATGTTATCGTAACTACAGACCATAAAAATACAAGTACAAAATAAAACACTCAAAATGATAACGTAGAACATTCTGAAAGCAAGCTTAATGTGCTTAGTCTTTTGATATAGATATCAATTAAATTAAAGAATAACGGAAATTACAAAAATATTGAACCAACAGAACAAACCAACCTCGAAAACTCAAACGAAAAAATTGACGTACAAACAAAGAAAAAAAAAAACACATGGTGAAGATAGTCTGACTGGGTATAAGCACACAATATGCCTTCTAACATTCTAGAATTAGCTTTTGTACTTCCGATAAGATCTCATACAGGATCGTCATGAAAAATGCAGAAAAATAGACTTTGAGCAATATGCCAAAATTATATTTGTATAAAAAATATCACTACCGAAAAGAAAATTAATGAAATATTTAAGTCCTATCAAAAACTGTTAATATGAAAATTTTTAATTGAAGACAAAATAATTTCACTCACCACAATTTACTTTAAAAATTAGTCTCTAAAGCCAAAATGAATAAAAATGAAGGACATTTTAATATGCTTTTTGCTTTTTGAATAATTTTGTTATTTAAAAAAGCAACTTCCTGCCAGTGGTGTCATCTTTTTCACAATTGATATCCAGTATTGGTTAGAAAATTAAGAGAAATATTTGTCCAGTTAATGATATTTGTATCTATTTTGTTCACAGAGTCGGTCTCCCAAGACAATTAAACTGGTGACGTAAATAGTAATTTTCATTTTATCATTGAATTTCACTCATGATAATTGACAGTTTCAGGGTAATATTTAGTAATAGATAAAGCAACCGAGGCGAAGCAAAGGTTGCCAACGTTTTTTCAAGGGGTAAAAATCTGCTCGGTCACCCTCTCAGCTATGTGTTATTTGAATATTATACTGACTGTTCTGCCATTATTGTTTTTTTTTAATTTTAATTTGGAATTAATTAAATCATGACTTCATGTACATAACAACGTGTACAGTTATTAGTAAAACAACAAAAGTGAAACAAGATGTTTTTTTTTTACTTTGACGGTCTATGAAAAAGTTCTGAGGCCAAACCGTAAAACTTGAGTATTGTCTTTAAAAATTTTGATGTAAATTCAATTCATTGTCCTTTAAATTATCGATTTTTCTACACGAGAGGGTGACATTCAAAAAATTGTCTCCCGCTGAGCCATAGGATAGTATATGAATAACACATAGCTGAGAGGATGATAGATCAGATTGTTACCCCGAAAAAACATTGTCAACTGAGGCGAAGCCAAGGTTAACAATGTTTTTTCAAGGGGTACCAATCTGCTCTATCATCATCTCAGCTATGTGTTATTTAATTTATTATACTGAATATCCTATCATTATTGACTTATACTGTTGAATATAAAATTTAAAGTATTTTACTATGACGTCACGTACATAACAACGTTACAGGTATTAGAAAAATCAACAGAAGTGAAGCAAGAATTTTTCATTTTATTATTTTGACAGTCTATGAAAAGTTTCTGAGCCAAAACGTAGAAATTGAGTATTGTCTTTAATTATTTGATGTAAATTCAATTCATTGTCCTGTCATTTTTGATTGGTCTGCACGAGAGGGTGACATTCAAAAAATTGTCTCCCGCTCAGCCATGGGATAGAGTAAATTATCTCTCTCGTATTAGCCAATCAAAATCTGGCATTTTAACGTGAAGTATAATAAAGTAAATTATCTCCCTCATATTAGCCAATCAGAATGTAGCATTTAACGTGAAGTATAATTATTGGCCTTGTTACTTTTTAGCTGTCTTCGTATAACAAGAATGTGTCGACTCTCTTAAAACGCATTCTTGTAGGATATCAACTTAACGCCGTAGTTATATCTTTGAATGTTGGTTTTCCCGGTACTAAAATTGATGCTTCCAACCATTTCTAACTGATGTTTACAGTTTGTTCTGATGTTGTGCTGTTATACCACTGTCCAGGGTTAAAGGAGGATTGAGTGTGGACTGAATAAAATAATTTCCGTTTGGGCAGAAAAAAGTTTGTAATTTTATGTTCCGTGTGGACGAAATACAATAATGATATTGTAACAGTTATAATAAAGCTGAAACTTTATTTGAACTCTGTTGGATAGTTGAGTCATTGGCAATCATACCACAACTCCTTATTCTATATCTTGTTTCTTGCGTAACGAAATTTCGTATTGTGTTAAATGTTTTTGTTAACATCGGTGCCACATTTGCTCATTTTGTCTGTTAACATTTGATGATAACAGTGAATTTAAACGTAGATTAGCGATAATAGGTCAAGGAAATACAAGAAAGATAATTCATTTTTTGCAAAATGTATGTTTATTTCATAGTTTTTTTAATATATTTTTTTCTAAAGTTATGGGACAGATTGATGGTTCTAATGATCAACAAAAATTCCCTCTTTATAATTTCTCCTAAAGGATATATCTATGTTTCATGTCTTATATTGTCTAAATTGTTAGAATATGATTTATTAGTTTTATATATAGTATTATTTATATATATATATAGATTTCTTAACACTTTTTCGGGAAATATATTTGTAAATGTAAATATTATCAAATGGGCACCTGTAACAAAAAACTTGCACGTTCTTGACATCGTATGATAATGAGATTTATAACATTTCTGGCTGATATAAGATATTTTCTTTCAATTTCAAACCACAATAAATGTGTATTGCCTTAATCCATATTACAATGATACAAACATGATAATTTTTATTAATTTTATATTGTTGTATGTCCTGCTTCAGTGACAACATTGTAATTCTACTTTGATGTCTCGTGATGTTTTATGGAATTTAAGACAGCTAGAATTGTTTTGTTTACATTGGAAGAAGGTAAGTAATATTTATTATATTTTAGAATAATATTTTTTAAGTTTTTAAGTTGGAAATTTCAGCATCCGGTAGTTATGTTTTTCTTTAAAACAGAATTTATTAATAAGATTGGGTTTGGGTAAGTTAAATATGTAGACAATTCGTAGAGTTTTGATCATGCTGAAATTTGAAAACAAAACAAATACCTAAACAATGTAGATAATTTTGTCACGACGGATTCACCAGTAAGTATTGTAGAATGTAAACATACATTAAGGGATGTATATGTTACATATAATTTCTAAACATTGGCTTTTTAAATGCCATAATTTTTAGGCAAATAATGAAATGCCTTTCCTTGAGAGGCATTACATAAAATGACATAATATACCCAATAAATTGTAAAATGACTTGAATTGGGTTTTTTTACAAAATTAAACAAATTGGCTGGTCAGTTTCATGTTGTTTGTAGGGCAATGTATCATTGAAAAACATCGTAGGATATATTTTAGACTATATTAAAAGGAGTGACAAAAGTTGAATTTTGAAAAACGATTCGAAAAATCAGGACAAAAAAATTTAAAAATGCTTAGAAAAGAAGAAACCCAACGATTTTATTACGTCAAATATCTATCATTAAAACTCTTTTAGTCTCAACACTATTAGTATATATTAGCAGAAGTATAGTATATATGACGAAAACATTTAACACAGTCATGACAGTGATTTTATTTGGAATAGTCGAACAAAAAAATGTGTAATGATCAGTATTTATAGTATGGCAATGTTAAAAGGAAGTCTGAATTTGAGAGACATTTTAAAATACCCTGAAGTTTTCAACAAATACCAAGGTTCTACTTACATAATCTTTTACTGTGTATTTTGATTTTTTTAGGGGGAATTTCCTTTCTTTGATTCTTTGATATAGACATAGAAAATATCCATTCAATCCCAATCTGTATAAAAGTAATAGCAGATTTCTACTTAAAAATACTCAGAACATAGAAAATATACACAAGGGGATAACTGTAAACCTTTTAAATTAAATGGAGAAATAACTATATAAACTGGGGGAAATGTCTTGTTTTTAAAAATTTGATTATTGGTAACATAATCCATGTATAGGTTATAAAAGAAAAAAAATGGGAAAATATCAAAAAATTTAGTACTTGAGAAATTGAAATATAGAATTAATTGGATAACTGAACTTAAATTACACAAAATTACTCAAACAATTTGGAAACAAAAAAATGAATCATCGAGGGTGAGACTTCATTTAAAACTAAAGTTTTAACCAATATGGATACTGTTAATGACCCAAATAGTATATATTTGTTCTCAGTGGGTTTATCAAACATGTCGCAACTTATTATTTGTCCAAGGATTTGTGCTAAGTTTAGGACACCAATTTCGGGGATTTATAATGGTCCTAACTTTAGTACATATTCTATGATGTTTTGATATGTAAACAAATATGACCACTTTCATATACATTTCAGGAAACGGGTGAATAGTGTTCGTAGAAATACAACAATAACGAGATGTGGTATGATGGCCAATGAGACAACTTTCCACAAGAGTTCAAATGAAGAGGATATAAGCAATTATAGGCCACCATACGGCGTTTAACAATGAGGTTTTGATTTTTATTTTGATTTTGGTTTTCAATAACTTTTGATATTTTACGCCAGTATAGTTTATCACGTCCATTGATTCTACATGTGCGTACTTTTGGTTGCAACATCGGTAATTTTAATGAAAAGTAAAGAGTTCTGCTTTCCAACTTCATCCAGGAGAGTCTGTTATTTGGCTACTGTAAAGTCAGGATTCCTGCTCATGCTCGTATTCACGCGTATATGTTTTGGCTATAATAAAATAGTTGAAGTACTACGTAATTATATCAAATATGAATTATATTTGCATTTGAACTCAATGATAAGTACTGTAATACTATGAAACTGTGAAACTTCGAATTCAATTCACTCAAAAACATTACATTATTGTGTTATGTAGTTATATTTTGTTTTGTTTTGTTTCATAAAGTTTGAATTTACAATTATTACATAAATATTATTTATTATATCTATAATATTAAATAAAGGCAACAGTAGTATACCGCTGTTCGAAACTCATAAATTGATAGAGATAAAAACAAATCCGGGTTACAAACTAAAACAAACATAATTTTAATTTATAACTCTATTATTAATTTTACATTATTATAATTGGTCAAATGTGATGGATTTCTATATACTTTTAATTCATATTTATGTGTTTTTCTTTTGCGCCTACACTTAGGACATCGGTTAGGAAGTCCTTATTTCGAATGTCCAGACACAGCTTCGATGTGCATACGCAGACATTTCGTTAGTGGACCTAACACTATCCTTTTTTATGTTCTGGGGCCTGTTTATCGAAGGTGTTCTATGATCTGTCCTAAGACATATCTTAGAACATGATTTAGGATGGACTTAGGACTGTCCTCGGACATGTCTGGGCAAGCACATCGAAGCTGTCTTAAGATCATTTTACATATGATCTCCTAACCGCTATCCTAAATGTTTGTGTAAAAGTAAATTGCAAAATAACGAAATGAAAACTATATATATTAAGATAAAAAGGCATAACAATTAACCAGTGACAATAGTAATCATAATATTTGAATACTAGAATAGTGATAAAATAATAAAAATTAGTGAAAGTATTATTATAATGATTATAAAAAAAATACATTTAAACTACGATTTGCCAATTTGAGTATTAATATTTACAACGATAAAATAGATTCATACATAACAGAGTTCAATGACAAATGTCGTGCATTTTTCATATAAATACAGAGTGGTTAAACTATGTCAATGCTGCCAAAACATATGAGTTAATATGAAAAAATAGAGGAATCATAATTTTATAGAAGCCGAACAACATGCCCTCCCGAAAGCATACATCTTGACTGTTCAGGAAAATGTCAAATGTTGCAACCAATAGTGCTAAAAAGAGGGTTTTAGATACAAATTTATCTATAAAATATATCTTGAAGTAAGGACTATCTTAAAACACATAAAATTGGTGTCCTAAACTTAGGACAATTCCTAAGAAAAATCCTTAAATACTCGCCATGTCAACAAAGCCGTCTTAGGACTAGGACATGTCTTTGGATGGTCTTTGTCCTATGTCAGTTTATCGAAAGTTTCCCCAAGATAAAATATGTGATGAAGTTTGTCCTGACAATATGATAGCTAAATATGTGTCTTAAGATATTCTTAGTATAGTCCTAGAACGATGGACTCATAAGTCGAAATAAAAACTTCAAAGCTTAAAAATACATCTTTAATGACTTTTGACAGTAGAGTTTGAATTTTTATTTCCGACCTTGAATGATTTTTTTTATTCATACTGATTCACACGGGACAAACATTTATTTCGATTTAAATTTTTAAAAAATTATTCTTTTCAATAATAAACTGGAACAGTTTTTTTTTTTTAAACTCAAAGTTGAATTTATTTTTTTACCTAGTTTTCAATAAAAACATGGAAACAAACTTGTTTTTCACTTCCCTTCTGACACATAAGGGCAGCAAATCCTATAAGGAATAGGACAAGTCAACCATGTTCACTTATTTGTAGATTTTATTTTCCTTTTGACAAAATGCAAAAATGGTAAAAATCATCATTTAGGGGAAACAACTATAGTAACTATAAGAAGTCAGTTAACAATTTCGGCCATGTTGGTTTCATTTTGCTGGACATTAATTATATTCAATGTTTATCTCTATCTGTTATGGTTTCTGCGAAAAATGCATAAAATGAGTAAAAACATATTTCAATGGCAATAACTCCAGTGAGGGGTCAATTTACTATTTCCGCCATGTTAACTTATTGTTAGATATTATTTTGCTAAACATTTTTGCTTCATACCACCTATGTTCTATTTAAGCAACATTGGCCATGTTTTTAAGGGATTAAATCCCCGGATTCAATTTTAAACGAGACACCATAAGGAATATTAATTTTAGTTTGGTAACATTCGGTTCTTTAGTTTCAGAGATTTTTTAGAGGGGCATTAGCTGTAAAATTCATGTATTCCGGTTTCACTCAAATTCTAATACTTGAATTATAACATTCTAAAACGTATATCTAAATTACAAGAAGTCTAAAATTAAAATTAACAATGCATGGACTCGATAATATGTATCAGCATTCTAGTGTATTTTAGTCTAGACGCCATCTAATTAACCATCATTAACCATCGAGATAACATTTTAAGACTGCCGACGGTCAAATAACCCGATACAAACGTAAATATAAATTTAAACAGATAGTGAGCACGTGCAATTGGATTTTTCTAGGTCTGTTTGATTCTATATTATAGGCTAAAACAATTTTATGTTAATCATCGTTTTACCTGTAGAAGAATGATTGATTGTGGATCGAATCAGTCAAACAAATGATTTGCCCCAGTTTCACTTTCAATGTTGACATTCTTTTCCTTCTAATAGATTAACACACCTAGTACATGCGTAATCCATCTCCAGCTAAGGGGTTAAATTGAAGGCGATATGAATACAGATTCCAAAAAAAGTAAGACTTGCAAGTCAATAAAATACATCTGCGTTGTTTTTGAGCTTATTTTGACAAATTTGGCCCAAACTGACTGCTTATAACGAAATTTTATTTCTAAATTCTGCTTTTATTAATAAATTGAAATGAAAATAATCGTATTTTGAATTTTTATCTAAATCGTAGCTAATGCCCCCTTTAAAGTTTGCGACGAGGAACGACGGACGCAAGTGATGGAAAAATCTCACATGACCTTTTGAGGTCAGGTGAGCTAATACGCAATCAATAATGAATTATTTTAACCAAAGGTCGATGATTTTTTTATCGCCTTTCATAGATATGAATTATCCATATTTGTATTCTCGTTATAAATGGGATATTCAATGTTTCTAAATATAGTACAGTGATAAAAATCAGCTCATTACTGTTTATGTAATCAACAATTTTTGTAGTAAAAAATAAATGATCATTTGCACTCGTAGCTGTCCTTCATACTTGTATTAAATTGCACCGGAAAGAGGTAAACAACATTAGTTACATTTCTTTGCGTTCTAATATTTACCATAACGGTTTTCAATATCTAAATTACATAAGGTAATAATCATTGAAAAAAAAGTGAAATATCAAAAATACCAAACTTCAAAGAAAATTCAAAACGGAAAGTCCCTTATCAAATGGCAAAATCAAAAGCTCAAACACTTCAAACGAATGGAAAACAACTGTCATGTTCCAGACTTGGTACAGGCATTTCCTTATGTAGAAAATGGTGGATTAATAAAATTGAGAATGGAAATGGGGTATATGTCAAAGAGACAACAAACCGGCCAAAGAGCTGATAACAGCCGAAGGCCACCAATGGGTTTTCAACGCAGCGAGAAAATCCCGCACTGGGAGGTGGTCCTCAGCTGGCCCCTAAATAAAAATGTGTACTAGTTCAGTGAAAATGGACGTCATACTAAACTCCAAAGTATATAAATGAACTAAAATTAAAAAAAAACATACAAGACTAACAAAGGCCAGAGGCTCCCGACTTGGGACAGGCGCAAAAATGCGGCGGGGTTAAACATGTTTTTTGATATCGCAATCCTCCCCCTATACCTCTAGCCAATGTAGAATAAAGAAACACACAGCGATACACACAGTAAAACTCAGTTCAAAAGAAGTCTAAGTCCGATGTCAGAATAGGTAACAAAAGAAATAAAGCAAAATGACAGTGATACATAAATTAGCAAAGGACTACTAGCAGTTACTGACATGCAAGCTCCATACCTCAATTAAACTGATTGAAAGATTATGTCTTCATCATATGAAAATCAAGTACAATCCCTCCCGTTAGGGGTTTAGTATCATACCATCATGAAATATATGAGAAGAACATGACCCGTATCATGCCAACAACTGGTTTTAGAATAAATGTGTTTATTTCCGATGCAAAGACCCTATGAGTGAATCAATATTAATACCAAAATATGCAATCCTTAATGACTTGACAACAGTATCGTAACTATATCCCTTCCGAATAAGTCTGTTTAACGGCTTGATTAGCTTTTGAGGTGAATGCCGACATTTGTGTGCTTTGTAAAGAATATTACCATAAAAGATTGGAGGTGAAATACCTGAACGGATAAGAAGTCTGCATATGGAACGCGGATACCACATTAATAGATCATCACAGTTTATCGGGGATAATGATAGTTTATCGGCCGATCATTATAGATAGTCGGCGTAAAGTATACTTTACGGTCAACCATCATAGATGATCTAATTAATGTGACTCGCGAGTAGATAATGATAGTTACTTTTTTGATAATGCATTAACGGTTGACCAAGTGAATTAAAACACGAGTCGTAAATTCGATAACTTGAATTAAAACCGGAAATACTTGCGATTGTAAAATTGTGATTGGCGGTTAACTTTTTTTTACTTTCGCTTTTCATGGATACATCAATCTTTATGTTATGGGAGGTGAGTGACAGCTGTAAATAATAATCTTATGTTATTTGGGACATAGTTACTGTTATTTGTAATACTTATTTCATTACTCTTAAATATATAGACCTAAATCAAGCGATATTCCTAAATTCCTTGACAGGTCAATGTCAAAATACCAAGGAGCCTGTTGTCACCTGGCATTTAACTTTTGACCCTATGTGCCTATAAATTATGTTTGTGTTATGGGGAAGGGGGATATTGAAGTTATTGAAATATCGGTGCTGGCAATTACCAAAAATAAGTATCCGAGTACAGTAACAAGCCACTGTGACAGGATGAAACAGTTTAAAAAGAAATAATCTACAGACAACAAAGGCAGTCTGACTAACGGCAGTGGATAGTAGGGGCTGGGTCTAGTCACGCAATGAGGTTTCAAATTTTTAGTTCAAGTGCTTTAATCTTGCTTGCCCAAACAATAATGACATCTTGTGAGGCTAGTTGTATGCTCCAATAGAAGGGTAATATATTTTTTAGCAAATGTATCTGTTCGTCTTCCTGTCTGTTTTTCAATCCATTCCTAAAAAGGCTATAGTCTTTAAAAAAGTTTAGGGTGAAGTTGTAGTCACTTTAACTTGGAAGTAAATAATAAATGTTCCTTGTTATGTTTACATGATACATTCACTAGTAGCAAGATTTCAGTCTGAAACGGTCATTTTGGTCTGATCAAGTCTGAATCAACTGAATTTACCGCTAGGGAAAAACGTTAAGACTTTTTAAGACTTTCAGACGCGGTTCAGATATGTCGTGTTCAGTCCGTTCATTCATGTCAAGATAAACAAGACAGAAGGCTCTAGCTGTTAAACAAGATATGTTAAGACGGTTTTAGACGAATTCAGACCAAACATAAAAAGTAATGTTCAAAATTTTCAGATCGGGTTAAGATCCGTTTAGTGTGTCAGAATGATATTAGGAGTTACGCCCCTTCATGTGGATGATACATTTTAATTATAAAAAAATTACAATATAAATGCTAGAATGAAAAACGTATATTTTTAATAATTAAACATAAAATCATTGGTTGACTTTTTATTTCTGTTGGTCTTTTTTTAAGAGATTAGTGATTTTGTTTTGTTGAGGAAATAGCTTATTCGCCTATAACTGTTTATGATTTTATTTTATTTTTTATTTTCTGATGTTAATTTATGTATTTATCTACTTATTCTTTGAAAAGAAGTAATTGCAAATTTTAAACATAACATTATCAAAAGAGTGAAAACACCTTATAAATTTCATGCGTCTGAAGCACGTTTCTGGATTTAACTTCATCGGGAACGATCAACGTAAATACAAATATGTTTTATGTCAGATAATTTATATCCTTAATTTCGTTATCTTTCGATACTTTCCTCTAAAACTTAATAATTACTTCGTGGCATTTAGTAATCATTCCCCGTACGTGTTATTCTTTTTATATTTGGACAACCGTCTTTTTTTTTTTTTTTTTGCTTTTATTTCGTAGTGATGCGTAGTCACCAAGGCCGCATCAGGGAACCATGTCTCCGAGTGCAGTTAATATTCTGAAAACTGCACTTAGACCGTGACGAGACAATAAAACTATAAATAACATACCATCGGAAAGAAGAAGATGTTGATGGGAGGGGGCGGGGAGGAGGTTACAGAATAGAGAATGAGTGGCAATAAATATAAAGAATAGAGAAAATGGATAAAAAAAATAAAGAGTAGAGAATAATAAGGTGCTTGAATATAAAGAATTGATAATAATAGACAAAAAGTTTAAAGAATAGAGAAAATCGGCATAAAAAATTAAAGAATACAGAAATAAAGGACCCCCTCCAGATCCTCATAGAAGTTTTCGTTAAAACAATACAACCTAATTTAAGTTCAGCATCGAGTATATATCCTGGTAAATGCGTTAATCCTTTCTTTCATTTTAATAACAATTTTATTTAATATAAAATAATTATGTATTTATTTGTTTATTCAAGTTACACTATAGCAAATAATTCTTCTTCGTTTTTTTCTTCCTATAATAGTAATAAATGTATTCGTTATTTAATATTTTCTGTCAATAAAGATTGAATTCGATGGCACGTGCCACTAATCAAAAATGATCCTTAAACTATCAAAAACTTGGCAATTACAATGGCTATTTCACAATTACATCATATGTACACCTGTCATGGTATCATAGCTCCGTTCATGTATGTGTAATTTAAGGTTCTGACACATTTTATAATAGCATCTTTCTGAACACTATTGACGACATTGTTAAAACTGCACGAACATATCACAAAACCGCAAATTTAGTGGTTAAAAAATAAACGATAATGAAAAAAAAATAATTAAAAACTAAAAACAAAACAAAATTCTGTTGGAAGTAGCATATATTTACATGTATAAATTGTCTAGTGCTTTTATTACAGCGGTATACTTGTTTTATACACAGACCATATTCTGATCATATTCTATGCTAAGATATTGACAAGACAGAAGTAAATATGTTAAAAGTCGTTTTAAATCAATTCATTTCACAGCTGAGGCAAATGTTCCTTCCCATTGTTGAATGGAGGTTAAATAAATGTGAACAATAAAAAAGATGTATATTTCTTAGGCATGGAGCTAGGCATTTCTGAAGTATCTTTGATAGCATTTTTGTCCTATCAAAAATGTATGCTGGTATATATGTAACTCTAGGTGTTTACCTAAAATGTTATGTATATGTAAAAGTTTAAGATTTTTTTTTAATATTTGCCAAAAAAAAAACATTATCCGGAAAACCATATAATGGCGTTTTGTCCTTTAATTCTTTTTTTGTGATTTTCTAACCTACCTTCTAATTGATACGTTAATCCAAACAGTGCAAGTGTGTAATGCAAACATACAAAATTCGGCTTTGGTGTATCATGTTAAAACAATACCCATAAATTATGATAATTTTCAATAATTTTAGATAAGATTATGCAAGGAAATGTGTTATTGTTTTCTATTTATCTAGCAAAATTGTATCTTTTTTTACACAAAGATGTCGATAAATAAAATTTGATACCCTGCATTTTTCATGCATTTCAATAGCATATTGTCAAATTGTTAAAAGATCTCCTCCTTAACAGGGAATCCGTTAGTATTGAAAGTCCCTGTCCTAAATTATTGAATTTGTCATTCTGCATTGACAATATTCAATTTATCTTGGTGTAAGTAATACGCGCTCATTCGGGCTAACGCCCTTAATGTGTATCTAATACATATTATTTTCTCCCTCGTTTCACCCCTCCGATAATAAAGTTTTTTCTTAACTAGATATCGTAGAAAAACCAAACACAGTATAGGGTTGTGCGTTCGCTACAAGATCGCCTTGAATTTAACATGTTCAACATAAATATATACAATCAGCCATGCAAAAAGGCATAACATTTGTGTCAACTAATTCTGGTCCGAGTACACAGTTATCGTCCTTTGATTTTCGTCGTTGTCCACGAATATAGTCCCTAGTGTGGACAGTGTGTTACTTGCTATTTTTTTTATACCCCTTCCAAATTTATTTCTCCATGTTTTATGACTCAAATAGCAAGTAGGGGGGTGAAATGACACTGTAAAAAAATTTGGGTCATGAATTTTAAAGTAAAGTAGTGATTTGGTCCAGCTGAAAAATGTCAAAAATTAGCACTTCGGAAGCTGTCAAAAGATTTGAAGACCCCCTTAACATAAAATTGTCCATATTTTGAGTTAGAGCCGATGAAGTTTTCTATAATTTTGATATAATTTGTCCCAAAAGTAGTACAACACACTGTAAAAATATTATTGAGAAAGCGCAGGTGGGATTTTTTTAATTTTCATTTATTGTCTAAAAGAAATGCACTACGAAATAACTGTGTACTCGGACCTTCTGCCTCTTTAAAGGTCAAATGAAAGTTAGTCATTTCACTCTACTATGGAATGAAATGAACGAGAAAACTTTTGACGTGGTATAGTTATAATATAACTGTTCTTTATACTTATGCTTAGTTTGTTCTGCAAGCCGAAAAATCCACTTTGCTCTCTGGATGTCTCTTGGTTTTTGTTTTTGTTTTTGGTTTGTTTGCTATATAATTGACGTAAATAAAACCGACAACTCCTTTTATTCAGATACATAATTTGAGTTCTGTAAATTTCTAGACGTACGTAAGAATGAAAGACGAAAATGCAGGTTTCATAAGTGGTCATCAAAGAGCGACACAATTAAAAACAAATAAAAATATAGTTATTACAGCTACAGTCATTTTTTTTCTCTATTAAAACATATTTGATACTTTTTGCGCTATTGTCATATATCAAAAAAAATCTAACATTTCCATAAGCTTTCTGTGATTTCCCCGATTCACCATTATGATGTCATGCCACTTGCTATATGGATTCAGAAAACAAATTTACGAAATCTATGACCACACAATTGTAACTGTTCCTATCTTTATTAACAAAATTTAGCGTAAATATTTACAACTATAAAAATTAGTAACAGTGGTGGTCTATTCTGCCCGGAAAACAATGCGGACTAAATCTGTGTACAGTGCACGTGGCAGATCCAGTCTTTTTAAATGGGGGTTCCCAACCAAGGATAAAGGGAGGGGATCCAACCGTATGTCCTTATTAACAAAAGGGGGTCCAAAATCCGCCCCCCCCCCCCCCCCGCCCCATCCGCCACTGTGTGTACCACTGACATTAAATTTTACAAATATGCAAATCGATACTTGTTCTGTTAGATAGAGGAATTGTCTACCCCCGATCAAGAATCTCATTAAATTGTACAGATGTGCATACGTATTAGTCTAAAATATAATCTTTCATCTTATCAAATTTGAATCTCATGATTTTTGTAAAAAGGCGGAATTACATTTCCAAAGTGATATTCAAACTTATTATTCAAAGACAAACTGACAACGCCATGGCAAAATAAAAAAAAGTCAAAATGACAAACTGTACAGATATGCTAACTTAGAATATATAGAACATACTTTATGACTTCATAACCATAGAAAGACAACGAAAGATCATATCATAAACAAAATTGTATTGAAAGGTCAATGATGAGAAAATTTTAACATTTGTTATACCTAGTACTTCATAATCTTTTTCTGAAAAGTTTTGTCGAATATGCTGAATATGCATGAAATGTTTGCCACTGGACGTTAAGCAACCAACAATCAATTAATCTTTTGCTCTAAAAAATTAATTAAACAATAAAAGCCACAATTGTATCCATCACTTGGTGTCTGTTTAGGAGCCAGCTGAAGCACGCCTCCGGGTGCGGGATTTTCTCGCTGTGTTGAAGACCCATTGGTGGCCTTCGGCTGTTTTCTGCTCTGTGGTCGGGTTGATGTCACTTTGACACATGCATTCCCCATTTCCATTCTCAATTTTGAATAGTATAAAAAGTTGTTTTATTTAAAAGAGACTTTGAATAATAACTTTAAAACACAGTTATGTTATAATTGAACGAGTTCATAAAAACTAGAAATAAAGGACTATATATATACTGGAGTAAAACCAAAAGTTTGTTCCGACACTAGACTTGTAGGCAACGGCTCAGATATACTTATTTATACTGGATAACCTATATGTGTGGTCATAAAAATTACAGACTAATTTCCTCTATGTAAACACAAGGAGATGTGGTATATTAAGAACTGCTTATGAAACAACTAAGTTCCAGGTTTGTGAGATTTGTTCCTTACCTGGTGAAATAAGTTCCTTGTCTGTGAAATATGTTCCACTGGTTATACAAGTTATCTTTTATACTGAGCATTGTTATCAGTGAGCTTAAAGTTATAATTCAAGTACATTATAAAAACATGTATTATATTGATAATGTAATAAATAAAAGGTGTAAACATCCAATATGGATTCTGTGGAGTATAGCAAAATGTTTAATTACATTATCCATACAAAAATACCCAAATGACAATAATTTAATGAGGCAGATAAGCGAAGAATAAGAAAAATCCGTCAGAAATTTTGTATAGATCAATCATTTATTTATGAATATTGCAATTCAACATATGTTACTTCATATCAGAATTTGTAGATAAACTGTTATCACAGAAATATGTCTCATCCTTTTGTAATTTTGATTATGCAAATGTTGAAATTAAAATAGCAATACTTTAACATGTTTCATAAGTTATGCAAATATTCAAAGTCAATGAACCATGACTGAGGTACATGGCTAAACAATTTCCATGTAAATGAGATGTGCCAAAGCTAATACAACTGCATACCAAATACCATTGAATTATTATAAGTCGTTCCCTTTAAACAAACCTAAACACAAACATTAACTTATAAACTATGTAAAAGTTTCAAAGTCAATAAACCATGAAGAGGGGGTGAGGCTATATAATATCCATGGAAACGATATTTGCAAATGCCAATAAATTTGCATACCAAATATCGTTTACTTAACATTAGCAGTTCATCTTAAACTGATCTAATCACAAACTAATACATGTAAACTAAGCAAAAGTTTCTAAGTCGATAGACAATGACTGAGGGGGCGGGGCCAAATATTCTCCATGGTAATGAGATGTGCTAATGCTTATACAACTGAATACCAATTAACATTTGCCTACCCTAAATGGTTCCCCTTGAACTGACCTAATCACAAACTAATACATGTTAACTTAGCAAAATTCTCAAAGTCAATAGACCATGACTAAGGGAGCCAAATAATCTCCATGGAAATAAGATATGCCAATGCTTATACAACTGCATACCAAATATCATTGACCTACCACTAGTGGTTCCCCATAAACTGACCTAATCACAAACTAATACATGTAAAATAAGCAAAAGTTTCAAAGTCAATAGACCATGACTGAGGGGGCAGGGCCAAATAATCTCCATGGAAATGAGATGTACCAATGCTAATACAACTGCATACCAAATATGATTGACCTACCACTTGTGGTTCGCCATAAACTAGACCTAATCACAAACTAATACATTGTTGACGACGCCGCCGCCGCCGCCGACGTCGGAAACAGCATACCTATGTCTCGCTTTTTGACTCCGTCAAGGCGAGACAAAAAATGAAATAGTGTGTTTTAAATATTTATCGCAGTTGTTAATCATAGTTGTGCATTTGTTTTTTAAATCATATTATCTACGTACAATATATATGCTGACTTAATTTGAATTTCTCAAAGATTTACCTTATTTTGAACGTTGTCGTGTTGTTTAAAGACTTCAATGTTGAATATTAAACTTGTCAGGTACAACTATAGAATGTTTTGCTTGATATAAAGTTAATGCATCATGTTAATCTATAACACCCGGAACTTATTTAACATTTAGTAAAAAAATTAGTTCCGGAACAAATTTTACAGTGCTGGAACATATTTTCTTAAAATATATATTCCGGGTAAAAATTTTCTGTGATATAAATTCCGGTAGAACATATTTCCTATGAAATAAGTTCCAGCGGAACAAATGTCACGCCGGAACATTTTTTTTGTTACAAAAAACAATCTTAATAGCAAAAAATAATTCAGATATTACTTGGAACTATGAGCAGGGTCAGGAACAAACTTCTAATGTTTGTTTTGAGGTTTATTGACTATTTATACTAGACATGCTAAATGAGAGAAAGAGAAATAAAAGAAAATTATAAATTTAAAAGACGAAAATACTGTTGGCACTTTAAAAGATTATTCTTAATTGTATGTTTTCTACAAGAATTGTAAAAACAAGTATAAACATACATATACTATGATCATAAAACAAAAAGACATTTATATGTCAACATACGAACGGTCTCCCACAAAAGATTATGTCAATCCAGTATGTCAAGCTTTTAAGGGTAAGTATGATAAGGGCCTTATTCGTCATCCAACATTAAATGGTATAGTAAATAAATATGAAGATATGTACAAGTAAAGCAATAACAAAAGATACAGTATCAAGCTGTATGCTTGATTAAGTTTTGGTCAAATTTGTTGATTCTCTTATGTTGATGGCCTCATAGTGAACTTAAAGTAGCTTTGCAGAACTTATCACCTTCTTTATAACCAACGACGTCTATTATGATTTGAAAAAAAATGGCGGCGAAACTACTTTGTTTTCAGGCGCTTACAATAGGTCTTATATAACAAATTATTCGTCTCACGACTCTGAGTATTTTTCATCAAAAAATTAAATCAAGAAGTCCAATAAAACCAAATAATCTGAAAAAAAGAAACATTTAATTGTTAAGGATACTCATTATTCAAATATAGAAAAAGAGGCGTGGGGCATTCCACATTGCAGTCCAACTACAATGAATAGACAAAATCTTCATCGACAACAAAAATAACCATACATATATGTGAAGCTTTACATTTTAAGGATCATTTTTGAAAAGATGTGAGATACCGTTGGAAATATATTAATTGTGTTCTTATATGTTTAAATTTACTACGTTTCACATTTACCAGGCATGGGGCGAATTACATTTCAATGTTATGCATTATATTACAATTACTTTGACCAAACCATGCATTATATTACAATTACAATTACATGCATTTATCAAAGTAATGCATTATATTACAATTACTTTTGCAAAGTAATGCCTTGAATTACACATTACATTTGAAAATTTTATTAGTGAATAGAAACATTAAACATTTTGAAAAACAACTACATTTTGTACAAGTCACAAAAGATTCTAGTATATGCAGTAACTGTTCCATGAATTGAATATAAGTATACATGTAAAAAGTCTATTTAATTTGACTTTTACAATTTTTAATTATTTTAACTTAATGTTGACTTTACCTTTATAAATATATTTTTTGTTGTTTTTCTTTAAATTTTAAACGAAATATTTAATTACTGTGAATTACTTCCCTAATTATAAAATAAACATAGACCTTAATTAAAATTAACATATTCTTAATTAATCAAGAAATCTTAAATTTGGTTTAGTTAAAACTCCAACAATATGTTAAAGATGTAGTATGTGAAAAAAGTAATGACATGTAATGCCATGTAATGCATGAAATTACACAACTTTTTGCTAAAGTAATGCATTATATTACAATTACATGTAATGCACAAATTGCTGCATTACACATTACATGCAATTACTTGGAAAAATGTAATGCATTACCATGCATTACAATTACAAATTTGCATTACCCCATGCCTGCTCTCTACACTTTTCGATGCCTATTATGAACGAAAAACTTTCAGGTGGAAGCGGCCATACTTTTCTAACACAAATAAACAAGCAAACAACCAAAGAAAAAGCCAACGAACAACTCCGATATCTGTTTGAAAAAAAAATAATCGAGAAAAAGACATTACCCCCAATTTCCAGTTTTAATACTTTCCCCCAAAAAAAATTGGTAAATCTAAAAAAAGGTATAAGCCTTTTATAATTTTTGTTATCTACTACAATTTACATACAATTTTGAACGAATTGAACTACAAAGAGAAAACATTTTCCACTTTCATCAGCTATGAGACGGCTAGCTTTTTAGAAAAGCATAATTGAAAGGGTTATTTGCATGAGTATAGATCAATTGCTTTTCTTTCACCCAAGCCATGCATATACTCAGAGGACAAAAAGGATAAAAAACTTGAACACAAGTACAGTATAAGTAAATTTTTTGAAAATAAAATAGTTACCTACTTTACCATCTTACTATTTTATGACGTATTAGGACCTAAATTAAATAAAATTTTTGCAAAGTTTTAAAATATCCAGTTACCTTTAAAGAATAATGATAAGATCCGAAATAAGGTAACTTTAAACTGTGAAGGAAAACATGTATATATGATGAATCGTTCTAAACCCCAACCCTTTTACATAAGTCTTATAAAATAACTTTCTCATTATAAATTCTGATGTACGTATAGCACCTTTAACTAACAATTATAAGAAAGTTTAATTTAAGACCACTTAAATTCTAAATTCTTATTTGTAAATATATCCAGTTCTTACTTAACTTATTCTTACACTTCAGCACATTATGAATATTATTTTTAAAATTTTATGATGACAATCCTATGAATTAGTTATAATATTAATTATTTAGTAATTATTATTGCCTAAATTCAGTCATCTGTACATAATTAAATGTTTCCTTATGTTCTAAGGTGTATATAGTTGCTACAATTATACCCTATGGGTAGTGCTCCACAATTAATGGAGGAATATACAAGAAACTGAACTGAACTGATTAATCGTAGAGAGATGTACCTAAATTTATGGTACATAGTTAACAGAAAAAAGTTTCATTCTCAGTCTTATTTCAACTGTATTAATTTTAAAGACATGTCACATCCAAACGAAGTCTACGTATATGTACATGTATACGTCTTGTCTTGTCTATAGTCGGGAAATTTTCAATTCAATTCATTTCATTTGAAAACGTTAAAAATAATATAGATCTTATTCATTGCAAAACGTGACGTCCTTTTTGGATAAAACCCCTGTTTCATCTACGAGGAAAGTCCTATAATATAAGAATGCATATATAGGTGTGGTTTAACATTGATAGTAAAAAAAAGGAAAATCTGGCATCAATAGAGCGCATAATAAATTAAAAAATAATTCCCGAAATAAATGTATATAAAATATGTGTGCGACTATTGAAAGTGTATCCACATATTTACAAGACACTGTCGCTTTTTTCACTCGTTCTTGTCCAGTAACACCGTGTATCATCGGTACAGCGGATATAGGTACTAACCAAGCGGACGTGATCGATTTTTCTTCTGACACGGTAAGAAAGTCTTTGTTGTGTTTACATAATATCAATGTGTACCTCAATCTAAACATAATTGTTGTTTTAAGAAATGATTTGGTCGTAGGTTGATGATTAGAGAAGTCTCATTATTTTCCTAAAACAAGAACACTTACTAAAACATTCGCAAATACTTGTCAAAGAAGTTGGCGCTCGTCTCATCCGATATGATTCTATATTCAATATTGCAACTCTTTTTCTGATAGAAGGCCATGCACTGTGTGTACGTAATAAGTATAGCTGTTTCAATAATTGGCATTGAAATCTTTCATACATATGTTATTTTTCGATATTTTATTCCGAAAAGAAGCGTTGTGTACAGTGTATAGCTGACCACATAAATCCTTCTGTACAGTGCATAGTTAAATGAATGTACGGTATATAGCTTTTCACCCTTCGAAGTACCTATTAAGCTGTATCCGCTGTACCGATGAGTGAGTAATAAATTCCTCAAACGAGTTTGAATAGGGAAATAGAATCTGAAGAAGGAATTTGTCATCAACATTTTAATAAGGCAATATTTGGTTTTGAATGAAGCCCGTTCTTATCTGTATTTGTTGCCGTACTTATCAAAATACGATTTTCAAATAATCAAACTCAAACAGTAAAGTTTTGTTTCTCCTTAAAATCGTTCTTCTCCAGTATTACCATGATTACAAGCCTGAACGAATTTCAATGAGAAAATAAATTCTGAATAATGAATTTGACTCCATTTTTCTGTCAGTTTTCTGTCCCAATCAAGACCGACCCCCCCCCCCCCCCCCCCCTTTCACAAACGGGCTAAAATAATGCGTACATTGAACTCCCGTCATTTATCATATTTGGTTTTTTTTCTTAACATTTTCAGGTAGTAAGATTTGGTTTTAAATCGAGCTCATGAGAAATTATGAACTTTTTGGTCTTACAGAAAACATGTTATTTCATATCAATTTAATATTGTTTTTGCAAGACTCATAATCAAGAACAGCGAGAAAGACTATTTCGCAGACTGTTGAAAGATACTCAGTCCGTTCTAACAACGAATAAGTCCTTATGCACAGATGTTAAATAAAAATAAAACAAAAACTTGCCCATAAGCCAAACCAAAGAAAGAAACCAATAAAAGCACGTACTCTACCAAGATATTAGACTTATCAAAACAAAACAAAAAACACTTTGTATGTTTATATTAAATAAAATATGATATTCGTTTATTTAATTGATGTTGGAAAGGAGAAAAAATTCACGAAGAAAAACAAAAAACGAACTGATAATAGACAAACTATAAAACAATATCAATTGTTATTTCTTTTACTTTAGAACTGCAGAACGTATAAATTAAATAACAAAATTAATTAAGCTGACTCATTACACATAAACTGTATAAAAATACATTAAATGGGACTTTTGAGGTTTTTTTCTCCATTATCGTTAAAGTCAATACACAAAGTATTTAATTACATAAATCAATTTCGAAAAAACTTTAAAATTTCGCATTATTAAATTTTTATAAAAAACACTGTTTCAATAACATAATATTCATAAGATAGATTAATAAAATATTGAATCTGAATATTCATAAGCAATAAGGATAATCCAATCAATTTTGTTGATTGGATTATTCACGGCTGAGTAGTTGTGAATCAGTGACACGTGCCCTCATTATTTTATAAAAATATTGAATATCTATTTAAGTTCGTTTTCAAAATATTCCAAAAGTTTCCACTAAAATAGACAACGTGAAAAGAATGTAAACATTTTTCCTGTGTGCATATACGATGACTTTAAAAGAGTCCTGGGTGCACTTTGTATGTCCTGAGTGCACTCAGGAGGTCCTGGGCAGTGTTTAGACGTACCCGTTGATTTGCAACTGTATTTTTTCTGTTTTGGCACATACTTATATATGAACCTCATTAAATTCGATCTCAAAATAGCGAATATAAAGGAACAGATATTTTAAAGTCTTAATAAATTCCATTGAGCACAAAACTAATCCAAATTCGATCTCAATTATTTCGTGATTCTAAAATACGTTTTTTTTGTGGCAGAAATTGCAATTATGTTTTTTATCTGATATGACTTTGAAACACTGATTTAAGATTTATATTGTCCACAAAATATCATAAAATATAAGGGATAAAAAAGACGCTTTTCTATTATTTTTTTTACAAGGTTGTTAATTGTTTAATTATGTCGTAATTTGCTTGGTCAGTGGCGGATTCAGGAGCCGACATATCGCTTCCCCTTTGATTGGAAAATATATCATTTTTAGCATAATTAAAATCATCATTTTTTTTTTATCCTGGCTACACGTGGCGTTATTTCTCCGTCTGTATAATACAGCTAGTGAATTAGTCTAAATATCCATCCAATGCATAGTAATATTTCTTTTTCATCACTTTTTTTATTCTTAAATATAAGCGTTGTCTATTTCTATCTGACAAGCACACACATGGACTTTTTCATTAGTATAAAAAGTCCCTGGCCAACAATAGCAACAACGTCCTTTTGATGATCAATTCATTATAAAAAAAACAACTAAACTCTCTAAACTAAACTATGTGGACAGTGGGTCATCGCACACAGGTTTGTTTAACAAGACAGCTTATTGGATAAATGTGATAGATTGTCACGCCTACATTAAACTGTTGTCCAATCAAATGCCAGCAGAAACCTGTCAATAAAAAGGTTATTGCAAGCGTGGATAAGTTAGAGATTTGATTGTGTATTCGATATTTGAACAAAAAGTTAGATAATCACTATTCGTTTAGAATTAAATTGCGAAGAAAGTGTTCGTGTAACAACCCTCCCCTTTTCCCGTTTTCGCCTTCTTATTTTTACACTTTCTTTTTTGACAGAAAGTATTAAATATGAGCGTACTGCAAGTTTCTGAATTTTACAAGCATTCTATATAGCGACTTGTGATTTCCGGGAACGTCATATTTTCAAGATTTCACAGACCTCTGAAAAAGTTAGAACATACAAGTTTCATCTACCATTTGCAGAAAAAACAATACCAAATTATATTTGTAAATTGGAAGAGATTAAGAATTATAGTTTAATATCCGTACTAAAAATCGTCTGAAATATAACAAAACATATTTCTCTCTGCCTCAATGCAATCGAAAGCAAATTTTCATTTTATTCTTCATCTATTTGCAAAAGACGAAGAATTCTCCTTAAAACTGTAAATTATTAAACAGGCATACTAACTTTAAAGGATAAAATACAAGTTTGTACTACCATCCAAGGAAATAAGTGTTCCATAAAGTAACTAATCCTTAATTCACAACCGTCAAAACTCAGGACTCATTTTTGATATTTACCTGAGAGATCATAAAGGACATACATCTACCAAGAACTTATTATAACCAAAATGGCAAAAATGAAACAATATCTATTTTTTTTTTGGTAGACGAGTAGCAAATTGAATAAGGAAATGTTATTGAAAGAGAATTAAGATATATGATAATTTTTCCAAGCAAAGTGGCAAAAACATGCATATATAGAGTTATGTAGGTGCAAAACAAAACTATATATTAATAGTCAATTTCGACTATTTAATAAAGGATTATAGGTCGAACACGACACACGATTCTTGATTTCCAATGTACATGATTTAAAACCGTGTTTTTTCTTCTACAGATTGCATTTTGAAGAACACATGCTTGGTCATGATCGTTGAATGTTCAGCGTACAATATTACATAATATTCAGGATGATTTCAACGAAAAGCAAACGAAAAAGATTTATTTTTTTAAATCCGAGCATTCCTTAAATTCAACATTTAAAACCGTTTTGTTTTACGCAAAACATATAAAATTGAGAATGACTGGTGTACTTTTTATTCTCTCTAACACTTAGGATTGGTAGTCCCGACAGCTTTCTCTCCATTAGTAAGGGAGGTCCTGGGTAAGGGAGGTCCTATTCTTAACAGTAAGCAAACACTGAAAAGTCACAGGACAAAAAGTCACAGGACAGGAAGTGACAATTGTTTAAGTATGTAAGAGAAATATCTTGAAAAATTACTTTGTATTACATATATTCTTTTTACAGTTTATGAAATTGTTCATTAGCCTTGGTAAATGAAGATTTATTAAATTTTAATCATGCAAATGATATAATATTTCTTAGCACCATGAAGCTGTTTAGGTACCAATCCACTTTGATAGTTTGTTTACTAAACAATTATTTGTTCATTTAATACATTTGTTAACAGAGTTGGTTTATATATACAATAGTTCAAGATACATACAAAATATATTTTTTTAAATAAGTATTTTCTCTTTTTCAAAGAAAATAGTCTCAGAAACTGAATTGTGACCTTTCGTCTGTGACCTTTTGTCCACAAGCACGCATTATTTATGAGTAAAGTTGGAACAAAGGTCAATTTGGCTCTGATTCACAACAATTGTTCTCTTGTAAACATGACCTTTTTTGTCGACACGCGCTCGCCGTATCAGGCTAGAACAAACCAATGCATATCAATGTCACATGTGTCTTTTCCTCGACTGAATGTTATTAGCAATATTAATATTGGATACAATTGTAACGTAATGAATTGCATTTGATCCTAGTCCTAAGTTTAATTTTTGGTTGAATCAGTTGAACATCTAAGTGATCATCGATGTGTAATATTTGACACTGGACATTATTTTAGGAGCGATGCAATACAAATAATGTATTTCTATCAATCATTTACTTCAGTTAAAGACTTTTGAATGTAACAATATGGTACAAATCGATTTGATTTACTGAATTGCATATTTCTTTTTATCGAAATGAAAATATTATAAACTGCTCCCGGTTAATATAAACATAGATGTATGTGTGCCAAATAATCATCTCCATCCAAGTTACAAAGTATAAAACAATTATAGATTAAAAATACGGCCTCAACACGGAGCTTTGTCTCACACCGAACAGCAAGCCATAAGGGTCCCCAAAATGACTAGTGTAAAACAATTCAAAATGGAAAAACAAAGGTATAATCTATAAGTACAGCCATTTCGCTACGTTATTCTATAGCTTTTTGGTCAATTTCGAAAAAGCAAGTAAGCATCTCACTGTTTTTTAAATGAGAAGTAACGCTGGTGTTATAAAAAAAATCTGATACGAAACAGAAATATAAACCGTACACAAGATTTTATCAATCGTTGTTTGATATTTTTCTATAAGATTTATTCTTGTATTAGTTCTTGCTAAAAAAAACTTGATGATAAAAAAAAATCAAGAGAGGTATCGAAATCGGTCTTTATAGGTACCTAATGGTAAATATAAACTGTCAACTAAATTCTTAAAATATTCTTTATTCTTGTTGCATTTTTTTTGAAAAAAATAATGTTTTATTTGTCAATGTAATAATTTTACCCGGTAAATCCTTATATAAGATAAAACATGGAACTTTATTCATTTTACGTCCATAGATAAAACATCATAAGCGTTGCATGGGTAATTATTTAGATAGTTTATGACAACCCGTTTCGGTTGACTGCTTAGATAATCCGTTTATTGAAATGTAAATAACTTTTACCAAGCAACTGTCATCTGTATAATATTTAAAAATTTAAAGTAAATTAGATACTTAGAATATATTTTTCTTGACAATTGTATATGAATCAGAACTATTATTTAACATTAGAAACAAAAAATGTTTAAGAAAATTTCAGAACATCTTTGGGATATATTTCTTATCATTATATCTTTACGGGCGGAATGAATAAATACAGGACTACTTTATGCACAGGCACTTGTTTCTATCCATGGGAAGCCCCACTATCAACGTATATTTACGAGAAGGTACCCAACTACTTTTTTCACCTCTCCGCTTCAAACCCTTATTTTGCTGTCAATTCATTCTCAAATTTATTGTTCCATACACCATTCGATTCGTGAAAAGTTTTTCTTTCAGATGGTATGGATTGTATTTACCCTTAGGGTACCCCCTTACCTCCAATACACAAGATTTGTCAATAAATATTCATGTGATTGTTTTTAGTCCTCCTACAAAATACAATAACTTCCGGTATCAAAATTTCATGGACTGAATCCTTATTAAAAAGAAAAATAACGATGCTACAAATATCATTTCACTGGGGATTTTTTTAGTTAAATTTTAGAAAACAAAAAATATATGGGATATATTTATTCGTGTAGCCTTTAAAGTTTTAGTCCTAGATAATTTGCATAAAACAGTGAATGATAAGTCTAGAGAATCACAAATGAATAAGTAAAATCTAGAGAGTGTAATGACCTTTAACTTATGAATAACCCTATGAACTATGAACCGACCAATCACAATCAGTATTGAAATTCGCTGCCTTAAACCGGTAGTTGTTGTATTTTGTAGGAGGACTAAAAACAATCACATGAATATTTATTGACAAATCTTGTGTATTGGAGGTAAGGGGTACCCTAAGGGTAAATACAATCCATACCATCTGAAAGAAAAACTTTTCACGAATCGAATGGTGTATGGAACAATAAATTTGAGAATGAATTGACAGCAAAATAAGGGTTTGAAGCGGAGAGGTGAAAAAAGTAGTTGGGTACCTTCTCGTAAATATACGTTGATAGTGGGGCTTCCCATGGATAGAAACAAGTGCCTGTGACTTTATGTCAGAAAGCACGACTGCAAAGTTTTAATGACAAACACATTTCCCGGTTAAGACAACTAATCTTTTCTTATATAACCAATTAAATGTTAAAAATTCTATCGGGAAAAAATGAATTGTACGTTTGCATACGTTATTTAATGAAATAGATATACAGTATTACATTAAAAGACCACAAAAGAATATCCTCCTAGCTATGCCGATTTTATTCATAAAGGTGAGTAACCCCTGATAAACACAGATAAAGTGTCGCTCGTTTTATTTAAAATATTTAAAATCTTAACACGACTGAACACGATCTTACAGCAACTAAACCGATTTTTTACCTTTGGTCTTATTTTATCTGAACGTGATCTAATCAAGTCTTATTTGAACGCTAGAAGAATCTGTCTTGTTTATCTTGACCCGACTGATATGACTGAACACGATATATCGGAACAGAGTCTGAAAGTCTAAACCGGTCTTAACGTTTTTCCCTAGCAGTAAATCAAGGCGATTAAGACTTGATCAGACCAAAATGACCGTTTCAGACTTAAATCTTGCTACTAGTGATTATCACTATAGTTTAATTGGCTTATAATTAATACTGACAGTTAGGAATTTATAATCTTCAGATTAGCGGCTGTTTCTGACAATAGATTATTATCTGATCTTATCTCTTATCATAGTTCACAGCTTCAGTATTCTGTTAGGTTTCATGGGAGTAACTTTCCCATGGCATTACATTACTCTTTATTTTATATATACTGATGTATTGCAAATGTAATCATTGTGTGTGTAGATTGTACTTTAATAAACATGTATACTCTTATGAAATAGTCATCACTGCAACCCATGATAAATATATAACATTCCTTATGGTGTATTCTTTCTAGTTTGCAACTTAAATTAGGGATTTGACTCCTTTTCATGCATCTGGTATGCGGTTAACGATTGAGAAATAAGGAACAAGAAGTCACACTGGGACCAAAAAAATCACAAAATAGCCCAAGGCCACCAAAGGGCCTTTTACACAGTAAGAAATTCAGCAGTCAGAGGCTGGCTTCAGCAGGCCCCGAAACACAAATGTATATTAGTTCAGGAAAATGGACGCCACTCTACACTCCGAAACATAGATTCCTGACTTAGGACTGGTGCAATAAAGCTGCCGGCTTAAACGTGTTTACTTTTGTGAGATCTCAGCCTTCCCCCTATAAGTAATTTGAATAAACATTTAAAAAAAAAATCTTTAAATATCCCTTATGAATTCAGATAAAAAAAAAACTATACTTATAAAAAAAAGTTAATGTTTCAAAACATATAAAATTTATTAAGAGTAGACCGAACGGAAAACTATATTTTTTAAAATCAAATTGAAAAGAGTGCTATCGAGGGACCATCATTTAAATGTAACATTTAGGTATAAGCAATTTGATGTAATATATGTATATAACATACACTTTTATTTTAAATATTTTGTAATTTTGATGATTACTACTCTGAAATCATAAATGTTGGATACATACTACATTGTAAAATCACCAACATAAAAATAATATAAATGGAATTTAACCTAAAAATATGCAAAAACATGAATAAAAGTAGATTTAAAAATGTAGTATATATTTGTACAAATATTGTCAGATACATAATGTTCATGAAAAGATAACTTCACTTAAACTGATTTGCAGAAAATTATAAGCCAATGAACTCCCTTGAGAGTGAGCTCCACGATGTTGACATGGACGACATCAGCTTCTGTTGATCAGTACCAGTAAAGACTTAAAATTGTAATTCTTTTTTAAAGTCTAGACCAAAAGCAGTATCATAATGAATAAACTAAAATACAAATTAAACCGTTTACAAATACCCACAGACTAGATCTATGAGGATACTCTTTTTTTTACTTTAGCTGAATCTCTCGCTTTTGGACCGGTCACCTGCGATTGAAATCAAAATCTCCTCACTTGGACAACTATCACCCTATCGTTACTCCCTATCATTATTAGAGTTGTTTTTATAGTATTTATTGCGGAAACATGTTTTTCCATCGAATTCTAAGTTCATACAGTTTTATAAACTAATAACTTTCGAGTTCTAAACATTCGGTTTGTCAATGAGTTTAAGTAATGGTCATATACTGTAATTGTAAGGGACACCTGTCTAGTCTTGAAAATGAACCAATGTCCTGCAGATTAATATTGATTATTTTTATCGTTAGATTGCTGTCTAATTGACGTGAATCGAACATGTTCTATTTCAATAATTAAATATATGACGTGTTTATGTAATGTGTGGTACTTTTGTCTACTTTTGATTTTAATTTAACATTTACGTATCGGATGTTTATCTTTTAGTCCACTAGTATTATGTTATGGGATATGTAAATTGGCTTTTCACTCTATGCTCTTCTACCATTCCAATAAGAGTTTTTTTTACAGTTGTATTAACTAGTTTATTCAAGAGAAAACATCTCTAACAATAAGCTCTTTTCACTACTTTGGTTATGCAACCAACTATGACAAATGCAAATTTTTGTAGAAAGATGCAAGCAGATGTATCTCCGTTTAAAGAGTTTTGAAGGAGAATAATGGTACGTCTGGTTTTCATTTTTTTTTAATTTACATTAAAAAAAGAGCATATTATGATTGCTGTATTTAAAGCATGGATGACCTGCCATTTCTCTTCTGGCCTCAATGCTCACTTTGTTTGCAGAATATAGACATAAAGGATTACTTCAGCTCCAAGGATTATGTCCTGGTTATAATTTTTATTTGATTAAGAACATGTGGCCGTGTGATGCGCCATATACAATAAAAATGTTTACGTTATAAACTAATATATTTACAGCCTGACGCTTCACACGGTTGCACATTATTCAAATAGCAATACTACGCAAATTGTAAATGACCAAATAAGGAGACGTTTTGATAATACTTCACTTATGATCACGAGGAAAAAGACTGATCGCATCAAATAACGTAGAATTAAATTTTAAAGTTCATTGTTTGTGTTTTAAACAGAAATATTTAATATTAATTTTTACAAAGTGATATGACCCATTAAATATCATGTTCGTTAATTTAATGACAGTTTTATTCAATTACAAACAAATGTCACAAGAAAAAAACTAAGAGTTAAAAAGTTATTGAAATCTTTGTTTGCACATTATCGGTAATATTTGTAACTTTCTACATGTTACAAAAAGTATGCTTGTATCTTTCAAGTTACACAAAAAGAGGAAAACCCATTTGTCTCACCTTTTCTATCATTTCATCAATATTGCCTTTCTGATGCTGATGTTTGGTTCGATATCTCCTACATGTTATCAGAACTCATCAAAGAAACCATATTCATATATCCAGACGTGCAATTTGTCTACAGAGAACTCCAAAATAGCGCCTAGATTAAATCAGTTGGAAGACCAAATAATTAACGACGATAACTACCAAATCATTAACGACGATAAATACGAAATAATTAACGACGATAAATACGAAATCATTAACGACGAAAATACTTAACCATTAACGACGATAAATACCAAGTCATTAACAACGATAAATACATAATTATTAACAACGACCAATACCTAATCATTAACGACGATAAATACCTCATTTTTAACGGCGATCAATTTCAAATAATTAACACCAAATCATTAACGACGATAAATACCTAACTATTAACGACGTTAAGTACCAATAATTAACTACGTTAAAACCCAGTCATTAACGAAGCTGAAGACCATTGCAAAACAAGCTTTAAACTTCAATTTCTCAGCAATAACATACCCTCTGCTTCATCGTATGGCGTTTGTATATCTCAGTTAACACGTTAATCTTATCCATTTTAACACTTTATCTCATTATTGAGGTTGTACTTCTTTCACAAAAACTGCGCGAACAGAGTAAAGAGGAATAATGATTACAATCGACACACTACATAAGTCTCATGGTCACCATTATATAAATAACATATAGCTGAGAGAGTGATTGAGCTGATTGTTACCCCTAGAAAACATTGTAAACTGAGGTGAAGCCAAGGTTGACAATGTCTTTTCATGGGGTAACAATCTGCTCTATCACCCTCTTAGATATGTATTATTTCATTTATTATACTGAATGTTCTGTTATTATTTTCTATTAAAATTTAAATTCACAGTGATATACTATGACGCCTTGTACATACCAACTATCCGTACTTAATAAAGCGCACACTAAATCAAGCTTCTCCGTGAAGGGCACTAGAGTATTTGCCATGAGATAGAGAATATTATCTCCCCTGTATTAACCAATCAAAATATGGCACTTTGACATGAAGTATACTAACATCAATTGACTGACCGATGAGATGTGTTGGTGTCTCAACTCATTAGCGACATTTTGTTGCGGTCTCATATCTTCAGACTCATATTGTCCAAGAAAAGTCGTGTGGTCTGTAATTTTTACCGATGGTGACCTATGTCCGATTGTGCCATTTTGATCGACCATTGATTCGCCTGGCTGGTGATACTTACATAGCAGGAGAAGCTTACTGTGTCGGCGCACAAGGCCTCGTTCTTTTTTTAGTTCATGCGCTTCCATCAGTCTATTATTGTTCCCTGTACTTGTGTCTCCTTAATCGGTATATGAAATGTTAAGGATTTTGTCTCGCCTTGTCGGAGTCAAAAAGCAAGACATAGGTATGCTGTTTCCGGCGTCGGCGGCGTCAACAATGTATAAGTTTGTGATTAGGTCTAGTTCACGGTGAACCACTAGTGGTAGGTCAATGATATTGGGTATGCAGTTGTATTAGCATTGACACATCTCATTACTATGGAGATTATTTTGGCTCCGCCCCTTCATTCATGGTCTATTGACTTTGAAACTTTTGCTTAGTTTTCATGTATTAGTTTGTGATTAGGTCAGTTTAAGGAGAACCGTTAGTGGTAGGTCAATGATAATTGGTATGCAGTTGTTTAAGCAATAGCACATCTCATTTCCATGGAAACTTTGCTAAGTTTACATGTATTAGTTTGTAATTAGGTATGGGGAACCACTAGTGGTAGGTCAGTGATATTTGGTATGCAGTTGTATAATCATTGTCATATCTCATTTCCATGAAGATTATTTGGCCTCGCCACCTCATTCATGGTCTATTGACTTTGAAACTTTTGCTTAGTTTTCATGTTTGAGTTTGTGATTAGGTCAGTTTAAGGAGAACCGTTAGTGGTAGGTCAATGGTAATTGGTATGCAGTTGTATAAGCATTAGCACATCTCATTTCCATGGCGAATATTTGGTCCTTACCCCTCAGTCATGATCTATGGACTTTGAAACTTTTGCTTAGTTTACATTTATAATTTTGTGATTAGGTCAGTTTAAGATAAACCACTAATGTTAAGTCAATGATATTCGGTATGCAAATATATTGGCATTTGCAAGTTTCATTTCTATGGAGATTATATAACCCCAACCCCTAATTATGGTTCATTGACTTTGAAACTTCTACATAGTTTATAAGTTTAGGTTTGTTTAAAGCTAAGGGAAAGACTTATAAAAAGTCAATGGTATTTGGTTTGCAGTTGTATTAGCATTGGCACATCTCATTTCCATGGAGATTGTTTAGCCCTGTACCTTCAGTCATGGTTCATTGATTTTGAATATTTGCATAACCTACATGTTAAAGTATTGCTATTTTAATTTCAATATTTGCATTATCAAAATAACAAATAGGCGAGACATATCTCTGTGTTAACAGTTTATGATCAATAGTTATCTGCAAAGGTATCTTCCGCCTTTGTTTTTTTTTTGTTTTTTTTTTTGTCTTTTGTCAAATAACTTGTTTGCGAGTTAAGCAATTTCCCAGTATGATTTTACCACATATAGATATATCTCAACTTGTTCGATTCGCTCGTGTATGTAACAACGTTTTTGATTTTAACGAAAGAAATCTCTGTATTACTGAAAAATTATTACACCAGGGTTTTCGATATCACGAACTAGTCAAAACATTTACTAAATTTTATCATAGATACAAGGACATCCTTCGTAAATATAAAACAACATGCAGGCATCTTACTTCTTCTATGTTGTGTTTTGTGTGCTATTGTTTGTCTGTTTGTCTTTTTCTTTTTAGCCATGGCGCTGTCAGTTTATTTTCGACTTATGAGTTTGAATGTCCCGTTAGTATCTTTCGCCTCTCCTTTATTCGTTCAGATATTTCACAGCTAATCTTTTATGGTAATATTATATTCAAAGCACAAAAATGTCGTCATTCACCTCAAAAGCTAACCAACCCTTTAAACAGACTTATTCAGAAGGAATATAGTTACGATACTGATGTAAGGACATTAAAGATGGCATTTTTTGTAATTGATATTGATTCACTCTTTGCATCGGAAATAAACACATTTATTCTGAAACCAGTTGTTGGCATGATACGGGTTATGTTCTTCTCGTATATTTTATAATGGCATGATACTAAACGTCTAACGGGAGGGATTGTGACTGATTTTCATATGAGGAAGACATAATCTTTCAATCAGTTAAATGGAGGTCTGGAGCTAGCTAGTAGCTAGTGGCTGTCAGTAACTGTTAGTAGTCCTTTGCTAATTTATGTATCATTGTCATTTTGTTTAGTTTCTTCTGTTACCTATTCTGACATTGGACTCGGTCTTCTTTAAAACTGATTTTTACTCTGCGTATTGCTGTGTGTTTGTTTATTTTACATTGGCTAGAGGTATAAGGGAAGGGTTGAGATCTCACAAAACATGTTTAACCCCGCCGCATTGTTGCGCCTGTCCCAAGTCAGGAGCCGCTGGCCTTTGTTAGTCTTGTTTGTTTTTTTAATTCTAGTTTATTTAAATGTTTCGGTGTTTAGTGTGACATCTATTTTCACTGAACTAGCACACATTTTTGTTTAGGGCCAGCTGAAGCTGAAGTTTTATAGCAAGCTAAACCTCTCACTTGTATGACAGTCGTATTAAATTCCATTATATTTACAACAATGTGTGAACAAAATAAAAACAGACAAAAATGGTAAAAATGTCAAAAATTGAGGTACAGCAGTCAACCATGTGTTATTATCTTAATCACTATAAACACAAACAAATATTTCAACAAAGTAAAACAAAATGGCATATAATCAAAGCACATAAGCAAAAATAAAAAAGACGAGAATACTAAACAAATGACCATTACACAAAAACACAAAGGCGGAATGTATAAGTACCGAGCCACGCCAAAAGACTATTACCAAAAATGGACTACACTTTAAATTTCCATCAATTTCCAAGGACTACATATTCATTTTTAGAAGCTCATACACAAGGTCCAGAGAGGGATGGCAGACATGAGACCTGTTAAAACTGATAGAAAAATAAAAACGAAAAAAGTACATAGAACATCTTGGAAAACTTCACTCAATATATTATAAAATAAATATTTTTAAGATGATTGGTATGCTATCCTAAAATTTACCCAAACTATGTTTTAATAAAATAAATGTCTATCTCGGGCATTGTACCTCAGGCATGTTAAAAAGCGGGTATTGGAAAGTTACAACTGCGAGATTAAACACACTTGGATAGTTGTCTCATCGGCAATCGTACCGCATCTCTTTGTATACATATTGGAATAATGAAATTTTAAGACTGCGATTTTTTTTTTTTTTGTATTTTTTGTATTTTTATTTTTTTTTTGCAAGGGGGGGGGGGTATAATGCATAAACAGAGCATGACTTGCAAATAAGTGTGACTTTGTTATACCCCGCACTATTCTGAATTAGAGAAGGTAATATTACCAAATATTTCATTTAACAAAGATGCAACTTACTAGAATGTGAAAAAATGTCAGCTGTGCTAAGGTTCTAAATTTTGATCGAAACATTTATCAATTGCGTCATTAAATTAAAAAAAACACCTGCGATGTACATTTACCAAGGACGAGTATATGATACTGATGGAGTGATTATATACGAAAACATCATATCACTTTACAGCATTAACAATACAATATATTTATAGTTATCATTAACTTTCATAAGTTTAACAAAGTACAATACTAAGAATCGTCTTAATGTTGTATTTTTCCTGATTCCAAGTATTCACAGAGAACGTCTTTTCTTATTATGTTTCATTTGTAAGTGCATTGATAGGGTAGTTGCAATTATTATCCATAAAACACTTAACATCTCATATATCGATTAAGAAGACACGAAAGCAGGGAACAAGCAAATACTGATAGAAACGCATGAATTCCAAAAAGAACGAGGCCGGGTGCGTCGACACGGTAAGCGGCTCCTGCTATGTAATTATCACCGGGCATGCAAATCAATATTTGCTCAAAATGTCACAATCGGGCATTGGGCATCATCGGTAATATGACAGACCACACCATATTTCTGGTACAATATGAATCTGAAGATATGCGCAAACACATGTCGCTTGCGTGTTAAGACACCGACACATGCATCGGTCGATCAATTGATGATGGTGACCGTGAAATTTATGTAGTATGTCAATTACAATCAATATTCCTCACAACTGTGGTTGCGCAGTTTTTATGAAAGAAGTATAACCCTTTTAATGAGGTAAAGTGTTAAAATGGACGAGATTAACGTATTAACTGATATGTGCAAACGCCAAACGATGAAGCAGAGGGTATGTTAATGCTGAGAAATTTGAAAGTGTATTATGAAGTTGAAAGTTTGGTTTGCAATTGTCTTCAACTTCGTTAATGACTTGGTTTTAACGTTGTTAATGATTTTGTCGTCCAAGTGATTTGATTTGAGCGCTACTTAGGAATTCTATGTAGACGAAACGCACGTCTGGAGTATTAAATATAAGCATCGTTTCGTTGATGAGTTCTAATAAATTGTAGAAGATATCGAACCAAAATACGAGCATCATAAAGGCAATATGATGACATAATAGCAACGACGAGACAGAAAGTTTTTTCTTAATACTCTTTTTAGTGTAACTTAAAAAAAAATACAAGCATACATTTTGTAATTTGTATAAAATTACAAACATTACCGATAATGTGCAAACAAAGATTTCAATAACTATTTAACTCTATATTTGTAATTTCTTTTTTGTGACATTTATCTGTAATTGATTTAAAGTGAAACTACATTGACGAACATGAAATATGGATGGTTCATATCACATTGTAAAAACTAGTATGAAATATTTCTGTTTAAAACACAAAACAAAAAATGAACTTCAAAATTTAAATCTACGTTATATGATGCGATCAGTCTTTTTCCTCGTGATCATAAGCGAAGTATAATCAAAACGTCTCTTAATTCGGTCAATTACAATTTGCGTACTATTGTTATTTGAATTATGTGCAACCGAGTGAAGTGTCAGGCTGTAAATATATTAGTTTGTAACTTAAACATTTTTCAGTGGATATGGAGCATCACACGTCCACATCTTCTTAATAAAATTATTACACTGAAATAATCCTTGAAGCTGAAATAATTCTTTGTGTTTATACTCTGCAAACAGAGTGTGCATTTGTGACAGAAGAGAAATGGCAGGTCATGCATACTTTAAATACAGCAATCATAATATGCTAATGAAACGCATTTGCTTTTTGTTACCAATGTCATTCCTTTTTTCGAATGTAAAATGGTAAATATGAAGACCACACGTACCATTATTCTTCACTCAATAGTCTCTAAACTGAGATTGTTCTGTTGGCAATTTTCTACAAAAATTTGCATTTGTCATAGTTGGTTACATAAGTAGATTAGTCAATAGAGCGCTTTGGTGGAGATGTTTACTCTGAAATACACTAGTTAATCCAAATGTAAAATTTGTATTGTATTGCAGTAGTAGAACAGCATGGAGTGCCAATTTTACATTCTCCACACAATAATAATAGTAGACTATAAGATAAACATTCGAAGCTTGAATGTTAAATTCAAATCAAAATCAAAAGCAAACACAACTACCGGAAAATACATGGTTATTGGAATAGATCATGTTAGATTCACGCCAATTAGACAGCAATCTAACGCTATAGATAACCAATATTAATCTACAAGACATTAGTTAATTTTAAAAACTAGACAAGTGTCCTTATTATTACAGTATATGACCATTCATTTAACTCATTGAAAAACCGAATGTTTATCACTAAAAAAATATTCGTTTATAACATGTACGTATGAACTTAGATTTCGATCAGAAAACTGTTGTCGCTAGGGATCTTCCTTCTTTAATGAGTTCAACATCCTTTGAAACAGGAATGGTGTTAATTTAAGATCATTTTGAGCATTTTTACACACGTAAGAGCCCTCAAATTTGGACCCCAGTAATCACAATGGCAATGTTGTCTGTCTTAAGGTAGTACAAGTAATATATATTTGAATTTTGAGGTGTATCTGTAATTTGCTAGTTCCCATATAATTCCATTGAATTTACAGATGAACATTGATAATGTACAATGATTTTGCACATTGATGGTTGATTGATTTATGGTGTTTAACACCGCCTTTAACACTCTTGCCTATATCAATGTTGCCATTCTTTTTGTTGGAAGAACCTAGAGTACATAAAAATAACCAGAGACATTTTGGTACCATGCACTTGCCCCGGGGAGGGTATAAACTCACAAACTACAGTTGACAGACTAGTGATCTTTGCAGATGGAGCACTTAGAGGACTAGGCAACTACGGTACTCTATACACGTTGATACACATGATTGTATAATATGTAATAGTTGTAGGATGTATTTGAATACAGTAATAAATGTATCATACTTGCTAAGCGTTTTGAGCTACAAAGGTGGAGGTTATGAGGGACCACCTTTAATCCTTCAAAGTTTTGCATTAAAGTCAAAGTCTTTGGGGATCGGGGACTACTTTGTGATGAGTGTCAGGGGTAATCATTGCAATATGTCACTATTATCATAAGCAACATAACATATGCTAAGATTGAGAAATTAAGATTAAATATATGATGATATCATAGGTTATATACTATCTGAAATGCTTAATATTCTTAATTATGTAATCTTTTATTATTCTCCATGAAATAGTGTAATGAAGCTATAATGGTATTTTTTTGTCAAACAATATAGGACAGGGTATGACACCTCAGCTACTCACCCCTACCACAAAAAAAATTAAGTGTCAACACCCAATGAGTATTTAATATTTGAGCACACATATATGTAATTATTTATCAACTGGGTATATGGAATCAATAAGTAAGACCATTATTCTTGCTGACCTTGGATGTCTTTTTACAATTTAAATAAGGATTGTATAGTGCAAATCATTCAATAAATACTATGAAATCAACTCTAATGATGATAGGGAATAACGATAGGGTGCTATTTGTAAAAAAAAAGATATGTTGATTTCCATGGCAGGTGACCGGACCAAAAGGGAGAGAGTCAGTTTAAGTCAAAAAAGGAATTTCCTTATAGAGCTGGTATATTGGCATTTGTAAACGGTTAAATTTGTCTTTTAGTGTATTATGATATGGTTTTTGGTATAGACTTTTAAAAAAAGTTACAAGTTTAAGTCTTTACTGGTGTTGATCAACAGTATTTGATGCCGTCTATATCAACATACTGGATCTCACTCTAAAGGGGGGCTCATTGGCTTATAATCTGCTGCAAACCTGTTTAAGTGAAGTTTCCCTTTCATGAACATTATGTATCATACAACATTTGTATAAATAATACTACTTTTTGACATCTACTTTTATTCATCCATGCTTTTGCATATTTTCAGGTGAAATCTCAATTATATTATTTGTGTTGGTGATTTTACTATGCAGTGTATATGCAACATTTATGATTTCAGAGAAGTAATCATCAAAATTGAAAGTACAAAATGTTAAAACCAAACGTTTATGTTATATTAATATATTACATTAAATTGCTTATACCTAAATGTAACATTTTTAAATGCTGGTCCCTCAAAAGCTATCATTACAATTTGATTTAATAACTTTTTTTTCACTTATATTTCCTTAGTTTAACATGTATGCCTATGCACCTAACTATATAAAACAGTGCTATTAGCTTTTCTATTCGAATAGTGTTTCGGTATGTCACCTCCTCATATGCGAAGCCTACTTATAATACCCATTGCAAATAATCACATTTCAACCAGTGTAAACGGGACGAAACTCATAACCCCAAACAGACGCAATTTTATGTATTCATTGCATTCTTGGTATCATTACTCTTATTTCATCTGATATACTGAAGTACTAAAGCACTGCTGTTTATGTCTTGCATTCAATTCAGATTTCTGCCCCCAACTGTAGTTTGATTTTTCTTCAGATCAGATGTTTATATTTAAGGATAGCTCAGAAGTTTACGGTCAAAAATCAAGCTGTGATTAACTTTGGAACAGTTATATTGCCTATACAACAAGAACTGTTCATTATACTTGGTTCAGACAGTTTTGAAAATTTTTATTAATTATGTTGAATAATTTACTTGTTTACCTCCTACTTGTATTTCTGAACATTTTAACTACATCAGAGCCCACGGCTTTAAAAAAAATAATTTACAGAACAAAACAGTATATATACCATAAAATCATATTTAAGTTGATTAGATAACTTTAGGTATTAGCAGGTACTGAAAATGGTAACATCCAAGTGTGTCTACTCCCATTTGATCTACTCCCAGGTCGCAAGTGGTATTACAATTTCGTCTTCTTTAGAAAATTATAGTTTTCCGTCCGGTCTACTCTTGATGAATTTTATATGTTTTAAACATTAACTTTTTTTTTAAGTATAGTTTTATTTTAAAATTCATAAGGGATATTTAAAGGTTTTTTTTTTTTTAAAGTTTATTAAAATGTAATAGTCTCTTGTGAAGAGTTGTCTCATTGGCAATCATACCACATCTTATTTTTTATATAATAACATCTTCTTTTTTATATTATAGGGGGAAGGTTGGTATCTCACGAAAGTAAACATGTTTAAGGCGACAGCATTTTTTGCGCCAGTCCTAAGTCAGGAATATCTTGCCTTTGTTAGTCTTGTATGTTTGTTTTTTTTTTTTTTTTCATTTTGGTTCATATCTTTTGTTTCGGAGTGTAGAGTGGCGCCATTTTCCTGAAATAGTATACATAAGTGTTTCGGGGCCTACTCAAGCCAGCCTCTGGCTTCTGGATTTCTGGCTGTGTAGAATGCCCATTGGTGGCCTTGGGCTGTTTTGTGCTTTTTGGTTTTGGTGTGACTTCTTGTTCCTTATTTTGCAATCGTTTACCGCATACCAGAAGCATGAAAAAGGAGTCAAAGCCCTAATTTGAATTGCAAATTAGAAAGAACACATCATAAGGAACATTTATTAATTATTTTCAAGTTGAAGTGACTACAACGTCACCCTAAACTACTTTAAAAACTATAACCCTATTAGGAATGGATTGAAAAACAGATAAGAAGACGGACAGATACATTTACCACAAAATATAATACCACTTCAATTGGAGCATACAACTAGCCTCACAAGATGTCATAATTATTTGGACAAGCAAGATTAAAGCACTTGGACTAACAATTGAAAACCACATTGCGTAACTAGACCCAGCCCCTACTATCCACCGCCGTTAGTAGGGGCTGTGTCTAATCAGACTGCCTTTGTTGTCCTGTAGATATTTTTTCATACTGTTTCATTCTGTCACAGGGTTTTGTAACTGTGCTCGGATAGTTATTTTCGGTAATTGCTAGAAGCGATAATTCAATTTCAAAAACCTCCTTCCCCATAACACAAACGCAATTTATAGGCACATGGGGTCAAAAAATAAATGCCAGGTGACAACAGGCTACCTTAGTCTTTTGACGTTGACCTGTCAAGGAATTTGAGGAATATCGCCTGATTCATGTTTATATATTTAGGAGTAATGAGAATTAGTATTACAAATTACAGTAACTATGTCCTTAAATAACATAATAACAGTTGAAAAAAGTTGACCGCCAATCAAAATCGATTTTACAATCGGCAAGCAATTCTGGTTTTAATTCAAGTTTTCGAGTTTACGACCGTTAATGCATTATTAAAAAAGTAACTATTATTATCTGCGCGCGAGTCACCTTGATCACATCATCTATGATGGGCGACCGTAAATTATACTTTACGCCGACTATCTATAATGATCGACCGATAAACTATCATTATCCCCGATGAACTGTGATTATCTATTAATGTGGTTCCCGCGTTCCATATCTGCACGTTAATTTATATTTACGAATGATGTACTTGTACCGATGATAAAATTTAGTAAATGTTTTGACTACTTTGTGATATCGAAAACCCTGGTGTAATAATTTTTCAGTAATACAGAGATTTCTTTCGTTAAAATCAAATACGTTGTTACATACACGAGCGAATCGAACAAGTTGAGATATATAAACACCCTAAGATGGTGACAAGGGAACGTCACCATCTAAAAATGGATAATTAACAATAGGAAATGAAAAATCATCTCTTTTGTCATAAATTTTGGTATTAAGCTTCCCGTTAAAAATATAGATATCAAGATCCAGGAAAGGGCAGTGTTCATTGTTAGTATTAGCTTTATTTAAAGTCAGTTCGGCAGGATAAATCTCTTTAGTGTACATACTGAAGTCGTCATTATTGAGAGCCAATATATCATCTTAATATCTAAAAGTGTTATTATATTTTTGAATCAGATGTTGTTTCGATGGGTCTTTGCTGATTTTAGTCATAAATTGTAACTCATACCAATACAGAAACAGGTCCGCAATAAGTGGTGCATAGTTAGTCCCCATGGGAATTCCAATAACTTGACGATACACGGAATTTCCATAGCGAACAAAAATGTTATCTAGTAAAAATTCAAGGGCAGTTATAGTATCAAAGCAGGTCCAATTGACCTAGTTCTTTTGTTTGTTGTTACTATAAAACTACCTAAAAGAGTTTGAACATATATATTCGCATTCTGACTTTTTAAATGCCCATTTAATCAGGTAAACTTGGTTTTATAGCTAGCAAAACCTCTCACTTGTATGACAGTCATATATAGCATTCCATTATATTGACAACAATGTGTTAGCAAAACAAACAGATATAATAGGTAAAAATGTCACAAATTGGGGTAAAGCAGTCAACATTGTGTTTGAATCTTAATCACTATTAAAATAAATAACTATTTAAACAAAGAAAAACAAAACGGCATATAGACACTCTATAGACAAATTACATAAGCAAAAATGAAAGACGAAAATATAAAAATGACCATAGTTTTCTAATAACACAATGGCGGGATGTATAAATACCTAGCCACGCCAAAAGTATACACCAAAAATGAACTAAGCAGTAAAGGTTAAAATATACAAAGACAAATAAAAAGAATACTATAGGATAACACGAGATTCAGATAATAAACAACGTCGTCAGTACCTTGAATCTATACTTCAAGACCATCATGTAGTATTTGTGAAGTTAATACGGAATATTTATGAACAAGGTCTTGGTATCTTCCGATGAACTTTTTTTTAGAAAAAGGACGAGACGTTCTTTGACATAACCCTGGTTCATTAACTTTCTGCTCAGACACTGATGCCTTTCTGCATGGACGATTTCGGCTGTCAGTAGATAATTAAAAGAAAATTTAAGGCGCTTGACCAATGCGACGTTCGTTACAAGAAAGTTAGGATTGTACGCTATTTCCCACGCACCCACCAAAAATAACCTTCATACATAGTACCTCCTCAGTTCGTATTGACTTGTGTATTTTGAAGTTTGAGTCATATATATATGTCTGCTTGTAGATATGTTAAATATGGTATATTAAATGCGAAAAAATAACAGTTGCGGATGGTGACATCTGACTTTCAATCATTGATTGAGTCAATAAATCTTGACATACATCTCAGTGTATTTCCAACATGTAATACATCATTGAAAAGCGAAATATCTAAATATCTAAATGGTTTTGTTTAATCATATCTAATCCAAACGGTTTGTTGGATATTACGAATAAGATAATGACCCCTGTGATCGAGATAATCCAGTAAAATGTATTCCTTTTGGATAAACAGTTGGTCTATATTGTAAAATTATTGTTGCTTGGCACTTACCTTGAGATAAGTCGATATAAAGTTTTACGTCAAATGTAAAGTAACACGTGTTGTTATATAGACAATAATAGTGTACTGACTTGACATATCAACGATATAAGGATGAGGCTTAGAAACGGGGAAAAGCGAGGCTCTGCCGAGCTATTTACCCGTTTCGGGCCGAATCCTTATATTGTTGATATGTCAAGTCAATACACTATTATTGTCTTTATACTGCAATCTAGATAAAACATTTTAATTGTTGTTTATTGGGTTATTGTTATTTATTTGATTTGAATATTGGGTAAAATTTCCCTTTAAAAAGGCCTTATATTTTATGCACTATATAGTAATATGGAGTTTAGATTACATGTAAAAACAGTTTATAATAATTTTTACGTAAGTTAGTGATCTGATCCAGTTTGAAAGAGGTCAACAATTAGTATGTCTAGATCTGAATCTGTCAGACTATATAACCTAAAATTGTCCTTAAATTGAGTGAAGTTTTTTTATTTTTCTATAATTTTGATATATAATGTGTCCCAAAATTAATACACTACACTTTAAAAATATTTTTTGGATAGAGCAGGTGCTAATTTTTGTTTAAATAATTTTGTTGTTTTCTGTTTTAGATAAATTCACTACGTCATAACTGTTTTCTCGGACCAATGTTTGTTATATGTCTGTCTTGTTTTACTGACGTCATTTTGTCGGGCTGTTCAATATAGTTCTTATAAGAATTCTTCGACTGTTTTATAAATTGTTCATATATTCTGTTATTGTAACTCTTATTCAATGTTATGACTTTCGGCCTCATTTATTCTTCTCATTACACTTTAATTAATCATGATTTTACGAAATGGAAAGAAAACATTATACAATAATCCTTCAAGGATATTCACGTGCTCTAAAAACCTCATTCCAAATATTAATTCAACCGCCGTCAATCAAAATTCCCCATCTAAATTTAGCACTTTTTATAATTGTGTCAAAGGTGGCAATGCTGCTGCAGCCAGATTATTCAATAAAAATGCACGTGGATATCCACAAATATTTCCGTGCAATGCCAGAAAATGACAAACCTGATCTAGATTATCTTCTGATAATACTGTAAGGTCAACAGTGAACGGGAGAGCTTTTTCGCTTTCCTTTTCCTGTGACATTACATGAAAAACCCAAAGCCTCATTTATCTGGTTACATGAACAAAACCAAAGTGTGGTATACAATATGTAGGACAAACAGGACGGGAGTTTTTTAAACGAACACAGGAACATCCATACCGCTTCCGAAAACCTAAGAAATTCAAAAGTATAATTTATCAACATTTAGGTAAACACAACCACAATATTAAACTTATTAGATTTCAACCGCTCGAAACGATCCAGAAATAACAAGGGCAATCGCATAAACAATTTGAAGATTCCCGTAAAATTATCGAACTGTCTTGGATTAAACGACTTCAAACAGCTTATCCCCTGGGTCTAAATGACAATATACCTGGACAAGGGAACATATCTACAACTTCTTCTATTGATATCATGAATATTATGGATAAAAGACAACGAAATAATAGGTCTCATGGCAAACGTATCAATCGAAATCAACGAATTAAACATCGTATAAATTATACACTTGGTAATCTCCTATCTACATTTAAAAACAATGGTAGGCATCAATTATTATGTAAACTGAGTCAAATACCAATTAGTAAATTACATGATATTTTCAGGGAGTGTGACACAATCTCTTTCTTCAGCCCGCTGTATGAATATTCGCGTAGAATTACAGGTTTTTGCCACCATAGGCTGTTCCCGCGTATCGACAAACCTGAAGATCATAAACGTCATTTTCTAAAAATTAAATATATAAGCAGAGGTATTGATTTTATCAACTTATCTAGTATATTTAATGACTCTACCGTTCAAAACTTCATACCTCTCTATTTTGATAACACAGAACCACCTTTTTATTTCATACACATACAAAAAAAACCAGCAGAAGTTTAATTTTTAATTGTACGCCGGTAACATCAGACGTCAATGTAGAAAATAATACTCCTTTAACTTGAAACTGTGAATCGTCGAAGTTTAGATATGTTCCCTATTGCCATGTTACTACGGCGGACCTCAATATCGCCCAGGAAAGAGAGGTTAAAAACTTTTTGAAAAAAGGACCAAAATATCGTCCTCTATCTTAAATAGATTGGAAACAGTGTCGTCAGGTCACCAAAGATGCTCTTTCCTCGTTTTGTAAAAATTGGTGTAAACGGGAAAAATCTGATAAAAAATCTCTTGATTTTTATTTAAATAAATGAATGAATGTGGTATATAATAGAATATCACATTTTGAAAATAATTTAGAAGTAAATAATAGAGTACATAATACGCCTATTTCCAGAATAAGAAATGAATTTCAAGAACTTTCAAAGCGGTTTGTGTTGTACCGGCCGACAAAGCAGCCAACAATGTGGTGGTGGTATGCCGTAAATACTACACGGACGTTCTTGGGAATGAAATTTTTAATTCATCTACATTCAAGTCCATGTGCCCCACAGAGAGTCATATTGTTAACAAATATATCATAACCACATCACAGCTTAAGGCTTCTTCTGAACATTTGAAGGTCCCTACTATATATTGGTTACCTAAACTACACAAAAAACCAGTAAAATATCGTTTCATCTAGGCCTCTAGTGTTCTACAACTAATCTTTCAGTGTTTTTAACAAGTTCCTTAACTACTAGCAAAGTGCTTATCAGAAACTATTGCAATAAAATATATGAAAATAGTGGAATGAACTATTTTTGGAGTGTAAAAAATTCTTTTGATGTTTTAGATAAATTACGTGCTTTTGATGGTCCTTTTGATTCTGTTGACAGTTTTGACTTTTCTACTCTTCCACTTTTACACTTCCACACAATCTTATCAAACAAAAATTTGACTATTTAATTAAATGGTCGTTTGGTAAATCTGAATGCAAATATATTTGCTGCAACTCATTTAAAGCCTTCTTCTCTAATGAGAAAGGTAAATATGCTAGATATACTTACTGGAGGTGTGATGAGATGATTGAAGCTGTTAATTTTCTCCTTGATAATATTTATGTACGTTTCGGCAGAAAAGTTTATCGACAGGTTGTAGGTATTCCTATGGGCACTAATTGCGCCCCTTTAATAGCAGACTTGTTTTTGTACTGTTATGAATCACAGTTTATGACCAAACTCAGTAAAGAACCGTCTAAATTGCATTTAATTGATAAATTCAACAACCCTTACCGTTATCTTGATGATATTTTTTCGTTAGATAATCAAGAACTTTGTCAATATACTGCCGAAATTTACCCAAAGGAACTTACTTTAAATAAATCAAATTTAAACGGTAACAACTGTCCTTTCCTAGATTTAGATATTTCGGTATTACACGGGAAACTCCACACTAAAATTTACGACAAAAGGGACGATTTGTCGTTCCCTATTGTTAATTTTCCCTTTTTAGATGGTAATGTTCCTTTGGCACCATCGTACGGTGTTTATATTTCACAACTCGTTCGCTATGCCCGTGTCTGTTGTGACGTTTTTGATTTTAACGAACGTAATCTATGTATTACTGGTAAATTATTAAGCCAGGGATTTCGTTACCACAAATTACTTAAAACCTTTACTTAATTCTTCCACAGATATAAAGATTTGGTTTTGAAGTTTGGTTGTACCTGTAGAAAACTTATTTCAAACGGGATTGCACATCCTCATTTTTACGGCAATATTGTTTACCGTGCCTGGAAATTTAGAAACGATCCTGGTACACTTATCGATCCTTTAAATAAACTTATTCTAAAAGGTTACTAATTCAACACTGTAGTTAGATCATTAAATATTGTTTTTATTGGTACTAATATTGATTTTGTTACCAGTAAAATAAAAACAAACTAGGTATTATTGTTATATACATATACACATTCATGGATCTACAATCTGTCGATACCTGTATCTTGGCATTGCACAAGGTCATGTTTTTCTCCGACTGTTTATGACGTCTTTACACTAAATCCATTGGATGTTGGATGTGTATGGATTGATAATTTAGTCTTAGATGCATGATTTTTTTTATTAGTTGTTATTGGCTTTGAACTAGCTGTCAGTAACTGCGAGTACTCTCAGATCTGTATTTAGTGTCTTTTTGTTGTTTGTTGTTTGGATGTACAAGTACCCGGCCACGTCCACTTGTATTTGTATTTGTATTATTTGTATTTTTATCCATCTGATGAGTTAAGCCTCTTTCAACTGATTTTTATAGTTCGTTCTTATGTTGAACTGTTACACCACTGTCCCAGGTTAGGGGAGGGTTGGGATCCCGCTAACATGTTTAACCCCGCCACATTCTGTATGTATGTGCCTGTCCCAAGTCAGGAGCCTGTAATTCAGTGGTTGTCGTTTGTTTATGTGTTACATAATTGTTTTTCGTTCATTTTTTGTACATAAATTAGGCCGTTAGTTTTCTCGTTTAAATTGTTTTACATTGTCATTTCGGGGCCTTTTATAGCTGACTGTGCGGTATGGGCTTTGCTCGTTGTTGAAGGCCTTACGGTGACCTATAGTTGTTAATTTCTGTGTCATTTGGTCTCTTGTGGAGAGTTGTCTCATTGGCAATCATACCACATCTTCTTTTTTATACTCGCATCTGGCGGAGAAATATACAACACAATGAAATGTACATTACCTGTTGAAACCAAACGATGGCGAACGAATTCGTTCGAGTATGGACTAAAATATCAACAATAGGCATAAACATAATGATTTATAGTTTTAAACAAAAAATATTAACAAGTGAAATATGTTTTTCCAACAATTGTAAAACAAATAAGTTTGAGTCGTTCAACGCTACAAGTTGAAGCGGTCGTCATGAATATTTAAATATAGTTGCGGTTCTACTATTTAAATATTCATGAGGAAAAGCGATATCGGGTCAGTGACTGTATATGACAAAGAAATATACAATCAACGCATTTTGACTGCTCAAATAGAACGAGTGCAGTATAGTGACTGTATATGACAAAGAAATATGCAGTCAACGTATTTTGACTGCTCAAATAGAACGAGCGCAGTATAGTGACTGTATATGACAAAGAAATATACAGTCAACGCATTTTGACTGCTCAAATAGAACGAGTGCAGTATAAATTAAAATAATAACATTACATGTATGTTTCACGAGAATCATTTAGTTTGATTGGCTAACAACAATTGCGCGTCAGTCAAAAATTTACTTTCATATCAAAATGAATGTTACATTCGTGATGACACGTGTTTCCACAAAAAAGTGCACAGGTAAATCAAAGAAAAACTTGATAAAACTTTTTTTTTCGTGGTCTTAGAATAAAAATGTAATTATAAGAAATGTATGCTTCTTTTAGTAATTTGATAGTGTATTGTAAAAGTGTTGATCGTGCACACATTTTTAGAATGAAACGCTTCCGCGCTTCATATAAAATGTGGCTCGGTCAACACTTTTACAACCTAATAATTACATTAGATGTATGTTTCATTATTATACGTTATTTGGATTGGCTAACAGCAATCTCGCGTCATTCTTCATTTCAAAATGAATTTCATGAATTGTAACATACATGATGACACACGTTTCCACAATAAAGTGCACCGGTAAATAAAAGAAAAAAAATGATAGTAATCGTGAAAAAATTTAATTATAAGTATTGAATGCTTCTTTTAGTAATTTCATGGGGTTGTAAAAGCGTTGACCGTGCGTACATTTTTAGAATGAAGCGCTTCCGCGCTTGATACAAAATGTACTTCGGTCAACGCTTTTACACCCCCAATAAATTTACCAAAAGAAGCATTCAATTCTTAAATAGAATTACAAAAAGAAGCATTCATTTCTTAGATAAATCACTGTACTATTAGATTCTCCTTGAGGGCGGTAGCCAGAATGGGTGTATCTAATTTACACCAAGTTATTACAATGAATTGTTAATGCAGAATAATAGTTTTCAATAATTTAGGAGAGGGGCTTTCAGCTATTTGATCATATGTTATTGAAAAGCATGAACAACGCAGGGTATCCAATTTCATTTAACGACATCTTGGTGTAAACAACAAAATAGTAAACATAGAAACAGATATCCGCAAAGTTAAAGTATAGATAAATGTATACCGCAATGTACAGCATGAACGAAGCATTAAGAACATACATTAATCAAATGAACACACTGTTTCATTTCATGACTAAATAAATAGATCAACCCATATAGGTTGGTTTTACTATACATGATAGTTGTAAAACAACTAAAAAATACATGAATGTTAACGTTTCGGGCTGATATGGGGGTCTTGGGATGATACCCGGATCGATATAGAAAAGTTCATGTATAAATCTATTTATCATTACATACTACCAATGCACCCAGGCTGATAGTTGTAAAAAGAACTATCAAAAATACACCTTAGTAAATCAATATAGGTTTGTTGTACTTTATAGGATAGTTGTAAAACAACTAGAACAAATACACCTAGATAAACCCATATAGGATGGTGGTACTATACAGGATAACTGTAAAACAACTAGAACAAATATACCTAGATAATCCCATCTAGGTTGGTTGTACTATACAGGAAAGTTGTAAAATAACTATAACAAAAACACCTAGATAAACCCATATAGGTTGGTTGTACGATACAGGATAGCTGTAAATCAACTAGAACAAATACACCTAGATAAACCCATATAGGATGGTGGTACCATACAGGATAACAGTAAAACAACTAGAACAAATACACCTAGATAAACCCATATAGGATGGTGGTACCATACAGGATAACAGTAAAACAACTAGAACAAATACACCTAGATAAACCCATATAGGATGGTGGTACTATACAGGATAACTGTAAAACAACTAGAACAAATATACCTAGATAATCCCATCTAGGTTGGTTGTACTATACAGGAAAGTTGTAAAATAACTATAACAAAAACACCTAGATAAACCCATATAGGTTGGTTGTACGATACAGGATAGCTGTAAATCAACTAGAACAAATACACCTAGATAAACCCATATAGGATGGTGGTACCATACAGGATAACAGTAAAACAACTAGAACAAATACACCTAGATAAACCCATATAGGATGGTGGTACCATACAGGATAACAGTAAAACAACTAGAACAAATACACCTAGATAAACCCATATAGGATGGTGGTACCATACAGGATAACTGTAAAACAACTAGAACAAATACACCTAGATAATCCCATACAGGTTGGTTGTACTATACAGGAAAATTGTAAAATAACTAGAAAAACATAAACCTGAGAAACGACTTCAACGAAGCCTTGCAAATGAAAGAGAACTCATAAGTGCCACTTTCTGTCCGTAAAGTTTCATTGTTCATAATATTTTTTGAAACAAAAGTTTGTATATTAACATTGGTACAAAGAGGAGTTTTTTGTTGGAATAAATTTACGAGACACTTTGTTTTGAAAACCTCACAAGTTGCGCTACAATTCATGCATATTTTCTATGATTAAAGTTCGAAAGCCCGAGTCCAACTTTTGTATAGATCAAATTCTCATCATTCTTGACGTTTTGGATTCGTAAAACATGAAAGGCGGTCCAACATTTATACAGGATATTCACAAAAAAAAAGATAACCCATCTTACTATATATACATGAATAATTTTAAACGTAAGATTTTATAACTAAAAATAAACAAGAAAAAACAAATTTCATATAAATGAAGAAATAAGTATGTTTATTTTATCAATAAAATCTAATATTTATATGTACATATAACATTCTTGTCCGGAGGAAGAATAGATTATGTCTCGTTATCTTTGTGATTTACGATTAAGAGTGGATGTTTCAGGGCAAAGATTATCAGATTGACATTGATACTCTGATTTGTGACTAAAGCTAAGGTTAATTTAAACCATGTTTTGCCATGACATACTTTCACAGGCGATTAACTTTTGCTTCGTGTTTGACAAGTGGAGGCTTTTATAGCTCACCTGACCCTAAGGGTAATACAAGTTTTTCACATAAGTTGGCGACAGTCACCGTCGTTAAACATTTTGAAAAACTTAAACTTCAAAACCATTGGACCCAATTGGAATCAAAGTTCAATTGAATTATTCTAATGAATTCTGCTTTTAAGGTTCCTTCAAGTTTACTATTACCGACCTAATGGAAACCATTTGAATTTGTAATTTGTTACGATGCAGCCGATAATTGTTTCGAATTCGTTACCTTTGACCTTAATGATGCTAAACGGTAATAGCGTTGATGTTGTCGCTGGTCTGTTTCTCGATGTTCGAACATACGTTTGTTTAAATATTTTGTGATGTGCCGTAACATATGAAAGTTTAAACTGCAGATACCTTAGTTAAAAACTATCTTATAACAGTGGTACAATTGATGAATCCTGGATAAATAGCATTATACTACGATTGCAAATATTTACAAGTGGAAAATTTCGAATTTCAATACAAACTATACTAGAGTGCAACCATCCATGCTGTATAAGAGAACGTGAACATTCAACCCAGTCTGAAAGATATGCACACACTACATACAAACAGTCTCACATCCTTAAGATTAAAACATTCAGATAAACATAATGAAGGTATTAAATTGGTCACTATCACCAATGTGAAATTATTTTCTTTTTCTCAACATTTAGTCAGCTGTTCTAGCAGATAGAGCTAATATATCCCAACTAATTTACGAATAAAAAGTTTTTATTTTAACAATGCAGCAATTGCTATTTCTCATCAGTATTAATGAACAATTACCCCGATGACCGAAAGGGTTTGGCATGGTACAAGGAACGTTTGCCTTAGATGGGTTTGGCTATACATTTTGTTCTTTTTCTGTTAAAATAAGAAGATGTGGTATGATTGCCAATGAGACAACTCTCCACCAGAGACCAACTGACGTAGAAGTTAACATCTATACTTGACCGTAGGGCATTCAACAATGAGGAAAACCCATACCTCATTTTAAGCTATAGAAGGCCCCGAAATAACAAAAGTAAAACAATTCAAACAAGAAAACTAACGGCCTGACTTATGTACAAAAAAATAAACGAAAAATAAATATAATAAACAACAACAAACGACAACCACTGATTTTACAGGCTCCTGATTTTGGACAAGCACAAACAGCTAGTACATCAGCTCTCCAACGTTTGTATTATGTCTTGGATTTTCAAATATGTTGACATCAACCAATCTTCACTAAAGAGACATTCATTGTCGAATTGTACATCTAGTCCTACACATTTTGTACCATTGATGTTATTGGATTCCAAATAGTTGTTACTTTATTTTGAGGCTCAAAAGTAAGCGGATACTTAAAAATTATGTTAACTTTGTTTCTTATCCGTATTAGTTGCCTTATAATAGAGAACATACATGTATGAAAAATTAAAAAATACTCCTTCGAAACTCTGTTACAGTTCAAACCAAATTTATAATATCCCTAGAATCGTAATGATACAACTATAATGGATGTTTCGTTTGTTACTTGACTAGACAGGTTCGACCATGGCCTTGTCAGATTGAACTTGCATGAAATAGTTGCGACTGTACGTTAAGCAAACAATAATCGATTCATCAAAACCTTTACTAAATTTCGTATCAAATATATTGTTTATTGTAGAAACACTAGTCATTGACTTAAAAAAACAAAATGGTATTTTAACTTTTTTGGAAAGCTTGTTCATAAAGCAAACAAGTTTATTAATTAACGTTACTGAACATCTTACTAAATATATTAAGGTTATTATAATAATACTGTTAAACTATTTCTTATAGAATTTTGAGGGTTATCATAAAATAAAATCGCGTATTTAAAGTTTAATACAACACTAAAATGATTATTTTTTAAGTAAAAAAACAACTGTTCTCATTTGGTGTTCAAGACATTGCTGTACAAAATATACTACGAAGTCTTTCCGTCATTATTAGAGTGTATGAGTACATGATAAGCCTAAAAATTTCAGGGAGCATAAATTAGTATCACTTTTTAAAATAAAACATGTTGCGTAAACGCCCAAGCGTAACAAAAAAAAAGTTAAAAGACGCGGTTCGATTGCCAATGAGAAAACTTTCCAGAGACAAAAGGATGTGAACAATAAAAAAAAATATCAAAAAAGAACTTCTTATCCCGAGTTCAGCCCCGGGTTTTGGTTGGGTTCGTGATTTCGTGATGGTCAAATTATTTATTTGCCTTATTATCGTTTTTCTTTTGGTCGTGGTGTTGTCTGTTTTTCTTAAATATCTTGAATATTGCTCCTTTGTAATTTCTCCCCGCTTTTGCATGTTGATGTCAATATATTTTGTCAAGACGTGTAATGGGCTCGTCTCTCGTTAAAACAAAATAATTCAACAAACACACAATGCCTCCAATTTTTTGCTTTTCATCTATTTCATTTTAAAGTATTTCTATCTATACTTTTTTTGCATTCATTTTCATTTATTGTTAAAATATCATTTTGTTCAAAGGGAAAAACACCAGCAAAATTAGATAAAATTACAGAAAATGGAAACAGATTACAGCGATTCCGATGATGATGATGAATCAGATGATATATCCAAACTTGGTTACCTTGATGAGAGCGTCATTCTACAAACATTAAAGAAACGTTTTCAACATGATAAATACTATGTAAGTATAAACGATGAATTAAATTATGTTCTGGAAAACTGTTCGTCTTTTGATATGAAGAAATGAAATCCGGAGAACAGGGTCAAAATATCATATATATTAAGTAAGACTTTAGTTCGGGTTGGTTTATTCAAAAACATCTGAATTATTTAGATAGAACACGTTCTCTTATGTTAAAAGTACCTATCAAGATGGTGTATTTATTAGTCTTAGCATGGAAGTATTATATTGACCGTCATAACAGTTAAATGAAAAGTCAAGTAGAACTGTGAGCTATTACTCGCTAATGATACCCCCGCTTTATGTATTCGGAAAAATAAATAAAATGAATTAAAAAACGCATTACACATTAAAGCATGTGTCGTTCCGAAGAAAAATGCGAAGGAAATTTTATACATGGTCAGTATGTGTTAGAATAATAATGATTATGTAAATATTCGGTGAACAGGAAGTTGATAGGCAACGAATCTAAAATTGCGTCACACGGTATATAGCATGCTGACATGAAACCTGATATTATTTATAGTTTCTTGGGAAAATGCCACGGAATTTTAATTAGACGGACGAACGGACGGACAAAGAGGATTGCGGTACGGTGTAATAAATGAGGATGATTCATTAAAAATGTAATGAGTCTAATCATTTCTCTGCATGTCTAATTAGTGTACTTTGTATACAAAAATGAAAAGGCTATATCAGATAAAGTTATACCCATGTCTATCAAAAACCCCATTTATTTTAAGTCTGAATTGACCTATGGTTATTAATTTTGTCTTCTTATTTTCTTCAGACGTTTTTAGGCGATGTATTGGTATCAATCAATCCAAATAAACCCTTGATGATATATAATGATCAGGTAGGTGTATAATGATCAGGTAGGTGTATAATGATCAGGCAGGTGTATAATGATCAAGTAGGTGTATAATGACCAGGCAGGTGTATAATGATCAGGTAAGTGTATAATGATCAGGCAGGTGTATAATGATCAGGTAGGTGTATAAAGATCAGGTAGGTGTATAATGATCAGGTGTATACTGATCAGGTAGGTGTATAATGATCAGGTAGGTGTATAATGATCAGGAAGGTGTATAATGATCAGGTAGGTGTATAATGATCAGGTAGGTGTATAAAGATCAGGTAGGTGTATAATGATCAGGCAGGTGTATAATGATCAGGTAGGTGTATAATGATCAGGTAGTTGCAAAATGATCAGGTAGGTGTATAATGATCAGGTAGGTGTATAATGATCAGGTAGGTGTATAAAGATCAAGTAGGTGTATAATGATCAGGTAAGTGAATAATGATCAGATAGGTGTATAATTATCAGGTAGGTGTATAAAGATCAGGTAGGTGTATAATGATCAGGTAGGTGTATAATGATCAGGTGTATAATGATCAGGTAGGTGAATAATGATCAGGTAGGTGTATAATGATCAGGCAGGTGTATAATGATCAGGTAGGTGTATAAAGATCAGGTAGGTGTATAATGATCAGGCAGGTGTATAATGATCAGGTAGGTGTATAAAGATCAGGTAGGTGTATAATGATCAGGTAGGTGTATAATGATCAGGTAGGTGTATAAAGATCAGGTAGGTGTATAATGATCAGATAGGTGTATAATATAACATGTTAGTAGATATCTGTCAAATGTAGTGCCTGCTTTAATTTCATTTTAGACACACATTAAGAAAACTTTGACCAGGTGAATTTGGTCCAATTTAAGTCATCTGTTGTCTATATCAGAGTTTATCATCAAAAGCTTGATCAACGAAAAAATTTAACTCTGAGTGGACAATTTCCGTCCTAAATATATATATATATAAAAAAACATGTTATATAAGTTACCTAAGACTCACTTTGGTTTTATGTGAACTTTTGTAAGTCAAATACAATGCTTTATGTGGAACAAATTTATTCTGGTTTCAAATTTGTTATTATATTAGTTTTGCACATATATTAATTTAATGGTGTTGGTGTTGCTCAGTCTTTATTTTTCTGTGTAGTGTTTTGTAGACGTATTTATCTGGTCGTCGTGTTTCTTTATTGCCATGATATTGTCTGTTTTTCTTCGACTTAAGTATTTCAATTGTTCTCTTGGTATCTTCCGATTCTTTTTTGATGAATTTTCCCTCCTTTTAAACCAAAAGCAAAATAACAATATTAAGGGTTTTTTTTTCAGACAAATATCCGGTTTTGAATACAGGGCCCTTATGCATAAAGCTATTTAAGTTAAGATTTTCCTTAGTAAACACTTAAGTTAATGAAACTCCGCCCTTTTTACCTAAGTGGTATGCATAAAAAAACAAAATTAAGTATTTCCTTAGTAAAATCTTAGTTGGTTTAAGTCACGCCAACAAAACTTAAGTGGTATATGCATAAAACCCCTTAAACTAAGAAAACAATTAAGATTATACTTAAGTATAAGCTACCTATAGAGCTTCCTTAATTTTTTCAAAAATAGTTAAAACTCAGTCAAAAGTATGTGTGTTTGCAGAACATGGATATATTAGCTACCATTTAATTGATCAATAATCATATCAGTAATATTTGGTGTATTTATTTATCGCTAAATATTAACGACCATTGTAATTTTCATGAAATTACGTATACATGGTATAATCGACAAAATCAAGAGATAACAGAGAGTAGTTATATAATTTCATTCTACCCTTATGTCTCAATCTCGCTATTGTGTATTCCGAAAAGTACTCAGTTTTCACACGCATGGAATTCGTGCTATTAGAGGTCGGTCAATTTAAAACGTATCCAATCGTATAATATGTTACTATCCCTGAGGGAAATATCGTTGGATATGTGTAGGAGCTGCCCTTACAAGGTACGTCTATGTGTGACAGTATGTAACAAATATAAATTTCCAAGTTTAATTATCTCGCGTCAGGAACATAACCGAATCGAGTGCACCTTATTTTGAGCCACACAGAATGTAGAAAAGGTTTAAGGTTCATGTGGACCCTTTGGCTAAAATGGCTGCGTTTTCACCTCAAAATTTATTTTTGGCACCTTCTGGAGGAATGAAAAAAAAGTGCCATGCAAATTCCTGTTAAGTTTTAATTTTCTAATACATAAAATAAATATATTTCCCACTGGACGTTAAGCAACCAACAATCAATCAATCATAAAATATATTTGAATTTTATTTATCTAGGGCATGCTATGCCCCAAAACTTTTCAAAATACACAGGTTTGTCTGTACTCAGAGTAAATTTTGAGGTGAAAATGCAACCATATTAGCCAAAGGGTCCACATGAACCTTAAGTCATGATAAAGTTTAAGTCATTTAACTTAAGATTTCCAAATGGTACGTTTCTAAATATAAAGTAATGCAAGATTAAGAAATGAAGCAAACTCAGCTCCTTACTGGAAACGGTAAAAGAAACATAAAACAGTCATGAAATAACAAAAAGGGGGAGATCGCAAAAGGTAGGCGCGGTAAGTGATTTATTTAGCCCCCAATATCAAAATGTCAAAACGAAAAGTACTTCAAGTTAATGAATAAAAGTGTGAAAAAGTAAAACAGAACGATTTGTAGAACTTTGCTATTGAAACGCAACGGCCAGGCATGCATAGGATGTCTTTTTTTATTTGTTGCATTTGACGTTTACTAATGATAGAGCCCCCCTTTTTGCAAAACACCACCATTGCCAATTTAGTAAAACTGTATCATTGTTTTTGCTATAGGTTTCCATGAAATGAAGAGTTCTGATACGCAACATAGACTTAAACTCGGGATCAAATATTGTGTTTTGTTGTATCTCCAGGTACATTAACGTCTACGTATCTGATATGAGTAGATACGTTTTAAAATGACCGACCTCTATTTTTCTTTTGATTCCTCTGTTCGTGCATGCTTACATAAATAACATTGATGTTCAACTACACGTTCTGGTATTGATTGTTAATACAAAACTTTATGAAGGAAGCGATGAGGATCTTTAGACATGAAAACTCAAGTTTTCTTGGAGGATGGGGGAATTGGTTTAAGGTGGTACCAAACACCTTGACTAAAAATAACTTGGCTCGTTTAATTTTTATCAAATTTTGACAAAATATTTACTTAGACCCTTTGACAAAAATATAAAAAAATCAAAAAACTTGAACCACACACTTTATCGGAAAAATTTCATTGGATATATAGCAGTTTTACAAACACTAACTTTGATCATTGATAAGCTTAATATTTCCATAACAATAGAACGTGATTAAAACAGCAGATTTTTACAGAGTTATCTCCCTGTAGTGTTATATACCACCGTATCTTCAATTATATATTTATGTAGGCAAAATTTTATCTGGATTTGTTTCACTAACTGTATACTATTATTTTTTCATATATTCTTAAATATTCAGTAAGATAGATTCAGATTCAGATTCTTATTAAGATAACTAATATTACATTAGTGTTCTCCATTACAAATCATATGATAATATACAAAACAACATTTCAAAGTTTCACATGTAATTGTACCCATATTTTTAAGAACTGTTTCTTATTTCTAATGCATCTCTAATAAATTTGTATAAATAATTACATTCAGTAATATTTTGTGGATTCAAAAGTTTAGAAACTGAAAAATAATTATTATGTGAATCTTTTAAATCTAAACCATAAGATTGGAAAAAGTTTGCCTTATATCTTTATATTTATCACAAGATATCAAAAAATGTTCTTCAAATATTGCTGTTAACGAAAATATTGCAAATTTCTAATTTTTCATAGAAAGAAGACTTAAACCTATATATATAAATAAATTATGGTGTATCTGAAAGACAATTTATGTAATTACTTCCAATAAAATTTTGGTTTGGGTTAATAATGTCCTTTTCGATAATTTATGGATAAGTATTGCTCAATTTCTTCTAAAATCTAGCAAACATGCATGCAGATTTGAGTCATTTTTAGGCATTGATAATTTTTATGTGAAATATTCGGAAATACGCTAAGTTGTTGATTTAACATACAGTAAACATCGGATAATATGTGTGTTAGTAAAGATTGAAGGACTTTTGAAAAATGTCCCTGTTTTGATATGAATTCACGGAAAATTAACCCTACCCCCTTTTTATTTGTTGTACAAGGCAAGTGATAAACAAGTTTGTTTTAAATCGAAGAAGATTTTTAAAAATCTTGATCATGTATTGTTTGAGTTGAAAAATATATGGTTGTCTATGGAAAATAAACATGCCCCTCCATCCAGCAACACCCATGAAAGATGAATGACCGGTGCCTTATAAAGATGGGACAAATCTTTTTGATAAATACGATGATTTGGAACTTTTTTTAAATTAAGATTTTACAAACAAACACCATTATTAAGGTGAATGATTTCCTACAAGATAATATTGAGTATCCATTTAGCGACTCCTCATGTGATAGAAGTTTTTGTTTGCTATGAAAAATAATTGCTAGTGGATAATATCGAAATATTTTGACATTTATCACTCTATGCCTTAGTTATCCCACTTCTTTTGGATGTCTTAAGAATCTCTCCTCGTGGAATTTTCTGTAGTTGTTAACTTTCTTGTTGTATGTATATATAAACTATTTCCTACAATGCCCAAGGGTGACTGCCGAATAGAAATAAGGTCACTTTGGTCTAATAACGACCGGCAGTAAAACACTAACAAAACTGGGGTGTATAAGTACGCAGCCAGGTCCCGTCGGAATGGACGTTTAGAACACCTGTAATAACTCTATTGTCACGCTTTCTGTACGTTTAGAACACCTGTAATAACTCTATTGTCACGCTTTCTGTACGTTTAGAACACCTGTAATAACTCTATTGTCACGCTTTCTGTACGTTTAGAACACCTGTAATAACTCTTTGAGGGGTCCTTAGTTGGTTTGTTGTAAGGCAGAATGTCTGTCCCTATCCAATATACCTTCATTTTCGAATGGCAGTTCAAATTTCCCCGATTTTCATCCTGTACAGCCTCTATTACAGGATCCACCTATATATTTATTATTAATTTGATCTAGTCCTGATCATGCATGAAATATTTGCTATTGGATGTTAAGCAAAAATCAATTAATCAATCAATTTCCTTAAAAGCCCCTTTTATCTCTCCTGTAGTACATGTGTAACAATAGGGGGAACTTTTGCTTGGCAAATATTTTTTCTTCTCATGCTCGTCCATCAAAACAACCTTTTTGAATTGTTTTACATTTGTTATTTCGGTGCCTTTTATAGCTGACTATGCGGTATGGGATTTGCTCATTGTTGAAGGCCGTACGGTGACCTATAGTTGTTAGTTTCTGTGCAATTTGGTCTCTTGTGAAGAGTTGTCTCATTGGCAATCATACCACATCTTCTTTTTTATATTTTCTCTTAAGAGCCAATTGGCTATTTGTTTTGGGCATTTTAGTTGGTTACGTACTGTTTTAATTTTTTACACACCAACATCAATGCAATCCCTGTTCTCAATAAAAATATGTATTGTTCAATCAATGTAAATAATCAAAACAAACTTTTGCACGGATGAGTACATGCGATGAGCGAAAATAAATCATCCGGTAATTAGAGAAAGGTTCCGATTTAAGTATTCCTAAGTTAAATGAAAACTTAAGTAAATTTTATGAATACGACTTAAGAACTTTACTTAACTAAGGAAATTCTTAGTGAAATCTAAGTTTAAGGAACACTTAAGTTAAGAAGTTTTATGCATACGGTCCCAGAACTAGAACATGGACGACAATAGTCCGTGTAACACTAGAGGAGGGACGACAGCCCAGGTGCCGTGTGCAAAAACCTTTCAAGTCACGTGGTTCGATCTGGTGTAACACTTAACAATTCAAAATTTTTAAAGTTTTCAAATTATAGATTTTTGGATTTTTTATCAAAGTTTTGAAATATCAACATTCCTAATTTTTATTTTTTTTCCAAATAAGTAAAAACAAATAATTTGATAGTTTAAAAGATGTTTAATCAAACTTTAAAAATACTAAACTTAACGTGCAATTTTGATTATTTCTCTTTTTGAAAGTTTGAATTTTTTATTAAGAAATTAAAAATAGAAAACGGGCGAAAAGAGAACATAAATTATGTATCATTGTCGCGTTTGGGTACCTGTAAAGAGCAAAACGAAACGAAACGAAACGAAATATGACGAAAAGAAATGAAAGGAACATTAAAATTTTACTTAAAAGTTATTTAAAAATAAAGCAAGAGGTAGACGGATCTAAGCGGCCAAAAATTGAATAAAAATTATATATATTTCTCAAAAGCGGAGAATCAATTTTGAAATGAGAAACACTTTGATTATGATCATTCTTAGTTAGGTATAAAAAGGAAAAAATCGAATTTAATCATTTTTAATTGCAAAAAAAAAAAATTTAGAGAAGAGGTTGTATTTCTTTAATCAAATCGGACATCACATGAGATATCAGTATCTTGACATTTTAAAGGTTTTGGATCTATTGAAAAAAAGCACAATTTGTAAACCTATTTAAAGCTGCATTAAATAGATTAATTTAACTTATAATAAAAGACCTCTAACAAAAGCTAAGCGTTTCAGATAAGTCATTCAAAACTACTTGGTTTTCACAATTAAACAAAAGATAGCAGCGAATTTCAAATTTATTAGTCGAAATGGACAAAAGAGATTCTAGGTTAGATAGTTAACTAATTTTTCACTATTGTGTTTGTTCTACACTTTTCCCAAACGTCACTTTCTTGATAAAGCGCCCAACATTTAGGAGTGACCGTGAAAGGATTGAGTATGTAAACATTTGCTACTGTACGTTAAACAATAAATGGCTCAATACACGTATATTCCCTCAAATTTGATTTCAGATTTTTTTTTGCTTTACGGCTTCTTACTATCTGCATCCATATCGGCAGATAGAATCAATGAACGTAATTTTTTTGAACGATCATCTTTAGCCTTTAATCAACTGTTTCTTAAGAAAACTATGGAATAGGCAGTGAAAACTCCGAAATATCCAATATGAACGAAAATATTCAAATGAAAGAGCCCCCCCCCCCAAAAAAAAAAAACAGAAAAAAAAACAATAACATAAAAACAAAAAACACACACTTAATCCACCCATGTACTATTTCCCACATCTTCGCTAGCCAAGGGTTACGATCCACTTCCCTTCCCTCAGTGGATCGTAACCCTTGGCTAGCGAAAATGTATTTCCCATTGACAATGACATTTGAATTGAAGGGAATATCAAATAGAAAATGAAAACAACACTTAAAAAGTTTTATGCGTCCGAAGCACTTTTCTGGGTGTACCTACAACCGGAATGCTCTAAGCTGTATATTTTAAAGCCAATGATGTAGACGAACTGAAGCAATTGAAGAGCTAAAAGAGTAAAAGGGACCTTTAAATAGCAAAATCCATCTAAGGTCAACTTTGCCTTAGGGAGTTGAAACCTTTGTTTCTTTAAAGGAAAAAATATTGTTTTCGGACAATTTATATGATTATTGGTTGACCGTCTAGTGGCAAATATGTCATGCATGTTCAGGTTGAGAACAAATTAACAATAAATACAATAGGTAGGTCCTGTGATAGAGGCCGTTCGTGGTGAAGGTCGAAAAAATTAGACTGCCACTGGAAATTAGGGTATATTCGATAGGAACAGAAATTTTGCCGTGCAACAGGAAACCAACGGACCCATAAAAGAGTAGTTGCAAGGGTTCTCAACGTGCAGAGAGCTTGGCACTCTCTCTACATGCCCCATTCTGACCGAACGTGACTGCATACTTGAACATCCCGCACAGCCAAACGGACGCCCCACTTTGCCAATGGTTTTACTGCCGGTCGGAACAGGACCTAAGTGACCATGTTTCTATTCCCGATTCCCCCTTGGAGGTAAACAATTTTAGAAAGGCTTGTTATAAATCATGTCAGTACTCCTAAATGATAGGCACTTTATCAAGCAAGTGACGTTTGGGAAAAGTGTAGAACAAACAATATAGTGAAAAATGAGTTAACTATCGAACTTAGAAATCCTTTTGATTAATTGTGAAAATAGTTCTTGATGAATTATCTGTAACGCTTAGCTTCTGTTAGAGATTCTTTTATAAGTGAATTAATATGTTTAATGCAGCTTTATATATGTTTAGAAAAATAGAGGCGAATGATACCAAAGGGACATTCAAACTCACAATGTGAAAATAAACTGACAATGCCATGACTTAAAAAGAAAAAGACAAACAGACAAACAACAGTACACAAAACACAACATAGATGTATATAACCAAAGACTGAGCAACACGAACCCCACCAAAAACTGGGAATGATCTCAGGTGCTTCGGAAGGATAAGCAGATCCTGCTCCACATGTGGCACCCGTCGTGTTGCTTATGTTAGTACAAACCCGGTGATAAGTCTAATTCGGTCGGTCACATTCGGGGAAAAGGGCACGTGATTGTTTTTACGACATTTTGAGCATATTCGATGTCATCTGTGAAACGGAAATTCCATAACGGTCAACCAACTCGTGATGTCGTCCGTAAAATTTACGAAGGGACGATTTCAACTTCACCCCTTGGAACTCTTGGTTTAATAGCTTCCTTGTGAGCAGCAACCCTCTAACAAGGAAATCATGATAGGAAATACAAGCCCGGGAATATCTTATCAACTGGGAGATATACCGCTATACTTCGCATGCAGGCGCTGCTGGAATGTTGCTACATAGAAATGGAAAGTTCACAATTGGGAAGCTGAAATCATCTCTTTTGTCGTAAAGTTTTGTTTTCAACCAACCATCATTGTTATTTTCTAGATGAAAGTCAAGATATGATGCAGACTTAACTTTATCTGTTGTATCCTTTACCTCAAGTTCGACGGGATGGATGCGTTCCACATAGTCACCAAATTTTGAATTATTTAGTGAGAGCACATCATCTATATAGCGAGAAGTGAAGTTAAAGGATAATGCTAACTTCTTTTCGTTCCTCTTTAGAAGTTCCTGTATGAATCAAATCTCGTATGAATAAAGGAACAAGTGGCAAAAAGAGGAGAACATTTGGTTCCCATGGGAATGCCGATTATTTGTTGAAAAACACGTTATGTTCAATAGATGCAAAACCTTAAAAATTTCAGGATACTGAAAGCTCATGTGATGTCCGATTTGTTGAAAGAAATACAACCTCTTCTTTATATTATTTTTTTTTGCAATTAGAAATGATTAAATTTGTTTTGTTCTTTTTATTCCTACTTGAAAAAAAAAGAATAATCATAATCAAAAGTGTTTTTTTTATTTTAAATTAATTCTCCGCTTTTGAGAAATATTCATTTTTTTATTCTATTTTTATCCGCTTAGATCCGTCTGTCTCTTGTTTTATTTTTTACATAAATTTTAAGTAAACTTTAATGTTCATTCTATTTCGTTTCGTTCCGTTTTTATTCCATTTCGCACTACCCAAACGCGATAATGATACATATGTTCTCTTTTCGCTCGTTTTCTATTTTTAATTTTTTTAATCAAAAATCAAAAATTCAAAGTTTCAAAAAGTGAAATAATCAAAACTGCACGTTGAGTTTAGTATTTTTAAAGTTTGATTAAATATCTAAACTATAAAATTTTAAAACGAATTTTAGAATTTTAGAATTTTAATTATTTGGTAAAATTTTCAACTTCTAAAAATTTCAAAAATTTAGAATGTTGATATTTTAAAACTTTGATCAAAAATTCAAAACACTAAAATTTGAAAACTTTTTAAAATTTTGAATTGTTGAGTGTAACAAATAATACTAGATAATGAGTATAACCTATAATTTTTATTTTTACCCTTTTCACAGTTCCATGAACACTACAAAGGGTTGCCAATCTCAAAGAAGCCTCATATTTTCTGGATTGCAAAACAAGCTTATACAGAACTAATAGAGACCAAAAGACACCAGTGCATTTTAGTCAGCGGAGAATCGGGATCAGGAAAAACAGAAAACACAAAGCTCATTGTACGCCATCTCGCTCATGTTTCGTCTACAAGGAAAAATAATTTACATGAAAAAATAGTGCAGATCAACCCATTGCTAGAATCGTTTGGAAATGCACAAACTTGTATAAACAAAAATTCAAGCCGATTCGGAAAATACATCAGTTTGAAATTCGATGCAACCGGAGCCTTACATTCAGGTTAGTTCCATGAGATAAGATTTACAACCGGAGCCTTACTTTCAGGTTAGTTCCATCAGGTAAGATTTACAACCGGAGCCTTACATTCAGGTTAGTTCCATCAGGTAAGATTAACAACCTGAACCTTACATCAGGTAAGATTTACATCCGGAACCTTACATTCAGGTTAGTTCCATCAGCTAAGATTTACAACCGGAACCTTACATTCAGGTTAGTTCCATCAGATTAGATTAACAACCGGAACCTTACATTCAGGTTAGTTCCATCAGGTAAGATTTACATCCGGAACCTTACATTCAGGTTAGTTACATGAGGTAAGATTTACAACCGGAACCGTACATTAAGGTTAGTTCCATCAGGTAAGATTTACAACCGAAACCTTACATTAAGGTTAGTTCCATCAGGTAAGATTTACATCCGGAACCTTACATTCAGGTTAGTTCCATCAGGTAAGATTTACAACCGGAACCTTACATCCAAGTTAGTTCCATCAGATAAGATTGACATAATGACGATTATTGTTTATAACAGTTTCAATTTTATACTTTTGATGTTGTCATCGAATTAAATTCAAAAAGAAAGTCAAGATGATGCACATGTTACTGTCTTGGCGCTTACAATATTTTTAAACTGCAAAATACCTAAGTTAGAAATTGCCATTTTGGGTTTTTATTGGTATTTTTCAGCATCCATACAACACTACCTCTTTGAAAAAACACGTGTGGTTTCCGGTTTGCCAGGAGAACAGAATTTTCACATGTTTTATTATCTTCTTTCCGGACTAACAGAACATCAAATACAAGCATACGCTTTATCAAAAGCAACTAGATATAGGTATTATGAACTTTAATGCGATCGAAATTGATTTTTTTCCACAATTGGAAATGAAAACCCTTCATTATAAAATAATAAACAGGACGAAATAAATATTCGGTTTACCGTTAGCCTTATTGCCAAAACAACGAATATTTCATGAAAAAATATGTTTAAAAAAATTGTGCTACTTTATTATTTTAGTTCCAAATGGGAGAATGTCTATGTTCCCCTGGAAAAATACTGCAGTATTTGTTCAAAAAGAAATAGTTGTCTGTGCCTACAAATAGTATTGTTTATCTTACCACATGAACCGACCCTACCACAGTGATAATGATTTACCCTGTACAGGGATTCTGTGATACTGTTAATTCATTATTATTCGTAGGAAACAATTTTTGTGGATTTTGTGGATAAAGGTGAATCCCTAATTTAAAATGTTCAACGAAGTACAAATTTACTATAGGCTTGTATGAAGATTTTTGCAATACATTGAAATCAAACATCCACAAAAAAAATAAAATTTTTCCTCAATCCACGAAAATTGTTGTTCACGAAAATACTATAGTGTTACTTACTTGCTGATTCTGTATTGGACCATGTATTGATGCAAGGCCTGCTGCATTGGTCCCGAGGGCCCTTTTGTAAAAAAAAAATGATGTTATATGCCTATCTAAATGCCTAGTGTATCATTGTGTTTATTTTTTTATCATTTAAAGAATATTAGGTTCAGATTCTATGCAACACGACATGAGTACTTGTTGTATGAACAAACTAGAAGAACAGATCGGAATCATGAAAATAATCGGCTTTACTTCTCAGGTTAGTCAACTACTGCCACTTTGTAGTCATGAAAATAATCGGCTTTACTGCTCAGGTTAGTCAACTACTGCCACTTAGTAGTCATGAAAATAATCGGCTTTACTGCTCAGGTTAGTCAACTACTGCCACTTAGTAGTCATGAAAATAATCGGCTTTACTGCTCAGGTTAGTCAACTACTGCCACTTAGTAGTCATGAAAATAATCGGCTTTACAGCTCAGGTTAGTCAACTACTGTCACAAGTCATGAAAATAATCGGCTTTGCAATCATACCTCATCTCCTTATTTTTATATTTACTGCTCAGGTTAGTCAACTACTGTCACTTAGTATTCTTGAAATGTCATTTGGTCTCTGGTGGAGAGTAACTGTTGTCTCATTGGCAATTATACCACATCTTTTTAATTCTATAATGAAAATGTGTCCTATATAAAAAAAAAATGCTTAATCTATAACTAAGTAGCGTTAAAACTATGAAGATCTAGACAAAATTAACAATTTGCCTACTAGTTTCTTGTAAACATTTAGTCATTTCCCTTTGTACATTTATAAAGAATAAATGAAAATCAAATCTATTATCTCTTTTCTTTTTTTTTTTAGTTTTTTTTTTGGGGCATACATGTAAGATAGTAAGTGCGAAATATACATTCCCTACAACACAACCAACCAACCACCCACGTTTGCATTGGTTTCATTGTCTCGTGGGAGAAATCTAGGGGTGACCATTTGTTTTGTACCCCAGTCAAACGCTTGGGAGAATCCTCCAAGGTGCTGTAAGGAATTGAGTTTGATCAACATTGGGCATGCATGATGATATGGAATTTATTGCATATGGCTTAGTTTTGTCTGTCATGGTCCGTCTTCGTAAATGCTATAGGGTATGAGGGTTTGACCATTTCGCTTCTTTAATTGATAAAAGAACGTATTTCCCTTTCTCAAGTACGTCTACTCTATATTTTCACATTTTCTGTAGGTAAATTGTGTGTCTAGTATACAAGACATGTTTTGTATTGTATATATGCAATACAACACGAGTTCTGATTACAATACTTTATTATACTTTTTTTTTTTTAGATAAGTGTATATTAATTCGATGTTTAAAGCATGATAAAGGATATTTGGCCCAAAAAATTACTTTGTAATATTATATTTAAAAACCAATATTTACCATCTAAAATATGCAAATTTAGATAAACTAGACATTTCTTCTGTCTATTGTTTGTTTCAATTTTTAAATATTTTTTTCATCAAATGTTACCATAATCACTAAAGTTAAATTTCATGGTATTTTAGGGCCAATGTTGACCCTTCGTGAACCTACTCTTGCAAGTTATTATTCAATTTAGCCTTTTTATGTTTTTTTCGTATTATCTTGCTATAATATTCAAGATATCGAACGGGACTGACAGACAATGAAAAGATTATTACGGCAAAATGTTTTTACTCAAGCTCAAGATGATTTGTGTAGTATGTTGTTCAGAAATCTTGTTTAAATAAATTATTACATAGGTTTACTGCAGCTTTTATAGCAGAAGAAGAATGGTCTCGCAACGAGCATATTACAATATAACCATTATTTTAGACAACAACAAAATACAATAATCATGTATGCTTACAAAGAAAGAACAGTTTGAACATATATATATATAAAATACAGTGTAATACCTCCTTCTCAGGTACATTGCTTTTAATAAATTGGCAAATCAGTGGATATGTAACTTAACTGCAAAAGTCGCCAATGAACGGAGCTGCATAAGGTGGCGATAGACTCACATGGTATACATGCATGTAGATAGACAATACAGTATTAATAATTTGGTTGGAATATAACGAGAAGATGCACATAACTGGCATATCATTCTATGACATGTATATCTTCTAAATGTTTTGCAGGAAATATCCCTTATATTGTTATTGTTGGTAGTCGTGCTACATCTCACCGAGATCGTATTCGAAGATGATCAACAGAAGGAAACTATTAGCATAACAAGCTATCATACTCTCAAAACTGGTATAACTATTATTCTGTCACTTAAGTTTTTAAAGGAGAGCAACTTTCATTTGAGTTTGTTTCACTCCTAGGCTAGTTTCAAACCAATCCTTCAATCTGTACACAAAATTGACAATATTAAAGCTTCAGAGCTACTTTATGTGTGCACGTTGAGGTTCTGACAACATAATTATGATTGTATCGTATTTCTGAACGTAACTGCTGCTTAGATTTATTTGGCAAAAGCAAATTATGTATCTAAAAATGAGAAAGTAGAGCATTCTAAAATTATCCGAAGTAAATTGACTTGTATAATTTGGTAACCTAAACGCTCGTTTTATCTATACAAGAACCTCTGTGGCACTTGAATCAAAACAGGTGGTAAGTTGAATATCAAATATGACGTTAAAGACCATTAAAAGAAATAGAAACTTGTGCCAAATAAGGCTAAGGCCGTCTATGCATACGGGTAGAAAAGTCTTAGTGTTTCTGAAAAACTCACTAACTCAGTTAGGTTACGGAAGATTTTCAATGCAAAATGTATATTTTTCATATTTTGACCCTATGAGTGAAACAAATCACAAATAAATTGGCCATTCATGTACATCTTTAACTATTAGTATATAAACAAATATTTATAGAGGTAAGAAATAAATATTCTTCATGTAGTAGTTTTATTCGCAAATAGGTGTGATATTGAGAGAACATAAATATGTCACAAATGACCATGTTTTACTTTGATTGTCTTTATTCTGTCTGTCGTATTGTTCTTTCCCTATTAATAATATGGATTTATCAATACAGAAGAACTCATGCAGTATATAAAAAGCATTTGTACTTACTTTGCATCCAGTACACAGGGGAGTTTCACTCACATCAATTTCACGTGAATTAATATTCATGTGAATCTCACGTGAAATTCACGTGAATCTCACCTCAAACGAGCTCATACGTGAAACTCACGTGAAATCAGTTCATGTGAGTTTCACGAGAATCTCATGTGAAACTCGCATGAATTTCACGTGAAAATCACATGAATTTTTTTCACGTGAATTTTTAAAATAAAGTAATTCAAATAACATCTATAATTTCAAATTAAATAAAAATCATGAAAATACCAATTTTTTTTTGTAAAGTTCACGTGAAATTCATGTGAAAAATTTCCCATGAGATTCATGTGAATCTCAATTCACGTTAAATTCACATGAAAATTTTCAAGTGAGTTTCATGTATATATATTCGTTGTATTCGAGGTGAATCTCACGAAATTTTCACGTGAATTTCATGTGGGATTCATGTGAAATTCACGAGAGCAAATTTTGCCTGTGTAAATGAGCATAAGTATTTGTAATATTTTAAGTATGCATGCAGATTATGAATAAAGTATTTGGTTTTTTTTAACATTAAAACTGTATTCCCTTTGATTCATATACTGATGAGATGTAAAACAAAAAACACTGCTGAAATCTAAACAACAGACAAGTGTCAGTAAAATGTTCAGCTAGTTTAATGTGAGCCCTGCGAGAACACAAAATCAGTTAAATCAATGTCTTACATAATATTCCTTAATGATTGTAGTTTGTGACCTGTTACAGTTAAAAACAGAAGATTTCGGAAATGCTCTGCTGAAGAACACAGTTTTGATAAGAGGTAAGTGTGTGTCTTATTCGTTTGGCCTTTTACTTGCTAGTGAACATAAATTAGTACTCTTAAACTGTGTTTTGAAGTTAGTAACTCTGCTCTACAAGACAAAGCTGCTTAAAACAGTGAATAATAGAATATGTATTGCTATTATCAGCTAAGATTTATAGCACTTGGGAGTTTAATAACAAAATTACGAATGAGGTAAATGTAGTATTTTAGTGCAAATCATATATTTCGTGTTTGATAGGGTGTAAACCAGAAATTTGAGAACTTCTAATTTGACTTCATGGCAGCGAACCAGCGCTACTATCATGAAAGGGGAACAACTCTTACTCACCGATTTAAGGTCCATTGAGGATACAAGAACTTGATTATTTATGCTAAAAACTCTTTAAGTATCGTAAAAAATCAAACAGAAGTAGTATTTCTAATTGTTATCTCTTAATTCATGATTTAATGAAATGTCTAGTAAACGTCAATTAGACAACAAATATGTTTTTTTATGCAGAGATAAATGCTTGTGAAACGATATGCACTCCCTCAGGCAAAGTTGACCTTAGATGGATTTGGCTATTATTGTTAGGCACATTTTGGTCATAATGCTCTTCAATTGTTTCTTTTCTTATACAGCCTATGCGTTCAAATATTCGGCTTTGAGCGTTCCAGATAAGCGCTTCGGACGCATAAAATTTGTAAAGTGTTGTTTTTACATTACTTTTTTGTCAGTATATGTTTTTTTTGAAAATTCGTTTTTTTACGTCTGCTGCATCTGCTTAAATTTAAACTAACCATATGCATTTCTACATTTCATTTTTATCAATGGTACTGAAATAGTGGAATAAGTGAAATTACTTAATTATGACGTATGATGGACATGTATGCATTTTATTTTTCATGGTATTTAGGGGAAATTGTACAATTCAATAAAACTGTAACCAAAGCTTGTAATGAACGAGATGCACTGGCGAAGGCTCTTTATTCCAAACTGTTTGACTGGATTGTAGAACGGATCAACTCACATTTAAGTAGTAGATGCATTACTTCGTAAGTTCAAAATTCCAAATATTTGTTTACTCATATTAAGAGGAACTATGAAAATTTCACAATGATACACAAATCAATTACTTCGATCTTTAATTTTGTAAATAAGAAAATACAAAAAAGCTAACATGAATCAATAAAATTAAAAATAAAGTTTTTTTATTGCAATTTAGTTATATATCAACATTTTTTTTATCTTTTCCTAATTTGAACAAAAGTGTTATAAGATTTCTCTTTTTAACTTTTACAGGACTGTTAAAGATATAAGTATTTTAGACATGTCAGGATTTGAAAATTTACCAAGAAATGGATTTGAACAACTTTGTATAAATTCAGCAAATGAAAGAATGCAAATGTTTCTTACTGAAGCAATGTTTGTTCAAGAAGAAACTGACTATATATCAGAGGGCATAGTGGTTTCCCCTGCTGAGTTCCAAAATAATGATGAAATTGTAGATTTTTTATTTGAGGTGAGTTTTATCATGGAAGTAATGTCAAGTCAATATAATACTTCAATGGTAATATATACTGAAAATAATATCGCTCTCGAGTAACAAATCTTCATTTTTTTAAGATTGAATATGCCTTGAAGATATTTGCAATCTCTATAATTTAGAATAATATTACTAGAATATTACAATAAGTGTGTTTTCATTGATTATTTTACTGTGTATATATAATTTAATTGTTATTCCTTTATTTTAAGAAGCCAGTAGGAATATTTAATATAGTAGACGAAGAAACAACATTTCCGAAATCAACAGATGCGACCCTAAAACAGAAATTGGATCAAGTTTGTTCAACTTCACCTTTCTATTCATCAACAGTCGATGATGAAAAGTTTTCTATATCTCATTATGCAGGAAAAGTAAGTATGATATATATGTCAGGTCTTTGGTAGGTTTAATTTATTTGTCACCAGACGATTAAGAGCTTGATATATTGTATAGACACCAGTCTGCATGTTATCCTCTTGACATATTGTATAGACACCAGTCTGCATGTTATCCTCTTGACATATTGTATAGACACCAGTCTGCATGTTATCCTCTTGATATATTGTATAGACACCAGTCTGCATTTTATCCTCTTGACATATTGTATAGACACCAGTCTGCATGTTATCCTCTTGACATATTGTATAGATACCAGTCTGCATGTTATCCTCTTGACATATTGTATAGACACCAGTCTGCATGTTATTCTCTTGACATATTGTATAGACACCAGTCTGCATGTTATCCTCTTGATATCTTTTATGGTTATTTGTGTCGCTAGATTGCCGTCTCAGTGATATATATAAACAACATCTCATTCCATTCAAATTTCAATTTATTTTGCTCCCCGTAACAATTTCGGGAGCATATAGTTATCGCTTTGTTCGTCCGTCCTTCTTTCTCCCGTCCATGTATCAGAAACAAAGGATTCCGGATGATAACTGGAGTGTCCCTTGCTGCATGAGTAGGAATAAAACTTATACAGATGGAATCATAGGGAAAATGAAGAATCCTATTGATTTGGGGGTCAATAGGTTGGGGGTCAATAGGTCAAAGGTCGTAATCACTATATATGAAAATAAAAATAAATGGAAAGATGGTTACCGGATAGCAATTTGGGTTTGCCTTGCTTGATTGGAACAAAAGTTATACAGATGGAAGATTTAGGGAAGGGAAAGAAGCTTAAAGATTTTGGAGTCATTAAATCAAAGGCTACCATTACCAGAAATAGATTTTTGAGGGGAAATGGTTTCAAGACTGTAACTTGAGATTTCTATGGTAGATATAGGAAGCCTATTAAATTTGGAGTTAATAGGGAAAAGGTTAAGGCGACTATGTTGTGTTATTTAAAGAAGATTTTAAAAAACAACGGTTTCCAGATAGTATCTCGAGTTTCCCGTTGCTTGGTTGGAAGGAAACTTAAACAGATGAAAGATAAAGGGCAGGAGGAAACTGGTTTATTTTGGGGTTAACAGGTCAAAGGTTAAGGTCAATGTTATTAAAAAATGATTAATTTCAAAATTTGGATATTTGGATATTCCACTATGAATTGCAACACATTTTTACAGGTGAAAAATAAGCAATAATAGAACAAGTTTATTTTTCCCTCTAGACATATTAGTTTTTCGAACCCCTCAAATATAAAAAGTTTAACTCTAAATATTGCTCTGACGTCTGACCCTGACCTGGGACTTCAAGTTTCTGTCTCGAAATCGTTATACGTCTATTTTGAAGTAGATAATCATACACCATTCGATTCCGTTTTCCTTTACTTTACGAATCTGTAACTTATACACGTTTGTTGTTATAATGTTATTATACAGAGACTGCGCTATTGGGTCTTACTGTCCATGCACATTTGAAAAAGTCAGTCCGATGTTCGAGTAATCACTACTGAAATTATGAATGAGTTTTTCTTATTGCGAACCTAATACTGTCGCATTTTTTCGCAACAAAAAAGGTCGCAATAATTTCTGAATTTACAGCATCAGTTGGCAGTGCCACTTTTTTACTTTTTAAAAAAAAAATGTTATTTAAATCGAAGAAAGGTACATATTATATTCAGGTTTTTTTCTAACACTGTTGAAAAGCAGTTTTGTAAAAAGATTACACTTTAGGGTTAGATTAATCTTAATATATTGAATTTTCTCTCTCATAATGTGTTATGTAGATTGCATATTAATGTTGTATCATCGTGTGCAATAATGGTTAACATTTTTTTATTCTTTGACACGCAATGTGCTTGTTCATTGTCCTTAAACGTATATATGATTTAACACAGAAATATCATTTATTTTCCAATGAAAACACGAATTCTGCAAATAGTACCAGTGTTTTAGTACACGACCGCGTAAAATAAGATGTCACAATAATATGTCATGTACATGGGATATATCAATTAATTTTCTCATAGTCCAGTCCTAAAAAGGTTGATTTTTTTGTCATATATAAAACTGTTTACTACTTGACCTTCATTTATTTACATTTATGTTTGTTTAATTGGACGATATAGCAAACATGGACTGCTTGTGGTAGGAAAGTTTGTCTTGTGTTGTTAATCATTTAGTAATATTTTCCACTAAACTAAATATATTTAACATGATTTGGTATATAATATAGATTTCAACTGTTAAATCATTTTCATAGTTTCAAATATTGAAATATTCAATGCATGTAAAATGATATTCAGCGTTTTAATCGGATATATTTTGAACTTGATTCATTTTACTATTGCTGCCTGTTGGACTTCAGATATATGAAACGTTAAAGTTAAAACTTGTTTCGTCTCCTTATTCTTGTGCGGCTTTATATCTACATTTCACTTATCTAAAAAATGGAGAACCAAATTTTCGCTTCCATATCATGCATAGGTCGAATACCAGGTGGATGGTATGTTGGAAAGAAACAGGGATAAATTGAGTCAAGATTTTGTCAACTGTTTGTCTGAGAGCCAGAATCAATTTGTCCAAAACTTAACAGATTTTTCAAGGTAAATCGTAAATTTTAATGTAATGAAATCACAATTCGGACGCATCAATTTTTTTAATTGTTGTTTTCGTATATTTCTCATAAGAAAACTTGCACTGATGTTTAATGTTTGTACACAACATAAGATCATGTATTTATCGCTGAGTACTTCCAATGCAAGATGTTTAGACAGGTCAAATACAATCAAAACAATCTTTGGACGTATAAATACTTAAGCAGTATATATAGTTAAAGTAACCTCACGATATTTAAACGATGCGAAAAGTCTTAGTTTCACTAAATAATTTTTGACTTAGGAAAAGTTATTTTTTTTCTGAGCGTACATAAATTGTTTAATTTTTTCATGGAATAACATGGCTGCAACCGTCCAAGCAAAGGATTTCCGCCTATTGTGCCAGATGTGTCGTTTGCTTTTTCCTCTTTTTTTTTGTATCTTTGCAAAATTAAGAAACTGTTACTTTTTATATAGACTTTTTTATATATCCTTTCAATTAGTTATCATTGGTACAATTATTGTAGCAACTTATCAACGAAATGGAAATCACAACAATCACTTTGCAAGAGCGAGGATACTGTCAGTGAAATATCTATCAATAGTTACGATAGGATTACACATTCAAACGAGAAAAGGTAATGTAGCAGGTAATCAACATTCAAAAGTTCTGAAACCTGCTATTACTTCTTTGTTTAGATAAACTGTGTGTAATGCAACATAAGCAATTGTTGTAAAATAACAACATTTATTTAGAATAGGGAAGGGTGTTAGAAACTTCCGTTTTTTGGCCATTTTTAAACTAACTATGCATTGATCTTTATGATGTTTTGCAAAATAACAATCTTCATTCTCGTGGAAAATTTTCTTTTTATTTTTTTTTTGTGAATTTGTTTTATAGTTTATTATATAAAATTGAGAATGGAAATGGGGAATGTGTCAAAGAGACAACAACCCGACCATAGAGCAGACAACAGCCTGCTTGTTTCTTGTTTCCAAAAATCTAGGAGTAAAATAGATTCGAGTCCAATTTTTTTTATTTAATATTTTTGCGAAATTAGTTTTATCAACACCTTTTTATATGTAAATGGATGCTATTTGATTAATTATTCTCATCAAGAAGTCAGTACCTATTGATTAATTGATTGATTGATTGATTGATTGATTGATTGATTGTTGAAAGTCCAGTGACAAATATTTAATGCGTAACCAGGACGAAGCAGCATACCTTATAAAAGAATAAAGTTACATATCTAGAAAGAAGTTGATGGTAAAAAAGCTGGAAATGTCATCCAAAAAAAAAAATATTTTCAGTCAGTATATATGTTCAATCATATAGAAATTTATGAATCTTTAATTGAGACTTTTTCGTTATAATTGTATTGTTTATGAGCTGTCTTAAAAGATATTTAACATATATACTATTTTACTCTAAATTCTGTTTGTAATGTATGCATAAAAACGATGTTTTGACTGAAAAATCGTTAGAATAATTTTATTACATTTCACCTTTTCACTTTTTTTATTATACCAAATTAGTATGCCTGAACTATTTTCTATATTTGAATAATAAATACATATATCAAAACGTAACTGATTGAAATTACACATGGTTTATGTATTTCAAAACGTGATTTAACATTCCTAAGTCTCAATAATAATATGTACATAATGTTTAGCCCTGAGATAAATTCAGCCATTGTCCTTGATTTAAGCATTTTACAGATGGACAACATGTACACCTTAGATGACTTCAAGATAACAGAATATCAATGTTTTAGTATTAATGACAAACAAAAATTTGTTAATTACACACTGCATTTGTTAGATCTTATTCAAGACAAAGGCAGAGGTGGATTTAGGGAGACCAGGGGCCGCCCCTCTTATAGAGCTATATATATATGATAAATGCATAGACTTTTTACAAGGATAACTCCAAACGTTGGCTTGCAAAGGAGCTCCCTTTTTCAAAATCCTGGATCCGCACCGGACAGTAAACTTCCCTACAATTCTGCTGACCAGTATAGGTAAACATAAGAAGATGCTTATTTAGTATCGTAAATCCAATTTCTTTCATGCAGTGGTTTACACTCAAATTTTCATTATTATTATTTTTATTTGCGTTGATTTATTTTGTATTCAAATTCATTTTAGAAAAAGTTCTGGAAGTAGTGTCTCAGGGTCTCGAAAATCTAACTTTGTTTCCAGACATTTCCGGGTAAGACTTTCTCTATTTTCCCTAACTAGTAAAATCAGTACATCTCTAGTTGGACAACGATCCAACGAAATCACAAACTCATCTTTTTTAAATGTGCTGAATGTAGTTAAAATGTGTTTTCTTGATATCTTATTGATAAATTGAATTGATAGTATCTATATTACTATCAGTAATACAATTTTCGTAAATCAAACGCCATTTGAACCATTAGATAATTAGTAATAAGGGAATTGCAGCAGAGATATAATTTTAAATTTCATATTTGCATGAGTGGTTTTATTTTTAAACAGAAATCAAATCTAGGTTAGTATACTAGTCCCAGATCAAATATATTTCTTGTAATGATAATAAAAATACTAATGATTAATCATTATGCACTTTTTCATAAAAGATTCATCATAAATGCCTGCAGTGCACTATATACATTTAATAGAATTATAAAATTAATATTGTTACTTTTACAGAGATCATTATCAGATTTAATGAACAAAATGTCTGATGCCAAGCCTTGGTTTGTCAGGTATGTATATATGGTCCAGTTACCAGTTTGACTTAAGGACAAAACAAAGCCCGTAGGGGAGTAATGTTATCTCAAATACTCTATAGTAAATTACATTATCTGAAAATCTCTTCCACCCTTTCTGGCTAGTCATATTTCCTATAATAAAAATTGCATTTTGTAAAATCATTTCGAACCAATGAATTAATTTTTACGGATTTTATTTGATTTGTCACTTTCGTCGAATGAATGTTGAGTAGGATTATTTTTTTATAGATGTATTAAGCCCAATGAAAAACAAGTTCCAGATAAATTACAAACTGATCTTATTGTGGATCAGTTGAAATGTAATGGATTACTTGAAATTGCAAGGATTCGTAAAAATGGATACGCACTTCGTTTGACTGCGGAAGAATTCTTACAGAGGTTTGTATATTTAATAAATAATTCTTGTTATTGTATAGCTTATCCTTCACTTATTAACAACATTTAAAACAAATTTCATTTTTAGTCATCATATTTGTTCTTAAAACTATATAGGTATGTATTAGTACTCTGTATTTGTAATTTTTTTGTAATTTTTAGGTTTTAAATTTTGATTAATTCAATAGAGAAAAAATGTAAAATTTCAACGTTAAAAATTATCTAACTTCTTACATTTCTTTTCGAGCATCGTAAACAAAAAATGATTATTTTAGACGCACATACGGGGCATCAATTCATTTCCGTATTTTAAAATTTTGTAAAAGTATAACTAATAATTGGGGTATACAAGTGCAGGGTTTGCAAAGTGATTTCTAAAGTCACATAATCTCTGCTGTTTGGGAACAAACATGTTTGACAGACCTAATGTTTGTGTATTTCAATTGTAGTGTTCTAGTCTACTACGTATTCTATAAATCCATTGAATTATTGTTGTTTGCTTATTGTCCAGTGGCAAATATTTGATGAATATTCTGAACGATCTGTAAATAAATAAATCAACTGGCCTTTTTGTTTAGCATTTTGTTTTATTGTGATATGCATGCTTCATTAAAAGGAATGTATTTCTAATTGAATAATTATGTTAGGCTGTATACCAGAAAGAATGAAATCACGGATTTATTTGATTTAAAAGGGATATTTTAGTAGAGATGATGATAAAATAGAGATTTTGGAAGAATTTAACATTCTCTTTAGCTTTTCATTAGAGAAAAGAAAAGATGCTGGCTGTTTCTTCTTCTTTTTCTACTACTTATTTTGTACAATAATTTCTCAACCAATAACACACAAGATTAGAATGCATTAATAATGATGTGGCTGTCACTACTGTTATATCTCATATACAGCAATTATATCATCGGGTTCATTAGATGATGGTGATGATGATGGATGGCTGCTTAATGTCCAGCGGCAAATTAATATGCATACTCAGGATGAGAACATGTTAAAGCAATATGAATATTAACCCTGCTTTGTACTAGACCGACCGGCTGACGTGCTATTTCACAAGGTAACAGTTCGCAGGAAGACATGTCACCTTACCCAGACACATTATTCTGACACCGAACCGACCAGTCTTTGCTCTTACTCCTTAATGCTGCGTGCTTAGCGGAGAAGCAGCAGATAGCAATTTTAAAGTCTTTGGTTAGACCCGGCCGGGGTTCGAACCCACGACCTCCCACACTCGAGGCGAACACGCTACCACGAAACCTCCGAGGCGTTTGGTTCATTAGACAAGACGGGTGCAAATCGGATGTTTGATAAAGTAATTTGTCATCAATGTCTCCATTTTGTTTATACATATGCACTTAAAGTAACATTTTATTACGTGTGGTTGGGTTTTGAATTGATGTTTCATTTTTAGTTCAACTGTTAGAGTATAATATGTCCATTTATAAGGAAGAAAAAAAGATGTCAGGTTATTTATAAAAAAAATATCACTATGCTATACATAATATCATCATTATAAAATTCCAGAAATTATGTGATTTTGGCGATCTCATATGTCTATTTCAATACGTTAAGAATATATCTCTTATATTCTGTTAAGTAATATTTTACTTATAATATGTTTAATGAAATATTAACTCTACCTCCTTTCTCAGCAAATACTTTTCAATATAAGGTGTCACTGCTTTTAAAATGTGCCAAATGTCAATTGTCATAATGTAATACAACTTTTATGTACTATCTAATATAGCTTGCAATGTACTTGATATATGTTGTTATGTTGTTCAATACTTACTAATTAGAGCTGTAATATCACACCCTCGAGTGCTTTTATATGTTATATTTTTTGTCAACAATACTTTTTATAGATATCGAGACATATCCTTTGAAAGGAAAGAGGTAATACAATCAACGTTTGACAACTGTGAAAAAGTTCTACTTGACGCCAAAATTACTGGCTATGCCTTTGGCAAACAAAAGGTGCGTCTGTGTGAATTATAAAACGTTTCAGATTATAGTGGTTTGTCAAAAGTGAAGAGAAAAGACATTCAATATACTAAAAGTTCATACAAACTCGCGCATTAACTTAATATACTAAGACACAATGATCATAATCGTATCATATTAAGTCATAGATTTGATCATTACATAATAATCAGTCACAAATAAGATGATAATATTATGTAAGGTCACAAATTTGATCAAAACCTTACGTAAAGTCGCACATTTGCCCATTGCTTGGTTATACTAAGTCACACGATTCGTCCTTATTCATCATATTAATTCAAAGATTTGAGATACCCTTATCATATTGAATCACAAATTGTGCATAACCTTAAATAATTTGTTTGACCTTCTTACATTTAGTCACAAAATTTGTTATTATGTGATAACATTTAAGTCGCAACATTCGTCACAATAGTCTGATAACATTTAAAGTCACAAAAATCGTCATTAACTAATTAAGTCACAAAAAGTCACCATCTTTTTAAGTCCTTTTCGGTCATACAGCTCTTTGACTGTTTCGGTTCTCATAAATCCTAGGATTTCAAATATTCGGCTTTGGGCGTTCCTGATGAAGTTAAACCAGAAAAGCGCTTCGTACGCATGCAATTTATAAAGTATAGTTTTCATTTTTTGATCATTCATTCAGTTCTTATAATAACGATTAACGATAAACAAAACTTCAAACATTTATGTTATCAACTTTTTTTAATTTAAGAAAACTATACCATAATCATTGTATTGAAGAAAAATCGCATTCTTCTATGTTTGTTCCATCGTTGGCAAAGAAAATTGTGCCTTTATATTTCAACATTTACATATCTTTTAGATATTTCTTCGCCATTGGCATGGTCGAATTTTACAAGATCTTGTCTCTGAAGTAAGAACGAAAATGACAGAAGCAGCAGGTGCTTCCACTAATGACACTGCGACAGCAGGAACCGAGTATATCGCATGCTCAAACACTGATGGAGAGGACACAATAAACGAGGACACTTGTGACGAAAACATCATATCTAAAACAACACCAAAACGTTCTAACTCGTGTACGTCTACGTCATCACAACAACGTGTAGCTGAATGGATGCAGCAAAATGATAATATATCAGAAGATGTTAGTCTACCGACGTTTGACCCCGGACCTTCTCCGGTATTTCCCAAACCTCAGGTACATAAAAAAGCCGTGCAAAAGTGTTTTGTCAATCTTTCTCGTTGTGTCAGTTGACCCTCAGCAATGTACCCTTCAAACACAAGTAGATTTTTTCTTCTTATATTTGATCTTATTATAGAATTTAGGACAACTGTGCAGAGGGTTTCCTCTAAAACTGAGAGCAAACTAATGTTAATCAATTTTGGCTACCAGTTGATTTGGCCAGAAAGTGAAACTAATAATAAAATAGAATCATAATCCAAGATCAAAATGGTTTTAATCATATGAAACAAGAATTGAAGTTACATTAATAGCATATTAATTTATGAAATCACAAAAAAAATGTTCTTTTTCAGAGAGATCAACATGTCAGAATAAGTATACCAGAGTATTCCGAAAGAAAAGTATTTGACGAGTAAGTTAATATTTTCATCGAAGTTAAAATATACCATCAAGTCACACTTAACATTCAATGACCGCTCGCTCAGTTCAGATTAAAAAGTTCAATAGTACAACTACAGTCATTTAACTACCTCAATGATATTATTAAAAAGCTTCGATCCCCCTTGTGAACTTTGCTTATGTTCAATGATTTGTTATGAGTAAATGTAAGAACTTTTATTCATGTTGCAAATACTTCTTGTTTGAAGGTTCAACCATTGTTTTTATATACTACATTATTAATACAATTCAAACACCAAAGTACACAATAAATTTCAGGAATTCATAAATGCAATAATGAAATAGCATGAATATATTATAATATTATTTTTCAGGCGTTTATGGGATAGATTTCAGATGATCCCGCGTGAACGAATCTCTACCAGTGATACAATTCGACCATTTGTTAAAGTATTTAAATTCATCTGTTATATCCTATTGTTTTGTCTTGTTTTGACGTCAGCTGTTGTTAGTAAGATGTGTGTTCTTTTATTGGCATCCAGTATTATAAAAGTAAGTATTGTAACGAAAAATCCTTGTTTTTGTTTGTCCTTTTTCAACTGATAATTTTGACAATCCCTTGGTATCTCTTTTTCTTTTTTCAAATTTTATTTGGAATTCGACCAGATATCTTGATTAACGAAAGTGTAATTATTAATTTTATTTGATGTAATCATATTTTTGATAAAATAATTCTATTTTTTTTTTGTGTAATCATAAAGTTGATTTCAAAAGTTCAGAAAAATAGTAGAAGAAGAAGAAGAGAGGCGAAGGATACCAAAGGGACTTCAAACTCATAAGTCGAAAATAAACTGACAACGCCATGGCTGAAAAGGAAAAAGACAAACAGACAAACAACAGTACACAAAACACAACATAGAAAACCAAAGACTCAGCAACACGAACCCCACCAAAAACGGGGGGGGGGGGGGGGGGGGGGGGGATCTCAGATGCTAAGGAAAGGTAATCAGATCCTGCACCACATGTGGCACCCGTCGTGAAGCCTATTTTTTTTATAACTTCACACATTCTACTGTCAATTTAGTATAAGGGAAGATGTATAAAAACGACAACATTGACACATGATGCTATTTTTTTTATTTTTTAGGATCCTGTAACTAAGAATGATGAAGACTCTCCTGCGTATACTATGTTAGTTATTGTCATTTGTTCGCCATACATCTGTTGGGTATTTAGTTACTCCGCTAAGTCCTTGTTTGGAAGCAGTGCTTGGCCATCATTCCGGATGATAATCGTTGTAAGTAATGTTTTCTGAAGTCACCAAAATACTGGTCTATAATCCTGAAGGAAAACATTTAAGCACACCAGACGCGTTCATATAAAAACTATCTGGAAATACACGATACACAAAAAAAAGTTTTAAAATGGGTATATGTGATTATCAATCATAAACTGTTGTACCTGAATGAAATCAAACAGCGTATAACACGATGCATTTTGTTTTTTGTCGATTATATAATGGTATTCCTGGGCTGATATATGCATAAAACCACAAAGATATCCAATCGTAATACTAATTTATCGTAGGACAAGTAGAAAAATCCGTCCATTCGGAACAAATCTTAACTAAAGTACAAAAACAAATGTAGCTTTATGCATACGGGCCCTGTTTCCTATTTTTTTCGAAATGGATTGTATATGGTTTTCGCCTCCTGTATACAATGCTTATACTTCAAGTTGAATTAAGTAAAAGATAAACTGGCGTTATATCTTAAATTACATTTTTTTTTGCTATACTCGTAGCTGTCATGAACAAAAGATGTGGTGTATGCATTTAGTGAGACAGAATCTTATAAAAAAAAGGGGATGAAGATACCAAGGAGAAAAACGAGGATAAATTGACGGCGCCATGACAACAAAAAACGAAATACAACGAAAAGACAAAAAAGTGAACAACACACTTCCTAGAAAACTAGAGACTGAGCAATACGAACCCCACTAAAACAGTGGGTGATCTCAGGCGCCCCAGAAGGGTATGCACTGGTAGAACCTTCCATGTTCCTTATTGTATTAAGTACAATTTCGGTGATAAGTGCCCCAATCGAGGAGAAGAGGACGGGGTTGTGGTTACAATTGGAACCTATACTTGGTCATCTGTGACACAAATATTTCATAACGGTCAAACCAACTCGTGATGGCGTCCGTAAAACCTTTGTAGGGAGCAAAACTTACCCAGATAATTCACATGAATATCTACATGTGGTCTTAAGTAATAGACAAGTGTCTATATAATTAGTCAACCTCGTCGAGAGTCGAGACAACTTATAAATACATTTATACGGAACAAGCAAATCATGCACATGTACGTTTATCGAAGTAAAATCAAGCAATCATTATGTATTGTCATTTTGAATTTATAGGGTTGCAATAAATGGTTGATGATAAAACTATAAACTAAAATGGCAGGTAATATAATTTCACTTTAGGAGGAAATGAGGTAAACAGTACTAAACTAAATAAATAAAGCTTTGCAATTGAGCGTAAGTATGCTCTTGATTTTTTTTTCATTATGTTATACATATCTATTATTCTGTAATTCTAGACGTATGGTATACATATCTATTATTCTGTAATTCTAGACGCTGTTTGTGGAACTTTTACATACTTTCGGATTATCACTATTAGTTTTCCATATTTTGCCAAGAATGGACATGGCAAGAAGTTTACTAACATTTTGTGGAGTATCTACGGTACCAGCATTTTTCAAAACAATAGGCCTAGCCTGTGATTCAAGTATTCCGCCAGTGAAAAGATGTGCTCTTGGACTTATCAATAGCCTAGCCTTTATAATACAGCTAGCAAATCTAGCAGCATCAACTTTATTGAGTACACCGTTAACCGAAACTGAAAAGAATACTCTTAAAGCTACTGTTTTAAATAATGATGAAATAGTCCACACGGTTTCGAGACCACCGTTAACATTTGATGATAGAATTATGTGGGAGATACCAGTAGCTTTACTTTTCATCAGTATTTCATACTGGGAAAATTTTGTTTACGGTAATTTCAGTATACATGCTTTTCAAATTCCGTTGTTAGAATGGAAGAAGCAGATGCATTCCGTTCGCCAACGACTGTACATCCTCGCTGGAATCTGGAAGATTGGTTGGACAATGGTGTTTGCTGTTTTGTTGTTTCCAGGATTTAATTTCAACATTCATTTTAGTGATAAACCTCAGGTCTTGAAAAGTGATAATACTGTTTTACCCCAATTGCTAACAACAACACTTTCGTATAACATCACAGAGAGTTCAACGCGTAAATATGGCTCGAGTCTTCCAACAAAGGAAACGACAACTGCTTCTGGTTATGATGGCTCCGGACGTAATATAAGAGTAAGGAGATCAATTGCTGATGATATTAACGCAAATGGTATAAATGCTGTATCAAATCTTTCCAGTGACACACTAAATCAAAAGTATCAGAAGTTATTGTCAAGTACAATATCATCCATAACCCAATCAAATGCAGATAACAATTCCACAACAACGGCAACGAAATCGAAGAACTCTGATAATGGTGATTTTTCCTTTTCAATTCCCGAATCATTGAAGATTAACTTTCAACAATATGGACCATTATATTTACATCTTATTGCTAGCACTTTGATGTCGTACTTTGGTAGCTTAGCTTGCAAATTATGTATGCAAACTTTTGGATTTACTATACCATTGTTTTTGGCAACACCAGCAACACTTGGTTTAATTCTTGCACAATCATATACCCAGTTTATACCATCATATTTTTACGTCTGGATTTGCCCTGAAATGGAAGGTAACATTAGACTTTACCATTTGTTATGGTTTGGAGTCTTGTGGATTTCTCAGGTTATTGTGACAGCACATATATGGTCCCCTAAAAATGGACGTATGGCCAAAATAGATAGGTGAGGATTTATTTCAGTTGTTTGAGTGATTTATTGATTGATATAAATTGGCAAATGTCTCAAACATATTAAGGGAAAAGAATTATAACATGATTTTTGTATGATATTAATAACTAACAGTACTATTATCGTAAAAAAGACATTTTGAAGGAGGTTTTTGGTTTATTAACTCGGCCGACTCATTCATAAAATGACTAGAATCATCTGACGTTATGGAATGACAAAACATCAACATACTTTGTAGAAATAACCTTAACTTTTTTATAATTTCAATGAAATGAATTGTTTACTTTTTATACATTGTGACTTGGATGGAGAGTTGTCTCATAAGCACTCATACCACATCTTCTTATTTATATAAAGTGTCAAGGTTAAACATTCTATTAACGCATAAACTATTTCGCATATGTGGGAATTATTCATACTCCGAACGTCCGGATGTATATATGTGTACACTTTTTCTTTGTAATGACTCTCGGGAACAGAACCCGAGTTGACAGTATGAAACAACGAACCTTGGAATTGTTTGCACATATGTTTCTATCAAGCAAGTTGTTGATATTTGCGTGTTTAAACATGGGTTTCTTTAGTTGTAAAGAATATTTTAAAGTCATAATACATCAAATTTTCAACAAAAAAAGTTGAATATATTTTAAATGCTTGAATGGCTGAGTTTTACTGTAAACTCGTGTACATAAAATTTCTTCAAAAGAAAAATCCCTCATCTTATCTTAAATGAACTGCTATTGAATTATTGTCTTTCCGTACTCCTAATTCGCCGATAGCTTTTACGTTTGCAAATACTTGACCTCTCGTTATTACGTCGGCAACCGCACAGCAAAAGTTCGAGAGAAAAACCGTGCTGAAAAAATAGGTAAACAAACGTGGAAATTAGATAGTGTTAGTTGAAAAAAAATATTTTAAAAAATTAATACAATTTATCATTTAACAACTGTTATGACAAAGTTTAATTAGCAAATAATAAACATTGAAAATTTAAGAAAAAAGATAACATCGCTCTATTGCATGTCTATCCTCAATTATTTTTCACGTGCTCCATTATTCTGTGTTAATCGTTTACTAAAGTCACGTTCGGAAAACTTCGGCATTATAAAACTCGAAAGTTAATTAGCAGGCATTCCCTGAATGAAATATTTTTTGTCGATTATATTTTATGGATTCGTAATAAACGTAAAAAAATCATACATAGATGATTTAGTTTAGTATATATATAAGAAACTCAATTCGTATGACTTTTTCTACCACAGGAATAGATTACCCTAAATGTATATGGCATAACCTTTCGGAATTTTGGGTCCTAAATGCTCTCTAACTTCGTATTTGTTTGGCATTTTTAACTTAGTTTATTCGAGCTTCACTGATGAGTCTTTTGTAGACGAAATGCGCGTCTGTCGTACAAAATTGTAATCCGGGTATCTATGATTGGTTTATTTAAAGAAGTTTGTTTATGGTTCAACTGTCGACGAAGGACTCTTTATTAAGTTTGTGTGTGAAAGGCAGAGGTAACACTTCAGTAAACTTCGTAAATTCACCGTTATTATTCATTATTCCAATAAAATACAATAACGAATATGTCCAGACTCAAAATTTCGTCCAAACACAACTATTTCCCCTGTGTAGGAATTGATACTTGTGACGCCATAAAACGGCGTTTAATATATATAATAATTTTTTTTCGCAAATGAAGCTCACAAATAAAATAAGGCCTATAAAACATTTAATTTATTAGGTAATAGCTACCACATTCTTTAGCCATGATCAACTGCAAAGATGTTTATCTAATTATAAATTAACTCTTATAATTGTGTTTAGAAGTTCCGTACTAAACGTTCATTTCAAAATATGTTTGTTGTCTGCTCTATGGTCGGGTTGTTGTCTCTTTGACACATTCCCCATTTCCATTCTCAATTTTATTGCACTGAGTAGTTCGAGGTGTGTATTCCAGATTTTATATTTGAGTATAAATCTTATATTTTATTCAGATTATTTGTACTGCCTATTCGATGTGGAGTTCTGCTCGATCATAGTATGATGCTTCGTCGAAGGACTAATGATCGTGATTGCTCATTGTTTAACGCCGACGAAGATGATTCCTTTATGTTTGACGACGACGAGGAGATTCATAAAGCAGACGATATTGTGCCTCAGATATATGCATGTGCCACAATGTGGCATGAAACCAGAAATGAGATGACACAACTTTTGAAATCAATTTTCAGGTAGTATATCAAATGTTCATATAGACAGTTTTTAGGTAGTGTGGCATGAAACCAGAAATGAAATGACACAACTTTTGAAATTAATTTTTACATACAGTCTTCAGATAGTATTTTAAATTTTCATCCAAACAATTTTCAGGTAGTATATTAAATTTTCATACACTCAATTGTTAGATAGTGTATTAAATTTTCATACACAAAATTGTTAAGAAGTGTATTAAATTTTCATACGAAAAATACCTGAAAATTGGTCATGAACACTGAAATCGGTTTCATAAGTTATTGTTAAAAGAATTTTAGAGAATAACTTTATATATGAGTATATTTGAATCAATAGAATAGTTCCTTTTGATTTTAATCCTTGATAAAAAAATCTTGGAAAATTTTATGATAAAATAAAACAATCTTCTATAACTTAAATAAGCTGTTTTCTATTGCCCTTGCTTAACTCTCATTTACAAAAATAAACATTATTTATACATATATCATTCGTATTTTGTAGAATGGACATTGATCATAGTGCTCGCTTTCTTGCTCAGAAATTCTATGATATCAAGGATCCAGACTATTATGAATTTGAAGGTAACTTATTTTTACAAAAATTGATCGATGTTATCATTGATAGTGTTAAGTTTATGTGATACTTGTAGTTAAACATTTATCTTTCAGCCTTTCAGCCTAAAATCAATCATGGTCAGTAAAGCAGACGAGACATTTCAGCGTGTGCACTCCTGTTATATAAAGACTTTGATGTTATGATATGATTTATGTATATTCTAGCATTTTTATGCAATTCAAGTCTTTTAAGTAGATGATTTCAAACTTTAAGAATATATATAATATGAAATTATCATATGCATGCATCACTTTTTCTGTTGGATTCTGTGGTAGATTAAGTTGTAAATACATTACTTTTTCTTCAGCACATATTTTCTTTGATGATGCTATGGAGCTATCAGATGAAGATGTTCTTGTACCAAATAGTTTCGTTGCTGACCTGATAGACTGTATAGAGGATGCATTGAGGTAGTAGAAATTTAAACTTTATACATTTTCAGAAATTGATTTATATTTTCTTTCTACCCAGTTGTCATAGGTTTGGCACGCAACTCTTTGAAATGCTGATGATAATTTTAAACTGTCACTTTAAAAATAATATTGTTAAACTTAAACTAAGAGTATACATCTCTTTGAAAAGTGAGTTGAAATGGTTTTTTTGACTGTTTGGTCAAGTTCTATTTTGATGCTCCAAAACGTTTTATATATTGTGAAAATAGAAACAGATTAATACAAAAAAAAATCACATTGTTAGTTTAACTGTTAGCGCTTTTGAAATATAAAATTGAGAATGGAAACGGAGAATGTGTCAAAGAGACAACAACCCGACCAAAGAGCAGAAAACAGCCCAAGGCCACCAAAGGGTCTTCAACACAGCGAGAAAATCCCACACCCAGAGGCGGGCTTCAGCTGGCCCCTAAACAAAAATGTATACTTGTTCAGCGAAAATGAACGTCACACTAAACTGCGAAACATATAAATGAACCAAAATTACAAAAGACCAGAGGTTCCTGACTTGGGACAGGCGCAAAAATGCGGCGGGGTTAAACATGTTTTATGAGATCTCAATCCTCCCCTATACCTCTAGCCAATGTAGAATAAACAAACACACAATAAAACTCAGTTTAAAAGAAGTCCGAATCCGATGTTAGAATAGGTAACAGAAGAAACTAAGCAAAATGACAATGATCAACATAAATTAACAAAGGACTACTAGCAGTTACTGACATGCCAGCTCCAGACCACAATTAAACGGATTGAGAGATTATGTCTTCATCATATGAAAATCAAGCACAATCCCTCCCGTTAGGGGTTTAGTATCATACCATCATAAAATATACGAGAAAATAACCCGTATCATGCCAACAACTGGTTTAAGAATATATGTGTATATTTCCGATCCAAAGACCCTATGAGTGAACCAATATTAATTCCAAAAAAAGCCATCTCTAATGACCTGACAACAGTATCGTAACTATATCCCTTCTGAATAAGTCTTTTTTAAAGGGGCATTAGCTACGAGATATACAAAAAATTAAAATATGATTTTTTTTTCCATTCATTAACGAAAGTGAAATAGTGAAATTATTATTCGCTTTTAGCAGCCAGTTTGGTTCAATTTTGTCAAAATAAGCTAAGAAACATCGCTGACTAATTATTCACTTGCAAGTGAATAATTCGATCTCATTGAATCCGTATTCATGTGACCTTCAGTTTAATCCCTTAGCTTAAGATGGGTTACGCATGAACTAGGCGTGTTCAGCTATTGAAAGGAAAAGAATGTCAACGTTGAAAGTGAAACAAGGGTAAACCATTTGGTTGACTGATTCGATCTACAAAAACTCATTCTTATACAGGTAAAAAACGATGATTAACATATTTTTTTAACCTATAATAGGAAATCAAACAGACCTAGAAAAATCCATTTGCACATGTTCTATATCTATTTATATCTATATTTATGTTTATATCGGGTTATATGACCGTCAGCTGCCTTCGGGGGTCACCTCGATGGTTCATTAGATGGCGTCTAGACTAAAATACACACGAAATTCTGATACATATTATCGAGTCCATGCATCGTAAATTGTTTATTTTTGACTTTTTATAATTTGGATATACGTTTTAGTATGTTATAAATCAAATATGAGAGTTTGAGCTAAATCGATAAACATGAATTTGACAACTAATGCCCCTTTAATGGTTGGTTAGCTTTATATATACATATGTGTTATTTTAGACCCAATGTTTTAATGTTGATTACACTCTACTAACAATTTTCAAAAAACACATGGCGTTGAAATCGGTACCATATGTTATTTTTTTTGTCTGAATTTGAAACCATTAATATATTTTATGAATATCTATGATTTTCATTCTGTAACTTAAAATTTGTAGCACTGATGTATACATCTAATGAGATTCTGTTATTAATTTAGTATTTTTTTTGTTAATTTCATATGACACACTCTTACATGCATCGTTTGCTGTTATAGAAAAATATAATCCAAACAATCAGTCGTATTATCATATTATTAGTTAGTGTATCTATCGAATATTTCAGCTCAGTACATGAGAGACAAATGTATATAAGCTCTCCAGTCAGGACACCTACTCCTTACGGTGGACGGCTGATCTGGCGATTGCCGGGTGGTACAAAACTTCTTGCACATCTGAAGGATAAACATAAAGCTCGTCACAAAAAACGTTGGTCACAGGTAAATTATAGCAAATATTTTTGATTCTCAGACGCATATTACACATTATGTATGCTTCTAAAGTCAACAAGTGTGGACACAGATCAGTGTGGATGGTAATTGTTTTATTTGTGTTAGTATTTTAACAGTGTTTTTCCACCGAGTTTATGCATTGGTTGTATCAAACTTGATGTTTCCTGAGCTATTTCACTGTCTTTCCCATGTGTTTATATATTCTTTTGTTAAACGTTTTTCCTTGATTACATTCTTTAATAAACTAGAATCCGCTTGTATTAACGCTACACTCAAACAAAGTGTAGTAGTCAGCCAAGAACCAAACCAGCTTAATTCTTTTACAGCAAAATATCTTTTTATCTTTCCATCTTCGAATCAGACTAATATGTGCATTATGCTTCGTTTCAAGTCTATGATGGAGTAATTGTAGACTTTTTTCATTATTCATTTTATTTATTTCTCACGCGGCATTTAACACAATTGTTGATTCTAAAATATATTATATTATTATTCAGGTGATGTATATGTACTACCTGCTAGGCTATCGAATCTTAGCTCAGCCAGAAAATCTCCTACGTAAAGATGGTAATAGATCCGATACTCCAGACTCAGATAATTCCAGAGTTCGTCTCACTGAAACTCAACTACGACGTAGGCGACAGGCGTCCCATTTTACTCGGAGTGTCATTTTTAACTATACTAGTGAGGAAGTTCATACACAGGTATTATGGGGAACGGATTTATGATATATGATTGGCCAACTGTATTTTGCATTTTTGCAGTACACAGTTTTTCCGTGCATCAAATACACTATTATAGTCCGTGGTACAGCTGAGGTTGAATGGTTGTAATGATCATGCCAATTTATAAATTGAAATATAGTTTGATTAAATTGTTGTTTACTTTTATTAATCACTTACACATTGTCTGATTGTTTTGGTAGTAATGGTTTTTTTTTTTAATTATGTGTTAAAATAATTAAAGATTGTTTTATGCCCCACATACGATAGTAGAGGGACATTGTGTTTTTCGGTCTGTGCGTCCGTTCGTTCGTTCGTCCGTTCGTCCGTCTGCCCCGCTTCAGGTTAAAGTGTTTGGTCAAGGTAGTTTTTGATGAAGTTGAAGTCCAATCATCTTGAAACTTAGTGCGAGTGGGGCATCCGTGTACTATAGACACATTCTTGTTTTATATATTTTGAAGGGAGATAACTTAGGATATTTAATTATATCATATAGAGTACTGTATTTTTTTATTTTGTTAAAATGAGAATAAGTATCTATCACATATTCTTGATATACGGAAGCGCTTCTTGCCAGAAATGTGGTAGTCACTTGCTTTCAATTCGTATAAATTGAAGGAAGAAAACACATCAGTTAACTGGTATATTTACAGATCTTTGAAATAAAGTATATGTGTTTTATTAACGTTTTCAATCTGAAAGTAAGTTTTTAATACTTAACTTTAGCATAAAATGATTTAGTGATATTAAAGCAGTATTAGTTCATGCGTCATATAGCTGAAATGTGCATAATGAAGATGTCGCTTTCAAAGTAGACAGCTCAAGCTCGTAAAACATGTAAAACATTTACCAAATTCGTTAAAATAATAATTTATTTTACATATTTATATTTCCTATTCATATTTTCAGTATATAATGGCAAAAACGTTTTCATTTTCAAAATTTGCGATTTTTAAGACACAACCGCTTGCGCGAAGTACAATGTGTAAAAAAAGGCCTAGTTAAATTTGGCGGGAGGAGCTTGTAATTCTTTGGTTGCGTTCATTTAAAATTGAAACCAATTTAACGGCATGTGATTATTCGACTTGCAGCCTATAAATATCACTATTTGCATGTATTGAACACCTACTGAAAATATTGTGCTATGAAATAAATAGAGATGATCCGATTTATTCCTTTTATATTTTGAAATATTTATTAAAAATTATTTTTTCGTACACAACCTGTACTTGTTCTGTGAAAGGGAAGATTTGACGAATCCTTTATATTAACAATTTTTTAATCGCATGATATAAACTACATATTAGCAAAGAATGAGAAATGCCAATTTTACCCTTAGATACAATTTATTTCACACAGGCAGAGAATACATTTATTTTGAGTTTGGATGGTGACGTAGACTTTAAACCTGATGCAGTCCGACTCTTAGTTGATCGACTTAAGAAGAACAAAAAGGTTGGAGCCGCATGTGGTCGTATTCATCCTATTGGTTCAGGTAACAATTACACATCTTTCTAGAAAGCCTTACCCAGCTTTTTATCTTCAATTTTTTAATAAGTTTTGGATTTTCAAATATTTTGGCCTCATGCATCACTGTTGCGGCATTTATTGTCGAACAGTGCATCTGGTGTGTAAAATTGGTACCATAAATGTTATTAAAACACAATTTATATTTTTTATTCCTTTTAAAAGATTTATTGCTTTCCTTGGTAAACTATACATAAGCTAATAAATAATTTCTGTTAAGCTGAAAGCAGCTAAACACGTGCATGAACATATCAATTACTAGTATAAGCTATTAATTTTTTTATTAAGGTCCAATTTTATGGTATCAAGAATTTGAGTATGCCATTGGCCACTGGTTACAGAAAGCTACCGAACACGTGTTTGGTTGTGTTCTCTGTGCTCCAGGGTGTTTCAGTCTATTTCGTGGATCTGCAATTATGGATGACAATGTTGCAAGGAGTTATGCAATACGGACAACTGAGGCAGGACAATATGTACAATATGATCAAGGTCTGTTATATAATAAAATATTTAGTCAGTTATTCTATTCTTTATATCACTAGTGTGTTCCCATTATCTGAATTTGAAATAATTCTGTCGTGTAACAAGAGATTATGTATCCGTCCATGCGTCATATAGTTGAAATGTGCAGAATTAGAATATGCTTATATATATTTTTTTATGTTTGTCTTCCTGAGTTGTTATTTTATGTTTAAGAGTGTGAAGGTATGGGCTAAGTGAATTTAAGATATAATCCCTAATATACAATAACTGAAAGTACTTTGAGTAACTTAAGTAAGATAGTTTATTACAAATTCAAGTAATCAGAAAATTACGTCAAAACCATAGCTTTGACATTGCAAACTTTTGCAATAATCAAACTAATGATTGCACAGTTCTTTAGAAGATTTTTAAAAGCGTTTCCTTCTCAATGTGTAGCAGTTACCAAACTGTCCCGTAGTCAACACCAGTAAATTGTTACATCCAATAAAAAGTCAGTTCTATTTCAGGTGAAGACAGATGGCTAAGCACTCTCCTTCTACAACAAGGATACAGAATAGATTACTGCGCAGCTGCAGATGCTTTGACGCACGCGCCAGAAACATTTTCAGAATTCTTTAATCAAAGACGTCGATGGGGACCTTCTACACTCGCAAACATTTGCGATTTATTGGGAGATTGGAAGAACACTGTTCGTCTTAATGATAACATCAGTACCCTTTACGTTTTGTATCAGTTTCTTTTGCTAGTATCTACCGTACTTGGTCCTGCAACAGTACTGCTTATGATGGCTGGTGCATTTACTGTCGTATTTAAGACGACAATTGTGGAGTCATATGCAATATCTTTGCTTCCAGCAATATTTTTTATTGTGATTTGCATCTTCACTAAGCCGACCACTCAGATCACCGTAGCAACTATAATGAGTGCTTGTTATACGATCTTTATGACCATTGTTTTAGTAGGAACCGTCGGTACTGGTATTGAAGGAGGTATAACCAGTCCGAATGTGATATTTCTTACGCTATTGGTAATCATATTCTTTATATCGGCTTTGTTACATCCAGAGGAGTTCGCGTGTTTAATTTCAGGGGCACTTTACTTCATTTGCATCCCAATTGGCTATCTTCTTTTAACGATCTACTATTTATGTAATTTGCACATTGTTTCATGGGGTACTCGAGAAGTACCACAAAGAAAATCGCGGGAAGAGATAGAAGCTGAAAAGAGGGCTGAGGAAGAGAAACGAAAAAAGAGAGAGGAAAGGAAAGGATTCTTAGGTTGGCTGGGCCTTGATACGGTGATTAATGAGACAGTTGAAATGTTCAAGCAGTTTCGACAAGCTGCCGGTGCTAATAAAACTGACACAAAGCCAAAAACCGATCAACTACTTGAAGAACTTATTCTAGAACTTCGCCAGAGTAGGGAAAATAAGACACTTCCACCAAGACAAAGATCATCATCCACCATGACTGATAAAGGCGAGACTCCAATGTCACTAGAGAAAATGATAGGACCGGTTCCGGCTAATATATCATTAATTAGACCAGACCCGACGCCAGCTTGGCTGAGAAACGAAGACCCTGAAAATCCAGGGTGGTTAACCAGTTTAACATGTGGTGATGGTCCGATTAAAAGATTGACAGAGAAAGAACGTATATTTTGGAAACAGCTAATCAAAAAATATTTGTTTCCTATAAATGAAGATAAAATGCACCAAGAAAAGGTTGCAGCGGATTTAAAAAATCTACGAAATAACGTTGTATTTGGTTTCTTTATGACAAGTGCTTTGTGGGTAGCTCTAACCATGCAACTTCAATTGTTGCAAGATGACTTTAAGGATACAGTTTTATTTATCAAAATTCCCTATTTCGACTCTTCTAGAAAAGATCTGACGTTTGAACCATTAGGGATGCTTTTTCTTGCTTTGTTCTCCACAATTTTATTTTTTCAATTTATTGGAATGCTCTCTCATAGATGGGGAACAATTTTACATGTTTTGTCAATAACGGATATTTCCTGCACTCAACAATTTACGGAGAAACATAAAATACAGGAAATTATAACTAGAACAATGGAATTACAACGCGTAATTAACATAGAAAATGAACCGGAACCGGATTACGACGATGGATTAACAGATTTTGATGGTGACGATTTCGACGATGAAGACGATCTTTCCTCTTGTTTCTATACAGACACGTCATGTTCGTCTTTTAGTGTATCTCGTCCTCCACCATCTTATCATTCACATGATATAACAAACGGGAAGAAATGCATACGCCGTCGACATAGTGCTATTTTTAACAGACGAGGACATGCTACAGGGCGTACTTTACGTCACGCCTTTGAAAGACGCTATAGAAATGAATTGCAGAGGACTACTAGTGGCGACTCCGAAAACGACACAGCTGCTGCAGAGGGTGCTGGAAACGAAATTAATAGAACTGCCTCCTTTTAAACACGTGTATATGCAATTTTGAATGGCTAAGAGCTTATTGAAAATCATTTGTGATTCCAACTGTTTCTGTGATGATGGTTAAATTTTGTTTTGGTTTTTTTTTTATTGTTGTATTATAAATGAACTTTTTGTTGGGAAACTCAAAACACTTATAATCTTTTATACCTATTTTTAAATAAACATTTAGAAACTGGTTATTCTGAGATCCTCTAACCTTGCATTTTGTCTGAATTGTGTGATTGTATCAATTCTGTGTGTATGTAACCAAAGAAATGTTTTTTTTATAGGTAAACATTACACTTAGAATGTGTAACTTTAAACAAATGAAGTAAATATTCGTTGAGTGTAAAATTAATATGAAGACCACTAAACATTGTTAGTTAATTCTACTGCATAAACAAAGAGGTCATTAATGTATCCTGCATGTTATGTCTTTCATTATGAATAGTTAGCAAGAGGAAAATTCAACTAGTGCGACGTAATAAAAAAAATGCTTCAAATTCTAATGCGTTGTAATATATATTTGCATGGCAACGACTCATTCATAAGGTGTTTATTTAAAACAAATATAATAGAAAAATATAAATTTCTAATACTATATATATGTGAAAAGCTATCGTGTAACTCATTCTCTCTGAGCCCGAGTTAAAAGAAAGCAAACAAATATGTTTTCTATCTCCGGATCTTAACAAAAATCCAAAAAATAGATAGCGGTATGTTATACTATTGAATAAAAAAGTTAGCGGTATGTTATACTATTGAATAAAAAAGATAGCGGTATGTTATACTATTGAATAAAAAAGATAGCGGTATGTTATACTATTGAATAAAAAAGATAGCGGTATGTTATACTATTGAATAAAAAAGATAGCGGTATGTTATACTATTGAATAAAAAAGATAGCGATATGTTATACTATTGAATAAAAAAGATAGCGGTATGTTATACTATTGAATAAAAAAGTTAGCGGTATGTTATACTGTTGAATAAAAAAGATAGCGGTATGTTATACTATTGAATAAAAAAGTTAGCGGTATGTTATACTATTGAATAAAAAAGTTAGCGGTATGTTATACTATTGAATAAAAAAGATAGCGGTATGTTATACTATTGAATAAAAAAGATAGCGGTATGTTAGGGGACGACCATTTGATATTCGGGGGGGGGGGGGGGCAGGAGGATTTGTTTTGGATCGGTTATTTATTTTTGTAAACTAAGAGGACAGATTATCTATTTTCTGCACTATTGAAGCAAGATTTTTCATTTTCATTAAAGCAAGGGACTGATTATTTATTTTCACAACTATATTTATAATATTCGAAAACATACAATTTTTAAATTATTTGTTTATTATAAATAATTCATGTATAGTCAAGTCATTATGTACCATTTAATCAGAATTAATTATTATCCTCTGCAGAAATGAATCTTCTATATTCCCCAGTGCATATACATGTATTGCATACATACACAGTATTAAAGTTTGGTTGTAACTAAGGCTCTTTTAAAAGTATTGGCAAACATGTTTGGCCAAGCGGAGCGAGGCAAAATTTTTTTTGAAGGGTTTTTGAACCGCTGAAGGCCCAAGAAGCTATAGAACAAATGATGCAAAATCATGCCTTCTGGGTGTTCCCCAGACCCTTTCTTAAACTGAAAATGCAAGTTCTGTTTTAATAATTGTATGACAATATTTTGGTCTCAAAGCAAAATCACGTTATAGATTCAGTGTAAGACTTAAGTTTCTAGGGACAACATCAAAAGACAAATATGCATGATAAAGCAAAAATGTAATTCACATAGTTAAGTCTGTTGCTGCTGTGTTTTTTAAACTCATGATCAAGTTAATAATAAAATAGCTAAATTACAAAATGAATGCAACACTAACAGAATACAGAAGGGCAATCAATGAACAAAAGACAAATAAATAAGAAACATTGATCCCGAAAAATCAGGGGCTACGTCTGAGGGAGAACAGAACTTGCTTCTTGCAAGGCACTCACGGTGAACACAATTTGATATGGAGTTTTGAAATTTCCTACATGAGGCATTTGTCTCAATGTAGTTACGGCCCTGATTTAATAAAAGTGAGGTAAGTGTTCCTGAGACAATTAACCTCAAGTTAAATGAAACCAATTTTCTGACATTTCAAGCATATTTAAATAATATTTATACTTTTATTATTAAAAGATATGGGAAGTGTTTCCCGATTTTTTTTGGAAAAAGATGAATTTATGAAGAATCTGGTGCCATCTCATACTTTCGATTAGACCTGCTGAGTTATTTATTTTCAAACTACCACAGAACAAACCATTTACAAGTTTTTGTAATTATCAAGGCTGAGTTATTTATTTTCAAAATCCTCCTGAAAAGTATTTTGAGAGTGGGTTTTGGTGGGAGATCTTTTATTGTTTTTGTAGGGTTTTGTCACAGATTTTGTGGGCTCAGGACGATTTTGAGCTTGACATATAGTATAGAAACCAGTCTTATGCTAAAGACAGTATTTTGCCCTCTTGAAGTCGTTTTGTTATTATTGTGTTGTGTTGCTGACTGATTTACGTATATCCCACATCTTATATTTATATTGGTTAATTTACCAAAGCAATTAAGACGCAGAATTTCAAGGTTTTTGTAAACTGATACTATGACGTGTTTCCTGGAAAACTAGGATACATAAACTGTTGACACAGCAATATGTCACGCCTTTGTGTAATTTTGATAGTTAAATGCAAATGTTGGAAATGATTTGATTTTGATTTTTGGTGTCTTAACGCCACTTTTAAGCACCGCTTTTGGGCTATTTCGTGGCGGCCAGTTTTTATTGGTGGAGGAAGCCGTAGTGCCCGGAGAAAACCACCGACCTTCGATAGGAAAACTGACAATCCTAGTCAATTAAGATTGGAGTCGAGTGCACCCGCACGAGCGGGGTTCGAACTCGCAACCTCAGTGTTGACTGGCTAGTGATTACAGTAGTAACTACTTAGACCACTCGGCCACCGAGGCCCCCTGTTGGAAATGAAATGACACTACTTTTACATATGAACTATGCATATCATTCAAAGTTAATGAGCCTTCACGGAAGAAGCAGGGTCAAATAACATCAAGCTCCGTGAAAATAAGGAATGGCGATGATAATACAACTGGAACCAAATGTCATTGTTTTATCATAAGTGTTTTCTTTTAAACTGATCTAAGCATAAACTTTAACATGTAAACTAAACAAAAGTTTTAAAGTCGGGTACCATGATGAGGGTGCAGCTCCATAAAATCTCCAAGGAAATGAGACGTGCAAATATTTATACAACTGCATACCAAATATTATTGACTTACTATTAAGTGGTTCGTCTTAAACTGACTTAATCACAAACTTTAACATGTAAAATATGTAAAAGTTTCCAAGACAATAGACCATAACTGAGGGTTTAAGGCCAAATAATCTCCATGAAAATGAGATTCGTCACTGCTTATGTACCTGCACACAAAATATCATTGCCTTACCTCTAACGGCTTCGCTTCAACTAACCTAATCACAAACTTTAACATGTAAACTATGCAAAAGTTTCAAAGTCAATAGACCATGACTAAGAGAACGGGGCCAAAAAAACTCCATGGAAATGAGATGTGCCAGTGCATACCAAATATCATTGACTTCTACCAGTAGTTCCCTTACAACTGATCTATTAAATCATAAACTAATGTATTTTTGCCACCGCAGGAAACAGCTCGCCATTGTCTCGCTTTTTCGACTTCGTCCAGGCGAGACAACCAAAGCATCGTGATGTTGTGATCCAGCCATATTCATAGCTAGTCTGATATTCTTTCTGACCATTTTTTTCAATATTTTTTTCTCTTTTCATTTCCAATCTTACTGTAAAATTTCTATGTTATTGTCCAAAAGTAGGGAATTTCGCAATATTGATGCAAATATTGATATATATATATTGATATTTCAATTTTATTTTTTTGTTATAAATATTTGCAATTTAATGGTATTGACAAGAATGGAAAGGGAAATCGTCAAATATAATTTTATAAGCAATATATTTTTTTATATGCCATTAATAATAACTGGCTTAATAATTTCCAGAAAGAGGCCTTGGAAATGCACTTTCTCAACAACAAAAATTTTAAAAAATAATAACTATTTTTTATCTAAATTGGTGTTCATTCTTCATTAAGAAAAAATACATTTCCTGTATTCAAATTTAAATGTACAAATACATAATGCTGAGGTATTTCCAATTACAATTAAATAGCAATATATAGACAATAATAGTGCATTGACTTGACATATCAACGATATAAGGATGAGGCTTAGAAACGGGGAAATGCGAGGCTCTGCCGAGCTTTTTCCCCGTTTCGGGCCGAATCCTTATATCGTTGATATGTCAAGTCAATGCACTATTATTGTCTTTATACTGCATTCTAGAAAAAAAAAACATTTGCAATTGTTGTTTAATGTGTAAATGTTATTTATTTGATTTAAATATTGGGAAAAATCCCCCTTTAAAAGGCCTCATACCGGTATCAGGCGGAGAAATAGACAACGCAATGAAATGTACATTACCTGTTGAAACCCGCAATCGATGGTGAACGAATTCGTTTGAGTATGGACTAAAATATCAACAATAAGCATAAAAAATAATGATTTTTTTGGTTTCAAACAAAAAATATTAACAATTGAAATATGTTTTCCAAAAATTGTAAAAGAAATAAGTTTGGGTCGTCCCACGCTTCATTGTAAACATTGGAAACAAGAACAGGTTGAAGAGGTCGTATGAATAATTAAATATAGTTTCGGCAACTTCTATTTAAATATTCATGAGGAAAAGTGATATCGGGTCAGTGACTGTATATGACATAGAAATATACAGTCAACGCATTTTGACTGCTCAAATAGAACGAGTACAGTATAAAATGGGATATAAATGTAGAACAAACAAATAAGTTTTATTGCAGAAAATGCTCAGGTAAGAGTTATGCAATTTTGTTTATTGTTTCAACCAAATTTCTGATAATTGAACTTGTAACTAATTAATTAGAACTTGATTATTGACTCATGTCAGATGATAATGACACTGATTTTACAAATGAAATAAAATTTGCTTGCATTTTTTATACATATTTTTTCTTTTTTTGTCTTTTCTTTGAAAAAAAACCCCACATCTGATTAATCATTCATGTCAAAAATTGGTAGTTGATGATTAAAATGGTGTAGAAAGTTTCTGCAAGTCATAAAACACATAATTAGTTTCATGATATGTCTACAACTTAGTATTCTGCACCATCTCCAAAACCATAGTGATCGCATAGATCCAGCATGGCTGAATCAAAAATTAAACGTCCTCGCTTATATTTGTGACCGTCTTTTAGTTCGACAAATAGTTACATTATTTTGTGGTTTGTAAAATGAATATTGTTGTTGGTACAAATAGGTCTTATTAAAATGACTTGGTTGTACCTTTTTAAATGTAAGTGCATATATCTTTATATCATTACACGGCAAAACTAGGGTGATTTTGAACTCACTATTAGACAAAGTTTTCATTCATGGATTCTTGCACATAAGGATATGAAAAGTAAACCGATTTACACATTAGATCGGAATACATGTCTCACCTTTTAAAAGGACCTAACGTTTTTTTAAACCGGTGTAGAACTCGGGTTAACATGTACAAACACAACATTACACGTCAAGACAAAACAACATAATTCCGCACTTTCCCAATTGTTAAACAAAATTACACGTGGATATCCACAAATATTCCCGTGTAATGCCAGATAATGACAAACCTGCTAGAGATTATCTTCAGATCTAATAATACTGTTAGGTCAACAGTGAACGGGAGAGTTTTTTCGCTCTCCTTTTACTTTGACATTACTTTTGCAAAATTCAAAACCTCATTTATATGGTTACTTGAACCAACCCCAAAGTGTGTTATACAATATACAGGACAAACGGGACGGGAGTTTTTTTTTAATTTTTAGAGAGCACAGAAACATCTATCCGCTTCCGAAAACCTAAAAATTTCAAAAATTTAATTTATAAACATTTAGGAAAACACAATCACAGTTATATTAAATTTATAGATTCCAGTAAAATTTGTGAACAGTCTTTGATTAAACGAATGCAGACAGTATATCCCCTCGGTCTAAATGACAATTTTAATGGGATGAGGGAACATCTAAAAACGTATCAATCGAAATTAAACATTGTATAGATTATACTCTGTATAGATTATACTCTTGATGATCTCTTATCTATATTTAAAAACAATGGTAGGCATCAATTATTATGCAAACTTGCTCCAATAACAAAAAGTAAATTACAAGATATTTTCAATTAAGGAGTGTTGACACAATATCGTTTTTCATTCAACTCTATAAATATACGCGTATAATTACAGCTTTTTGTAACCATAGGCTTTTCCCGAGTACCGATGAACCTGATGGTATTTTCTGAAAATTGAATAATTTATATGAGGTATTGATTTTAATTACTTTACCATTCAAAACTTTATACCCCCCATTTTGATAACACATAACCACCTATTATTTCGTATAATACACGCACAAAAAAACAGTAGAAGTGTAATTCTTAATTATACGCAAGTTACATAAAACGTCAGTTTCGAAAATGATGCTCCTTCAACTTGAGACGACTGTAAATCACCTCATTCTAAATATGATCCCTATGGCCATGTAATTACGGGGACCCCCTAAATCGTTCGAGACCTCCAGACCGAGAGGTTAAGAAATTTTCTGAAAGGGGACCAAAATGTCGTTCTTCGTCTTAACTAGATTGGAAATGGTGTCGTCGGGTCCAAGACGCTTTTTCGTCTATTGTAAAATGATTGGTGTAAACGGGAAAAATCTGATAAAAAATCTCTTGATCTTAATAAATAACTTAGAAATGAATAAAAGCGTACGAATTACGCATATTTCTAACATAAGGAACACATTTCAAGTACTCGAAAAATGGTTTGTGTTCATACCGGCCGAAAAAGCAGCCAGCAATTTGGTAGTGGTATGACATAAATACTGTACACGTAAGTTCTTTAGATGGAATTATAAACCATTATAAACTCTTCTAGATTCAGGTTCTTGCGCTCCATGGAGAATCATATAGTAAACAATCGTATATTTACAACATCTCGGCTTTAGGCCTCCTTTCAGGGACATTTTAAGGTCCTTACTATGTATTGGTTACCTAAACTACACAAACAGACCGTAAAATATCGTTTCTTCTCGACCTATAGTAAGTGTTCTACAAATAATTTTTCAGTTCTTTTAACCAGTTCCTTAACTTCCGAATCTATGAAGGAACTTATCATTAACTTTTGTAATACAGTATATGAAAAAGTAAAATTAACGTTTTTTTTTAATATAAAAAATTCTTTTGATTTTTAGAATAAATTACGTACTTTTTATGGTCATTTGAATTGAGTTGACAGTTTTGACATTGCGACTCTTTACACTACACTTCCACACAAACATCAAACGAAAGTTTTTCTATTTGATAATAATATGGTCGTTCAAACAATCTGTAAATTGATTGCAAATTAATCTGTTCAACTCATATAAAGCCTTCTTCTGTAATGAAAAAAGTAAATATGCTAGATATACTTATTGGAAGTGTGACGAGATGATTAAAGCTGTACATTTTCTCCTTGACAACATCTATGTACGTTTCGGCAATAAAGTTTATCGACAGGTTGTATAATTCCTATGTGCACCAATTGTGCCCCTTTAATAATAGACTTGTTCCTGTATTGTTATGAATCACAGTTTATGGCCAAAACAGAGTAAAGATCCGGCTAAATTCCATTTAGTTGAGAAATTCAACAACACTTATCGTTATATGAAACTTTATCGTTAAATACCAAAGAATATAATGCCGAAATTTACCCAAAGGAACTTTCTTTAAATAAATCAAATATAAACCGTCATAACTGTCCTTTCCTAGATTTAGATATTTCAGTTTCATACAGGAATCTCAACAAAACAATTACGACAAAAGGGACGATGTTTCGTTCGCTATTGCTAATTTTCCATTTTAAACACGCGTTACTGCGTATACATGTAAATACACTGGGTGCATAATGGAATTCTTTATCGCTTCGTATATATTAATTTTATCAATGAAATGTCATGAAAATATTTTATTTTTTGAAGAACATTTATTTGTAATCAACATGATTTGTCTTGAGAAACATATATCAGTAAAAAAATCATGCATATCATAATAACGAACAGGTACGATACATTGGTCATCTAAGTACACATAATGCACGCGGGTGAATATTAAGAATTGTATGCATATACATGTTCCTTGTGAATAACAATATGTCGGACGTAATTACAAGTAGTGTATTTTTTTAATACTATCACTAGTTTTGTGACATCATCAATTTCTTATCAACATAACTCATTATGATTAACATGGGATTAATGCATGAAACTGAATGCATATATTTTGTACAATAGTTCTTATAGAATATTTTTTTCAAAGATATTAGTATGTGTGCTTCCGTATTTTTAAGTAATCATTATAAGTTGCCTATGTAAACAAATATTCCTATGTGAACTTAATTAAGATATTACACAAATCCTAAAAGATCATCATAAAATGCAAAAAAATGATGAAAAAAGTATATAAGAACTTTAAACAAAATTTGATTTTTGAAGACTATTTAAGAACACCAAACTTTACATATAGAAAATTAAGAATAAAACTAAGAATTACAGACCATAATTTAAATATAATAAAAGGTAGCCATTCTAATATTCATAAAGAGCAGAGATATTGCCTTAAATGTAACATATCAGAAGATGAAAGTTAGACATGTTTTATTAGATTGTTAATTAAATAGGGAGATGAGAAACAAATTTTGATAATTTGGAAATAAACTTTTCTGTTCAAGATTTGTCTGATGAAGAAAAGGTGATTTTTATGCTCAATCCACCAACACCATCACAAGTAAATAAGTTGGGGTCCTACATTAAAAAGTCATTAGAACTGGGGACATGGACTATTACTACTGTAAATGATTGTGTATATATATATAAACAAGTCTAAATTGAAAACAACAAACCTATGATTGCGTTGGATAAAAACCTCAATTTTTATACGTGTGCATGCAAAACAAATTTCTTGGTAGAGTGGTCTAAATACAGCACAAACAACGTTTTCCAAAAGACCAAAAAAAGTGAAAAAGTATATTTTAACAAAACGCATTTGACTAGCAGGTCGAACAACGGATGTTCTTAAACCCTGCTGACTGCCAAATAAACGGATCACCAGATGTAAAAAATATATATATAAGTCTAAAGATTTGCACAACGGTACTAATATAAGATGGTAATATACGAAGATGATGTTATAAAATTGTGTTGACAAATATTTGTATTATATCACGACTGGTTTCATTGATACCTACCGGTATTTATCACTGGTATTACTATTAGTTTATCAATATAACACTACACGGAGACAATATTAGTCTCACATCTCATGATTGTACATAATTTTGAAGGAAATATCTATCTAGATGCACAATACAACGAGTCCAATACACAGCTTGCTTACTAGTATTATTTTATAGAAGGAATGTTTGATAATTTGAAGTAAACGTTAAGAAAACAGAAGTAAAGTACTATCCCTTTCCTTATTTTGTTTTTGTCAAATGTTTGTTAGGATCAACAGGGACGGATCCAGAAATTTTTCAGAAGGTGTCACCAAAACTAACTTTCAAAATTTTCAATTTTTTTAGTTGATATTATCTTCATTATAAGTAGTACCAAAACAAATGGTAACACATGGTTTACAAAATTTAATATAATTCTATTTCTTTTTGACCGCCTCATGATCCTTCTGTAGCGTGCTCCCCTCGAGTGCGGGAGGTCGTGGGTTCGAACCCCAGCCGGGTAAAACCAAAGACTTGGAAATACGTCTTTGCTTCGCCGCTAGGCACGCGGCATTTAGGAGTAAGAAAATACTAGTCTGGTCTACTCGGAGTCAGAATAATGTGTTCGCGTAGTCTGACATGTCTACCTGTGGACTGTTTCATTGTGAAAAAGCACGTTAAGAATCAGGCTTAGTGTGTTGGTTCGGAGTCGCCCCGCTATTCCGACACCCCATTGGTCCGACACGCTATTGGTCCGACACACCCAATAGTCCGACACAAGCTGTAATTGAATCTACTTCATACAAACAAATGGAAAAGACAGCACTTCCCAACATGTACATGTATGTAAGAAATACCATTATCTCGACAACCTTGCAATATTTTGCTTTATAAATACAAAGTGTGACCTAGCTCTTTAAAAAAAAACCGCTACGCTAAAAAGGAATTTGATTGATTTATTGCTGTTTTCTTTACGTCCACTGTCAAATAATTCATGCATGTTAAAGACGCAAACAAATTAATAATTAATACAAAAGGTATGTCCTGAAATAAGGATTCGATCGGGATTGAGGGCGGAAAACTTGGACTGCCACGGGAAAATGAGGGTATATTGGATAGGCATAGAAATTTGACCTGGAAACAGACTGTCATGAAATAGACGTTCCTTTATAATATATGTTCTAAATATGGAATATTATTTTCACTGGAAAAAATATTACGTTACTTGTTCCTGACGAAATAAAAGGTATATATAATATTTGTTCCAAAAGGAACAGATATTATAGGATTGTTTACAACAAAATTTCCAGGGGAACTTCTGTTAGGAGGAACAAATATAGTTAAACAAGCGTTGGTACCACCTACTGACCTACCATATTGTTGCAAGGTTTCTTAAAGTGCAGAGAACGTGCCACTCTCTCTACGCGAGGCATCGGTTGTAATGTTCTTTTTTCAGACCGAACGTGGCTGCCTATTTATTACATCCAGCATAACCAAAGGACGCCCCACTTGGCAAGGGGTTTACTTTATCAAAAAAAAAAACAACAAAAGTTAACATATTTTTATACACAAGTCATCATTGGGGTGAGGAAAATTTGGAATTTTAAAGAACCGTCTCTCGTTGAAAAGAAAATGTACACACTGTAATATAATCTCCGAAACTGTCAAACTAAAAAGATTTCATTAACAAACAAACAGAAACTTATTTTATCCAAGCATGTTGGTTTCCATCTCCACCAAACTTGAATTAAAAAATTGAAACTTTATAAAATATAGCGAGAGTCAAAATATCCATAAGAAGATTGAACATTCGATTATATTTGGTTCTTTATTGAATGCTTTATTACGGTTGTTAAACTCAATTAAAACGGATGGCATTTGCCGTCTGAATGGACTTACAATGAATATAACTGCTTCATATTACCGCTCTTCATTCTGGTCGACCCCTTTTACTGGATTTATTGTTCATTAGTTCTTATCCTGAACATGCATGAAATATTTGCCGCTGGATGTAATGACAGATGTATCTCCCATTGCGTCTTATGTTTTTGAAAAACGACATGTTTGCCAGTTACGTTGCTTTCTCCGGAAAATTTGAAATGTTTGACCTGATTAAAACAATAGCTGAGTAAGGTAGTCGTTGATCGGGAAATCAATATACATGCTTCTGATCGAAGAATCATTTATGAAGTAAATGAATGCCTTTATAAGGTATACAGTCACATATAAATATTTTTAATGAAGGGTAGGCTATTCGAAATGGCGAATTAGGTGCCTTTAGGGTTTTTCAGTATACCGATGTGGATAGTAAACTACACATTGCTAGAAAACTACGAAATACTGATGCCTGATTAAAATAAATTGAGAATGCGTCCATGGGACACAGATGATGCACCCGCTTGCATATGACGTTATAAAAGCGACAATAAAAGTGACGCCAACCTTATTCGAACTTGATCTGTGTTTTATGGTAATATGCATTGGGTATAAGTTTCATAACATTTGGTTAGGGTAAACTAAAGTTAGCGAACGGAAACCAATTTTGGGACGGACGGACGGACGTACAGACGGACGGGCGGGTGGACGTACGGATGCTAAGTGCCCCCTTCGCCTAACAGCTGGAGCATAAAAATATTGATCTGCATACCGAGTCCCTGTGCGGCGAACGCGTCAAAAACAGAAGATTATTATTTGGAAGAGAGATAATCATTGAACCAGCTTAACCACTATTTGAATAACAGAGTGATCTGTCCTAATTTCACTCTTTCTTGAATATTGGTGTCCATATACACAAACTAAACTGGTGTTCTTCTTCAACTAATGGCATTTTACTATTACATTTAAGCTCCCCTTTTCCGAAAAAATATTAAATTAGAAGTTTTAGTTGAGTTACAGCACCGTTATTACTTTTTGTCGCTAGAGTTATACAAGAAAAACTTGACCGTCTTATTCACTCAAGTCATATTCACTCATATAATCGTGTACGCAGGTTCCTTTATTATCTTACTGCGTCATTTTTAACCTGTATCTCTGAGATACTGTATCGAAAGGTATTTATTAAGCAATTCGTCAAGACTGAAGAAAATATTTTGTGCTTTTAGTTAGTGGTGATGAAATTCTGCTACTTTAGTACTAATACATTAACCTAGATTGCATCACCTCTTCCAACGAAGGACAGTGTCCTCTTCTTAATATTGAACGAACCTTTTATTTGGCTTTCTAATATAAAAATAGATACATTTTTTTTTAAACATTTCGATGTCAGACTAATGGAATGTCGACCTAATAGGTATCGAACCGATAAGGTGTCAGACTATTGGGGTGTCGGACTATTGGGGCATCGGACCAATGGGGTGTCGGACTATCGGGGTGTCGGACTAATGGGGTGTCGGACTTTTGGGGTGTCGTACCAATGGGGTGTCGGAATATCGGGGCTGCCCCGTTGGTTCAGTTCGAAGCAGGGTTTATACTCTGATCATATCACATCATTATGATGCCCGAAAACTATCATATCAAGGTTTGTTGATATGGTTCATAAGTGTTTCTCGTTTCTCGTTTTTTATATAGATTAGACCGTTGGTTTTCCCGTTTGAATGGTTTTACACTAAAAATTTTTGGGGCCCTTTATAGCTTGCTGTTCGGTGTAAGCCAAGGCTCCGTGTTGAAGACCGTAATTTGACCTATAATGGTTTACTTTTATAAATTTTGACTTGGATGGAGAGTTGTCTCATTGGCACTCATACCACATCTTCTTATATCTATATAAGTGTAAATATATAATTCACGTTCATCAGTGCTAATCCATTTTCACATATATACCTTTTAACATAATCAGTAATGTTGTATAACTTGAAACAGGTTTTGTTATTCAGTTTGCTAATATTGAGTTAAATTCCACTATGCTGTTTTCGTTATGCGATCCATGTTCACTGTCGAGTAAGGGAGCTACTATTTGATTTTTAATTGTAACCTCTGTCCTGCCTTTTTATTTTTCACTCCATTCTGTCCTGCCTAGAGGAAAATTTTGACACTGAAAAGCTAGAGCTTGTAGAAATACAAAACAATATAATAGAATCCATAGAAAGGGAAAAAGGTCAAGGCATTGATCATGTCAACGTAAAGGAGGTTAATAAAGCTATAGAAAAACTTAAAGCAGGAAAAGCACCGGATGAGGATGGAATTTCGGCAGAACACTACAAATATGGGATGGATGAGTTAACTCCCTTTATAGTACATTTGCTAAATTTAATTTTAACATATCAGGATGTACAAATGTTCCTAAATACAGGGATTCTTACACCAATCCTTAAGAAAGAAAAAGACAAAACATTACCATCTAGCTATAGAGGAATAACTGTGACTAAAACCTTTGCAAAAATATTACAAAGTATACTGAAGGATAGAGTTGACTCTGTATTTAACAACATACAAAACTCCTTGCAAAGAGGCTTTACAGAAGGAGTGTCATCACTATGCGCAGCTTTCATCACATCAGAAGCAATCGAAGAAAGTAAGAAATTAAAGATACTGATGATTTTAATAACTCTTGATGCAGAAAAAGCATTTGACAAACTAAACCATGAAATACTATTCAACAAGCTGTACCATTATGGAATAAAAGGAAAACTCTGGATACTACTGAGAAACTTGTATAAAGGCATGAGCATTAAGGTTAAATGGGAAGGTCAATGTACAGAAGATGTAATGGTGTTACAAGGAATTCAACAAGGTGCAAAACTATCTACAACGCTATATAAATGCTACAACAACGTCATACTGGATAGCATTTTAAAAAGTGGACTTGGAGCATGTATTGGTGATATACAAGTCCCTGCACCTACATGTGCCGATGACATTGCTGTCCTGGCAAATAGTACTGCAGACGCACAAGGAATATTAGACATAGTACAGCACCATACAAGCAGAGATCTAGTTAAAATCAATCCAACTAAATCTGAAGCTGTTTTATACAATGCAAAAGGCTCAAACATATCAACACTGCAATTCGAAGACGATGACATCAATATAACCAATGAAACCAAACATCTAGGTATCAAAAGAAACGGGCAAATATCTCAGAAAGAATAAGAACCGGCAGAGCAACACTATACAGCCTTCTCGGAGCCGGTTTACATGTCAGAAGGGGATTCTCACCCATGGTCGCATACAAGCTATGGAGAACATATGCAGTACCAAGAAGCATCTACGGACTTGAGGTGATGAGCTTACTTGCAAAAGAAAAGGATATGCTAGAACTGGCAGAGAGAAAAATCCTCCGACAAATTCAAGGGCTTCCAAATAATACAGCAAATATGGCTGTCTATACCCTGGTAGGAGCAGAACCTATTGCCATCACATTAGATAAAAATCTACTTACCTTATTCATGAATATTGTTCGAAATTCAGGAACCATAGAATGTGAAATTCTGCGTCGACAAATAGCATTCTCAGACCAAAGAGGAAAAGACTTTATCAACAGAGTGGAAAAAACTCTATCAAAATACAATTTGAAATCTAGTAGTTACTACATAGAAAAACCACTTAAGAAAATCGAATGGAAAAGACTAGTAGGAATACAGATCAAAGAATACTGGAAAAATGAATGTCATTATGAAAAAATGGAAAAAACATCACTTAAATACATAGAGATACAGAACAATCCATTAAATGAAGCACACAATATATGGAAAAGCGTAAAAAACAATAGTAAAGATGTAAAGGCAGGAGAGATAAAAGCAAGAATAAGTACTCAAACGTACATATTACAAGCCAAAAGAGCTAAGTTCGATCCGAAAGTTAACCCGATATGTACAATCTGTGAACAGGAAAATGAAGATCTGGAACATTTTATTCTACGCTGCAAAGAATTGGAGCAAATAAAATCTAAATATTGCTTAAAAATCGAACAGACAATGGATGAAATTGATATCTCAACATACAAGAAGATCATACAACAAGGGAATTTACTGCAGCTTATAATGGACTGTACTAGCAAGGACATAAACTGTTACTAAACTGTGTATGAAAACATTGAAACTCTGGCTAGAAAAATGTGCTACGAGATGCACATGCTGCGCACAAAAAGGATAAAAAACTTGAACACAAGTACAGTATAAGTATAAGTAAACTTTTTTTAAATAAAATAGTTCCCTACTTTACCATCTTACTATTTTATGACTTATTAGGACCTAAATTAAATTTTTTGCAAAGTTTTAAGATATCAAGTACCTTTAAAGAATAATGATAAGATCCGAAATAAGGTAATTTTAAACTGTGAAGGAAAACTTATGTATATATGTCGAATTGTTCTAAACCCCAACCCTTTTACATAAGTCTTATAAAATAACCTTCTCATTATAAATCCTATGTACATATAACACCTTTAACTAACAATTATAAGAAAGTTTAATTTAAGACCATTTAAATTCTAAATTCTTATTTGTAGATATATCCAGTTCTTACTTAACTTGTTCTTACACCTCAGCACATTATGAATATCATTTTTAAAATTTTATGATGACAATCCTATGAATTAATTATAATATTAATTATTTAGTAATTATTATTGCCTAAATTCAGTCATCTGTACATAATTAAATATTTCCTTATGTTTTAAGGTGTATATAGTTGCTACAATAATACCCTATGGGTAGTGCTCCACAATTAATGGAGGAATATACAAGAAACTGAACTGAACTGAACCTGCCTTTTTTATCAGTTTATCCTGACTTTTTTTTACATAAATTGTAATCCTGCCTTTTTGTTTGCAAAGTGTCTCATCCTGCCTCCCTCCCTAAAAATCAAATGGTAGCTCCCTAATGATGCAATACTTTCATTTTCAGTGTAGGGGCGATTCATTTCTATTGTATATGCGGTGCATTTTCACAGTAGGAATATTTATCATTTTCGTAAATAGAGTGTTAGTTCAGCCGACTCACTGGCAAACTAAATAAAGCCAAAAGGATTTGATAATGCTTACTTTGTGAGTGAAAGTCTAACGAATTAAATAAGGGCATTTATTGCTATTTAGATATCAGTCAATTCTTTTTTTTTAATAACTCATCAGGATATACATGACAGTAGACCTATTGCTTATAGTAGCTGAAATATGGACTTGACCACGAAAACTTAACCTTGTTAACTGATCCATGAAATGAGGTCGAGGTCAGATGAAAATTGTCCGACAGGCATGAGGACTATGCAAGGTACGCACATACTAAATATAGTTGTCCTATTACTCATAATGAGAGAGAAATTAACATTACAAACTTTTTTTTCAAGTAGTCACTGAACCATGAAAATGAGGTCAAGGACAATGGACATATGACAGACGGAAACTTCAAGCTGAACTTACAAACTTATAGTGCCCATACGGTCTCTCTATTTGTCGTTTTAGAAGACTTGCGGACATAATTGCCTACGCCCGTATGTGCATAACAAAGTCCATGTTTGCTACGAGAAAAAGTAAAATCGTATTTGTAAATCGTTCAATGACAGCGTTTCCACTTGACTACACATCCTCTCTTCAATAAGCTTGGAGTACATAGATAATATTATAAAAAGCAGATCTGGGCCTTCATCAATCATTTGGCAGTAACTTGCATATTATGTAAGTTTTTTCATTAATAATAAATACCTCTGCTTCCATGGGTAAGTCTAAAGGAGTCAAAGTCCTAATCGATAAGTAAATTAAATAACCATAATTTTTATACTTGCATCTTTCACATTGCTTTCAAGAGGAAAATTATATCTTTCACTATTATGTATTATTAATTATTTCTCTTTTCTTCTTCTTTTTCTATCCCATAACAGTATAACTCAATGCTTTTTTGCAATTCTGCTGATAATGAAAGCTGACCAATACCAAAATAGCACATATTTGTAAACTGCTCGCCTCCGATTGGTGATTGTCAGCATACTTGCCAACCTCTGACAATGTGAAATCATGTCATGACATGACATGACATGTCAAAAAGCGTGTGAAAACGCGTGACATAGATGCGGACTTTTTAATATGAACAATGTTCATAATTTCACATATTGATTATACAAATTTGTTAATATAAAAAACAATATTCTACTATAAACTTTTATTGTATTCAACAGTGGTCTGTTTTGCTGCTTTTAAAGCAACACCACTAGGTACAAATTCAAAACAACTGCCAGTTTGGTTACATTTACTTGATAACAAGGCACACAATATATCATTGTCAAGTTCTGATCAGAATTCATTGTGAATTTCTTTATAATTGAAAATGCTCTCTCACAGTCAGAATTTATATTGGCTGAACTAAAATAGCTTTATCAAGCTTTGAACAAGTGTCATAACGTTTTTTTTTGCCATCTAAAATGTCATCTATTATCTCTGCCATTGCTCCCAACAAACTATATATGTTGCTATTGCCTGGTCAAAACTAGGTAGTTCATCAGAAGACAGCTGGTACTATGAGAACTATTCCAACAGTTCCGTGATATTTCCATCCCCTATGGCATGTGGAAATCTGTTGGCTAGATTTGAAACTGAAAAAGAAAAATATTTTATTATTTGATTACCATTAAACACGTTAAATGCTTAATCAAATAGCTACATTGTAGTTCTCCTCTCACATGTATTGTTATGATTGCACATAGGGTGCACAATGCGTTACTCGTCCCTCGATCATTTAAACTCGAACTCCCAAATATAATTTATAAATCTTGAATCTTAGACGTACACATCGTTTTCACTTAACAATCGGCTCTTTAGACGACGGTACAGGTCCTGAAAGCGACCTCTTTCTGTGGACATTTCCCCTACATGAGTTTGAAAGAAAGAAAGTAACAAAATCCTAAAAACTAATCACAAACTACTTACCTTAAATGCTTTTTGCTGTTCGTCCATATAGAAAAATAAACAATGGTGACCAAACAATTACTTCGAAATTTTTGGTATTTATCGTCTAATTATGAAAAAACCCGAGAATCGCGATATCACTAACGACCAAAAAATCAAAACATCGAAAAAGCGTGTAATTGCGTGTAAAGTGGTGAAAAGCGTGTACACGCCATGTGACAAAATCCTCGCGTGTAAACCGTTGAAAAAGCGTGTATTACACGCGAATATCATGTCAGTTGGCAACTATGATTGTCAGTGATATTGTAATGTTGGCGCAAAAACTAACTCCATCAGTCCATTTACCAGTTAAATACGAAAAATTTAAATAAATTCAAACTGTCTTCCGATGCTATTTTTTTGGTCATGAAGAAGCTCTCTGTACAAGTTTCGTAGCATACCATGAAGGTATGTAAAAGCTATTGATACATAAAAAAAAATCACCACAGACTGTTAATGTTAAATTTTAAAAAGTCCATATATCGGTAAAATACAGAAAAAATGATAAATGTATTTCCAAATTTTTCTTCAGATTTAAATAGAATGGTCAAGATTTTTTTATGCATATCTCTTATGATAAAATGTAAAATTAAAAACAAAAAACTAAATATCGCTTATTAAGGGAAATGACATTATAGTGCCCATGCTCAATCATTGCATCATAAGAAAATGTCTTGTCTTAATTTGTTTCTTTTTGGAAAAGGTCCTATAAAGGAATTTATTATTTGGATGACATTTCTTATATATCTTTATTTGGCCAAGTTCCTGGAGAATCTTTGTAGTCTACATAATTCGCACCTTACAGTAAGATAAAGATGTAAAATGGAAGAAACCAACAATATCAAAGGGGAAACCAAAGCAGAGACCACTACAGAGGCAGATTTCGGCCCCCTTTTTTTTGTGGAAAAATTTTGGTTGGTTATATAGGTAATCACTGAAGCATGACGGGAGCGGGAAAATTTCTGGATCCGCCACTGCACTACGTAACCACTAAAACTTGGAATTTTATCAGATGTAAGGATGGCATATTCTACCGAGTGAATTCATATGTTGTGTTCTGCATTACCAAACTGGACAAAAGTTAATGTCTCAATATGGTGGCCATTTGTTTTTCAATTCCCATATCACCGGTATATTATCTTAATCGCATCATGAAGTACATTAAAAGAATAGAAAATTAAATTCCTTGTAACGAGCGTGCCTGATGGAGGTTTTTCCAGAAATCTGTATAGTGCCATAAAAATCGTGCCATGATAATTTTTACTATCTCTTGGATTTTTTTTTTTATTTAAACAGTTTAGCAGTGGAAATGTGGATTCATGTTGACCAAACAAAATCTAGTTTGCAATGGTGGTGTCTGGCTTTAATATGGTTTTAATTGCCACTTGGTATCCTCTTGCTTTTCTAAGTATATGTATCTTTCTTTGTTAACAATTGTTTTTCTTAATGTGTGTTGCTTCTTTTTTCTTTCTTTTTAATTTGCAGCATTTACTTGTCCCTTACAAATCTCTTTTTTTAATATTACAAGATATCAAATGGATTTGAAGTAACAATATATATGGATTGGATATACATATAAATTCTATCTTCTGTTTCTTAAATAAAGCAGAAAAAAAAGTATCCCAGATACTGTGGATTAACTATAATTCATGGATTTCATAGTTCTGTTAACCTTGAATTTAAATGTTCAACAAAGTACAAATTTTCTATTGGTTTGTAAAGAGACTTCGGCAAAACCACATCATTAAATATCTATGAAAAATTACAAGTTTTTTTCAATCCATGACAAGAGTTCACATGCTGAAATGTCTCGCCTACTATACTGACCATTGATTTTATGTTGATAGTCCTACATATAAAGTTTTACTACAAGTATCACATTAACATTTATGATCCAAGAAAATGAGGTCAAGGTCAGATAAACCAAGGCGGAAATACATGTACACCTTTAATACAATCATTCTATACACAGAATATAGATGACCTATTGCTTATAGTATAAAAGAAAGAGACCATACCATGGAAATTCTATATTGACCATTGAATCATGAAAATTAGGTGAAGATCAGATGATACCTGCCAGACAGACATATACACCTTACAATCATTCCAGTCCTGAAACTACAAAAATGCTTGTTTTTGGCCCCTAATTCCTAAACTGTTGGTACCATAACATCCAAATCAATCCCAACCTTCCTTTTGTGGTATTGAACCTTCTGGTAAAATTTCATAGAGATCCATTCACTTAAACTAAAGTTATTGTCGGAAACTAAATGTGTTTTCAGACGACGACCCCGACGACATGATACCATTATACGAACGCAAAAAAATTTTGGCGATCGTATAAAAAAAAACAGACCAAAACACAAAAACTTAACATTGAGCAATGAACTGTGAAAATGAGGTCAAGGTCAGATAAAACCTGCCAGACTAACATGCATTCACCTCAAAAGCTAACCAAACCTTTAAACAGACTTATTCGGAAAGGATATAGTTACCATACTGTTGTCAAGTCATTAAGGATTGCATATTTTGGTATTAATATTGATTCACTCATAGGGTCTTTGCATCGGAAATAAACACATTTATTCTAAAACCAGTTGTTGGCACGATACGGGTTATGTTCTTTTCATATATTTGATACGGGTTATGTTCTTCTCATATATTTTATGAAGGTATGATACTAAACCCCTAAACGAGTTATGTTCTTCTCATATATTTTATGAAGGTATGATACTAAACCCCTAACAGGAATTATTGTACTTGATTTTCATATGATGAAGACATAATCTTTAAATCAGTTTAATTGAGGTTTGGAGCTGGCATGTCAGTAACTGCTAGTAGTTATTTATGTATCATTGTCATTTTGCTTAGTTTCTTTTGTTACCTATTTTGACATCGGAATCGGACTTCTTTTAAACTGAGTTTTACTATGCGTATTGCTATGTGTTTCTTTTTTCTACATTGGCGAGAGGTATAGGGGGAGGGTTGAGATATCACAAAACATGTTTTACCCCGCCGCATTTTTGCGCTTGTCCCAAGTCAGGAGCCTCTGGCCTTTGGTCTTGTATGTTTTTTAAATATTAGTTCATTTATATGTTTTGGAGTTTAGTGTGACTTCATTTTCACTGAACTAGTACACAATTTTATTTAGGGGCCAGCTGAGGACCACCTCCGGGTGCGGGATTTTCTCGCTGCATTGAAGACCCATTGGTGGCCTTTGGCTGTTGTCTGCTCTTTGGTCGGGTTGTTGTCTCTTTGACATATTCCCCATTTCCATTCTCAATTTTACATCATAAAATATTTCCATACACCAAATATAGTTGACCTACTGCATACAGTATTAGAAAAATAGACCAAAACACAAAAACTTAACTATTAACACCGAACCATGAAAATGAGGTCAAGGTCAGATGACACCTGCCAGTTGGACATGTACACCTTACAATCATTACATACACCAAATATAGTAGACCTATTGCTTATAGTATCTGAGATATGGACTTGACCACGAAAACTTAACCTTGTTCACTGATCCATGAAATGAGGTCGAGGTCAAGTGAAAACTGTCTGACAGACATGAGGACCTTGTAAGGTATGCACATACCAAATATAGTTATCCTATTACTCATAATAAGAGAGAAATTAACATTACAAAAAATCTTAACTTTTTTTTTAAGTAGTCACTGAACCATGAAAATGAGGTCAAGGAAAATGGACATATGACAGACGGAAAATTCATATCATAAGGCATATATATACAAAGTATGAAGCATCCAGGTCTTCTACCTTCTGAAATATTAAGCTTTTAAGAAATTACTAATGCCGCCGCCGGCGGATCACTATCACTATGTCGAGCTTTCTGCAACAAAAGTCGCAGGTTCGACAAAATTTAATGACCCATGAATATATGAATCCACAGTATTCTTGTACAAAATTATTGCAAGAAAACAAATTTAAGTACATATCAGATTTTTTACTCTGATTAAAAGGAACAGATAACAGTTATATCAATTGTCATACATATGTTTGTTTGTAACATTTCCTGCCAATTTCAATATGCACAGGACCTATTGTCAAATATATTCATTGCTTTCCAGAAACAACAACACATTATCATTAGATCATTTGACAATTGCATGCATGAAACAAACAAAATACTTCACCAGTCTATGCTTTCACATTTTTAACAAAATTGGTAAAAAAATAAGCTTACACTCGAATAAAAAATATGAACACAATATCATTAAAAGCAAGGTTTTATAATGAAATATCATATAGTAATTTAGTTTGGATATGTAAAACATCTGTGTTGCATTGCATGTCTAGTGATCATGCATTTCTAGTGATCATACTACTACTTTTATTTGATGTTATATAACTTAGTACTAAATAAAAAACCCACATGAACATAATATAGGATTATTGCAATAGTGTCCAAAATTGAATATTATACAGCACAAGCTTTTCAATTAAAAAATGTATATGAAATAATGTTTACAAGTATCTGTGTAAAAACCCTTTTATCATATGGTAACACTTTAAAATGACAATAGTAACATATTCAACTACTGTTCATGTAGCTTCTTTCAAGTGATATTGGACTATCACAATATAAAAATAATGCTGGTTTCACTGTAACTTTCAGTTCAATTCTACAAGGAATATTAAAGGGGCATTACCGGTAGCTGTCAAATTCGTGTTCACCGATTTGACTCACATTCTCATATTTGATTTATAACATACTAAAATGTGTATCCAAATTATAAAAAGTCTAAAATAAGCAATTTACCATGCATGTACTCAATAATATGTATCAGCATTTCGTGTGTATTTTAGTCTAGACACCATCTAATTAACTATCAAGGTGACCTCCGAAGACTGCCGACGGTCATATAACCCAATATAAACATATAGATATAAATAGATAGCGAACTCGTGCAATTGAATTGTAAGAGGTCTGTTTGATTTCATATTATAGGTTATAAAAATATGTTAATCATCGTTTTTACCTGTATGAGAATGAGTTATTGTGGATCGATTCAATCAACCAAATGGTTTATCCTTGTTTCACTTTCAATGCTGACATTCTTTTCCTTTTAACAGCTGGACATGCTTAGCTCATGCATAACCCATTTCTAGCTAAGTAAATAGAAGGTAAGATGAATATGGTTTCAATGAGGTCGAATTATTCACTTGCAAGTAATGTTTCTGATCTTATTTTGACCAATTTGAACCAAAGTGGCTGCTAAAAATGAATTATTATTTCACCATTTCACTTTCATTAATGATTGAACAAAAAAAAAATCATACTTTTATGTTTTTTACATCTCATAGCTAATGCCCCTTTAAGTAGCTTTATAGTAACAGATAAATTGCAATTAATTGTTGGGATAGGTCCATGTTTATTTCAATTGGTTTCTTTGCCGTTAATTATTAAAAAAAAAAACATTTAAAAAAATAAAGAAGAAAATTTAGGCAATGCTGTAAGTGTAAAAAATATGTTTGAACATTATTTTTACAACTTCTTTTCAAGTTTATACAAGTTCAATTGTTGAATTTTCCGTAATTTCTACATATTAAAAGACATCCTGGCTAAGGGCATTTAGTTGTTTTCCAGCAATACAAAATAAACCCAAAATGCAGTATTAAAATTTGTATTTTTTAAAAGTAAATTACTATAAAAGGGTGGAGATATTTGGGAAATTTTAAAAGAAGCCATATAAATCTTTCTGCTTGCTTTACAAAAGACAAGTTATCGTTGAGGGCTACATTTCACAACATCAGTATCAAATTCACTGGGAATTATTACAACAGTCAAATTATTAAAATTTTGTTTACATCACAATATGACAGTATGCAAATGATTAAACAAGCTTTTTAAAACTAATTGCTTCCATTACCAGCTTTTAAATATCATGAAAGCTGTTCAACAATGCAATACCTTTTAATAAAACATATCTGTTTAACCCCCTAGCACACTAGAATAATAATACTATAACAATCTGGTTGATTCATTTAGTGATATCTAAATGCTAAAGGCAAATTTCATGGCAGGTACCCCATCCTGTTTTAATTCCTAATATACATAACATTAAAACATAGTTACACAAAACATAAATGGATTCTTCAACAAACAAAACAATACATACAAATGGAATAAATTAAGATCACAGTTATGCAGCTAATATAAGTGTTTTCTGTCACTGGTAATAGGGCTATTCCATAAATATAGCCCTTTCTTAAAAACTCAATTTCAGATTCATGAATCTATTTATGACATTAAATTATGCAGGAAGATGTTTTCCTTGCTGGAAAACAGCACTCTGCAGCAATAGTCATAAGAAAAATAACTTTATTCTTTACTTTGATTGGTCTAACTACATTTGCTTGGTTTCATACACTAGTAAATTCATTTTCAAAAGTTTCAACAGGGTTCAGGCTACTGGACATCAAGTGTTACATATGATTTAGTCTAAATTGCTCAAAATAAACAAAAATAGGTTGCTCTGTAATAAACCGTTTCAGAATCTGAAACATGCTGGGAAGTATTTATAAAAGTTCAGACCAAATGTTTTGATTGGTCAAGAATTTCCTAAAAACATGTGATAGGTTTATCTTCATTTTGAAGAACAAACAATGAAATCACTCTTAAGTTTTTAGACTCTGAATACAGAGAATTTATAGCAAATGTTAAACTAATAAAAAATAATCAGAATTACAAAATGTACAAAGTAATCATTCATTTATACAAATTTTCAGTTATTGTTTTTAAGAAATGAGTAAATTAGTATAAAAATATAAGGTTTTAATTTGTGAAATACCCTTTTTACATGCATGTTTTGTTGTTGAAAATTAAATACCATAAATAGTTACTCAGCAAGGTTCTATGTATTGAAACTTTTTAAAAAGTTATAAATACTGATACTATTTTAGCTTCATCTGCCAGTGATTGCATTTCTAGCTTTCGGCACTTACATCCACATGTTCGTATGCTTTTACCCATTTACAAATACTGTCAAAAATATCAATTATGCCTCTATCAGCTCCTATCACATAGGTAATTTGTTTCACAACAATATTTATTATTTAAGTGGTAAGATAGTCCAGAGCCTTGTCACCATCATTCTCAAACTTAACTAATGCTTCTTTTATTCTGTCACCACTGAATCCCAACTCCTGGAATTGTTTGAATATCTTTAAGTATGCTTCTGCCTAAAATGAGAATAAATTGTGAAAAATGAAGTACTCTCAGATCTGTACTTTGTGTCTTTTGTTATTAGGGATGTATAAATACCCTGCCACGTCCAGTCTGTGCTTTTGTTAAAATGTTTTTCTGCTTTGTATCGATCTGATGAGTGAAGCCATTTTCAACTGATTTTTATAGTTTGTTCTTATGTTGTTCTGTAACACCACTGTCTCAGGTTAGAGGAGGGTTGAGCGCTCACAAACAGGTTTAACCCCATCACACTCTTTATGTGCCTGTCCAAAGTCAGGAGCCTGAAGTTCAGTGGTGGTTGTTAGTTCATGTCTGTCATATTTGTTTTTCATAAATTGTTTTGTAATAAATTAGGCCGTTACTTTTCTAAATTGAATTGTTTCATATTTTTCATGTCAGAGCTTTTTATAGCTGACTATATGGTATGAGTTTTTCTCACTGTTGAAGGCTGTAGGGTTGCCTATAGTTTATTACATCCACTTCATTTGAACTTGGGTGGATAGTTGTCTCATTGGCAATCATACCACATCTCCTTATTTATATACATGTATTAACTAATTTAAATATGTATACAGAAAACTGATCTTATAAAAGAAAGGTGACTTTTGAATAGAGTTTAAAAATGGATATGTATTACAAGCGTGACAAGTTGTGGCTGACCTGACAATACAGGTTATCACTTAATTGAGAAGAACTTTATACATGGTATAGCAGGTTTGACTGTACTATGAAATAATAAGATTATAAAAAGGCTAAGGAATTAGAATAGACTACTTATAGTGTTGCATCAGTGCTATTTATAATTTGTTTATTATGACTCATACTATGCAGGTAGATTTGTTTGTAGTTGTACAAATAATAAACATACATAAGTATTAAAGCTTAGTCAGGACAATGATGATTTGAAATTTTTATGTGATTTAATTCTTTATGTGTATGAATGTAATTTTATTGCACATTGCATTGTAATCAGTTTTACATTATGACCCAGCATTCTTATTTGGTTATTTCCCAGTTCTTATTTATAACTGAACATGTTCTAACTTAAGAAATCCTAATATTTCCAGGTTAGGGTTAATTTTACAGTTAAATGATAATATGATAATGAAATTGTTTGTTTAAGGGAGAGGTTTTTAATTGTGATTAGACAGGGACATGATATAGGATTAAAGGTAATGAAAGATAGGATATTAAGTCTGTGATCCTTATAGTAAGTGTGTGTCATAATCATAGTGTCCTTGAGAGTAGGTCAAGCTGTTTGTGAACATATATATGTATGTACATTATAGTATCATATAACGAACCTTTTGTTTATCATTTTTATGCAGAACTAATGCCAATTCACTTTGGTATGTATCATAACCAACTTCTGTCATCTTATCTACACTGAATAAATGATCAACAATCTACAAAAAAATAAAGTCATGCTCTATTTATTAAATTCTCATTACGCATGTACTATCAACAATCTATTGTATAGACTATGGTGAACCCTGATAGTATGTTTTCTAACTATTGGGTGACTAGGTTGAAGAATTCACTTTCCCCTACGTACACCCCTTTGATTTTCACAACTTCCAAAATATATATCTTGTTACTCAAGTGTTCAAACAGTTGCTTTTGTCATCATTACTTTTTCATTTTTATCAAATTGATGCAATGGCAATTTTTCATTCATAAGCTAAGAAATTCAAAGACATCGAAAATTTATTTCTCAAGAAACAAACTGAAAGCATCCTCAATACAGACCAGACTGGTCAGAAATTATTTCAAAAGACACAACTTTTTAATGCAAACATATTGAAATATTCTCTCTCACTTCTGGCTCTTGTTACATTAGCATATGCATGCATTGTAAATCCATAGATGTGCCTTTTTAATAATTACAATACTTAAGATTGATATATGTACAATATGTAAGTAACCTACAAAATATTATATTACTACAGTACCACATTAAAAGTAAACTTTTCTTACCTCTTTTTCGTCACAGCCAAAATTTTCAACAGCCCGAGCAACTCTGGGTCGAGAGAATCCCATACCGACTAGATTATTGACAACCCCCTGAAGCTCAGGGGTGAGTTTAAGATATGGATCCACCTCGGATGGACTAGCGAAGTCACTTGTACTACTACTGTTGTTTGATGCTCCTGATGGGGAAGGAAGGGGAGAGTATTTGTTCCATGACTGAAAAATATAGAGAAATCATTACACATGAATATTGTTTACTATACTTGATATACAAATGGGTTGGAATCTTAGCCAATAGATCATGTTAGGAACTTTATGCTACAAAAATAAAAGAGGGAAGTTAAAACAAGAGTCCTCCTTCCAAAAATAAGGTTCTGCATTTCTATTTCAAAGCTTATCTGGCTTTATCAAATAAAGATTGGCAAAAAAACAGGTTTTATGAGTATTACTCAGCCTAATACATGTATACATGTTATCTGATGTGAAGAATAACCTTATTTGGTCTACATCAAAAATAGAGATGATTGGAAAAACAAGAAATGTTGAATGCCATATTGATTTTGGTAAAAAGGTGTAAGTAACATATTTGGTTGTCATGTTTGTGGTTCTTAAAATGATTTTCCATATGTATTCATATGTAATATTGTCAAGATCACTATATGTCATGTATGTATACCCAAGTAAAAAGAACTTAGCTGATTATTTAAATACACAAAAATACATGCATGTAAATAAAATGTAAATACATTGTACATGTAAATAAAATGTAAATACATTGTACATGTAAATAAAATGTAAATACATTGTACATGTAAATAAATATTCTACATTTGAATATGTATGCGACTTATTATGTTCAATGAATTTAGCATATTATATGATTATACTATTATTTTGTTAACTAAACTACATGATTAGCATATTAAACATTTAAATCCTTCACCAAACATGCCAAAGCTACAAATGTATATGACGTTTATTAAGTAAAACCAAACATTTTTCCTTTAAACAATTCAGTAATGACTAAATGTAAATCCACTTTTACTCTATATCAGTCCCCGCATCTTTCAAAATACATTACCACAATCTTTTTCAATCAACCTCAACATTGCTCAATGCTCATTTTAAATTTTATTAGTAGTTCAAAAATGATGTGAATAAAGACATTTCCTAATATGCTTTTTACAAAATGTTTCATACAAATAAAGCTAGGAGATAAATTATTAATTTTGTTTGGTACAAACTACAAATACATGAAATACATGTACACAAAATATAGTAATAAAAAAAAATGAAAACACCGATATACTTGTTTATATATATATATATATACATGCATTTTATTTGTAAGCACAATGTAATGAAAATATAAACATGAGTTTTAACGATGTAGGCCTGTAACTAAATTTTTGTAATAATAGGTTGAAACAATTCTTTTTGACCAGAGTAACACCAGAATGTCAACATCAGTTTCTACACATAATCATTGCATTAACACGGTCAATGGCCATGTAATTAATGACTATCGATACATATGGCGGTACGATGCACATTCCTTAAGTCACTTATACAAAAAATGTTTTATAATATCAAGGTCAACATGTTAAAAAAATGTAAACAAATCTGCAAAAGTTAGATGTGATGGAAGGTGTCCAATTTGTGTCCATAAAAATTTTTTATCTCTGGAAATTGTCCAAGAAGGTAATGTAACAAAGAAATACACATAATGTATACATGGTATAGTGCAATGACGACATCATTAGATACAGTACAAGTTAATAAGGATACTAATTAGTACAGAACTATTCTAGGATATAATATACAATGTAGAAGGATTCTAATTAAACAGACAGTTTTCTACTCCTTTATCAATTTTGTGGTAATTTTAATGATGTTACTTCAATGTTTAAAACAGTCTTAAGGTAGATGGGGTGTCTAAATTATAATCCATAGAATTTTTTAATAATTTGCCAAAATGTAGTTTATATCATGCTTTTTTGAAAAAAATAATAAAAAGAATGGGTCACGGGGCTTAATTTCACGCTACAGGTTGTGCAAAATTAACAGATTTTGTATAGATTATGCATGGAAAACGCAATTTTCTGCCATAAAACGAAAACTACACCATAGATATTTGAGATAAAATATGAGTAGATAGCCCTAATATTATACTTTCAGATAAGAAAAAGAAAAAATGGGGTCACCGGGCCCGTTTTCTTGCTACATAATAAAATAGATAAATTCCTAACACATTCTATTGTAAAAGTAACTTTATCTGAATTATCTGCCCTTTCATTTGAGTTGCCTCCCCTTATGTGGCAAAGTTGGAAAAAATTGAATCAAACAAAAGTATTCTGTTTTTTGTAAAATACAACCATAAATATAATAAAACATGTCATTTTCTATATTAGAATGAAAATTCTTACACATGAATTACCCACTACTCTCAAAATTTGCACATTTTATTAAAGGTCTAGACCGATTATTTTCTGGTATTTCAAAATCCAAGATGGAGGAAGACACCCCATCCACCTTAATAGTCAATTCACCAACTACTGTTATTACACACGTTTAACAGAGTTGTCTCCCTTTGTCAATTGTAGACTGATTCTGAGCTGGACAAAATGGGCTACTACCAATGCAAAGCCTGATAATTTGAATGGATATATAGGCATTTTAACCAATTTTAATGAAAAATAACTAAAAACATTTATCTTAATAAAAGATTGAATGTAAATAATAAAAATAAAATATTTGGAAAACTTAAGATTACACACATAAATTAAAGCACAAATAAATTTGCACTGTCCTCTAGCTCTACATCATCAATGTAAATTTATGTCCCTTCTAAAGGAAATAATTGTACAAACGGATCTCTAATTACCAGGTGAAGTACGTAATTGGCAAATAGACTATTTCATTGGTTTAAAAATTGTCATTTGAATTCATCTGTTGGTCATAAGATCTTTACTAAAGCAGCCATACATGCATAATGAAATTTGATGAATTTTTTTTTATAGCACATAACATGCATAATGAACATGTATTTTTGACTTCACTTGAAAAATACAGGTGATTAAAAATAGTTTTTATTGAACATTCATTTCCTTTGACTGTACAGACTTTGGTTTCTTTTTTCTGTAATTTTGATCTTTTAAGAAATAAAATAAATCTTTAAGGATCTAGAGTAGAAAACAATCCTATAATCAGATAGATCAGAGATATATGAGTACTTACTGGCAAGTCAACATATAAATTTTGTTTTACAAGATCCTAAAAAATAACGTTTTACTTAAAAAAAGAAAAAATTCTATACACTTGTACGTTAAATTATAAAAAAAATGAGGATGCTTAAAAAATTTAACTTTCTATTTCATAAAATCAAGACATTAGCATGGCCCTAAAAGGCTTCCGTAGTATTTCTACTCATCTTTATTTTATCAAAGTTAGCTACTAGCATAGAAAAGAAAACCACATTCATCATAAAGGAAGATTTTTTTATACAATGGCATGATATGTAGTACCAACCTGTTGTGATGAAGGTCTGTATGGTGGAGATTTTGACAGTGGAAATGGTGCTCTATCAAACACTTCACTAGAATTTTCCACACCATTCACGGTTTTGACAATATCCGGTGAACTTTTGGCATTTCGTATTGAACTGTCATTAAATGGCGCTGCGGGAGCAACATTTACATAACTAGATGCATTTGTTTTTGATGCAGTCTTTAATAATGACTCATGTGATAGCGAAGATTCACTTTTCTTACTAAACACAACTCTTTCACTTTGAATGTCAATATTTTCATAACTAGGAATATCAGAATCTAATGGTTTGAAGTATGGTTTATTTGTGTTTTCATATTCAGTTGCATGAGCGTTTGTAAATGTGTCTAATGCAAATGGATTAGGTTCTACAGAATTGAAATTTCCATAATTTGTACTATTGACAGTCATTTGTTGTAGGGGTTGATTAGCTATTGCACTTCTATCACTTTGATAATTTATTGGTGGGAGGGGATCATTGCTGACTAAAAATCTCCGAGGAGGAACTGGGGGTAATTTATTCAAGTCCATTTGGGATGTTTTATTTGGATGCTCAGGTTCGGTTTTTAGTGTTACATAATCTCCAGCATTATCAGTAGGCTCGGGACTGCTGCTAAATGCATTGTTTATATTAGCACCACTGGAAACACATCTTCCATTGGGACCTTGACCGTTACTAAAATGAATATTTTCATAATTATCTCCAGACATTTGTGAATTCCCTGTTACAGCATTTTGTCCATTTCCAATGAATTGTGAGCTTGTATTTCTGAAGGTTTGCTGTGTATCATCAAGTGGTTCCGTACTAGTGACACTAGTCGTTTGATTTGTACATTGGAACACATTTTTCAACTCCTCTAAATCGTTCAAAGTCTGTCTTTCAAACATATCAAAAGGATTATCTTCTGTTTCAAATAGGGTTACATCTACAGGTTTACTAGTTCCTGACACTGTTTTTTCATTGTTTGCTGAGGAGATAGGAATTGGTGTCAAAATACCATTACTTATCACAGGACCTCTTGGTTGAGGAGGACGAGGTGGAGGTTTTGGTTTTTCACGTGCAGTATTTTGTGGATCTCCTGGGAAACTAGTATTCTGAGATTTACTTTTCAGCCATTCATCTTCTGGTTCAGAATCTGATTCCTCCTGTGTTATTCTTATTGGGCAACTGTTAACTTTCCCAGCTTGGATCTCTTCCTCAAGTCTTTTTTGTGCTTGTATCTGGCGTTCTCTCTCAATTGCTCTTTCCCTTTCTTCGGCCCATTTCATAACACCTTCTTCAATCTCAAAGTTATACTGAAAAATATTATTAAGTTATCACTATGTTTAAGCAAAACGGTGGTTTTTAATCAAAAGTAAGTGCAATTGCATTTACAAGTTTAAAAGATACACAAACCTTAACAGGCCTAACACTACTTCAGAAACATAAGAGAAGAGACTTCTATTTTTGACAATGATAGGGAGAAGTGGTGAGACTTAAAAGAGAAGTGCTCGTTCACTCAAGGCACTTCAAGGTTTTTACCATAATATAAAGAGCCATATGTATCCATCCATATAATATCTATTTTTTATATTCATACCTGGTAATACAATTAAAGTAACAGTTGTTTCAGTTTATGTCTTAAATAATCATTTATATTTAAACAATTATATTTTTTCCTCTTTTCAGAAACTAGTACTACCAACTAATTATATCGCAAAAAGGAAAAGAAAGTATCAAATATCAATTAAAATCCAATCAAAAAACTATTCTATTAATCATGTTTATGAAATTCATTGTTTCTCATTAAAAAGATATATAAATTTAACAAAGTTAAGCAACTTTGATCAATAAATTAAACAATGCATTTACATAAAAATATATACATTTAGCAATGAGATCTAACCAAAAGTCTGTTAATGCAGGTGGAATGAGTAATTTTTACTTTTGGAATCATTATTCTTCTGCCAGCTCTTCCATTCGTGTGTCTGTAGTTATTATCATAAGAATACAGATTTCTGTCATAGGTGATCCACTTGGCATGAATACCGCCTCCGATTCGTGGTTCTTACAAATATTTCAATGGTGGACGAAAAAAATAAAAAATATGTTATAATAAGTTATAATTACAGACTGACTTACCTCTTCCCTGGCATGTTTTGGACTTCTCAGAAAATCTGCCTGTAACCTAACCTGAAAAAGTAAATACTTTCTAAAACTTTTTTCACTTTGAATAATGAAAGGCTTTATGATATATGGAGTACTTAATACAAAGACAGTCAATCTTCAAAATGGAATGTATATTGTTTATGTCTGATACATTTGTACATTCCAATGAGTTGTTGAGAAAAATTGGTGTTGATAATTTTTGTCGATGGCAGATCTTTAATGTTGATAATTTTTATTGATGGCAGACCTTAGGTGATAATCAGTTTTGTTGATGGCAGACAGTGTTCTCCTCAGAAATTTCTTATATCATCCTGGTAAACAGGAAATTATGAAATACCATCCATAACACTATCTATAAGAAACTAATTTCAGATAGCATCACATTACCATGATGCTAAAAGGCCCTGGGGAGAACACTGGCAGGCCTCTGGTGATGATAATGTTTATTGATGACAGATCTTTGGTGTTGATATTGTTTATTGATGGCAGATCTTTGGTATTGATAGTGTTTATTGATGGCTGATCTTTGGTGTTGATAGTATTTATTGATGGCTGATCTTTGGTGTTGATAATGTTTATTGATGGCTGATCTTTGGTGTTGATAGTGTTTATTGATGACAGATCTTTGGTGTTGATAGTGTTTATTGATGGCTGATCTTTGGTGTTGATAATGTTTATTGATGGCAGATCTTTGGTGTTGATAATGTTTATTGATGGCAGATCTTTAGTGTTGATAGTGTTTATTGATGACAGATCTTTGGTGTTGATAATGTTTATTGATGGCTGATCTTTGGTGTTGATAATGTTTATTGATGACAGATCTTTGGTGTTGATAGTGTTTATTGATGGCTGATCTTTGGTGTTGATAGTGTTTATTGATGGCTGATCTTTGGTGTTGATAGTGTTTATTGATGACAGATCTTTGGTGTTGATATTGTTTATTGATGACAGATCTTTGGTGTTGATAATGTTTATTGATGGCAGACCTTTGGTGTTGATAGTTTTTATTGATGGCAGACCTTTATTGTTGATAATGTTTATTGATGGCAGACCTTTGGTGTTGATAATGTTTATTGATGGCAGACCTTTGGTGTTGATAGTTTTAATGGATGACAGATCGTTGGGTGTTGATTATGTTTAGTGATGGCAGACCTTTGGTGTTGATAATGTTTATTGATGGCAGACCTTTGGTGTTGATAATGTTTATTGATGGCAGACCTTTGGTGTTGATAATGTTTATTGATGGCAGATCTTTGGTGTTGATAATGTTTATTGATGGCAGATCTTTGGTGTTGATAGTTTTCATTGATGACAGATCGTTGGGTGTTGATAATGTTTATTGATGGCAGACCTTTGGTGTTGATAATGTTTATTGATGGCAGACCTTTGGTGTTGATAATGTTTAATGATGGCAGACCTTTGGTGTTAATAGTTTTTATTGATGGCAGATCTTTGGTGTTGATAATTTTTATTGATGGGAGACCTTTGGTGTTGATAATTTTTATTGATGGGAGACCTTTGATATTACAGGATAGCTAGTTCCTACTACTGTTCTGTTTCCATTGTTTTCTAAGGAGATTAGAATAGGTGTCATAATACCATTTTGATGGATACATAAAGGTTTGCTAGTTGGATTCTGTTCCTGTTTTTTGTTTTCATTGTTGACTGAGGAGATAGGATTTGGTATCAGAATACCAATTTGATTGATACAGCTCAATCAGCTACTTAGAAATAAACTTGTTGTTTGGGGAAATTGATGTTGATCATTTTTGCTGATGGTAGTTCTTCCATAGTTTCTTGTTAAATTGCTCAACTTTTTGAGAACTTTTTAGAGATTAACATAGTGTAAAGACATCTTTCTATTGTATGAGATTGTATGTTGCCCTTTATATGCTTTAGGTTAACTTTTATTTACAAAACTGCTAGATTTGAAATCGAAATCAAAGGGATAAACCGTTTTTTTTTGGAGGGGGGGGGGGGGGGGATTCTACATGATTTTGCTATAATTCTCATTGGATAAGGGTCACTTTATTTACTCTACTCTTAAAAATGCTAAAAAAATCCATCTACTTAAGTCAATATAATATGATTAGGGCAGCAATAGGGTTATTCCATAAAAATGCATGTGGGAGGGAAGGAACAGACTTTGAATTCCCCAACCACTAACATGTAATTTTGCATACATCAAATTAATATATAACCATAAATTGTCTTACAAACCATGTCTAAAATAAGTTTCCCTTTCTAACCTCCTACATTCTTTGTAATAGAATAGCTCTTATAAGTAATCAGCTTTAACCAAAGATAACTTATCTCTGTATATACCAAGGTTGGCAAAAAAGCGGTCAATACTAGTATTGACCAGGCCAGCGGTAAATACCGGTAAATACCGGGAAATACTGGCAAATACTGGTCAATACTGGCAAATACTGGTCAATTGAAATTTTGATAAGATATTACTATTAAATACAGTCCCTACCTGGTCAACTACAGGGTAAATGGACAAATATATTCACAGGACAGAAAGTCACTTATTTACTACATTGTAAAGGACAAAAACTCACAATTAATTAGTTTACAAGTGTTTAAATATGTAAGGGAAAATCCTTGAAATGAATTCATTGTAATGTTTATGAGATTGATAATGAACATGGTTAAATGAAGATTTATTAAATATTAATCCTACAAAGGATATTTCTTGGTACCATGAAGCCAGCCAAGAAAAAGACTATGACAGCTTGTTTTCTTAACAGTAATTTCAGCAAATGTAATAAAACAATGTCTTAAAAATTAGTCTTTTCTTAATCAAAGAAATAGTTCTTTCAAAATTGCATTGTGACTTTCTGTCCTGTGATATTTAGCCCTACATTCAATAACTGTTAGTCATGAAAATATGAAAGTTTTCAAGTCAAAATTAGACTTTTTTAATGTTATCTTTTCTTATATAAATTGAAATTATACATGAACACATCATGGACAGTGATTATTAGAATAAAATTAAAGAAAAAGAAAAACAGCAGCCAAAGTATAGATCCTTCAAAATTTCCATTTTCTGTATTTACATGATTTAGTTTTAGAAGATATTTATCATGCAGTTGAATAGTCAGGAATAAAATAATTGTTTTAAACAGTCTTCAAAAATAACTTTTATGACTTTTTTCCTGTTATGTCAACATTTATTAGGGGACAGTTGTAATATTGAATAAACTTTTGACACCTGCTTGCCATTTAATAGGTAATGCCCTGATAATCTAGTCACCTGTAATTCTATTTACCTGTTAAAATCAAACCTTTTCAAGAAAAAAATATACATATTTTATACATGTTGAAATAACTGATATAGCAATTTTATATTCATACCTAAACTATGTTATATCATTACCCATAAGAACTGAATAAGTTATTATTCATGCTAATAATTGATAAAACATACCAATATCAATCCTTTTTATAAACTGAATCATGCCATATGAATAAAGTTAAAATAATTTCCCCTATCAACTAAGATTTAACTAACATTGATAGTAAAATCTGTCAAAAGAACCATGAAAATTTCAATTGTCCAGTATTTGCCAGTATTGACCACTTGAGGAGTATTGACCAGGGTGGTAAATACCGGTAAATACCACTGGTAAATACCGGGGGTGGTATTTACCGCCCAACCTTGGTATATACTTCTATTGATCAAATATCTTACCTTATTTGGGACCTGAAACTGTGAACTTATGGTAAACGGAACACCATCAAGACAGGAGGAGGTGGATCCAAAGGCTGCAAAAAAAAAAAAATTCTCTTGGAGTAAACTGTCAGTTGAATCTGGTAATGTACAAAAAAAAAAAAAAAAAATGTAAGCTACAAAAATGCAAAATGAAATTAACCAGCCATGATTTGTATATTTCTTGTTTTGTAAATATGGTACACATATCATCTCTTGGATATTGATGTACAGTGAATATTATTCAGTAATTTAACTTTTTAGTAAACTAAACTAAGCACCGGTCTAATCTTTACAATTTTTTGTTCAAAGATAATTTGTGTAGGTAAGTTTCAATGTCATATACAATGACACAACAGTAGTACTGTGAAAAATACTTTTAGTCTATACAATGTAGCTATATCATTTTGTATATTGGTGAGTGTAAAGTTTCATGGTTTGAAAAATCAACCCTAACAGTGAACTTTTCTAAACAGAACTTGTCATAAAACAGAAACCTGTGCAAATTAACCTCTTGTATCAGAACAAACAGAAGAGAATCATTCATTATTTCACATACATGTATGTAAAGTTTACATACACAACAGCCTGTACTAAACATAATATGTGTCTAATCTGGACAAAATTTTCAGACATCATAGGATTCAGTTAAGACAAGTTACAATACATAAACACATATATATGTATCTATCATGTGTTGTGTTCCAATTACAGACATTTTATAAAAAAATTGTACAAATAAAAAATCATTCTTTCAATAGATTAAAGCTTCATTTTTTCTAAAATGTTTAGAACAAGAGGCTCTCAAGAGCCTGAATCGCTCACCTGTAATTTTTTGCTTAAATCTTTCATCAATGATTATTTTTGCTTTTCAATATATATTAATGAGTGGCTTAAAAATGCCATTTAAATGTTCTTTGTATCTGTCATATTTTCCTCAAAAGCTAAATGCATTTTACCCCTATGTTCCATTTTAGCCATAGTGGCTATGTTTCTTGCATTGACGTACAAGGAAATAAAATTAAAAAATTATACTAGATACTCTGAAACTCATTCAGCCCAAATTTGGCTGAAATTGATTCAGCAGTTTCAAAGGAGAAGATTTTTTAAAGAAAGCAAACAAGATGAACAAATTGTGAAAAAAATGTCTTTAAAGGGCAATAACTCCTTAAGGGGACAATGGACAATTTTGGTCATATAAAACTTATTTGTAGCACTTACTTTGCTGAACATTTTTGCTGTTTACAGTTTATCTTTATCTATAATAATATTCAAGATAATAACCAATAAAATGCTCCGCGGGGTGCAGCTTGATACGACCGCAGACGTCAAACCCTGAACAGTTGGGGCAAGTATGGACACAACATTCAAGCTTGATACAGCACTGAATTTGGATTGTGATTAAATATTTGACACAGCATAGGTTTCTGACACAGAATGAATGTGGTCTAAGAACTTAAAAAAAATCTAATTTACCTATTCAAACCATATCATTATTATTTGCCTTTATATATAAATCAGAAATAACCAATTTAAAACGGAAAATTTTAAAGAAAAAAAAAGGAAAAAAAAATCCCTCCCCCAAATATTTTGAACCCCCTTGTGATTCATCACCCCCAAACTCAATCCCAGCCTTCCCTTTGTGGTATGGTACCTTGCAGTACAATTTCAGAGAGATCCATACACTTGAACACAAGTTATTGTCTGGAAACTAGAAAAACGCTTGTTTTTAGGCCCCTTTTTTACCCCAAATTCCTAAACGTTTAGGGCAATTACCCCCAAACTCAAACCCAGCTTTCCCTTTGTGATATGGAACCTTGTAGTACAATTTCATAAAGATCCATACACTAACACACAAGTTATTGTCATGAAACTAGAAAAATGCTTGTTTTTTTCCCCTTTTTGGCCCCTAATTCCTAAAATTTTGAGGCAATTACCCCCAAAATCAATCCCAGCCTTCCCTTTGTGGTATGGTACCTTGCAGTACAATTTCAGAGAGATCCATACACTTGAACACAATTAAAGTTATTGTCTGGAAACTAGAAAAATGCTTATTTTTGGCCCCTTATTCCTAAACATTTTGGGCAATTACCCCCAAACTCAATTCCAGCTTTCCCTTTGTGAGATGGAACCTTGTAGTACAATTTCAGAAAGATCCATACACTTACACACAAGTTATTATCATGAAACTAGAAAAATGCTTGTTTTTTGCCCCTTATTCCTAAAATTTGAGGCAATTACCCCAATATCAATCCCAGCATTCCCTTTGTGATATGAAACCTTGTGGTACAATGTCAGAGAGATCCATACACTAACACACAAGTTATGTCTGAAAGTTACAAAAATGCTTATTTTTGGCCCCTTATTCCTTAACTGTTGGTACCATAACCCCCAAAATCAATCCCAACCTTCCTTTTGTGGTATTGAACCTTATGGTAAAATTTCATAGAGATCCGTTCACTTAAACTAAAGTTAGAGTGCGAAAACCAATGTGTCTTCAGACGACGATGACGCCAACGTCATACCAATAAACGACCGCAAAATTTCCAACAATGGGTTGTTAGATTCATCTGAAAATTTCAGGGCTGATAGAACTTGACCTAATGAACATTTTTATCCTAGTCAGATTTGCCCTAAATGCTTTAAAATGAGATATAAGCCAAAAACTGCATTTTACCCCTATGTTCCATTTTTAGCCATGTTTTTTGACGAAACAGAAAATAAAACACAAACTTTATTTTAGATACCCTAAGGATCATTCAGCTTAAGTTTGGTTGGAATTGGTTTAGTAGTTTCAGAGGAGAAGATGTTTGAAATTGATGGCTGACTACGACGACGACGGACGCCATGTAATGGCAAAAGCTCACATTTCCTTTGTAAAGATGAGCTTATAATCTCTCTCAGGATAAATAAACAGCATATCCATGGGATCTGCATCTTATGATCTGTTCAGGATGTAAATCTTATATGTACAAGTGAAAGATAACTGACCTAAGTTGACCGACCCCCTTTTAAGCAAATAACTTTGTAAAAAGTATCTGGATCCATCTCCATTAACTATAATAGACTTCACAAGTACAAATGTATGCTTCATGTAATTGTAGAGTTTGGTATTCATATGGTTCATTGTATAAAAGTTCTGACACTTGTCTATTATTGAAGACTGAATGATAATCTCTAGATGTCTGTTTGAATTGTATTATTGTTTGTTTGCTGTCTCCCTTAAAGTTTAATCCTAGACAAAAGGTGATTTAAAGCTTGACATATGGTATTTGTCTATATGGAATAGATAGACCAAATGTTCACTTTTTTAGTTTTTAGTTATATTGCTGTAGGATGCTGTCTCATTGACATTCAAAACACATTGCAAAATGTTTGTTTAGATAATTATATACAAAATGCAATTTGAATATAAAGCCTGTTTCATTATGCCATTTTCTATTGTAATCATACCAAAACTTGCTTCCCGTTCCAGTGTTCTGTAAGCCATGTCTCAACTCTGAAAATATACATATACTTTAATTGGATTGATTGATTGACAATAGCTAAGTGTTCAGCATCAAATATGTCATGCAGTATACATACCAAGGAAATGAATGTTAATTGAGTGAGACATACACTTGAAATAACCCACATTTTAAACACACAAAGAAATGCAATATCTCACTAGACTTTTATTTGAATGGAAGGTATGTGACCATATCAATACATATCATTCTATCTCCAATACAAGTATGTCCAAGCCTTTTTTCTGTAGACCCTGTCACCAAACATGTTGTATATTATCTTAAGAAACAAAGAATACCAATTTCTTCAGTTTAACCTGGTCATGAATTTGGATTAACTTATTAGACATGTTCATGTTAGAAGGCCTGCATTTTTTAATTTATTTTTAATTTTGTTTAGAATGTCATATCTAATTGTATTTGCTATAGCACATTCTCCACAGCTGATTTATACAAATTGCAAATGCTTCGATGAACTGAAAGAGAGACTGCTCAGATTGATTTGATGTCTGTAGATTAATCTCATTGTCAAAGTTGTGTTGGGGGATAGTTTGACCAACATATTTGTGGACTATTTGCTTCGGTCTCACTAATTAGCGACAAGAAGAAAAAATTAGCGACAAAAAAAGTTTAAATACTAGCTATTAAAACAAAAAAAATATGGAATAATTCAATTAATTACAGCTGATTATTTGCTGTTTTATAAAGTTCCAATGTTTGTTAGATTTAGTACCACTAGGTACAATATAGTCTTTTAATGAATTTTTAGTAAAAATTATTTTATTACATTATATATTTTAATGTATGTATCAATCTGTCAGAACATTTGTAACAATTATCCCATGTGCCATCCTATATATATATTTATATATATATGGACCTTTTTAGTGAAATAAAAATATTAGAATTTGGTTTGAACCTTTGATATATTAACCATGCCGACTCGTTATAAGAACATTATTTTCTTCGCTCAGTATCATCAGAGACATATAGGTATCATGAAATATTGAAAATTCTCGTATATTTAAGATAAAACCACACACATTTTAATGCATGTTTCTATATCTATTTGTTTCAAATTATCATTATTTAGATATCTTAACGCAAAATTTATTTTCTTGTCGCTAAATTATTCTTCTTGTCGCTAAATTATTCTTCTTGTCGCTTCATGACGCTAATTAGTGAGACCCATTTGCTTTCACAGTAGTACGAAAATTGATACAAATTAATATACAGTGTTTTTATAATAAAACTACCAAAGAAAACCAAACGGATACAATTCAATTTTTCTCAAGCAGTCGTTTTATCTGTTTACGTTTATATTTGTGACAACCTGATTATTCAAGTGCTTCAACTTCCTTGTGGCTTTACTGTTACATCTCTGGTGCCTTGAAACAAGATTTTATAAGTTCTTAATTTTAATTACCATTTTCTTGCTATTTTCTCTGTTATTATTGTCTTTTTATTCTCGATGATGTCATGGTCAGCAGCGAAATGACAATTCAAGAGAAGATAATCTATTTTTGATTTATAATGTCAACTTCCGGTTTAACTTTGAAAGGGCTCTAATAGGGTTATTTAACGTTTTTTACTAAGTATGGACATTTACGTTGAAGTAGTTCACTGAGTTGTTATGAAAAAAGTAACTTAATTAGGAATTATAATTAAGTGTACCTAATGCCTTCACACACATCTTTTCTGATACACAAATAATTATAATTAGAAATTATAAAAAAGTTGATTTTTAACTTCAGGGGGGGCACTTAAGGTAGGAATTCAAACAGCATAATAATCAATAAATTAAACATAAAAATAAAATAAATCATAAAAAAATAATGTATCTGGTCCCGCCTAAAAAGAGACTGGACAAAACTAAAATAATAATTTGACACTGTGCTATGATTTTTTTTTATGTAAGAATTTAAGGTTCCAAGTCGGTGTAAACCGTGAATAAATAATTAATTAATTTCAAGAACTAAGAACCAAGTATATATATATATACATATCATAAGAAATTCGTTTATGTATATAAAATTGTATTGATGTTAATACTAATTTTCCAGACCTTAAATTTGCATTACTATCAAAATCACTGATCTTACTTACTATTGTTTAAATGTCTCTGGTAGGCCACTATCCTTTTTTCGTTATTTTAATAAGTTTTTTTTCGTGATTTTAATAAGTAGCGATAATGTGTGTTGTAACTAGCTATACATCTCCGATTATTATTGATTTTTCATTAAGTTCTTTTTATGTTGGTCCATCAATTGGTGTTATATTATCCGAAAGGGCGTACTTGAGTTTTAAAAGTAATGATTTATTGTTCAGCATAAAGGGTAAATGGTACACTGAGTTACACCTTAACTTCTAACTATAATTAATACCGTAAATATTTTGGCATTTTATCCTGTTTGGACAGAATATTTTGTGTTACTTATATAGAATAGAATATCTTTTATTTCCATAAAAGGTACCCTGAAGGGACAAAGTGCATATACATATATGACAATACAGTTACAATCACAAATACAGTATATGTGGAACTTTGAAACTGAAATAAAGATTCTCTTATCTTATCTTATCTTTAAAGGGGGGCTTTAAAAGAGACATAAGGTAAGAGTCGTGGTCGGGGTCGGGGTCGGGATCACAATATTTATTTTTTAAATATTTGTTCTTGGCTTTTCATAACTTCCGGTAAATCGGGAGTGATTTCCCCCTGGAAATGTTTTTAATTTTGCAGTATCTGGCTCTTTGTCACTGATTTAGCAGTATTCATGTAAGAATAATGTCAGTAATTACACTCAAAATCACGTATTTGTTGAATGAGGAAGAATTTTTGGTCCTTCAATAATGATTATTTTACATATATTCTTACTCGCACCCCAACCTTATTCTTTTTATAATTTTGCCATTCTTATACGACCGCAAAAAAAATTGCGGTCGTATATAATAAAATTTGGTATCACGTCGTCGTCGTCGTCAGCGTCGTCCGAAGACATTTGGTTTCCGGACAACAACTTTAGTAAATGTAAATAGAAATCTATGAAATTTAAACACAAGGTTTATAACCACAAGTCAAAAGGAAGGTTGGGATTGATTTTGTAGGTTATAGTCCTAACAGTTTAGGAATTAGGGGCCCAAATAAGCATTTTTCTAGTTTCCAGATAATAACTTGTGGAACGGTGTATGGATCTCTCTGAAGTTCTACCACAAGTTTCCATACCACAAAGGGATGGTTAGGATTGGCTTTTGGGGGTTATGGCTCAAACCGTTTAGGAATTAGGGGGAAAACAAGGGTTTCCTGGTTAATGGACAAATAAAAAAAAGTACAATGTTATGTTTGGATTACCTCCCTTACACTGCTTTTGAATTATGTATCAAGAAATGTTGTATTGTCTTGAGGTGATTAGCTGTCAATTTATTTTTAAAAGCTACTATTTAAAAATGCTGGTTAAGGAATATTAATTTTAGCCATGATTATTATGCCATTTTCTATTTTAAGACTTTTATGATGTAATTAAATTGGTAATTATGGTTGCAAACTCCATTGGAAATTTGAATTGAGGTTATGACCATATCTTGAGGGAAAGAATTTTTTTTTTTTTGGAAAAGTGGGGGTGGAGGTGAAAAAAAATGGGGGGGGGGGTAAGAAAGAAATTGTGAGGGGAGGGGACAATTTTTTCTCATTTCAGATTTCAAAAATTAAAAATAAAATTTCTTCAAAAAATGGGGGGGGGGGGGGAGGGGAGGGTAAAATTTTTAAATTTTTTTTAGGGGAGGGGTCAATTCGCAACAGCATAGTGTATTGCACAAAAGCAAAAAATTGGATATAAATTCAAATCATATAACCAATTCTAAGTTCTTTGACTACAGTTATTCTGTGTCAGAAACCTATTATGTGTCAAATATTTAATTACAATCCAAATTCAGACCTGTATCAAGCGCGAATATTGTGTCCATTTTTTGCCCCAACTGTTCAGGGTTGGAACTCGAAGGCGTATCCAGCTGAGCTCGGCGAAGCAATTTATTGAGTTTTGGCCAGGTTGTCAGAATCACTAAAAATCAGATCAAAGTTTATATTATATGACCCAGTTGTTACCTATGAATGAGAATGAAGTATGTTTAAGAAGGGGTTTCACCAAGACTTCAAATTTTAAGTTGAACTTGCTTTCATTTTTCCCTTTTGGGATTCTGAATTCTGGCTCGAGTGATTTCCTAAAAGTAAATAATTAAAAACATTAATTCAATTTATTTACAAAAGTTATGTCCAAAGGCTGAAAATTTCTAAAAACCCATGCCATTGATTCTTCTAGAGCATTCAGAGAGCAGAACAAGTTTGCCTTCATGGGTTTTCATGTCTTTCCAGCCTTACTGAGTCAATGTAGGGTACAACGATTTCCTGACAACTCTCAAAAACTCAATATGAACATGATGAACCGAGAACCAATAGATATTACCTAAAAAACTCTGTTTTATATGGTGTTATCAAGCTTTTATTGATCATAACGACTATAAATTTGTAAATAAAATTCTGAAGGATCGTTTTTTTTACAATAGAAATTTGAAAAGTAAATACATTATTTGGAAAACTTCAAATTTAAAAAAAATAATTAAGTACTTTTATTTAGACAGAGTTACACTACAGCTCGGGTGGATTTTGCTTTGTCCACCGGCCCACCATGGGAGTGGGCACCGGGTGGGCAAAATTTGTACCTTGTCCACTCTGCCCACCTGTAGGAGTGGGCATTCAATTTCTTTTGTTTCATCTAAAGACTTGCAAGTACAATCACTTGAAAAAAGCAGATAAGCATTTGTAATCGATATTTTTACAAAAAAGAGATTATAGCTAGAGTGGGCACGGGTGGACTGCCCACGGTGGGCCGGTCGAAAAACCAAAATCCACACGGGCTGTTGTGTATCTACCTTTTGAATAAATACCTTCACCATATTGTTATACAAGGAACTTGCATACAAGACATGCAAGTTGAATTCATGAATTCAATAGCTCATTTATTTAGTAAAAATGACATATGCATGTATATACATTGTATCTCAAAATTATAGACTTTATCATGTTTATAGAACTATAGAACTACGTGGAAAATGGCATTCCACCCAGATGGTCCGAGGACACAGTTATCGTCCTTTGATTTTCGTTGTCTACAAATGTAGTCCCTAGTGTGGACATTGTATAACTTGCAAATTTTTTTCATACACTTTCCAAATTTATTTCTTTAATTATATTTTATGCATCAAATATTAAGTAAGGGGATGAAATTACATGTTCAAAAAATTTGGGTGCTGAATCTTGATGTTAAGTAGTGATTTGGTCCAGTTAAAAAAGTTCAAAAATTAGTATGTGTGAAGCTGTCATTTACTGAAATTTAGACCCCCTTAACATAGAATTGTCAATATTTTGAGTAAGAGCTGGTAGACTTTTCTATAATTTTGATATTATTTGTTCCAATAGTAGAAAACTACTCTGTAATAAACTTTTTGAGATAGAGCAGGTGCGATTTTAATACGACCGCAAAAAAAAAAATTGCAGTCGTATATTGCTATCACGTCGTCGTCGTCCGAAGACATTTGGTTTCCGGACAATAACTTTAGTTTAAGTGTATGGATCTCTATGAAATTTAACCAAAAGATTCAATACTACAAAAGGAAGGTTCGGATTGTTTTTGGGGGTGATTGTTCCAACCGTTTAGGAATTAGGGCCAAAAAGGTGCCCAAAACAAGCATTTTTCTAGTTTCAGGACAATAATTTGTGTACAAGTAGTTTGATTGCTCTGAAATTGTACCACAAGGTTCAATACCACAAGTAGAAGGTTGGGATGACAACATAGGATCATGTCTATGTAGTTTAGGATTATAGTCTTAATTAGCTTGTTGTGCAAAAATAAGTGTGGAGCTATCACATGCAATATTGATATTGTAAATGAGATTTATGAAAAACAGGAGATGCTCACCTTGTTGATACATTGGTTTTCACTTCGTTTATACATGTAGTTAAAATCATGGTTTGTATTTACAAAATGCATTAATGAGATTTGAACACAGGTTACAACTATGCCTCTGACAACTGTTATAACTATGCCTCAACTATATAAATATATATAAACACATACTAAAGATTGATTGATTGATTGTTGCTTGCTCAACGTCCAGGGGTTATTATTTCATGCATATTCAGGACCAGACCTAAAAATTTTTAAATGACAAAATGAATGATGATAATCAGTTATCGTGTCATGGGTTATAAAGAAATACTATGAATGGCTTGGGGTCTTCTTTAAAAGGTCAAAATATACATACATGTAGAATCGCTGCAAATATGCAATATATCTGGCATTAATCAAGATGGATGTGCATATTCAGTAAACTTTTCAGCATACATGTACTTTTCATTTGTAATCTTTTGTCATATATGGATTCATGTTCCTGTTCACGCTATAAAAGCACAATCAATAACATAATCAAATAAATTGATAGTAATCATGGTAATGATCAGTTGTTTTGATGTAAGTCAATTATAACTGATTATTTTATTTAAATTGAAAACTTTGGGAAAAATAGAAATAGAAATTCTAAAATGAAATAGTTGTTCAGATCAATTTGATATAAGTTAAGTGAGATATATGTTTGTTTTTAACATTGTTTCATCATGGTTGTTTCCAATGAATAAATAATCAAAATGGCTGCCAACAATGACTATTGATCGACATAGCTAGCCTCATAGGAACTTACAAGAATTTTAATCTAGATATTTTTTTTACAGCGAGACAGTATTTTGAAATGGTCAGTTTAATAAAACTTAGATTGATGAATCCATTTCAGAATAACCTCAAATCTAAAGAATCTGCAAACAATGGCTAACCTTCCAATCTGGTCTGTTACTAAAAAGAAAATTTATTTCCTAATAGTTCCAGAACCTACATCGCCTATCTTGACTAAATGATGGTGTATTGCACATCACAATGATTGTCTTGTTTCAGGATGGTTTATATGATTAAGTCAGTGTTCTTTATACAAACCAGTTGAGTTGTACAGGCTTATGGAAGCCTCTTTTTCAATATCATGCTATGACCAGTAAATGCATATTGTTTCTCATGTTTATCTTGCCTTCATACATTTGTCATATAAACCTATGTAGAGTACTTACATTTGTAATTACAATTTAAAGTAGGAGGGATCTATTTTAGAGAAGTGAATTATCAACAACCATAATCATGTAATACATGTTATGATTTTGTCCAAAAATCCCAGGCTTTAAATAGATATATGTAATTTTCACTGTATATATATAATTGGCTTTTATATTATCACCTTTCAGGATAAAAATATATAAATGCTGAATATAATACAACTGGTAGAGCAATTATTTTTCAGCTCACCTGGCCCAAAGTGCCAATTGAGCTTTCCTCATCACTTGTAGTCCGTCTTTGTCTAGTAACCTTTACAATAGTCTTCTCTGAAACAACTGGGCCAAATTTAACCAAACTTGGCCACAATCATCATTGGGGTATTCAAAAAATGTGAACGATGACCCTGCCTGACAACCAACATTGTCAACATGACTTAAAATAGAACATATGAGTAAAATGCAAGATTTGTCTATTGTCTTGGAATCCACCATGGACATGATGGAGAATATCTGATAGGAACAGAAATGTTCAGAATATTGAGATCTACGTACTGCCCTTTTACATTAAACCTGTCAGATGACTACTTATAGAAGTTATTGTCCTTCAATGACAAATTTTACCATTTAAAAAATATTATAATAGATAGCTATAGGGAGAAACTTTAAGTTGCAAAAAGATCAGCAGGACAAAATCTACAAATAAGTCAATATGGCCTAAATTGTCAGACAACTCCTTATTGGAGTTATTGCCCTTTAATGAAGATTTGTTTACCCTTTTTATACGACCGCAAAAAAATTTGCGGTCGTATATTGGTATGGCGTTGTCGTTGTCGTCGTCCGAAGACACATTGGTTTTCGAACTCTAACTTTAGTTTAAGTGAATGGATCTCTATGAAATTTTACCATAAGGTTCAATACCACAAAAGGAAGGTTGGGATTGATTTTGGGGGTTATGGTACCAACAGTTAAGGAATTAGGGGCCAAAAATAAGCATTTTTGTAACTTCCAGACATAACTTGTGTGTTAGTGTATGGATCTCTCTGACATTGTACCACAAGGTTCCATATCACACAGGGAATGCTGGGATTGATTTTGGGGGTAATTGCCTCAAAATATTAGGAATTAGGGGCCAAAAAAGGGGCAAAAAACAAGCATTTTTCTAGTTTCATGACAATAACTTGTGTGTAAGTTTATGGATCTTTCTGAAATTGTACTACAAGGTTCCATATCTCAAAGGGAAAGCTGTAATTGAGTTTGGGGGTAATTGCCATAAACGTTTAGGAATAAGGGGCCAAAAATAAGCATTTTTCTAGTTTCCAGACAATAACTTGTGTGTAAGTGTATGGATCTCTCTGACATTGCACCACAAGGTTACATATCACAAAGGAAAGGCTGGAATTGATTTTGGGGTAATTGCCTCAAAATTTAGGGATTAGGGGCCAAAAAAGGGCCAAAAAACAAGCATTTTTCCAGTTTCATGACAATAACTTGTGTGTAAGTGTTTGGATATTTCTGAAATTGTACTACAAGGTTCCATATCATAAAGGGAAAGCTGGAATTGAGTTTGGGGGTAATTGCCTGAAACGTTTAGGAATTGGGGGTCAAAAATAAGCATTTTTCTAGTTTCCAGTCAATAACTTGTGTTCAAGTGTATGGATCTCTCTGAAATTGTACTGCAAAGGTACCATACCACAAAGGGAAGGCTGGGGTTGATGATGGGGGTAATTGCCTCAATATTTTAGGAAAAAGGGGCAAAAAACAAGCATTTTTGTAGTTTCAGGACAATAACTTGTGTGTAAGTGTATGGATCTTTATGAAATTGTACTACAAGGTTCCATATCACAAAGGGAAAGCTGGGTTTGAGTTTGGGGGTAATTGCCCTAAACGTTTAGGAATTTGGGGCCAAAAAGGGGCCAAAAAACATATTTTTCTAGTTTCCAGACAATAACTTGTGTTCAAGTGTATGGATCTCTCTGAAATTGTACTGCAAGGTACCATACCACAAAGGGAAGGCTGGGATTGAGTTTGGGGGTGATGAATCATAAGGGGGTTCAAAAAATTTGGGGGGGGGATTTTTTTTTTTTTTTCCTTTTTTCTTTCTTGTAAAATTTTCCATTTCAAGTTGGTTATTTCTGATTTATATTTAAAAGCAAATAATAATGATATGGTAGGAGATACACACCAAACAGGATGTGTAAATTATTATATAATAAGTATTGTGCAATAGCAAGAAATTTTCAATTGCACAGTATTGTACAATAGCAAGAAATCTTCAATTGCACAGTATTGCGCAATAGCAAGAAATCTTCAATTGCACAGTATTGCGCAATAGCAAGAAATATCCAATAGCACAATATTGCGCAATAGCAAGAAATTGTCAATTGTACAGTATTGCGCAATAGCAAGAAATATTCAATTGCACAGTATTGTGCAAAAGAAGATACTTCCTATAAATTGCTTATTTCTTGACCAATTTCAATGGGGTTTTATTCTTGAATTCTTGGGGTTCTTTAATATGCTGAATCTAACCGAGTATTAAGTTTTTGGATTTTGGGCCCCGTTTTTAAATTGGTCCACATTGAGGTCCAAAGGGTCCAAAATTAAACTTTGTTTGATTTCATCTAAAATTGAATTATTGGAGTTCTTTGATATGCCGAATCTAACCCTGTATTTAGATTCTTAATTTTTGGTTCCGTTTTCAAATTGGTCTACATTAAGGTCCAAAGGGTCCAAAATTAAACTTAGTTTGATTTTAACAAAAATTGAATTCTTAGGGTTCTTTGATATGCCGAATCTAAACATGTATTTAGATTTTTGATTATGGGCCCAGTTTTCAAGTTGGTCCAAATCGGGGTCCAAAATTAAACTTTGTTTGATTTCAACAAAAATTGAATATATGGGGTTCTTTGATATGCTGAATCTAACCATGTATTTAGATTTTTGATTTTTGGGCCCCGTTATCAACTTTGTCCACATTGAGGTCAAAAGGGTCCAAAATTAAACTTTGTTTGATTTCATCAAAAATTGAATTCTTGGGGTTCTTTGATATGCTGAATCTAACCATGTATTTAGATTTTAGATATTGGACCATAATAGGTGAATGTCCAATTTAAAATTTTTAAGTTCATAGACCACATTCATTCTGTGTCAGAAACCTATGCTGTGTCAAATATTTAATCACAATCCAAATTCAGAGCTGTATCAAGCTTGTATGTTGTGTCCATACTTGCCCCAACTGTTCAGGGTTCGACCTCTGCGGTCGTATCAAGCTGCGCCCTGCGGAGCATTTTATTTGTGTCTAGGGCAAAAAATAAAGAATATATTGAAAAACTGTAAACAGAAAAAATAATAAGATCAACAAAATGAGATTTTTGTCATGAATTCTATTCTAGCCCACAATTGGAGTGTGTCATTGTTGAAGATGCCAAACTGCCACTATGTGATCACTCCAGATTTTATGATGGTGCAGAATATGAATGGAAGGCATATCATGAAACTAATGATGTGTAAATGACTTGTACAAAATATAAAACATCAGTTGACATTATTTTCTACAAATCTTTGACATGTAATTTGCCTTTAAATTAAAAAGAGAGCTTCTAAATTGTAAATAAATACACTTGCATAAAGTTTCTTTGTAAATCAAATTTATAAATGATGACTGTTTATGAATTAATGTGAAAAGGGAAGAAATCAAATTTAAGCAGTTTATAAGAATTATAAAAGTGTTTAAGCATAATCTAATGCTTGTATATAAAATTTGTTACAATCTGTGTATTGATACATTTTTTGTAGCAAAGTGGACTCCCCCCACCCTTTTAGATACTATTGTTCCAATTCTTTCCTAGGACATAGAACTCACCAATATTTGCAATAGAAGATCAGTACATTTAATTTACTTATTTCTGAAAATAAAACCATATGAACACACTTTTACATGTAGCAATATATTCTTACAGAATAATAAAGTGTATTAGAAAATAACAATAACAAGAAATAATAACATAAAACCATCAACTTAACAGCCATTGACAGCACTACATAATAACAAGCTTTCTGTGAGTATTGCATGGCAATACATAGTCCCCTACTGGATTAAAATTCATTGTATTGGAACAAAATTCTAACTTGATCTATAACTTATCATGGTGTAAACTATATAACAAATATCAAGTCAATATCTTCAAGCATGACGAAAACTGATTATTTTAGTGAATTTTCTAAGTCCAAGGACCATAACTCTGCACAAAATCATCAGACCGGGACAAAATTCGAACTTGATCTGTAACTTGTCATGATAAAACAATAAACCAAATATCAAATCAATATCTTCAAGCATGAAGAAAAAAGTGGAAAACGGATTTGCCGCACTGACGAACACACAAATGCAATATACATGTACATGTATATTATTGTTGATTCATTTATGTAAGTGGGTACATGTACTCATTTTCGTGGATGTAAAAATCATATTTTCATGTACATTTAATTTCGTGGATTTCCTAAAGTCAGCCTCTTCAGTAGTGTGTTAAAGTTCTATCTAATAACTATAGAGATGAGTAGTAGCAATTTGCAAAATGATTATTCAGTGATACTTTTCAAAGGTTTTTTTAATCCATTTTCATCCAATCATTTGCCATTGCTTTCCAACATACTTGCAGACATTGCCTTAGTTCAAGGTATATTCATGTATTGTTACAGTATTGTTTTATGGAAATGTGTTGTTCTAATGTACATGCAGATATTGTTAATTAATCCCCTACCGACGAAGTCGAAGGGGACTTTAGGTCTGTCTGTCTGTCTGTCTGTCTGTCTGTCCAGCAAATCAGTTTTCCACACATTTTTTCTTCGTGCTTGAAGATATTGATTTGATATTTGAGATATAGTTTTATCATGACAAGTTAGAGATCAAGTTCGAATATTGTTCCAGTCTGATGATTTTGTGCAGAGTTATGGTCCTTGGACTTAGAAAATTCACTCAAATAATCAGTTTTCCACACTTTTTTTAGTCAAGCTTGAAGATATTGATTTGATAATTGGTATATAGTTTTATCTTGACAAGTTACAGATCAATTTTAAATTTTGTTCCGGTCTGATGATTTTGTGCAGAGTTATGGTCCTTGGAATTGGAAAATTCACTCAAATAATCAGTTTTACTCACTTTTTTTGTCATGCTTGAAGATATTGATTTGATAATTGGTATATAGTTTTATCATGACAAGTTACAGATCAAGTTCGAATTTTGTTCCGGTCTGATTATTTTGTGTAGAGTTATGGTCCTTGGACTTAGAAAATTCACTAAATAATCAGTTTTTCCCACTTTTTTCGTCATGCTTGAAGATATTGACTTGGTATATGTTATATAGTTTTCACCATGACAAGTTATAGATCAAGTTAGCATTTTGTTCCAGTACAATGAATTTGTAACCGGTAGTGGACTATGTATTGCCATTCAATACTCTCAGAATGCTTGTTTACCTAAAAAAGGATACTAGACAATCGTCTTTTTGAAATTTATTTTTTGATCTAAATTGACTTTTAGTAATTATTGTGAAAAGAAAAACTGTAACCATTAATCCTGTGTAAAGCAGTTGTGTAAATATTTCTTTATTAAACATTTTGAAAGATAGTGATAATTCTAACTGTATTGAGAGAGAAAAATTCCGTATATTAGTTGTTTTTTTCGTAGTAGGTGTAATAACACCCTGAATAGTAGCAAACTGCATGTCCAAATCAATATACAATAGATTTAATTGTCACATTTGGTGAGTTAATGAAGAAACAAATGAATATTTTATGACATCTCTAATGATTACGTTTGAAGATTAATTTCAACAATTTACCTGGGAATTCACTGACATTATGAAGGAAACTTATTGTAATAACAAATAAAATACATGTTTTTCTAGGAATAAAATAATTTATATCCAGCAAAATAAAAATTCAGGATGTAGAAACATGATAGAGGTAAGACACTAAAAAAATTAACAAAACATTTAAAAATAATTGTCAAAAAACCATTATGAATTTAAAAAATAATTTGATTTATGAATTGATATTTAATTGTATATTAAAAATTTCAGTACTTTGTTTTGGTTCATACTTCATCATGTTCATGAAAAGTACTGTGCAGCTTCACACAATTAAGCTAGTGAATAAATGAATGGTCCAGTGTTCCTTCTCATCCCATGGCCAATTTACCTTCATTGTGATGTGATGCTATCTGAAATTATTTTTCATATTGACATTTCCACTTGCAACATATAAACAACCAAAATGAGGAGCAAGTGCAGAAAACTTATTTTAATAAGTTTGAGTTTTTATGCTGTTGTCAGAAATGATCATGGGTACACAGTGATCTTCATCAAGTTTATGTCATGCCCATCAGTTCATTTATCCATTACATTCTTTGTTTCTGGATGATGATTTATAACTTCTTACTTTCCTATTAAATAAACTGATTTATATGAGAAGCAGGGGTATCTGTGATCTTAACATCCTTAAGATCACTTCACTCTTGTTAATCTATAGTAATGCAAGAAAAACTTGAGAAGAAAAGGAACAATATAGTGTTCACACAGATTGTGTGCTAGTTCTTATTTGATTGCATTGAAAATGCAATTTTCAAAGACCTTTTCTTGAAAAATATCTTATTCAATGTTTTTTTATTTCAGAAATAAACGAACAAGATGGCAACTGAAATGGAAATTGACGATTCCCTTTACAGGTAGGACATAATTTTCTAAACTTGTTTGTTGAGGATATGTAAGCACAGTAAGGTAATTGAAATATAATTGTAATGAAATAGTTGGGTTATGGAAATGAATGATTGATTATTGTTTGTTTACTGGTAATTGCTGGTGGTAAATGGTTCATGCATGTTCTGGACAAGGTCAAATGAAAAAAAATTCCAAGATAGATTCAGGAAAGAAATTACTTCGGATGAAGGATGGGAAACATAAACTGCCTTTAGAAAAAGGAGAAATTGGATATGGAAATTTTACTTGCAACAGACTATCTAGAGATGTTGCAAGTGTTTGCTAAATTGCGAAGAATATCACACTCTCCCTACAATTTTATGTTTCTGGTCCTGCCTTGAATAAAGTTTACATGATTTATATAAGATAAAGAAATATATGTAGGTTTATAATTAAAATTATATGAACATTTAATTAATATTTCATTTCAACATGTTCAATGTGAAAATGCTTTACAAAATCAAAGTGTATATCATGCTGGCCATTAAGGGCCCTTAATTGGAAAATAAAAATATTTGTATTATAATCTATAAATGGGGACATATGTATGTTGCTATATTCTGTTTATCGATAGCAGAACTTTTATTATATTTTAGCTCTGCCTTGGAGGGGAAAATTGAACTAGACATTTGTTCTGAATTTAAGAAAAAAAATTAAATTGAGAAAGTGGTTTTGAAATATTTTTTTACATAAAATCTCTGAACATTTATAGTGTCTTCTAAGAATTGCTATGAATTGTTATATGTAAATACCATACATATTTTGATGATATTCAATACCTTTTTTCAGTCGTCAGAGATATGTTCTTGGGGACCATGCCATGAAGAAGATGGCTTCTTCATCAGTCCTAGTTTATGGAATGGGTGGAGTAGGAATAGAAATTGGTAAGATTTCTTTTGAAATTTACCCTTCAATTTAATTAAGCTTGTCTGACATGTCTGACTAGGCATTTCACATTGTCATCAAATATATATCTCTGTGTCAGAGAATTATACATCAACATGTTCAGATTGATGAAAAATATTCTAATCAAGGTCTTAATTCAAAATATTTAAACTATCATCTTAAAAAAAAATATTTGAAAAATGAACAGTTTATATTTATGTTAATAATGTCAAATAAATTCTCAGTCTTGGTTTATAATTATTAATATGGTCGTAATGATATTATAAGATTTTAGAATATATTTAAAATATATCTATATCAAATTAAATTATTAAAGTTTTTGTAATGAAATTGTATATTTCAGCTAAGAATATTGTCCTAGCGGGAGTAAAGGTGAGTTTGATTTTGTTTCAATCTTTTCACTATCGATACAATTCTATAAAATTTTAAGAGCTTCTTAATTATTTTTATAAGTTACACCCGACGTCAGACATCTTATTTCATGTTTAATATAACACAAAAATATACACTAATTCAATCAAGGAAGGAAATGAAACAACTGATAACAGGAACAAAAAATAAATTAAGATGTAATTTATGGGCATTTGTGTCATTGAATTTATCACCTTTTGTGTCAAGTTGACATATATTTATATACACCACATCTCCTTTCATAACAAAATAAAGTAAAGAATGGTGACCTGAAAACTGGCGTAGTACCTGTGAAAAAAAGGGGAATGATTTTTCATGTAACTGTGGGTCATGAAGACTTAAGATTGTATAACTTCTATTAGGGTAACTCAAAAAGTAGTTCTGTTGAGACCATACCAACCCTACCATGTTATTTGCCAGTGATGAAAACTAAGGATGAATCAAACTTCTATGAAAGATGTGAAATCCATATTACTTATTGTTGCAAAAAGAAATAAGGGATATATGGTGCACAATTGTCATGATAATTCAAGTAAATTAATCAAATAAAAAATGAAATGAGATGTGGGGTGTACACAATGAGACAGCAACTCAATGACAAAAATAAAAAGACATCTGGAGGGCAACATATACTGTAAATTCAGAAATTTATAGCAGTACATATTTGTACTGATAGTCCCATTATGAATACAAAAACTGCTTGTTTATCTTTTTTGAATGTAAAAAACATCTTAAAGCAGAGCCATTGAATTGCATAATTTTCATAGCTTTATTGGTGAATTTGAATTTCTACTAATTTTTCTTATTCTATATACTAAAGGCTCTGACTGTTCAGGATGGAAATGTCAGTACTATACAGGATTTGGGGACACAGTTTTTCTTAAGGGAGGATGATGTTAAGCAACAAAGAAATAGGTAATGAAAATATATATATACATATAAATGATTTTGTAATTGTTAGTACATTTTGTACTCTACAATTATTGCCTTGTGATATGTAAATGTATAATTGAATATTCCTCTGAAAATTTGATGTTCATTGAGGTTAATTGTATCATTTATTTGCCAAATCTAAAGACATTCATTGTTTTATTGGTATACTGAATGGAAAATATATATAAAGTGCAATCCAAATTTATTTGTTTTGCATATTGATAAAAATGGAGGAAGCCGGAGTGCTTTGAGAGAACCTGTTCGGAAGGAAAACCCACATTCCAGGTGGATCCAAGATTGGAGTCGAACTCTCCTGCCATGTGTGGGACTCCAACTCACAACCTCAGTGTTGACAGGCTAGTGATACAGTAGTTGAACTACTTAGACCACTCAACCACCGAGGACCTGAGATGTCATTTGACAGCAACCCCTCAAACCCAATAAACTAAAAAAGACTTCTACGTGGCAATAAATGGTCTTCAACAATAGACAAGTGTTAATGTCATATGTCTGGTCTGAATGGTCCCAACACCAACACAAGTTATGAATAAGAAAGAAATCTTTAGAGTGAATAAGCTTTTTATTTTGGTTGAGTTTATTCAATATTTTCAATCAAATAGGGAAAACAAATTCTTATGTAAACAATAGCTAAATAACATTCCAAAACACGTGAACCATTTATGATTTGTATTATTCAGGGCAGAAGCCAGTGTGAACAGACTTAGTGAACTAAATCCTTATGTCAGCATGAATATTTTAACATACAGTATTGAAGATTCTACAGATTTAGATTACCTTAAACAATACCAGGTAAACAGTCGTTGACCTACTATTTCTTGATAGTTCACATTATGTTAAATTTCGATTAATATTTTTTTGTCAGTTAAATGGATGTAAGAAATGATTTCCAAACTAATATCAACGCAAAATATAATATTTGAATGAAACATGAAGGAATTTGATAAAAGATAGAATTGAATGAAAGGAAGTTTTTAGTCTATCTGCAGTGAGTCATTCTACTATATTTAAAAAGTCACTACAGATACCTGACTGAAGTTATAAAGCATATATCTCAAATCCCATTTGCATTTTAATATCTGTTTTGTTTAGCCTTTTCTCAAGCTCTACTAGATTGTTTGACAAAACATTGTCAGTACAATATCTGGGATATCATGATATTGTGTAATGGGCTTTAAATTTGATATCTAAATACATTATACAAATTTTACTTGTGCATTTAAAAACAACAATACAACATTCTCAGTAATACATGAGCCACATTTTAATATAATAATTCACTGTTTATACTCATTTTACTTCCATGATAAGACACATACAATGTTATTTTGACCATCTGGTCCTTACCCAATGAATATGTTAATATGGGTTGTGATTGATTGTTAGTTGTTTACTTAATGTTCTGTGGGATCGGTTCTGATGTAAAAGTTCAATTGATAAAAGTTTATTGTTTTCTTAATGTTTGGATTAGCCAAATTCCATTATATCTCTTAGCTCAGTTGAATTTGATAATTTCAGACACAGTCGTATGTTAATTTAATGTTTTCTTTGTTTCAGTGTATCATATTAACAGAATTACCACTCAGTTTACAACTGAAGATAAACAAATTTTGTAGAGAACAATCTCCACAAATAACAGTAAGTGATTATGTTTATTCCAATTTTAATGATATTTACACCCAATGTCATATATATACAAGTGTTAAAAATATTGTTCTTACTACACAGTACTGGTCATTTAAAGAAGCAGGATTGACAAGGCAGTTGTGTTCCCTTTTTCTAGCTACAATTAGTTTTTTTCAAGAGACATATCACATTGAGTCAAAATTTAAACAATGACTAGTTAGGAAGAAGGTGTTTTTATTAAAAAAATAATGTTTTAATGTTATTTTAATGATGTCACAAATAGCACATATTTTGAGATATCATGAAATTTAATAATAAAAGGTAATTTCCATTGATATTTAGGACCGTAAACATACAGAGCATGTGTCGAAAAAGTAGATCTTTTAACTTGATGTTTGATATAACAAATTATATATCTGACTTGAATATCTAGCGCTCTATGTTTCCTAGGCCTAAATGGGGTTGAATTACAATTCATTTCAAATCTGACTTGCACATAAATCTTTGGCCTGTTAGAGGTATAAAGGTTTTAGAAGAAGAAAAAATAATTCTATTTCACCTTCTAACATGTCTATTCATCATTTTTAAACAGTGGACTTGATATTTGGGGCCCTTTCCAAACTTACTCCCTTGGATTTTAAATCTATTAAAGCTATTTAAACAGTTGTTAGCTTTTGAAATCAATATTTCTCAGGTGAGACGGCTTGCTTAAGGAGACTTTATCTAAGATTTACTTGAGTTCCCCTTGAGCAAGTCTGGTTCAACACCTGATATTTACAACATAAAATTGCAATAGAGTTGTACAGTTGAAAGGATGATTGAAGACTGAATAATGTCCAGCGTCAAATTAAATGTATATTCAGGACAAGAACATGTTAATGTAATATGAATATTAACCCTGCTTTGTACTAGACCGATACACTGAGCAGTATTTTTAACTTGCTAGTTCACAAGGTAACAGTCCGTGAAAGACATGTCATCTTACCTGGACTCACTATTCTAACTTCGAGTCGACCAGTCTTTGCTCTTACTTCTAATGCTTTTGCTTAAAAGAGAAGCTGCAGATACCAATTTTAAAAAAGTGTTTGGTTTGACCTGGCCAGGGTTCAAACCAACAACCTCCCGCACTTGAGGCAAACACGCTACCTAGAGACCACTCAGGCGGTCAATTTAAAGAAAATTGGTTAACAGTAGTAGAAGTTTGGTGTAAAAAACTTAATGATTTCAGGCGGAACAGATTTCAGAAAATCATGCAGAAAAATTGGACCTTGAGGTAGACATATGATACTTTGTTGTGTGTCCAACTTACCAATAAAAAAGATGCTTATTATATTATGTAATAATTGTTTATATGGTAATAATGGTATTTTGCATATTATATCTTGTTTACAGTTTATAATGAGTAAGGTGAATTGTTTTATTACAGTTTATAAGTTGTGATGTATATGGTGTATTTTGTTCAGCATTCTGTGATTTTGGTGATAGTTTTGAGGTAACAGATATTAATGGAGAAGAACCAAGAGACATATTTATAGAGAGTATATCTAAGGTATGCTATATGAACTTTACAAAATTCCATCTCCATAAGACACATGGCATAAATCATCTTTTTGTCAGACACCATTTGGTATGTTTTTATGCATTGATTGCATCTGGTTTTTATGTACTAGCAATATCAAAAATAGATACAGATTAATATTTAAATATTTCACACCTTTATCATGTTGTAAATGGGAGACAACTCTAGATCCAGAATTTTTTTTTCAGCAGCTTAAGAGGGGTGCATGCAACACATCATCTCTGTTTGAACTTTGGCACTGTATATGAAAAAAATTGAACATAAACTGATTTCAAATGCATACAAAAATTCAATGCTTGCTGTCTGTATGAATTTTTTAATTATGCCCACGCCGTAGTGGAGGGGGCATTAAGTTTTACCCTTGTTCGTCTGTACGTACGTACGTCCCAAAATTGGTTTCCGTTCTCTAACTTTAGTTTGCCTCAACCAAATGTTATGAAACTTGTACACAATGCTTATTACCACAAAACACAGATCAAGTTTGAATTTTGGTGGCATCACTTTTACCGTTCTAGAGTTATGCCCCTTTACAAATGGAAAAATTGCTGAATTTTTTCGTTTCCATTCTTTAACTTTAGTTTGCCTCAACCAATTGTTATGAAACTTATACACAATGCTTATTACTACAAAACACAGTTCAAGTTTGAATTTTGCGTCACTTTAACCATTCTAGAGTTATGCCCCTTTAGAAATGGAAAAATTGCAAAAATTTTATTTTCTTCTAAATATCAAGTAATTTTATTAAAATTGGAGTTATCTTCCTTTGTCCATGATTATAGTTGAATCAACTACAATCAATGATTTATACAATGCAATGTTTAATTTTGACTTCCACTGATAAAACACAGATCAAGTTGAATTTGGGTAGTGTCACTTTAATCATTATTGAGTTATGCCCCTTTATAAATCGAAAGATTGCAAAATTTTTAGTTTCCATTCTGTAACTTAAGTTTGCCCCAACCAAACATTATGAAACCTATACACAATATTCATTACCACAAAACTAATATCAAGTTCAAATTTTTTGTTTTCACTTTCTAAGTTTAGTTTGCCTCAACCAAATGTTATGAAACTTATACACAATGCTTATTAGTACATAATACAGATTAAGTATGAAATTTGGTGGCAACACTTTTACCATTCTTGAGTATGTCCCTTTATAAACATAAAAATTGCTGAATTTTATGTTCCGTTCTCTAACTTTAGTTTGTCTCAACCAAATGTTATAAAACTTATACACAACCGTTCTAGAGTTATGCGTGTTTACAAATAGAAAAATTGCTGAATTTTTAGTTTCTGTTCTCTACTTTAGTTAGCCTCAACCAAATGTTATGGGACTTACACACAATGCTTATTACCACAAAACTCAGATCAAGTTCAAATTTTGGTAGCGTCACTTTTACCGTTCTTCAGTTATGTCCCTTTATAACTATATGATATGCAAGCGGGGGCATCATCTGTGTCCACATGTGGACACTATCCACATTTATTTGATTATCTGAAAATCATATACATGTTGTCAGGTTTAAAAATATGAAAAAATAAGTAAACTGAACACTTTCACAAACCACTGATAACTGAAGTCTATGCAAGTAGTTTGTTTAAATATCTCATATAACAGCAGGGCTATAAAATTGACAGAAAAGATAACTTTCAGACTCTTCTAATTTAACTCGGTAACTTAGTCTGAAAACAGAAGTGAAATTAAATTTTAATGATATTATGCTTAATATTTTTAGTGAATTGTTCCAACATAGGCATTCAATTTGTGTCTCTTTATTTCTAATTTATATGAAGAAGATGCAAAATCAAATGAATAAAAAATTGCAGATGTATGTATTTTGGGGGATATTTGATTATAGGTAAATAGTCTTGAAGTTATCAGAGTGGATTCAACATCTTTTTTCTTTAATACTATTAAAGATTGGAATGCGCTTCCAAATGATATAAAATTAATACATGACCATTCAAAGCTGCAGTAAAGCAACATCTGAAAAATAAGAAAATTTGTATCTTTATATGTATTAATACCATGCCTCCTCTTAATTTCTTAATTTTCAATTTAAGTGTTGTACATTTTAAGGACCCAATTGGAAATAAGCAGAAACTCTTTCTAGGGTTATCCTTGGAAGGATATCAACTTGAGAGTGCATTTTGGCATTACTGTATTTGTTTTATTATATATTTTTAATTACACATATTTTTAAGCTGTACTTGCATATAGTTGATATTGATTCCTAAATGAGTTTTACTTTTTACCTTGAAGGATAATCCTGCTTTAGTTACAATTTTACAAGTACGAGAGAAAACACATGGTCTAGAAGATGGTGATGTTGTAACATTTAGGGAAGTTAATGGAATGACAGAAATTAATGAGAAACAATTTAAAATATCAGGTAAGAATATCAGAATATTTATAGACTATAGGCTATCAGCAAATTACCTCTGATTTCGGTTTTAGCTTGATTATGCAATGTACACTTAAGTTCATATGGATGTTTCTTTTTCTACCTTTTTACAGTGTCCACAAAAACTTAATCTTTTATTAAAAAAAAATATTGTATTAAAATGTTTGCATGCTGTCTTTCGTGTGTTTTCAATAAAAGCAAAATAAGTCTGTGATTTGCAAAGACTCTCAGATGGTGATGTTATAACATCCCATTTACTCACCACTAGATACCACAAGCCATTTACTCACCACTAGATACCACAAGCCATTTACTCACCACTAGATACCACAAGCCATTTACTTACCACTAGATACCACAAGCCATTTACTCACCACTAGATACCACAAGCCATTTACTTACCACTAGATACCACAAGCCATTTACTCACCACTAGATACCACAAGCCATTTACTCACCACTAGATACCACAAGCCAATTACTCACCACTAGATACCACAAGCCATTTACTTACCACTAGATACCACAAGCCATTTACTCACCACTAGATACCACAAGCCAATTTTGTGTAATTGTAAATATCAGCACAGACACAGTACACATGTGGGGTGATTTTAGGTTTTCAAGTTAAAAAAGAATGCTTTTTGAAATCCGTTTTATAATTATTTACTTTTTTTCAACAAAAGGTTGGTTTTAAAGGAAATAAATTACTTAGAGAAACTCCAATTTAATTGTTTATATATTCTAGAATGTGTTTTGTAATTTAATATTGCGTGCTGCAATACAATTAATTGTCAAGGTGACTCACCTGGGGTCTACTCTGTATAAAGTCAAAGAAAATATATCACACAGTAGTTAATGAAATTACCTGATCATCCAAGCATTTTGTTTTTCAATAGTAGTATCTTTTATTTATCTATTCAGGTAGATTCACTGTATAGTATACTGCCATCTTGGATTGTACAATAGAAGTACACAATCGGTCTTGTTCTTTGCCTAAATCTACAAATTTTGAGACAGATTTGCACTTTATGTGGAAAACTGTTTATGTATAAAGAAAAATAAGTGATTTATTGTATAATCCAAAATGTTTAAACTAATAACAAATATTTGTGCTTTTTAGAATCAATTTTTTAAATTAGCCATTTAAGGGCAGATAACTCCTACAGTAAAAATTCTATACTAGAATGATAGTGAAATTTTCATTTTTTACTTGTAGCAAGAAAACAAGTTCAGTGACACCCTTTTTTCTCTTTATTTTCTTAAAGCATATTATAAAACCTATCTTCTCATATTTTTTTTCAAAATTCTATCTCATAGATTTCTTTTTATTCACATAAATGTGTTTTTTCATGAACAATCTATGCAAATTTGGGCAATTTTGCATGACTTGTAGCTTGAAAAATAGCACGGTGACCCATACTTTTTAATATATTTTTGAAAAAAGCATGGTAAAATCTTCATTTTGGCAAAGTATAAAAATTCTATCTGAGGAAATATATACCGATGATTCACCTTAAAACGAACCAGAATAATTGTAATAATTAATGAAAACAAGGATTGATTTTATTTATTTTCAGTAAAATCTCCAGAATCGTTTACAATAAACTGTGATACAAGTAGTGATGAGTTTTCACCATATACACATGGAGGCAGAGCCATTCAGATCAAAGGTCAAGTCACATTAAAATATGTAAGTAAAGTTAATGGTCATTTTTGCATAAAAATTTGACTATTTCAGTTTAGCAACAACACACATTTCATTAATATACTTGTAGCATGACATAAGGAAAATCTGCTAAGAACATTTTGACATGTCTTTGGCAATAATGGTTTATTTTGGATGCACCACACATTTCCGTTTTATTGGTGTAGGCATATGGATTCCACACATTCTAGTTTAGTGTCAATCGTATCAACAGTTTTAAAGGAATTGGTTGATTGTCATTGTAAGCTGAAGTATGACATTAGTAGGACCAGTCAATAAAATCCAGAATAATGGATGAGATCACCAACAAACAAGGTAATCTATTTTCCCACACTGAATGATTTTGCTTTGACTACAAACTAAACAGTAGATGTATTTAGGTTTCTTAACTAAAATTTTTTGTATTTCTAAATCTGCTATGGAAGCTCTATGAAATTTTGTCTCCAAGATTACCTATAGAAGAGTCAGGTATCATAACCTAAAACCATAAATTTTCGAAATATTTGTACAAAAAACTTGACTACAAACTTTTAAATTCTATGATTTATTTTTTAGGAAAGTCTTGAAAAACAGTTATATGATCCCAAAATCTTAATCTGTGATCTTAGTAAATTTGAGGTATGATTTATGTAGCAATTTTTAGATTTTATTTCATCTTTATATACATATTTAAATTCCAGCTTAGGAGTATACCGTATACATCTGAAATATTGGGTATTACAGTGTCTTGTAATTTCTAGCATTTGTCTATTAATGATGTCAAACAAAAGAGAAAAAAATGTTTCAATAGGTAATCAAGTGGAATGCAATTTGAAGATCTGCTTACAGTTGTGAATGCTTTCAATTTTGTTAATTATAAAATAATCCTGTAAATAAATAGTAATATACGAAAACAGAAATGTCTAAAATACTAAATACTTTAACTGTACAAACAAACACCAACCAACTTGCTTAAGACAGCAATCTAATGACACAAAAGACAACTAGACTAAAAAATCAATTTTTGTTCAATGTGAATCACAATGTTTAATTCTATTGTGAAAAATTTACAGCTTTTGTTTACATTTAATTTGGTTTTACAGGCCCCCAGTTCTATACACTTGGGATTTATGGCACTTCATAAATTTAGGAAAGAAAACAACAGATTACCAAATGTTTGGTAAGTAAATATTATTGAAATTATCAACCTTTAGGTAAAGACAGTTGCATAAAAAAGATTTATGGGAGATGTTGGGTACATGTCAAAGAGACATAAGCCAAGTATACCATAGAATAAAAAAAACATCTAGAGGTTAACAGGCATTCTTCACACCCTATGTAAAGTTCTACCAATCTCAAATACAAGATGTCAATTAATTATGAAAACAAGAACTTTCAAGATTTACCATCTACACCCATTTCCTTATTCAATGGAAAAATATATGACTTGTTTGCTGTCTTCTGACAGGCACATGTGGTAAGGGTAAACTTGTAAAGAATTTGTGAGTACTGCTTCTTTTAATCATGAGCAGTGGATGGACAAAAGGCTCAGAGAAAAACACACAATAAAATCAGATTAAAAGTTACTTATTTCAATAAAATTGGTATTACAGACATAAAAAAAATACTGTTACCAGTATAACATTACTAAATGATACTGTAACAAAGGAATTGCATTTATGTTCCCCGAAAATCTTTTATAAACTCACTGCTAGTCTCAATGTATTAGTTAGATGATAATTTTATGCTTTCAGGTGTAAAGCAGATGCAGAAGTTGTCTTATCATTAGCTAAACAGTTAAATGAACAAATGGTAACAAAAGTGGCCTCCCTTGATGAAGATCTGATACGTATGATTTCATACACATGTTGTGGATGTTTTGCCCCTCTCTGTGCCGCTATTGGTGGATTTGTTGCTCAGGAGGGACTTAAAGCACTAACTGGAAAATTTACACCTCTTAATCAAATGGTAATATAATCATCATAGTTGATCCCCCTTCCCTTCCACCACCCCCCCCCCCCCCCCAAAAAAAAAAAAAAAAAAAAACATGAATCAAATTAATATCAGGCTATTCTATGCAAACTTATATGTTTGTTAATTTTTCAGAAGACAAATATTTGCAATTACCTTTGATCATATTCTTCTTTAAGAATGATTTTTGTGGTAAGAAAATAACATTTAAAAAAAAAAAGAAGAATGATTTTTATAGTGAAGAATAAAATTTTAAAAACTTTTCATGTACTTTTTTTTCTCCAATTTAGAAAACAATGCAAAAATATCTATTGTTCTTTGAAGATCTAAATGTGGCATATGGCTGATAACTGACTTTTGTTTACAACTAAAAGATATACATGAATTTTATATTAAGGAGTCTTATAGAAACAAGTACTATTTTTATTACAGATATATTTAGACTCTATAGATGTTATAACTAAAGAAGATAGATTGAATCCTTCATTATTTCAATCAAAGTAAGTCAAATAGATTCTTAAACAAGTCCATATGGAAATTGTGGATATCTTCCATTTATTTAATAATTTTCTTTATACTTGGTGGAGGATGACAGGTTTCTTTGGTTTTAATGCTTTTCTTCAAAGTAAAACCATCAAACAAACAGACTGACAAGACAAAAAAGAAGAAAGAAAGATAATGCACAACAATTCAATCATAATCATTGCAGCAGGCAACACATTTCAGCATGAGCATTTTTGTAACTTTAGCATAATATAACTTGTTCCATGTTTTCATATAATTTATCCTTACAATGTTCCATTTAAACATTCATGGCACACATGGAAAGATATTTAAACACAGCAAAGCCCTGTCCTAGAAACAGTACTATCATTCTTAAGCATTTTCAGTGTTGATTAATATTCCAGACGCCATTCCATAAATTACATTGGAAAGGCTCTTCCGTGAGGGGTGTATTGTCTAAACAGTATTCCATTTGTTGAAGGGATGTCATATCTCTTCTTACCAGTATAAATGTTAATTGGAGTGAATTATACTTTGTATTTTACAGAAATGACAGATATGATTTATTAAGAATATGTATTGGTGAGAATGGCTGTAAGAAACTGTCTCAAGTTAAATTATTTATGGTAGGTACTGAAGTGAAAATATATGTATATAAATTTGTTTTAGACAAATATAAAGAAATTTGAATGAAAGACAATATTTCCTTCATGTGTGGATCAATTATCAAGTAGTTGATAAGTTAAAATAAAATTCTATCAAAGAGTTATATTAGAAATTGTTCAAGTGATACAGCTTGTTTTGTTTGATTTTAAAAAAAGATTTACTTCAGTTTCACCTGAGTAACTATGATGCCAGCTTATGACCTATTATTGTTAATTCACTTATTGAGACAAATATAAAAGTGACCACTTACAATAACATTTGTTAACATATGTATGATTTACAGTGTAAAATAATTGGTAAACTTTTTATTATTACACAAATTCTTTCAGACACTCTCAGTAAATCTAATGACCCATGACAAGTAATTGTATTTTGTATGAGACACATTTTAAATACATTTATTCAAAATGATGTGATGCTACATGTTTTATATATTAAAATAAGGAGATGTGGTATTATTGCCAATGATGTGATGCTACATGTTTTATATATTGAAATAAGGAGATGTGGTATGATTGCCAATGATGTGATGCTACATGTTTTATATATTAAAATAAGGAGATGTGGTATGATTGCCAATGCGACAACTATCCACCAGTGTCCTTATGAAGTTGATGTTGGCAACTGTTGGTAACCTTACTGCCATCAACCGTGAGCAAAATCCATATTGTAAAGTCATCTAAAAAAGGTCCAGCCATGACAAAATGTAAAGCAGTACAAAAGAGAAAAACCAACAGCTTGATTTATGACAAAGCAATAAAAGAAAAACATTAATGACAAACAGTAGCGAAGGACAACCGCTGAATTACAGGCTCCTGACTTAGAACAGATGCATAAAGAATGTGGTGTGATAAAACAAATTTGTGAGCACTCCCTAACCTGGGACAGTTGGGTAACATAAGAACAAACCCTAAAAATCAGTTTTAAATGGCTTGACTCATCAGATTGTCAGGAAGTACAAAAAAAAACTTACATAGAGACAAAAGACACTAAGGACCGATCAAACAGTATATCTTGAAATGTTGGACGTTCAACTTTTCCATGTAACTTATTGATGATTGATTGTTATTTGGTATATCTTCCATGTAATTTAAGTTTTATGTGAATGTTGATTATGTTAAGTTTATAATTATTTGGTATATTTTAAGTTGGTTTTGGGTCTAGCTGTGAATTGTTAAAAGTTAATTGTGTAAGACTTACAAATATTTCATATATTTTAGGTTGGATGTGGTGCTATAGGATGTGAAATGTTAAAGAATTATGCATTATTAGGTGTGGGTTGTGATGGAAAGGTTGGTAACTATCATCTGTATATTTAGTGTTAAGGGTGGTAAAGGAAAGATGTGTGTATTAGACATTATGATATAAAATTGTGAATTTTAAAATGAAAATGATTTTAAGTCTTCAATGGTACATTTCAACCTATTTGCACTAGTAAGGTGAATAACGACCATCGGCATGAAAAGAGGTGAAGTAAATACATATTGTAAAAAAAGAACGTAAATTTAATGTCATATATTGTTAAAGCCTTAAAAAAGATTATATAAATTTGATGTCATATATTGTTAAAGCCTTAAAAAAGATTATATAAATTTGATGTCCTATATTGTTATAGCCTTAAAAAAAATTACATAAATTTAATGTCATATATTGTTATAGCCTTAAAAAAAATTACATAAATTTAATGTCATATATTGTTATAGCCTTAAAAAAGATTATATAAATTTAATGTCATATATTGTTATAAGCTTAAAAAAAGATTACATAAATTTATGTCATATATTGAAATAAGCTTAAAAAAGATTACATAAATTCATGTCATATATTAAGGGTATCTGCTGGCGGTTCATTTTTGCGAAAAAATTAAAATTGTGGTGATTAAAATTTGTTATTGGCGAAATAATTTGGCGAAAGAAATATAAGGGTTTGACTTCGTTCATCTTGTTTACTTTTTCTGGTTTCTCTGACTTTTTCCCTGATCAGACAATACTAGGAATTCACTTTTATCTCGTTACGATTTTGATAGAAAATCAATAATCAGCTGATTGCATTTTATAGCTATCAGTAATAATGGATTATAATTAATAAAGGTGTTGATTGTATTGTTTAATGAAATGGTGTGGTTAAATGGCATCACATGTCACACGTGTTTGAGGCATAGTTTTATTTTTCTTCTAACGATGGTTCAGAAAAGAAAACTATTGTTAAGAAGAAAAAATATTCAAAACGTAAGAAAAATCTCTGACTTAAGTATTTATCCTTCAACTAGATGGGACGTATCCGATAAACTTATTTAATGATGAATCCCATGTTCCCTGGCAGAAGTCAAAAATGAGATTTCATGATCTATATTGCAATTTTACAGTATCTTTTAAAAGTAAACGTTTTTTTATTATTGAGTGTTTATTCATTACAATGTAGATTAAAAAATAGATTTTTAGAATTATAATAGACAACAATGTGACAAATGGATTTTTTTTGTTAGAAAGAAGAAAAATTTTAAATGAAAAATATGTTTATGTTTAGAAAAAAAAAATTGTTTTGGTGAAAGAGGTGGCGAAAAAGAAAATTGATTCAGGGGAAACCCTGTATATTGTTATAAGCCGAAAAAAAGATTACATCAATTTAATGTCATATATTGGTATATAGCTTATCATTTTAAACTGTATGTCAAAGTTAAATTACCTTAAAATGTACAACATAAATTTTTGTTATAAAGTTTTCATAAAAATTCACTGGTTTTGATTAGAGTAATTTTTACCAAAAAATATGGAGCAAGTCTAATGGTAAGTTTTGTTGTTGACAGATAACCATAACAGACAATGATCTGATTGAGAAGTCCAATCTGAACAGACAATTCCTCTTCAGACCCCATCACATACGAGTAAGTCTTACTTATTATATGACAGGTTTACCTTTGGTATACTTTATATCATTGGCATCTTATAACTGAACAAAATACCTTTGTAATTGGTAAGTAGCTTGGCAGTGATGAGGTGTAAAATGTGAAGGCTTTTCAATCTGTCAGAATTACTTCCCATTTTCTGATACTTTCATCTTCAAGTTAGGTATGCTAAGTATGTCCTTGAACCCATTCTTGTTTTACTTTTAAAAAATTTCATTTTAATTTGTATCAAAAATTAAAAATTTTGAGTTTTAATGATTTTTATACGACCGCAAAAAAATTTTGCGGTCGTATATTGGAATGACGTTGGCGTCGTCGTCGTCGTCGTCGTCGTCGTCCAAAGACACATTGGTTTTCGCACTCTCACTTTAGTTTAAGTGAATGGATCTCTATGAAATTTTACCATAAGGTTCAATACCACAAAAGGAAGGTGGGGATTGATTTTGGGGGTTATAGTACCAACACTTAAGGAATTAGGGGCCAAAAATAAGCATTTTTGTAACTTCCAGACATAACTTGTGTTTTAGTGTATGGATCTCTCTGACATTGTACCACAAGGTTCCATATCACAAAGGGAATGCTGGGATTGATTTTGGGGGTAATTGCCTCAAAATTTTAGGAATTAGGGGCAAAAAAGGGGCAAAAAACAAGCATTTTTCTAGTTTCATGACAATAACTTGTGTGTAAGTGTATGGATCTTTATGAAATTGTACTACAAGGTTCCATATCACAAAGGGAAAACTGGAATTGAGTTTGGGGGTAATTGCCCAAAACGTTTAGGAATAAGGGGCCAAAAAAGGGCCAAAAATAAGAATTTTTCTAGTTTCCAGACAATAACTTGTGTTCAAGTGTACGGATCTCTCTGAAATTGTACTGCAAGGTACCATACCACAAAGGGAAGGCTGGGATTGAGTTTGGGGGGTGATGAATCATAAGGGGGTTCAAAAAATTTGGGGTTGGGGATTTTTTTTCCCTTTTTTTTCTTTAAAATTTTCCATTTTAAATTGGTTATTTCTGATTTATATATAAAAGCAAATAATAATGATATGGTTTGAATTGGTAAATTAAAAATTTTTAAGTTCTTAGACCACATTCATTCTGTGTCAGAAACCTGGTATGCTGTGTCAAATATTTAATTACAATCCAAATTCAGTGCTGTATCAAGCTTGAATGTTGTGTCCATACTTGCCCCAACTGTTCAGGGTTCGACCTCTGCGGTTGTATCAAGCTGCACCCCAGCGGAGCATTTTATTTTGTATGCTTATCTATTCATATCCATATTGATATTGTGAATAAGGATGAAGATATTTAACTCACTATACTATTTTTCTCTAAAAAATATTTTGTTATTTCTATTTTTTCTACTGTATGTAATAATATTGTGAATAAAGATGGAGATATGACACTTTATTTTTACGCTTACAGCAACCCAAAAGTACAACAGCAGCACAGTCAGTACTAGAAATAAATCCAGGTTTGTTGATGTTTTTAAAGACTCTTACTGTTGTATTATCATTAACTGTTTTAAATAATATGGATTCATTATTATTTGTGGTGTTTTCTTTTTCATAGTTTTTGTGAATAAAGTTTAACCACAAATATAAGTGTTCAACAAAATACTAATTTTTCTACAGGGTTTTTATGCAGAATCTTTTAAAACCACAAAATTCAAGTATTCACCAAAATGATGTTTTTTCTTCTGTCCAAGAAAACTTGAATACATCAATATAAAAGAATCCCAAGTTATTAGAATAATTAAGTTTTACTGCATTGATGTAAAATTAAAAAATGAATTTTCTAAACATTGTTGCATGACAATTTGAATCCTCTTGTAAATTCATTGAGCCACCTTTTTCAGAAATGATAGTGAATTGGATGCACTTTGGCATTTTTGGCAAATAATGTATTATTGAAATGAGATTAACGTAAATAGAACAATAAATATAAAATATAGAATTGACATAGGATATATACATAACTTGAAGTTTATTATAGTAAAACCTGACACAAATCAATTAAGAAGATGAACTCAAAGTTAAACAAATTAATTTAAATACAAAAGAAGTACCAAATTGTTATTCTGTAAAGAATATGGACTAGCAGTATAACAGGGATATATAGTTTTTTCATGTATTTTTTTGTCATTTTAGATTTGAAAATAGAACCTCAGCAGTACAAAGGTAGGAAATCTTGTATTCTTATGTATTCTTTAAGAAATATTAAAACAGAGTATCTAATATTGAGAATAACTGTAACTCATTTCCTATGAATAAAAATGGTATCGGAAAACAGTTTAGATTTCTAGCCTATTGTGTAACCAATCAGATACCATTATTAGAGTCATGAACATTCGTTAAGAGACATTTCCATTCAAGTTGCAATTTTAAAATGTTTTTTTATTCTGGGTAATATTTTTGTCCCCTGCACAACATTAGGGGAGACATAGAAATACAGGCCTTCCGTCTGTTCTTCTCTCCATCTGGTCTTGTTAGCGCTCTTGTGTGTACAGTTCTTGCCAGATTTTTATAAAACTTATACATGTATCATAGGTTTATATCAGCAATGTCTCAGACATATTAGAAAATCAGTGTTGATCAACTAATTTAGACTTATGCCCCTTTGAAATATTAATTATATGGAAAATTTCATTGTTAGCGCTCTCATGTACAAAACAAGCCAGATTTTTATGAAACTTATATCATAGGTTTATATAAGCAATGTCTCGGACAATTACAAAATCAGTGCTTATCAATTATTTTGAAAAGAGTTATGCCCCTTTGAAATAATAATTACATGGAAAATTGCAATGTAAGTGCTCTCGTGTGTACAATTTTTGCCGGATTTTTATCAAATTTATCTCAAAGGTTTATATAAGCAATTTTTTGGACAAGTTCAAAAATCAGTGTCATTCAAATATTATTTTAAGAGTTATGCCCCTTTGAAATATTACTTATATATGAAATGCATTGTATTTGCTCTCAAGCCTTCATTTCTTTAAGATATTTATAAAAAGTTTTTTTTTGTTATTGCCCTTGGATAGATAAAATATGTGTAACAGGGGGAACATTTTGCTAATGGTAACAGAAATGATGTTATTGTTTGTTATCATTAAAAAAATGATTATTTAGTTAAAGATACAATTATAATTTCGGTTTGTTCATTTTTAAATTTCAAAGAAAAAAAATATTGTTTCGTATGAAGATCACATAAAGATCACATGAAAAGTTCAAAATGTGGTTATGCATGATTATCATAACAGTTTTAACAGAAGATAAAAGTTGAGGAAGAAGATACATGACAAAGACAGCTGAATATAGACTAGAACAGATTCCTGTAAAACTAAACAATGCATTTGAACTCTTTTGAAGATTAAAGTAATATCAGGCACTTCCAAAAGTAATGGGATGAAATTCAGGTTAAGTTTTAATATCAGAAAAGATCAAGACAAAAATTTTAAAACTAGAACTATTGATTTAATAAAAGCATTACATGTATAGAGATAATCTAACATGATATTTATATGAAGTATGTATATTTATAGTGTGTCCACAGACAGAAGAATCCAACTACCCTGATACTTTCTTTGAATATCAAGATCTTATAGTAAATGCATTAGATAATGTAGAGGCCAGGAGATATGTAGATAGGTAAGTTAGATGACATAACATCAATTCATTTTTTTTTTAAATTCTTGTTTTATATATATATATATAGTAAGATGAAGCATTTTAACAATAATATTTAGACAAGCAAACTTTTATGCTGATTTAAGATTATTAAAGGCATTTGTCAAATGATATAATATATACATACTTTTAATAACGGCCAGTTAAAAATGCAATTCTCTTTTTCAAATAATGACTGAAAGCTTACATAGTCATTTTTCTATATTTTAGATTTTTCCTGGAGTGTCACAGTTTAAAAATCAGTGATTTTCGGCTGTTTTCTGCTCTTTGGTTGGGTTGTTGTCTCTTTGACACATTCCCCATTTCCATTCTCAATTTTATATTCATTTGAATGAAATGATATTAAAAAACTGTTTTTATTTTCATTTCTAGTCGATGTGTAACCAATCAGAGACCATTATTAGAGTCAGGTACCATGGGAACTAAAGGTCATGTCCAGGTTATAGTACCACATATCACAGAATCATATGGCAGTCAGGTAAAATTTGATACAAAAAATTGACAAATTAACTATACATGTATATATCATGATGGAATTGGACACATTTTAAAAACAATTTGGAATCATAAAGACAACAAATAGACTGGGGGCATAAAATCATTACTGAGGACCTAAGAACTCATTCTGTATTATCATTGATCATTATTGAGGACCTAAGAACTCATTATGTATGTCATTAATCATTACTGAGGACCTAAGAACTCATTCTATATGTCATTGATCATTACTGAGGACCTAAGAACTCATTCTGTATGTCATTGATCATTACTGAGGACCTAAGAACTCACTCTATATGTCATTGATCATTACTGAGGACCTAAGAACTCATTCTGTATGTCATTACTGAGGACCTAAGAACTCATTCTATATGTCATTGATCATTACTGAGGACCTAAGAACTCACTCTATATGTCATTGATCATTACTGAGGACCTAAGAACTCATTCTGTATGTCATTGATCATTACTGAGGACCTAAGAACTCATTCTGTATGTCATTGATCATTATTGAGGACCTAAGAACTCATTCTGTATGTCATTACTGAGGACCTAAGAACTCATTCTGTATGTCATTACTGAGGACCTAAGAACTCTTTCTGTATGTCATTACTGAGGACCTAAGAACTCATTCTGTATGTCATTGATCATTACTGAGGACATAAGAACTCATTCTGTATGTCATTGATCATTACTGAGGACCTAAGAACTCATTCTGTATGTCATTACTGAGGACCTAAGAACTCATTCTGTATGTCATTACTGAGGACCTAAGAACTCATTCTGTATGTCATTGGTCATTACTGAGGACCTAAGAACTCATTTTGTATGTCATTGATCATAATTTTTCCATAAATGGAAGTTTATATGTCTTGTAATTGGAAATGGGTTTTCAAACCATCAAAAAATCAAATCATGATGTAAGTGCAGGATCAGAATAGTACAAAAACAAAAATATTCCCTGTCTCTGTTCTAATAGTTTGTCCTCAATATGCAAGCAGTACTTAACACTTAACCACTAGATTATATTCAGGCAATACTCTCATACTGTTTGTTCCTAAATAGTACTTGGTCTTATCAGTATGAAGTTGATTTTGTAGTATAATAATATTTTTTTTTATAAAAACAGAGGGATCCAGTAGATGAAGATGTACCTTATTGTACACTGAAGTCTTTCCCAGCAACTATAGAGCATTGTATACAGTGGGCTAGAGATAAGGTAGGTTATTATCAAAAATTGTAAACAGTGTGCTCAAGGTAAGGGAGACAACTATAGAACATTATATACAGTGGGCTCGAGATAAGGTAGGTTATTATCAAAAATTGTAAACAGTGTGCTCAAGGTAAGGGAGACAACTATAGAACATTGTATACAGTGGGCTCGAGATAAGGTAGGTTATTATCAAAAATTGTAAACAGTGTGCTCAAGGTAAGGGAGACAACTATAGAACATTGTATACAGTGGGCTCGAGATAAGGTAGGTTATTATCAAAAATTGTAAACAGTGTGCTCAAGGTAAGGGAGACAACTATAGAACATTGTATACAGTGGGCTCGAGGTAAGGTAGGTTATCAAAGATTGAAAACAGTGCCTCAAGGTAAGGGAGACAACTATAGAGCATTGTATAAAGTGGGCTCGAGATAAGGTAGGTTATTATCAAAAATTGTAAACAGTGTACTCAAGGTAAGGGAGACAACTATAGAACATTGTATACAGTGGGCTCGAGATAAGGTAGGTTATTATCAAAAATTGTAAACAGTGTGCTCAAGGTAAGGGAGACAACTATAGAACATTGTATACAGTTTCCTATATTTGCTACATTGTTGATGAGTAGTATGACGCCATGGATAAAAATAAAAAGGTTGGCACTTTTGAGTGATAACTCAAATATGCTTTGAGTTCAGGAATTATGCCCAATAAGCAAAATTAATGGTTTAAATATATTTGCTTGGAATACTTTAATTCTAATGAACATATACACAATTATCAATGCATTTTCCAACCTGAGTGTGGCAGCTTTAACCTTTCAGAAGTTAAAAATCTAATTTGCCAAAATTGATCCTCTACTGATAATATCAATTTTTAGATATATTTATCATATTTAAGTGCATCCCTTTTTATATCTGATAAGTGTCTATGAGTAATGTCCTTATAAAAAAAAATTGTTAAATTATTTTACTACAACATTGCATACAGTCTTGAATCAAAGGAGCCTCTGTTAGCTAATTATACACAGAAACAACAACCAATTACACAAATTATGATTCTTCATTTAAAATAATTTTATATTTTACAGTTTGAGAGTTCGTTTGTACAGAAACCAAGTATGTTTAACAAATTCTGGTCCAAAAATAAAGATGCACAAGCTGTGATAGAGGTAAATATTATATAAATTTCACATGGAAAAAATAATTCTAATCTAGTAAAATACAACATAACATTTTGCTTACAAGACTTTGTAGGGGTAAATTAAAAAAAAAATTGTACTGTTAAGAATTAGAATCCATAGTGGGGAAAATCATATACTGTACAACAGAAAAGAAAGTATTTAAGCATATAAACCTTGAAAAAACAATAAATTTATGATGACTGAAAGATAGATATTCTACAATTATAGAATAAGTAATCCAAGAATATTGAAAAAAGGATTTGTTTCACAAGTGAAATATAATTTTATTTGACCGGGAAATCAAGGTATTTCCTTGTAACCAAAGTACCTTTTAGTGTTGAAAACATTAGTTGTTAAAAGTTAGTAAAACTTTTCTTGCATATTACAGAAATTATTAGATGGATCAAGTATAGATGGTGGAGTACAAGTCAGTAAAATATTACACAACAGATCTGCAACTTGGTCAGATTGTATCAAGCTAGGGAGGCTTAAGTTTGAAAAATATTTTAATCATCGGGTAAGTTACATAACACAGAACATATTGTATTAAACAAGCCAAAGGGAAAGCTTCTGTTAATCACTGTGAAAGTTACAAAACCAAACAACAGGCTGATCATATTTAATTTAACCAAAGAAGATAAAATTAAAAAAAAAAACTTCAACTAAAAGCTTAATCAGCAGTTTCATTCTCTAATAAAACTTATCAACATCGTTGTGTCATTCATGTCTAGCATTTTTTATATCATATCACCTTGAAAATATACTCTGTAGATTTGTTAGCTGTAAAGCTTGATGATGGAAAGATGCTTTATTAAAATTTAAAAAAATCTGTCCTTATGACTTTTGTAAATTTTCAAACTAATTGCTTAATGAGATATTTGTTTATTTATTTATGCAGGCAAAGCAATTACTTCATCATTTTCCATTAGACACTAAACAGAGTGATGGATGTAAGTAAATCTATATCAGTTGAAGGTGGAGACAAAATGTGTATTGATGTTTTCCACATATGGTTACAAAACACAGCACCAAGATTCCTATATACCCCCAAAAGTTTAGGGTGTATGTAGGAAACATGTTGTTCGTCTGTAGGTCTGTCTGTCCATTGTCTGTGCATCTGTCCCACTTTGTGTCCGGTGCATAACTTTTGTACCATTGGACTTAGGTTGATCAAACTTGGTATGCAGATGAATCTTGGGCTAGGATGTGTGTCCTTTACCTAAATCAGGTCACTTTGACATTTGACTCCTATTTAAGTAAATCCTTGTACAAATTGTGTCCAGCTCATAAATTTTGTACCATAAAACTTAGGTTAGCCAAACTTGGTAGGCAGTTGCATCATGGGCTAGGGGTAAGTCATATACCAAAGTAAGGTCACTCTGACCTTGACTTTGACCCTTATGATAGTGAAACCTTGTCGGATTTGTGTCCTGCGCATAACTTTTGTACTGTAGAACTTAAGTTGACCAAACTTGAAATGATGATGCGACATGGGACCCCTATGATAGTGAATCATTGTCTGAGCCCATTCCGTGCATAATTTTTGTACCAAAGCACCTAGATTGACAAAACTGTATGCAGAAGCATTATATTGACCTTGACTTTGACCTTTGACACCTATGATAGTAAAACATTGTCTGATTTGTGAACAGTGCATAACTTTGTACAGTAGCACTAAGATCGGCATAACTTTGTATGCAGAAGCATCATGGGATAGGGATGTGTCAAATATCAAAATCAGGTCACTCTGACCTTGACCCTTGATCTCCATTCTATAAGCCAAAAATCTCAATGCTGAATTTCACAGCAGGAAATGAAATGCATGTACGAGGGGTATTATTCTAGCTATTCAGACAGCTCTAGTTTAGGACAAATTTGTCTGCTTCAACTAATAACTCCTCAGAAATTGTAGTTTTTCTTTGTTTTGCTTATTTAGAGAAATTTGATTACAATAACCTGACCATTTTGAGTCTGAGACAAATGATGTTATGTAACTAAAAACGAAACTTTTTTTGGTTGAAAAATTGACTGCATGAAATGTATTGGCTTGTTTAAGTTGGATCTAACATATATTTATTAATGTGATATTTCAGCACTGTTTTGGCAGTCCCCAAAGAGACCACCTGTACCTCAGGAATTTGATGTAGCCAATGAAAAGTGAGTACAGCCTTCACAGCAATATCAAATTAAGCTTTTATGTCTATTGCAGATACATTGCAAGGTAACGTCAGTGTTAAATATGCAAGTTTTAATAAATCATTTATATTGCATATGCTACCTTGAAAAACTGAAATATTTAAAAGACATCATTAAACAATGACACGATAAAATTGGGAAATGGTATAATGCAATTGCGGAATATCTGCCTCAGTGTATTTCAAGTCTTAAATATATAAAAAAAAAATTCCTTAAAAACACATTTAAAACAAAATTACCGATAGAAGAAATCATTTCCAAAGAGGTAGTGTAATATGAACATGTTGGAAAAATTACCTTGAAAATTGTTTTAATCTTGATGATTTTATGAATTCTTATTTTGCAATGAATGGTATACGGAAAGGAGTATGAATTTCCACAAAAACTTACGAGGAGAAAGACACAAAAGCCACATTACAATATATGGTATACCTCAGAATTTACTTGTGACTATACATAATGACTATACATAATATCTTAAAAGTGACAGAACCTGATGTTCAGTGGTTGTCGTTTGTTGATGTGGTCCATAAGTGTTTCTGGTTTTTTATATAGATTAGACTGTTGGTTTTCCTGTTTGAATGGTTTTACACTAGTAACTTTTGGGGCTTGCTGTTTGGTGTGAGCCAAGGCTCTGTGTTGAAGGCCGTACTCTGACCTATAATGGTTTACTTTTACAAATTGTGACTTGGATGAAGAGTTGTCTCATTGGCACTCATACCACATCTTCTTATATCCATATAAGGATATTACTTATACAGTGGAAATATTAGAGTTGTCTTTCGTCTTCCAACAATATCCATTTATACTTTCTTGTAGGCCATATAGTTGTTTACATCCTTTATTCTCTGATGGATTGCTGTCTTATTGGCAATCATACCACATCTCTTTATTTTTATATTGAATCAGAATTTAAATGTATTACAATGTATAACATTACATGTAAGTTTATTTCATACATTACAATAAATACAACCAATTAACATGTACTTTCCTCAGTGGTGAGTTATGTGACATTGTATAGCCCTTTATTGTGACAGCATTATTTGTATTAAAATTATATTTCGTTTTTCAGTCATATGTCATTTGTGATCAGTACAGCCAGACTGTATGGCCATGCTGCAAACATTGCTCAGTCATCACAGGTAAAACTAATGTACTGTTTTAGTACTGAATTTTGATTGTTTAAAGTACTGTATCATAATTTTAACTGAAGCAAATGTTTGTACTGAAAATATCCGTATTATTATTGCTATTTAATTGACACAATTCAGGTTGTGGCAGTCATAAGCATAAAATGGACCTATTATAAATGCCTATTTATATACACCCTGTTATTAAATGGCAAGGGCATATATTCTTACCAATGTCCTTCCTCTGTAATCTCTCTATCTTTTTGTCTTTTCATTGACTAAGACAAATAGTTTAATAAATTTTAGAGAAGCTGATTTTTTATGCCGAACTTAGTAGAACATTTAAAATCTATCTTTGTTTCAAATATAAAAATGATGTTGCTTTGTTTTCTTTAATACAAATTTCATTGTAGGATACAACAACAGAAACGGTTGTAAAGATACTACATTCAGTAGTAGTTCCTTCATTTCGTCCATCTTCGAAGGTATGTTATATGGTAACTCAGCAAAAAGGGTTCAATCTAAAAATATAGTTCATTGAGTGGAGAGATATTTGTTTAAAAGAGAAATTAAATAGTAACAAGCAATCAACACAATACTAATTTTAATCAAAACATCAAGGTCACAAATATTCAATGGACACCCACACTGTCAACATATGGCCATAGTTGACAAAATACAACAACTAGAGAATCTTGCGTCATAAAAACAATGAGAAAATTATAATTTATTAACTTTTTTTATTTTAACATGAAACAAATAAATATATACAAAATGCCTTTGAACTTTCTCACCTATCTGTAAATAGAAATGAAACATGTTACGGTGTGAGTTACAAAAACGGGTGAACATTCATTACACTAAGGTCAGTAGAAATACATGTATGTTTTTATCAGGGTGCGCTTTTTATTCAGGTGCGTTTTATTTAAGGAAAAAAACACTCCTCCCCCCAAAAAACGGCTATGCGCCTTATTTAGGGGTGTGCTTTTTTCCCCGTAAAATACCTTATTTATAGTTGAATAAAGTGCTTTTTAAAATCTAATTTCAGCGAATAGTAACAGATGAATCAGCATCAAAACCATTGGATGAAGGACCAGCAGATGGGGATGAGTACCAAGATGCAGCCAATAGAATACAACGTGTCATCAACCAATCAAAAAGTCCTAATGAAGGTTCATATTATACTGCATAGATATAATTCAATTATATTATGTTTTTATAAAAATGGTATAATTGACAAGAACATACATGTACCTTAATAAGATATACTGTTTTGCATATTAGGAAATTGATTTTGATTATATCAAAACTGGTTGGATAATGAAAAAAGAATCAGTTAAACCTGCTATAAAGGTCACCTCTATTAAGGGAAAATCTGTCATGGCAGGTCACCTTTTTCCACTGTTAGTAATGCTTATGCATTTTGTACCTCAATTCAAAGGTCACTGATTTCTCTGATCTTGGGGGTGATCTTTATATACAGGTTTGACTGTAAACAACACATTTCTCTAACATGATCAAGTTTTTTTAATACCTGGGAGCATTCTTTGAAATGTTATTGTTTATTATTGTTGTGCTTATTTTTTATCTTTGATACCAGTACAGTTGACTATGTTGGAGACAGTATATCTTTTGGTTATTTGTGGCAATTGTCTCTGTCTCATTGATGAATACCTATATCCCTTTTATTCATATTCATTGAAGCTTGCAGTAAATGGATATTTTTGCAAATTAAAAAAAAAAATTTCTTTAGCATGCTCTAAATTCAATACAAGGGGTTGTGTAATTTTAACAAAGGGACTTATGGTTTTAACTGGTTCGATATCAATTTGATTTTAATTTTATCTATTGCTGAAGCACCAAACATTGTGACAGATAAATTTAACTAAGAATACCAACTGTATGATTATTTTATCTATTCCAGTAACATCAGTGATGAAAGTAGCTGACTTTGAGAAAGATGATGATACAAATGGACACATAGACTTCATCACTGCAGCAGCTGTAAGTGTTGAGAACAAGGGTCTTTACAGGGTTTGAAGTGGGGCAAAGTGGTACAAATAATTTTTATGCCAATAAAGGATAGTTTTTCTGATCAAAAAGGGGGAGTAAGGCATTTAATTCAGATTGTCAATATTAAATGTATTCAAATCATTACCTCATATAAGTTTTAAAAAATATCCATTTGACAGAAATACACAAGCATTATAAATACAATATACATAGTTCATCAAAGCTTACTTCTGATTAATTATGAGAAATCTTGAAACAGACTTTTACAGCAAAGAGAAAATCGTATAGTTTAATGTACAGAGCTATGGACTAGAATCAAATTACTTTTAAACTGAATAAATGGTTGCATTTCTGACAAACAGTGGCTTTTGGACTATTGGCTGATAGTTTGGGTAATTTCTGCATGTTTAAAAACTTAAGCAACTATTATTCAGAATGGTTGATGGATGACCTGCTGCATGGCTAAATTTCAGACACCCCCTCAAAAAAAATGTTTTCCATCTAATAAATTGGTGTATTGTTATGTTGATGTCATCCTGAATATGCATGGAATATTTGCCACTGGACTTCAAACTGTCAGAAATCAATCATTTAGTTAATCCAAAATGTTAATTTAACCAGTTTTTATACGCCCGTTTACGGGACGTATTATGGTATACCGTTGTCTGTCTGTCCGTTGTCAACATGTCGGACATTAACTCAAAAATGCTTTAACCAATTTGTATAAAACTTTGGTGAATTGTTTATATCTATTGATGTGAGCTCCCTTTCGTTTTTTATAAAATTTAGATTTTAATATTTTAGGTTTCCGAGTTATGGGGTTTTATTCATTAAAAAAAGGGGGATTTTCCAGTTTTCCGACAATAAGTCAAGAATGCTTTCACCAACTTGCAAGAAATTGTGGTGAATTGTTTATAGCTATTGACATGAGCTCTCTTTCGATTTTTATAAATTTTAGATTTTACGTTTCCGAGTTACAGGGTTTAATTCACAAAAAAAGGGGGGATTTTCCAGTTTTCGGAGAAAAACTCAAAAATGCTTTCAGCAATTCTTATGAAACTTTAATGAATTGTTTGTATGTATTGATGTAAGCTCCCTTTAGAATTTTATAAATTTTACATTATACATTTCTGAGTTATGGGGTTTTATTCATTAAAAAAAGGGGTGATTTTCCAGTTTTCGGACAATTAACTCAAAAATGCTGTCAGCAATTCTCATGAAACTTTGGTGAATTGTTTATATCTATTGATGTAAGCTCCATTTTTATTTTCATAAATTTCTAATATGACGTTGAGAATTAATTGAACTTTATTTGTTTATAGTCTGACAACAGATTTACTAAGTATTGCACAACAGCAAGAAATCTTTAATTGAATATAAATTCAATTCATATAACCAATTTCAATTTCTTTGACTACATTTATTCAGAAACTTATAATATGTCAAATATTTAATTACAATCCAAATTCAGACCTGAATCAAGCTTGAATATTGTGTCCATTTTTCCCCCAACTGTTCAGGGTTGGACCTCTGCGGGCGTATCTAGCTGCGCTCAGCGAAGCAGTTTATTCATAGTTCTTTACATTCTGAAATTGTCCTTCTCAACAAATAAGGGAGATTCTGTCAATGTTATGACCCTTAATTAAGAGTTTTCAAATTGTTAAAATTTTCAATTTAGATGTTTTTTTATCTTGCCAGGATGGAATTTGTGTGAAAATTCTTTTGTCATAAAATGAAAGCTTGGTGTATTTAAAAAAAAAAAACATTTGACATAAAAATTCTATGATACACTTAGTAAACAAAAGTCTCAAGAAAAAGTGAAAGGCAGTAACTGTCATTTATATCAAGAGCCATTTTTATACAATTCACTATGTTTCAACTAAAATCATTAACTTTTTAACAAGTCTTCTTTCAAGTGGTCAGATTTATTTTAATTTTATTAGAGCTGATTTAGACAATACAATTTTTCTAAAACAAATTTGTACAGTTGGAATGCAGTTAATTTACTGTGAATTCCCCTGAAGAAGCCTGTTTCACTGGAGAAATATTGATTTCAGTAACCCAACAATCAAGATAAAATTCAAATTTAGCTGACCAATAGACCTTATATCTAAATTGAAATCTGTGATAATTGACAAGAGATTTTACGACACATGAACTATTGATGTCACACAACAATCTTTTTTGCATTGTTCCACCAGAAATTTTCTCTGATAAAGTCAATTTTTATGGGGAACATCTGATGGCTATATATAGCTAGTAGTGACAGACAGTTAGCATTAAGGTGTATTGCAAGAAATCTAGTGAACTTGGTTGTATTGTTGAGGTTGTGACAGCTTTTGATAAACTTTTTTTTTGTGTATGTCAATGCGCTGTAATAGAATAAGTTTAACTTAACTGTTTTTCAAGTGAGATACTTTTGATTTATTACAGAATTTACGAGCCAGTATGTATGGTATAGAATGTTCAGATAGATTGAAAGTAAAGAGAATAGCTGGTAGGATTGTTCCTGCAATAGCTACTACCACTGCTGCTGTAGCTGGTCTGGTGAGATATATTTATTTCATGTAAAAGTGCAGATATGGAGTAGATGTTCTTGAGACAACACAAAAGTATGGGAAAATTTCTTGTAAGGAAAATTTCCTGATATTTTAATCAGTAGCATGTAACAGCAGTTCCAAAAGACATTGCAAAAGCATTAACAATGAGAACCTCCCACTTCTGACATAATGGCCATTTCTATCTTTATGAACTAGCTTAGCGGACAAAATAAGCACAAAGTATGTTTTGGATTAAGAAAACTCTTAAATCACTACAATAAATAGATTATCAGGTTTTTAGTGATTAGTTATCGTAAAACATCAGTCGCTTGACCCAATATGAACCAAATAATTATGTATTTGCCACCTGAAGTTAAGCAAACAACAATCAATAAATCAGCCGACATGACGGAAAAACGATAAATCAAAGTATTCAACTTTATATATAACTAATATAGGACAATGCTGTTGATTACAAATTACACCATTCAAGGCCCTTTTGTTTTCCACATAATTAATATTACCAATAATTAACAAGTTCCAGGTCCAATCTGATACTGATACCAATAGTATATGTCGCATGCAGTTTCTGGTTGTAGTAAGAAAAAAATTCGTAAGGTCTCCTTGGAACCCAGTGTCTTGCCTACTTTTGCTGTTAGTCGCAGGCTCAACAAAAATGGGGAAAAAATTATTAAAAAATTTTCCTCTAGATACTATCTTTTGATTGTAAGAAGCTTCTATCCAAGTTTGGTAAAAATCCAGGATGGTTTATGAATCTAATAAATGTTTTAAAAACTTTAACTGCAGACTGTATTGTATGTAATGTTAACTGGAAGAAAAACTAAGTCCATTTAGAAGTAATATACGCAAAAAACAGGAAATAAATTTTTACAAAATTTCCTACTAGCTTTTGATCATAAACAAGTTTCTAACCAAGTTTGGTACAAATCCAGGATAGTTTAAGAAAGTTATTAAAATTTTAAAAACTTTAACCACAGAGTGAATGTAATGTTAACTGGCAGTAAAACTAAGTCCATTTATAAGTAAAATACGGATAAAAAGGATTTTTTTTTTTAAATTTACTTCTGGATACTATCTTATGATCATAAACAAGCTTCTGTCCAAGTTTGGTAGAAATCCAGGATAGTTTAAGAAAGTTATTCAAATTTTAAAAACTTTAACCACAGAGTAAATGTAATGTTAACTGGCAGAAAAACTAAGTCCATCTATAAGTAAAATATGGATAAACAGGATTTTTTTTTTAACAAAATTTACTTCTGGATACTATCTTATGATCATAAACAAGCTTCTGTCCAAGTTTGGTAGAAATCCAGGATAGTTTAAGAAAGTTATTAAAATTTCAAAAACTTTAACCACAGAGTGAATATTTGTGGATGCCGCTGACGACAGAATGTAGGATCACTATGTCTCGCTTTTGCGACAAAAGTTGCAGGCTCCACAACTAGGACGGGTTCAAACATGAAGATTTTGAAAGCAGAGAAAACTGTGCACCTTATAATCAGCATGACTTCATCAGATGACAATAGGAATACTAAAAATCCAGGCTAATAATAAGGCATAGGTACTTTCAAATTTGTTAGCCAGCATGACGTAAAAATGATGAATCAAAGAATTCAACTGTATATATAACTAATATAGGACAATGGTGTTGATTAAAAGTTACACCATTCCAGGCCCTTTTGTTTTCCACATAATTAATATTACCAATACGTAACAAGTTCCGGGTCGACGAGTTCAAACAGAAAGATTTTGAAAGCAGAGAAAACTGTGCACCTTATAATTAGCATGACTTTATCAGATGACAATACAAATACTAAAAATCCAGGCTAAAATAAGATATATGTACTTTAATTCAGTCACGGACCCCGGATGTTGCTGGTGTGTTCTAGTATGTATTAAATAATATTTGGTTCTGTCAAGAACACAAAAAATTATATTTATAAGATTTAAATTTTGTTTTGATATTTAGGTGTCTGTGGAGTTACTGAAAGTCCTTGATATGAAACAACCTATAGAGGTTTACAAAAACTGCTTTCTGAACCTAGCATTACCAGTTTTACTGTTATCTGAACCAGGACCAGTAGAAAAGACAGTTCTAAAGTAAGATAAATATATTACTTTGAATCAAATGGAGTAGGAGTCATAAAACATCTACTTTTGCATTAAAATAAATTGGTGTAAATAAGGGAATCAACCTATGGATTTACACACATTATGATGATGTAAATACTGATTTAAAAAAATAAAGTTTGTAGAAAAATGTCATGTTACCATAAAAACTACATATTTTCAGAAAGATGTATGCTGGACATTCAAATCTTCTTAAAAGATTGTTTATAAGATATTAATGTTTGCTGAAAACAAAAAAGCATAAAAAAAAAGGATTTGCTAATGTTGTTGTGAATTTAAATTATACAAACTACAGTGGTTCATTTCATAAAATATTTCTCATGAATAGAATTGAGAGAAAGTTGAACTGAAATGTTTATGGCTTATAAAAAACTTCTTTTAAAAAATATTTTGTGAAAATGGTCGCAGATACATGGAAGCACAAATAATATTTTGACACAAAGTTATACATGTAGACTTTGTTTATTTTAACTTGATTTGACAAGAACTACAGATAGTGAATTAGGAGATAACTATATATTGTATTTTAAGCTCTGACGGCATCAATTGGTGATTTGATGGTCGCAAATTAAGTTTACTGGCGACGTGTTAGCTGTAAACGGGTATTTGCGACCATCAAATCACCAATTGATGCCGTCAGAGCTTAAAATACAATATTGTTATCTCCATTCTAATGAAACTGAAAGAAAACAACTTCAAATCATACATTTAAAATCTGTCATACATGGTCTGAGCTTGCGCGTATGTTTTCATAGCATCAATTGTGAATTGATGCCATGAAAATTGGTGACATTATCCAATCAAAATGAATGTTAAAAACGATGTTGCATTAAAATATTGATTAAATAAAAAAAAATTAAAATTATCAGTATGCATTTCTTGACTCGTTTTTTTATACGACCGCAAAAAATTTTGTGGTCGTATATTGGTATGACGTCGTCGTCCGAAGACACATTGGTTTTCGCACTTTAACTTTAGTTTAAGTGAATGGATCTCTATGAAATTTTACCATAAGGTTCAATACCACAAAAGGAAGGTTGGGATTGATTTTGGGGGTTATGGTACCAACAGTTAAGGAATTAGGGGCTAAAAGGGGCCAAAAGTAAGCATTTTTGTAACTTCCAGACATAACTTGTGTGTTAGTGTATGAATCTCTCTGACATTGTACCACAAGGTTCCATATAACAAAGGGAATGCTTGGATTGATTTTGGGCGTAATTGCCTCAAAATTTTAGGAATTAGGGGCCAAAAAAGGGCCAAAAAACAAACATTTTTCTAGTTTCATGACAGTAACTTTTGTGTAAGTCTATGGATCTTTCTGAAATTGTACTACAAGGTTCCATATCACAAAGGGAAAGCTGGGTTTGAGTTTGGGGGTAATTGCCCTAAATGTTTAGGAATTTGGGGCCAAAAGGGGGCAAAAAAAACAAGCATTTTTCTAGTTTCCAGAAAATAACTTGTGTTCAAGTGTATGGATCTCTCTGAAATTGTACTGCAAGGTACCATACCACAAAGGGAAGGCTGGGATTGAGTTTGGGGGTGATGAATCATAAGGGGGTTCAAAAAATTTGGGAGAGGGGGGTTTCTTTAAAATTTTCCATTTTAAATTGGTTATTTCTGATTTATATATAAAAGCAAATGATAATGATATGGTTTGAATAGGTAAATTAAAAATTTTTAAGTTCTTAGACCACATTCATTCTGTGTCAGAAACCTATGCTGTGTCAAATATTTAATCACAATCCAAATTCAGTGCTGTATCAAGCTTGAATGTTGTGTCCATACTTGCCCCAACTGTTCAGGGTTCGACCTCTGCGGTCATATCAAACTGTGCCCAGCGGAGCATTTTATTTGCTGTTTTTTCACAGCATTGTTAAAGAAAGCATGTATATATTTTTTATACCAGTGGAATCGAATGGAAATTCCTTGTTTATAAAAGATTTTCTTTTTCAGAGAGGGTCTAACAGTAACAATGTGGGACAAATGGGAAGTAAAAGGCAACAAGACATTTGTATTACAACAGTTCTTACAACACTTTAAGGTAAATTAACAAGAAATCCTTTCAGATAATTTGATGATATGAAATCTATTTCACAAATTTTTTATTGACTAATAGTGCAAGTTTAAATGCTAAATATCACTAAATAATGTATTATTTGCCTTTAAAGAAATTATGTGCATTCAGTGACCTATTGACTTGTTGGATATTTAGCTCATTTCATTTATTGAAAAATTGCTTATCTCATATGCACTACTGCTATATCATGATGCTTTTGTCTGTTCACCACCATACCTCCATGGAAGAATAAAATATGGTTTGAAATTATGAACACACCTTTTTATATTACCTTTTCTCTTTATTTTAGGATGTATATGGATTTGAAGCAACAATGGTTGGGCATGGTGTAAAAATGGTGTATGTTCCATTTATGCCAGGACATTCTAAACGATTAAATCAGACGTATGTATAATGCCAAGGTCATAAGCTGTACCGTCTTTTGGTATGTATAGTGCTCACATTTATACCCTGGGTCATGTTTCTTGTAAGAGGGGTGCGCATTATACATGCCTACAAACATTTTCTTAGCCTTTTTTCAGGTCCGAACTCCGACAAAGAAAAAAACAGGTGAAGTGAAGAGTACGGAATTTTTCGCTAATACCTCGACTTTTATTATGTTTTACATGTTATATTTGTAATATGTATCTTATTGTACTTGATATGTCATGTTTTATTCAAATAAAATACATTTTATATCTCTGTAGTTACGTTCGTTTATCGTGTAAATTTGTCCATCTGTTTGCAATCCAGAAGTTTGCCATGTCTTAATAAAGACACCATGAAGCTTTTGTTGTCGGTTAATTTAGGCTCTGTGTTTCTTGTGGTCATAACTTACTGTTTTGTATGTATTCATCATGGAGAGTAGAAGATAAGTGAATGAAAATTGAATAAACCACGCTCGTTTTGAAAAGATAAACCGCCATTTTTTTTAATGTATCAGGTGATCGCCAGTCATGTGACTAAATATTGTAAAGTGATGATTAAGGAGGGGGGATAGGAGGGGTCCTGATCCCGAAATCCCGGAGTCCCGTAAAGGACCTACCCCCCCCTCATTTAGTCTATGAGAAGTTTTTTTTTTATAAAAACGTTTCTACTTTGTAACTTTTAAACAGTAACAACTGTTTAAAACCGTTCCAGAAATTATGATTGAAAATATGATTATCCCATAATTGCAACCTGAACAAATTTAATTAGGAACAAGGTGAACCTGTCATTGATTGTTTTGACATCGATTAGACCCATTGATTGAGGTGTGATAATCCGGATTAACAGCTAGAATCAACAAACAAAAAATAAAAATTATGAGATTTTAACAATTTATTTCAGCACTAATTCATAACATAAAATTAAATAATACAAGATAATACAATTTCGTATTAATTACGTATTCCGTACAGAATTCACCGACATCGGTGACCATTTAAAAAACTTCCAGTTAAGACTTCCTGTTTGCCAACAAACGACAAACATTAACTTGTGGGTTATAAAAAGAAGATAACTATTAAAATTCTTTATTCAGCTACAATTAATTCTTTCCATGATATTAATCATGACTTCTCATTAATTCCTTGCCGAAAACAATCATGCTCAAGCAACATTTTACCGATTTTGGAGCTGTGACTTTTCCGAAAATGTCTATGTGTATTATACGAAGAAGAAATTTTTTTTCTCAAGTTTCTTGGACCATAAAGGGGGTGCGCACAATACACAAATGCGCACTATGCATACCAAAAGACGGTATTTATATAGAAAACAAAGCTAGGATTGGCAATAATACCACATGTCCTTATTTTATATAGAGGGGCGGAAGGACCTTTTTATGGACGTTGGTATTGGGCCTTTATTTTTGCAGGAATTTGGGATTGGACCTTTATTTTCGTGGGAATTTTGGATTTGTACTAATCCGGACTCGTGAATTAATGATTAATTTTTCAAGATCCGGGAAAGAAATGTTTTATTTTTTTTGGAATTCGAAACCCCCCCACTACCACCCCTCTATATAGAGTGTGGCTAGCCAACAGATTCATATGAACCTTTCAATTAATGCTTTTCAAATTATAATATGTTGTTACTCATTACAATATGGAGGTAAAATTTGATATTAACTATTTTCACTTTTGCCATAGGTGAGTTATGGTTCTTTATAGATTAGAAAATGGCACTTTATGTCCTTTCTGTGAAATAAAATATGAACCATTCAACGAATGCTTTTCAAACTCATATGAATGTCCTTAGAACTTGTGGTGCATATTTTGTAATTGAACATATCATCTGTAATTTTGTGATATAGAAACAAAATTGAAGCATTTTTTCCCAGAAGTATAAGACAATAGTACAACCACAATTTTTTTTCTTGTAGCATGGAGAAGTTACTGAAGCCTCACACTGGTCAGAAGTATGCAGATCTTGTTGTATGTCTACAGGGTGATAACGAAGAAGATATAGAAGGTCCACCCATTAGATATTACTTTGGACTGTGATATAGTTACCAATGTTCTTTCATTGTGACAATGTGGTACTTTTATTGTATGAGTATTTCTGTCTGTTTGTGAACAGGCTTTTATTGCCTTATCGTATGAATGTTTTTATCTACACTTACAGACATGTGAAATGTATAATACTTTTTGCTGTTTTTTAAGAATAATGGATGGATGCAAAGTTTGTAGTTCATAAATAATTCATTGTTATACGAGTGTATGTATGCTTGGTATTTATGACAGAGTAAATGTTCTTTTAAATACAATGAATGTCTTGAGAAAAATTGCAGGTTTATTTATTAGATAAGCAATGAATGTTTAAGTCTTGAAATTTCAATCATTGAACACCAAAAGTACGAAGTAAATTAAATTTGCAGCATACAAAATCAATTAAAATTGATTAAGGATGCAGCAAATTGATTCTTTGATTTATAAACATCCAGGAAGTTAAATAGGAAGAAATTTCCCCAAATATTTTACCTTAATTATGCAATAGCTAGATTCATGTCAAAGAAATTTGCATCCATAAAAGATTTGTCAAAGCTCTCACAAATCTTCCTGTAACAAAACTTCAGAAAAAAAATAATTCAAAATGAAATAATAGTCTATGATTTCTGATCAATGTTTTTAGTTTTACAATTAATTTTGAACAATTTATTTATTCAAAATATGTTGTGACTTGCCTGTTATAATCAATTATTTAATAATTTTGAAGATTTTCATACCTTTGTCCTTAAATACAAGTTGTTGAGAGGTTTCCATGTGTATTACAGATTTCCTCATCTATTTAAATAACTGTTATGTGTTCGAAATAATTTGTATAGAAATTATATAGCTCCACTCAAGAAATTACACAGAAGTAAAAAAAAAACTGCCAAAATAAAAACTGAAGAAGTTCTATGATAGCATTCTATAACTTCCTACACCAATAAAGTACCTCACTTTAAAACTTTTCTGAAACTAAGGAGAATTTCAAATGGACACTTGTTATAAGTTGGATAAATTGTTAGTAACAAACAGTTTTGCAGACAGGGTTAGGACTTTTTTTTAATGTGTAAAAAAACATCTGTAACTGAACAAGTATTAGTTATCAATCATTTATGTATATGTATATATCTACACAGTAAGTTTTTATGAACCCATGTGTCAGATATTTATTTACTGGCAGATTTACATTACATTTATCAGTATAATCTTCACAGGACTGCTAAAAGAGGTAAGGCCAATTTCCCTTGTATTTGTATTACTTAGAAAAACCACAGCTATGAAATCTAGTGGAAATTGAAAATTTTCATAAAAGTATGAATTTTATACTTTCCAAGAATGGTAAATAATTACATTTCTATTTTGATAAATTATATAAAAATCTTTAAAAATATCTACAGGTTAAGCAAACAACAATGAATCATATATGCCTGTTGAAGACCATTTTCATACATAAGAGCAAATTTTGCATGGATGGACATTCTTAACCAAAATGAACTGGTTTGTTTATGAGATTCAATACACAGCTTTAATTTTGGTTTTGATTAAGAGGGTCCATTATTTTGAATAAATACTCAAAATTTGCCATTATTTATCACCTGGAACTAATACCGTATATCGGGGTTTTTTTGCGTGTGTTTAATTTTCGCTTTGTTCGCTGCTGTTTAAGAAATGTGAACATTTGACCACGCAAAAATTTCCTTGCAAATTCCAAGGTTTATTGTTGTTTGAAAGTTTCATACATTATCATTATACTGTTAATTCTCGAATCATTTGTGTTGTTCGATAGATCACAAGAATGGGCATACTTAATTAAGATCTCTGTTTTCATAATAATTTAAAAATTGGCTAATCAATTGTCGCACCTTTTGACATCACAGCAATCAGTGACATGTTAAAAATTGATAATAAGCTATGATCTATTGATTGGGGGTCATAACCCGAAGATTTGGTATAAAATAAAATTAATTCACAATTACACGGATATTTGTAGATCTGTGATAATCAAATCCTTTAATTTTTAGCATGCCCCATATACATAATTTACATTCCTTGAAAGTTCTCTGAATGATGTGTATTTTCGTTTGTATTTATTTGGAATCCATTACCTGTTAGTTAATCAAGTTTTTTTACTATATCATAGTTATTTTTGCGCGTGTATTTTCCCATTCAGCGAAAATTATACACAGTGAAAATTTAACCTGCCCATTTTGTCATTAAAAAAAGCGGACGCGAACAAAACCCAATATACGGTACAAGAAATTATCTATTGGTCCCAGGTTTGACAAGGTCTAGGAGTTTATTTCATTAGCATGAGCTCATGTGAATGATAATAAATCGCAGTACATGTTTATCATCTTTTGATAAAGAATTCAATTCTTAATGTAGATTTTTGGCATTAACTGATTGAATAAGAATAAAGAATAAAATGCAGACACAGTTTGTTAGTGTAATAAACATTGGTAGATCCTCATTTTTATACGACCGCAAAAATTTTTTGGGATCGTATAATGGTATGATGTTGTCATCGTTTGCGTCGTCGTCCGAAGACACATTGGTTTCCGGACAATAACTTTAGTTTAAGTGCATGGATCTCTATGACATTTTTTAAGAAGGTTCAATACCACAAAAGGAAGGTTGTGATTGATTTTGGGGATGATGGTCCCAACTGTTTAGGAATTAGGGGCCCAAAACAAGCATTTTTCTAGTTTCAGGATAATAACTTGTGTATAAGTATTTCTATTGCTCTGAAATTGTACCACAATGTTTAATACCACAAGTAGAAGGTTTGGATTCATTTTAGGGGTTATGGAGCCAACAGTTTAGGAATTAAGAGCCAAAAAGGGGTCAAAAACAAGCATTTTTCTAGTTTCCAGACAATAACTAGTGTGTAAGTGTATGGATATCTTTGACATTGTACCACAAGGTTTCATATAACAAAGGGAAGGCTGGGATTGAGTTTGGGGTTAATTGCCCCAATTATGTAGGAATTAGGGGCCAAAAAAGGGCCAAAAACAAGCATTTTTCTAGTTTCCAGACAATAACTTGTGTGTAAGTGTATGGATCACTCTGAAATTGTACTACAAGGTTCCATACTACAAAGGAAAGGCTGGGATTGAGTTTTGGGGTAATTGCTCCAAGGGGGGGTTTCAAAAAGTTGGGGGAGGGGGGAATTTTTTTCCAAATTTTTTTAAGGGATTCATATTTTTTTTTCAAAATTTTTTAAATTTTGAATTTTTTAAAAGTTTCAAGAAGAAATCTTCAATTTCACAGTATTGGGCAATGGATTTATAAGATCTTTGACCATATTTATTTTGTGTCAGAAACCTATATTATGTCAAAAATTTGATCACAATCCAAATTCAGACAGTATCAAGCTTGAATATTGTGTCCAAATTTGCCCCAACTGTTCAGGGTTTGACCTCTGCGGTCGTATCAGGCTGTGCTCAGCAATGCATTTTATTAAAAATTGGGTGATCAAAATTTCAGTTGGGAATGTTACTGTCTTTATGTTTAGATTGTAATACAAAACCAATTAACAAAAAAAACCAAACATTCAGATTATGAAACTGGCTGTTTGTTTGACACTGACTTTGGTGCACATTGGAGTTTGTTCAATATTGATTAAAGATCATTAGTACATATGCAATATAAATGTTGATGTGATAAAAAACCTATATAATACTTTCGAAGAAAGAACAAATATTTAACAAAAGGAAACTGGTGGCAGGACATCCAAGTAGTTAGTAATTTTTGGGATTTGTGTTCCCGAGTTTAAATGTTAATGAGAATTCAACTACACTTGAAACATGTATGCCAGATCTCAAGAAGGGACGTTTTTGTTTTCATATTTTCATATTTTTAAAGATTTCTCATTTCTTTGATTGTATAATATTATGGTCTTAAGCATCACTGTAGAGACATTAATTGTTGAAATTTGCATATGTTGCACTAAAGTTGGTACTGTTAATATTTTAACTGGATTTTAGAACACAATCTATCTACTAAGCTTCATGAACATAATTAATTGTATTACTGTAGTGATTTGTTATGCCTTTACATGTGAGTGCGCTGGTTTTTAAATCCTGTTCGCAGGTTGTTATAACAGTCATTTCAACCTTATTAGTCAGGATAAGTGGAAACAATGGAAAAGATAAGCTAATGCTTTATTGGGCATTTTTATGCCCCTGCCGTAGCAGTTGGGGCATTGAATTTTACCATTGTCCGTCCTTTATGTATGTCCCGAAATTGGTTTCTGTTCTCTAACTTTAGTTTGCCTCAACCAAATGTTATGAAACTTATACACAATGCTTATTACCACAAAACACAGATCTAGATTGAATTTTGGTGGCATCACTTATACTGTTTTATAGTTATGCCCCTTTACAAATGGAAAAATTGGTGAATTTTACGTTTCCGTTCTCTAACTGAAGTTTGCCTCAACCAAATGTTATGAAACTTATACCCAATGCTAGTTACCACAAAACACAGATCAAGTTTGAATTTTGGTGGTGTCATTTTTACCATTCTAGAGTAATACCCCTTTACAAATGGAAAAATTGCTGAATTTTTCATTTCTGTTCTCGAACTTAAGTTTGCCTGTACCAAATGTTATGAAACATATAATCTTTGCTTATCACCACAAAACACAAATCAAGTTTGAATTTTGTTGGCATCACTTTAACCGTTCTAGAGTTATGCTCCTTTACAAATGGAAAAATTGCGGAATTTTTCGTTTCTGTTCTCTAACTTAAGTTTGCCTGTACCAAATGTTATGAAACCTATGAACAAAGCTTATCACCACAAAACACAAATCAAGTTTGAATTTTGATGGCGTCACTTTAACCGTTCTAGAGTTATGCCCCTTTACAAATGGAAAATTTGCTGAATTTTTCGTTTCCGTTCTCTAACTTATGTTTGCCTGTACTAAATGTTATTACACTTATTCACAATGCTTATTTCCACAAAACTCAATTCAAGCACGAATTTGGGTAGCGTGACTTAAACCGTTCTTGAGTTATGTTCCTTTATAACGTTTTATGCAAGCGGGGGCATCATCTATGTCCCATGGACACATTCCCCATTGATTGTCTTTGATTTATTCATGTATTTTATATAATTTTTATTAAAGTTTATTCTTAAATGAAGCATAAAAATTAAGCAAATACTAATATTTCATGCCACTGCAGTCTGTTTAATATAGTTTTGAATTCATTGCATCTCCAGAAACAAAAAAAAACATGAATGCTAGCCTGCCTGCCTGTTGTGAAGGATTTTAGGTATTTCTTCATCTTTTTATGCCCCCCGCTGTAAGGGAGGGGACATTAAGTTTTACCGTTGTCCTTCCGTACGTCAATCCATACGTCCCAAAGTTGGTTTCCGTTCTCTTACTTTAGTTTGCCTCAACCAAATGTTATGAAACTTATACACAATACTTAATACCACATAACACAGATCAAGTTTGAATTTTGGTGGCATCACTTTAACTGTTCTAGGGTTATGCCCCTTTACAAATGGAAAAATTGCTGAAATTTACGTTTCCCTTTTCTAACAAGTTTGCCTCAACCAAATGTTATAAAACTTATACACATTACTTATTACCACAAAACTCGGATTGAGTACAAATTTGGGTAGTGTCACTTTTATCGTTCTTCAGTTATGTTCCTTTATAACTTGATATGATATGCAAGCGGGGGCATCATCTGTGTCCCATGGACACATTCCCCGTTTATTTTTTGAATAGAATAAAGTTTTTAGTATTTGATTCAGTTTACCTTGGAAAAACATCACACTCCATTATTAACTTTACAAACCTTATTATAGTACCCCATAATAAAAGAATTAGCTTATTGATACACTCACTCACCAAGGTTGAAAGGACCTATTGTTAAGTTTGTGAGTGTTGTAACCATCATTACTCATGATTCCAATAAAATGCACTAAAACTATGCCAGATTAAAAAGATCATTAACCTAACAGGACTTTTTCACCTGAGCTGCGTCAGATAGAAATCGACCATATGCAAGTGCACATATACATGTACATATATAAGACTGATTGATTTTGGAACTTTCAAATACGAAATAAAAGATAAATTTTGGTCTGTTTTGTAGGATTCTTATATCAACTTAATGTTCAAACAGTAGCAGATAGAGAGTTGTCTCATTGGCACGCATACCACATCTTCTTATATCTATTTGCAAAGACATTTTTTTCAACCTGAAATAGGTTAACAGATGAAGTGATATTCATTTGCATAAGTTCGATTTCTATCTGATGCAGCTCACCTGTAAATAAACTTGTTTGGTTACAATGAGTCTCACCAATGAAATAAGACTTACTGTTCATTTATTCTTATTCTTTGGCTAACAATTTTCTTTGGTATATATAAACCACAAATTTAAATGTTCAACAAAGTATGATATGCTTGTATGCAGACTTTAGCAAAATACCAAATCAAATATCCACGACAACATACTTTTACTTCCATCCGCAAAATAGTATCCACAAAAATAACTGAATCCACAGTTAACATACAGAATACAAATTATATTTATTTCATTTTAGCCTGGAATCAATTTGCATTTTGGAAATCACTTAACATAAATGTAAATGAATCTTTTTTGTACTAGAAATATAGAATGTCAGCTGCATAATAAATTCACTGGTTATTATTATTTATAAGTGCTTATCATATTTTAAGATGATCTAAAGAATAGAAAACAAACTTGAAATAAACACAAAATATATGTCTATGTTGTTGTTTGTTGTTTTATTTTAAGTCCTATGATTGACTGTTAATGTTTTACCCCCAGCAGCCCAAAAAGACTAAATAGAGGGGGATGAACATGAAAATGAAAAGGTGATAAGATGGGATGCAATAGGGGAACAAACATCATCGGCCAAGTGAAATATATGGAGGGTTCAGTTAGGTTGGAATATTTAGCCTCAGGAATGGTCCATAATGAGCCTAGTCTTAAAAATTTGGCTTGAGGAGTATTTATTGTGCTAGGAAAGTTGCAAACTCCAGAGATAGGTTGCATATACATCCTGCATTCATACCCCTCAGTTGGAGAAACTGGGATCAATTTCTATACTGAGAGTTCCCTTTTTAGGTACTTAATTTCTATCGGAAAACTATTAGAATTTCAAGGCAAAAATAATGTAGCACATGCTGCTTTGAAATATTAAAAGTACACCTCATTATTGCACAAATGATATTTGTTACACTATTTGATATATAAAAAAGGAGATGTGGTATGATTGTTGTTCATGAACAGATATATAATTATTTCATTTAATGATAGAATGACTACTCATTCCTTACTATGTTTTTTTTCAAATCAACAACATAAAAGCTAATAAAAGATTTCTTCAAGAAAATACAACCACCAACCAATTCAATCTTTATGCTTGTCTCAGGAAGTAACAACCTTAGTTTTTGTAATTTTATAAAAGCCATCAGCTGAGAATTTATCAAAATGTATGTGAGAGAGAGAGAAAAAAACATGGTAGATGATACTTTAGTATACTAAAACTTACCCTAAAACTCCACCAGTAGTAAAATAAGTCATATTGATTTAGCTGCATTCAGTGCACATATCTGAATTATCTTTATAGAAGAAACCATGTCTACTAATTTGTTGAGTCGAGCCAATCAGTATGGATGTTTTAGCATGAACCCCTTTATTAGTACTCTTGGTTGTTTGTTTGTAAAGCTTTCATTATCCTTCCGTTTTAAGATTCAGTCTGGTATTTAGCATAGTGGTACAGAAGCTGGTGACGATTTGTTATCTTTTGCAGGATGGTTACTTGATTAAAATCTCTTCATAGTCCTATTGCGTTTTTGTGGTACTTTGGTATGACAAACATTTTTTTTATACCACCACAGGTAGTATTTATATGTTATGGTGGTGTCTGCGTCTGCATCTGAATACATTTTGATTCACAGACAATAACTTGAGTAAAAGTTCATGGATCTCTATGAAATTTTAGCACAAGGTTCCATACCAGTAAAGGATGGTTGGGATTGTTTTTGGGCGCTATTGTCCTTGTGGTTTTGTAATTAGGGGCCAAAAAAGGTCAGTTTGACTGGTTCATCGAAAATAAATTGTTTCGCAGACAATAACTTTAGTGTAAGTGTATGGATGTGTAAGAAATATTAGTACAAGGTTCCATACCACAATAGGAGGTTTAGGATTCATTTTGGGGTTATTGTCTTAGCTGTTTTGTAATTAGGGGCCAGTAAGGGGCCAAAAACAATTAGTTGTCTGGTTTTAAGACAATAACTTGAGTATAAGAGATATTTCTTTGGTCAAAATTTTAACACAAGGTTCCACACCACAATAGGAAGGATGGGATTAATTTTTGGGGTTACTGTCATAGCTGTTTAGGAATTAGGGACCAAAAAGGGTCTAACTAAAACAATTTTTTGTCAGATTCACAGACAATAACTTGAATATAAGTGTATGGATGTCTATTACATTTTAGCACAAGGTTCCATACCACAATAGGAAGGTTTGGATTTATTTTGGGGGTTATTGTCGTAACTGTTTAGGAATTAGGGGCCAAAAACAAGCATTTTTCATGTTTCAGGACAATAATTGGTGTATAAGAGTATAGATTTCTATGAAATTTTACCACAAGGCTCCATACTTCAAAAGGAAAGTTTCGAATGATTTTTTAAAGGGTCATGGCCCATGCTGTTCAATAATTTGGGGTCGATAAGGGGCAGAAAACAACTATTTTTCTGGTTTGCAGGCAATAACTTGAGTATAAGTGTATGGATTTCTATTCAATTTTAGCACAAGGTTCCATACCACAATAGGAAGGTTGGGGTTTATTTTGGGGGTTATTATAGTAGCTGTTTAGGAATTAGGGACCAAAAAGGACCTAACAAAAACAATTATTTGTCTGATTCACAGACAATAACTTGAGTATAACTGTATAGATCTGTATTAAATTTAAGCACAAGGTTCCATTCCACAATAGGAAGGTTGGGATTTATTTTGGGGGTTATTGTTATAGCTGTTTAGTAATTAAGGACCAAAAAGGGGTCAAAAACAAGCATTTTTCATGTTTCAGGACACTAATTTGTGTATTAGAGTATGAAATTTTACTACAAGGTTTAATACTTCAAAAGGAAAGTTTGGATTGATTTTAGGGGTCATGGTTCAAACTGTTTAATAATAAGGGACTGAAAAGGGGCCAAAAAAACTAGGATTTTCTGATTTCTGGACAATAACTTGAGTATAAGTCTATCCATTGCTATTTAATTGTGCCACAAGGTGTTATACCATAAAATATTGTTTGGGATTGATTTTAGGGGTTATGACCCTATTGGGTTAGTTAAAAGGGGCCAGACCAATACTTTGCATAAATTGCTTATTTTTTTAACAATTTAAATGGGGTTTATTTCAAAAGTCTTCAATTCTTGGAAGTCTTTAATATGCTGAATCTAATTGGGTATTTAATATTTGGATTTTAGGGTCTGTTTTTGAATGATTCATATTAAGGTCCAAAGGGTCCAAAATTAAACTTTGTTTGATTTCTATAAAAAATAAATAATTGGTGTTCCTTGATATGCTGAATCTAATTGTGTATTTAGATTTTTTTTATTTTGAGGCCTGTCTTCAAATTGGTCCACATAAAGGTCCAAAGGGTCCAAAATACAACTTTTTTTAATTAAAAAAAAAATTTAATTATTGGGGTTTTTTGATATGCTGAATCTAAGCGTGTAGTTAGATTTTTTATTTGGGGCATGGTCGGCCCACATTAAGGTCCAAAGGGTCCAAAATTAAACTTTGTTCGATTTAAAAAAAAAAATTCAGAGATGTTATTGGACAATTAACTGAAATTTTAAGTTGGGTCATAGTTGAAAATATATATAACATCATATCTAATATTAGAGAACTATTTTTGTGTTTACATCACTGGTTCATGGCAAATAAATTGGCTCACAGACAATAACATTAGTATAAATGTATGGATGTGTAAGAAATTTTAGCACAAGGTTCCATACCACAATAGGAGGGTTGGGATATTAAAGAGTTAATCAAGCTTTACATTTATAGATTTATTACAGAATTTTTAAATTGAGTCATAGTTTAAAATAGATTTGCTGATTCAGATAGGTATATTAATTGTGGTGATAATTGTGTATGCATTGTGTTCTATTTAAAGATTGTTAACATGTTTGAATATTTTGTTATGGTTAAAACTTCCCTTGGATATTAAAAGAGACCTTTGTCCATCTGTTGAAGTGGAAGTCTAGGTAAGTGAAGTTTTGAAATACAATTGTGCCATACATTATGTTATGTTACATCTTAATAAAGAAAAATGTTGTTTTTAGATAATAATCTATTTGTATTAAAGGATATATTTCACTACAATACATTGTGTAGATAAAGTTGTTGACATTGATAGATAAGTTGTAGATATTAGTTAGTTGCAAATGAAAGAAAAAATATTGGGAACTATTAATTATATATAAAGTTTTGGCAAAGTATATTACCTGGACTGGACTGGACTCTTGGAAAATTTATTTGCCTTCTTTAAATTTTGTTGTTGTTTGTTTTCCAGTATGATAACTGTGAAATACCATGCCCAGACTGAAAAGAAAATCTACATTAATGATAAGAAATGATCGTAAAATCAATTACACAATTATAATTGGAGTGACAGATTTATTTGAAAATTTTGTGTTTCCTAAGTGTAGTTGATGATATTAAGCTCTGTAGGACAGTATAAATATAGTTTGAAATTTACTGTTCATTATCAGATATTTTGAAGATAAGATTTTTTAAATACATTGTACTAATTAATATAATGATGACTGATATTTTGGAAATTATTTTTTCCTTTTCTTTGGTAAATTGTTTGAAGAATTTTGTTTGTTACTCTGTACAGAGACATATAAACATATATGTGTATATATGTCTCTGTTCTGTATAAATTAATTTTCTGAATGCTATATATATTTTGGGGGCATTAAGTTTTACCCTTCTCTGTCTAAGTCCGTCTGTATGTCCGTACGTCCCAAAATTGGTTTCCGTTCTCTAACTTTAGTTTGCCTCAACCAAATACTATGAAACTTATACACAATGCTGATTACCACAAAAAACAGATCAAGTTTGAATTTGGGTGGCATCACTTTTACAGTTCTAGAGTTATGCCCCTTTACAAATGGAAAAAAATGCCTAATTTTTTGTTTCTGTTCTCTAACTTTAGTTTGCCTCAACCAAAAATGTTATGAATCTTATACACAATGCTAATTACCACAAAACACAGATCCAGTTTGAATTTTGGTGGCGTCACTTTTACCGTTCTAGAGTTATGCCCCTTTACAAATGAAAAAAAAATCAGCATTTCCGTTCTCCAACTTTAGTTTGCCTCAACAAAATATTATGAAACTTTTACACAACGCTTATTACTACAAAACACAAATCAAGTTTGAATGTTGGTGGCGTCACTTTTACCGTTCTAGAGTAATGCCCCTTTACAAATGGAAAAATTGCTGAATTTTTCGTTTCCGTTCTCTAACTAAAGTTTGCCTCAACCAAACGTTATGAAACTTATGCACAATGCTGATTACCACAAAACACAGATCAAGTGTGAGTTTTGGTGGCGACACTTTTACTGTTCTATAGTTGTGCCCCTTTACAAATGGAAAAATTGCTGAAAGTTTTCGTTTCCGTTCTCTAACCGTTAAAGTTTGCCTCAACCAGGGACTTTCTATACTAACTTATAGAGTTAGTATAGAAAGTCCCTGCCTCAACCAAATGTTATGAAACTTATACACAATGCTTATTACCATAAAACTCAGATCAAGTACAAATTTGGGTAGCGTCACTTTTACTGTTCTTGATGTCCCTTTATAACGTTATATGCAAGCGGGGGCATCATCTGTGTCCCATGGACACATTCCCCATTTATTGTTTTTTTTTATGAAGCGAACTCCTTTAAAAACTAAGCTTATATTTTCTGTTAATAAACATGTATTTAGATTTTGATTTTGGGCCCAGTTTTCAGGTTGATCCGAATCTGGGTCCAAAATTAAACTGTGTTTAATATCAACATAAATTGAATATATATGGGGTTCTTGGAAATGCTGAATCTAAACCTGTATTTAAATTTTGGATTTTTGGGCCCATTTTTCAAGTTGATCCAAATCAGGGTCCAAAATTAAACTTCGTTTGATTTCAACAAAAATACGAATTTAAAAATTGAATTTATGAGGTTCTTTGAAATGCTGGATCTAACCATGTATTTAGATTTTGGATTTTGGGCTCTGTTATCAAATTGATCCACATTGAGGTCCAAAGGGTCCTAAATTAAACTTTTGTTTGATTTCATCAAAAATTGAATTCTTAGGGTTCTTTGATATTGTGATTCTAACCATGTACTTATTTTAAATATTGGACCATGAAAGGTAAATGTCCAATTTCAAATTTTTCAGTTCTTTGACCCCATTCATTTTGTGTCACAAAGCTATGCTGTGTCAAATATTCAATCACAATCCAAATTCAAAGCTGTTTTAGGCTTAAATGTTGTGACCATACTTGCCCCAACTGTTCAGGGTTCGACCTCTACGGTCGTATCAAGCTGCGCACACCGGATCATTTTATATCTCAACTTCGATCCAAAACAAAATATCAATCTATGTTATTTTATTCCCCCTTACTTTTAAATCGAAATAAGCTATAATTTCACTTCAATTATTTGAAACAAATTTTTTTCGAGAAATTAAGAATCAAACAATTTACTGATTTACAGACCCCCCCCCCCCCCCTCTAATACGAGTCGTAGTGAGGCTTATCTGTTGGGCGGCGAAGATCTAGATTCATTAGCCAAATGCCTTATGATCTAAAGTCTCCGTCTGTCATATATCCATTGTCCTTGATTTCAGTTGCATGTTTCAGCGACTGCTTATATTTGTCACGTAAATTTATCACATAATGAATAATTGAACTTCAATATTTTGTATATGGGATCCTTGCAAGGTCCATCAGAAATGGCTGATCTTAACCACATTTCAAGGATCAGTGATCAAGATTATGTTTTTTGTGGTCAAGTCCATCTTAGATACTATACGCAACAAGTCGACTATATTTTCTGCATGAAATGATTTTAAGGTGTGTATGATCGACTTGCAGGGTTCATCTGACCTTGACCTCATTTTCATGGTTCATTGATCAGTATTACATTTTCGTAGTTTGGTCAGCTTCTAAGATACTATAGGTCAACTATACTTGATGTGTGGAATTATTGTATGATGTTAATATCTGTCTAGCAGGGTTCATATGACTTTGACGTCCGTTTCATAAGTCATATGTTAATGTTAAGTTTTCCTGTAATGTCTGTTTCTTAGATACTATAAGCTGATGGTTAAGTTAACATTTCCTTCTGACCGTGACCTTATTTACTTGGATCATTAAATAAGTTCAGGTGATATGATACTTGTAGTTAAACTTTATTTTTAAGATTTATTGCATAAATTCGATCACGATCAGTGAAGAAGACAACATTTCAGCGTGTGCACTCTTTTTTTAAGGGGAGGTTAGTTTGTTTGCATTTTGGGTTTGAGGGGGTATTTGGTGTTTTCTAATTTGTTAACACATTCAACTGTCGAATGACATTTTTCGTAATGTTATTTATCAGGTTTCAAGAAATAAAGGGCGAGTTTTTAAAAAATCACCAAAAAATAAATGTTAACTGAGATATCTGAAATGCGAAGCTTTGATCGAGTTCATATAGCTTGCTCACAAGACACCATATATAAGTCTGACAACTGAAGTACTTCTTATCATGTATAGATAAGACGTACAAATCAGACACAACGATGAATTCCTTTATCACTCTAAATTTATTGTTGTTTCTTTCTAAAAAGTCACTGTCTGTGACTGTGGAAGACAATAAGCTTCAAAGCCTTGAAAATGCGGTAAAGGAGCTTCAGCAACAGCGACTAGAAGATCTGAAGAGGATAGAATCGCTAGAAAATGAACTGTCGATACAAAATCGTAAGTATCATCCTAGACACTGGTTAGGTAGACTAAATCATATTGCTTGTATAGGTCCATGTAAATGGTTTTCCTATACTTTAGATGTGGTTATATAAAACAATAAATTGTTGACGACCATCGTATTTGACCTCTAGAAGTCGTTTGATTTCTGTGTGTGTTATGTTTCTGTCTTTGACGTATATCAACATCTATTTTTGTCATTAAGAAAAAAATAAATACCAAGTCATAAATTTCTTCATAAGGCCTTTTTAGATATAAAAACAGAGCCAATTCTTGAAATTGGTGTTTGTTTATTATTTTCATCATTTTACACACGACACATGAAGCTACCGTGATTGACATTTGGTATAATTACAGGTACATGACACAGACAAACATCCTTTGTTAGGTTTATTAAACTAATTATGTTACGGCATATAAAGTATTCATTGGTATGTTTTAGAGCGGTATCGGTCAATGGCAATATACAAAGCATTATTAGGCTTTGGTGCCAGTAATAAACCTCTAAAATGGAAAGTTAAAACCCTAGCAAGGGATCATGGATGTAATGGAAGAAGTACTACAGGAATGATATATGTATAAGGTTCTGTTAGTATTCTGATTGCTCATTTGATTGGTGGTTAATCTATTCTGAAAGAATTCCTGTTGTTTATAACCCGACTCATAGAGTGGATGTATATAAAGAGATTTGTGTGTCACTGACATTTATTTTGCATATTTGTTTCAATTTCTAGTTAGTTGTGATGTATGTTGTTGATTATTGTCATTTTGCTTAGTTTCTTTTGTTACCCATTCTTACATCGGACTCGGACTTCTGTTAAACTGAATTTTACTGTGTGCATTGCTGTGTGTTTGTTTATTCCACACTGGCTAGAGGTATAGGGGTAGGGTTGAGATCTCACAAAACATGTTTAACCCCGCTGCATGTTTCAGAGTTTAGTGTGACGTCCATTTTCGCTGGACTAGTATACATTATTTATAGGGACCTGCTGAAGCCCGCCTCCGGGTACGGGATTTTCTCGCTGTGTTGAAGACCCATTGGTGGCCTTGGGCTGTTTTCTGCTCTTTGGTATGATTGTTGTCTCTTTGACGCATTCCCCGTTTCCATTCTCAATTTTATTACTCAATTTTTACTGCTGGATCCCAATTATTGTCACATATACCTATTATGTCTGTTTGGGTTGCTCACCCAATTTTGTCAATATAATGGAACTAGAAACAACTGTCATACAAATTGTTTAGCTAGCTATAAAACCAGGTTTAACCCACCATTTGTTTCTTCGGAAAAATACATGTACCAAGTCAGGAATATAACAGTTGTATTTCACTTGTTCCGTTGAATGATAACGTTTGATTTCGGTCAGTTTTTATAGACTTCCCCCTTTTTAAATTTACCATGAATTTCGGTATTTGTGTTATACATTTTTACTCTAACTATTTTTCAGAAGCGCTTGACAAAAATTTAAACTTCATTCACAATGTAAAGGACAAATAAGCCGAGGTCAATTTTTGGTAGATTTGACATTTACTGTAAAAGAGTTATATCACTTTTTCTGTTTAAACACACTGTAAGATACGGGTGAATCTTTCATCAGATAATTTTGTAAAGTATCAATGTTTTCCTATTCATCATGTTTAATTCGATGCAACAAATATAGAGTTCACAAAACAAATATTTCACTTATATTCCAGGTCAGACTCGTTTGTTATTGGATTCTACTGTTCCTGAACACTCGAGGGTATCTTTTATGGCTCATTTATCTAAGGATTTGTCGAGAGTTGGAAATAATCATACCATCCATTTCGACCGTGTTATTACTAACAACGGCCAGCCATATAACCCACTCGATGGTATATTTCATACCCCTGTTACCGGAACATATGTTTTCATCTGGACGACAACTAACAGAGACCACAGTTTCATGAATTCCGAGTTGTTGAAAAATGGAGTTCGTGTTGCGCGAGCTATGTCCGATGCTATGGATCACATAGATTACGCTGTTGCTACAAGCTTTGCAGTAATTAATTTAACAGTAGGAGACGAAGTTTGGATTCAGTCTGGAACTTGGCATAGTAGTGCGTTAGCTGGTGATGATTATTCATCTTTTGCAGGCTGGATACTTAATTAAATCATCTTTATACTGTTGTTGCCGTTTTTTATGTGTTGTTTCAAATTTTATAAATGATATAAAAAATTAAAATACACCATTTTACAACATTTCTTTGTATCAAGGTATTTGACCAATATCAGGCAGCATACCAAAGCGTTTACATTTTCATAGCGTTTTATTCATAATTTTCTAAAATGTTCAATTTTTTTTGTAAAAAACAAGTTAATCACGTTGATGAAGGCGAAATTCACAACACCATAAACAAAAGATAAAGACAAAAATATATACAAACAAGGGTCAACAAAATTTTACTTCAGATTGAGCAACACGAGTAAAATCAGGGGATGCACTCAGAAATTTCTGAAGCGTTGTAGTTTCAGTTCTTTATTGGCACCCATCGTGTTACGCTTGACAATTCAAATTTCTGTTACAAGTCGCATTCTCGGATGTTATAAACATTAGGACGGGATTGTGATAACGACAAATGGAACATATCTGTGGTCATCTGAGGTACAGATATTCCATAGAACAAAGGCGCGTTCGTATAATATTCCTACATAGACTTATGAAATCTTGATTTGAAAGCATCCTTGTAAGCAAAACTCTTTGTTAACGAAATGATCACAGAGAACGCAAGCCCTGAAATATCACTGATAGATATTATAAAATATTTTAAAATCATTATGCTGATTCAGCTTGGACTGAGTTATTCTTGGAGATCAACTTCCAAGTGAAAGAGAGGCGAAAGATATCAAAGGGACATCCAGACTCATAAGTCGAAAATAAACTCACAACGCAATGGCAAAAAAAAAGGACAAAGACCGAAAGACAAACAACAGTACAAAAAATAAAAAAAAATAAAGACTGAGCAACACGAACCCCACCAAAAACTTGGGGTGATCTCAGGTGCTCAGGAAGGTTAAGTAATCGTCATTCCCAGCAACAAATACTCATGTTTGGTAAACAGCTGATGTTTCGCAGGTCAATTGCATACTAAGTATCCATTTCAAGACCTACACGGGCAATGGTAGCAAAAATCTAATTTAAAAATAATAAAATTACGTGATCTATAAACTGAAAAGTTAATCATGGAAATACATTATTTAGATCATTAATTTCAGACATTCTGGCTGCTGGATGGATATAAATTTCCCATACTTATATTTAGCTGATATTTGAATCGTTGGATTGAGTGTGGCTAGCAGGTAATCTTTTACATGCAGGACACTCACATGGTAATATAAGTATGAATATGAACGCAGCTTTTGGCCGATATTATACAGTCATTCAGATTTAATACGTCCAACACTTTAGCCAATCATGTTAGCACGAACAAGATAACACAATAATAAAAAATATACGGAGTTTTAGTTAAAGCGCTGAAATACAACATGATGCATTGTGCGTCTAGAAGTTACAATATCAACGAATGATTCCATATAGTGTAGGCTATTCGGCTTACACGATTAAAAAAGACGACAAAATCTCACTTCCGTAAAATTAGTAAAATCAAAATTATACATTATCTGAATTCCTTCCATTCTTTTAATTCAATGGTTTTGTTGTGGAATGGAAGCGCCATTGTCTCACGTAATTGAGATCATATACTCAAACATCGGTCGTGTCAAACCAAAGCCATTTAAATTCAAATTTTGCTGCTTATCCGATAAATATCATGAGGACTGTTACCGTCTATGTTGACATCATGAACATATACGGTTTAGCTGTTCGATGTCACATCAAGCATATTATACTGATTAGAAATTCATATGTATTTGTCATGATTTATGTAATATTTGCCACTTGACATTAAACTGCCATTAATTAATCGAACAACAATTTTTTAATTTTTTATACTAGTACATAGTAAATTATAGTTCAATTGAAAACTTTTACCATTTTACCCTCAAGCACCCACACAAACAACTTTTTTTTTCTATACAATTACCTTGCATGTATGTTTCATTAGAATCCGATATTTTGATTGGCTGACCACAATCGAGGCATGCCATTATCATATTTTATTTCCGTATAAAATACAAAACCTATGATGACACGTGCTCTCCGTGACAAGGTTATAATAATGCATTGATAAACAAGCAAAAAGCTTGATATAACTCTTAATTTCATGGTTCTAGCATAACAATGTAATTAAAAGAATTCAGTCCTTCTTTATAATTTTAAAGGGTTTTAAAAGCGTTGATCGTGCGCACATTTTTAATATGAAGCGCTTTGGTCAACGCTTTTACACCCAAATGAAAATATAGAAAGAAGCATTTAATTCTTAAATGAATACAAATTATACATACATATTTCAAAAGTTACATGTAATGTGAAAAATTATATTACGTTCTCAAAAACTCTTAAAATGTCAACCACTGATCGTAATTATGACCAATGAAACATGGCTATTTTAATATCACTTTGAACAAGGACAGAATTTCCCTTAAACAATCCACATAAAAGCTTATTCGGAATTCATGCATTCAGTTAATACACATTTTTTTAAATTATTATAAATAATATTTAACCATTTCGCGCAAAATAACCAATGACATCAGTTAGTTCAGTTTTGTTCTTGTTGACTTACCACATTATTAAAATATTCGGATTTACAAAAAAGAGGTTGTATTCTCTTCTAAAAATTCAGTATTTGACATGCTTTATAATGATATAAATGGTACTAATTTTATTGCAAATGCAGGTTTCTGAATATGACATCATTATGAATTTTGTGAGAACATATTTCAAAACAAACCAATCCAGGATCTTATTTCGTGAAACTTGACAACGCAGAGACATACCTGCCAACTTTGTTTAGAAGAATAGAGTGAGAAGAAACAACAAAATATCCGGAAAAACTAAGGTCTCGGTTTGTTTGAAATTATAAATAACGTACACTAGTTACTAGCATATTACATACTATTGTTAAATTGTCCATTACAATTTAGCCTTGAAATTGTTAAAAAAACACATGCTCGAACTCTACACGTGTTTCGGTTGGCTTTCAAATATTTGGCTATGAGTTTGGCGGATGAAGGTAAATTCAGGAATTCGTTATCAAATTTATAAAGGGGTTTCATTTTTGTTATCGCACATGGTATCTACCGTTGCCAGTGGACTATTAGTCCCCGATGGTATCATTAGCATAGTATTCAATGTTTCGGTACTAACATGATTTATAACGTATCTTTCTTAAATTGACAGTTGATCAATTTAGAAAAATTATAAAGAAACTAAGGTTCCACCTCCTTGAGGCAAATTGGAACTTATATGGATTTGGTCATATAGCTCTTCGCGTGCTTGGTACTTATACATTCTTGGCTTTCAAATATTATGAGCGTTCCTGGTGAGGGTAAATCCAGAAAAGTGTCTCGGACGCATAAAATATTTTAAGTGATATTTTAGTTTTGTTATAGCACTGGGTCGATACTCTTGTAAGTGGACTATTAGTTCCGAGGGTATAATCAGCTCGGAAGTCAGTGTTTTGGTAATGACATGATTTATGACATACTGTACCCTTCTTGAAATGTCCGTTGAAATATTTAGAAAGAATTAAGAACCAAGATTCTAAACTCTCTCATGTAAAATTAACCGTAGATGGATTTTGCTATTTTATGTCCCTTTTGGTCACAAATCTCTTCACGTGTTTATAAACTTATACATCCTAGGCTTTCAAATATCACGACCGTTCCTGGTGAAGTTAATCCAGAAAAGAGCTTCGGACGCATTCAATTTTAAAGTGTTATTCTCAATTTTATAGCACTGGGTTAATACCGTTGCGAGTGGACTATTAGTTCTCGGGTTATCATCAGCTCAGAAGTCAGTGTTCCGGTACTGACATGATTTATAACATACCTTTCTTAAATTATCCGTTTATGAATTTATAAATTATTAAAAGACTAAGGTTCCAACTCCCTCAAGCAAAGATGACCTTAGATGGATTAAGCTATTAATTTTATGTCCCTTTTGGTCATATAGCTCTTTTCCGGTTGTTTTGCTACTTATACATCTTTGCACTCAAATGTTTGGCTTTGGGCTTTCTAGATGAAGGTTAATCCAGAAAAGCGCTTCGGACGCATAACATTTATAAAGTGTTATTTTCATTTCTTATAGCACTGTTCCATACCGCTACTGGTGGACTATTAATCTCCGAGGATATCAGTTGCTCAGTAGTCAGTCCCTTGGTACTGGCATTATTTATAACATACCTTTCTTTTATTGTCCGTTTATAAATTTGGAAATTATGGAGAAACTCAGGTTCAAACTTCCTCAGGCAAAGTTTACCATAGATGGATTTGGCTATTATTTTTAGGCTCCTTATGGAAATATTGTGCTCTACGCGTTTCGATACTTATACATCCTTGATTTTAAAATATTTGGCTCTGCGTGTACCTAAAGAAGGTATATAAAAACGCGCTTCGGACGTATACAATAAATAAATTGTGATTTTTTTTTTCATTTTTAAAACGTTCTGCTCTGTTTTGTTTATTTTTAACTACTGTGACTCATCATTTTCAATCCACGCGATTCTCTATGGCCAAATTGTCTTTGAATTTGGCAGTTGGTTTCAACCTATAAATTTAATTTTTGGTCATACGACTTTCGTCGCTTAGCATGCTGTCAAATTCCTCCCGTCTTCTGTTACAGCATATTATGCAAATTGAGCGTCATATAAAATAAGATACCGGTCAAAAAAGAGAGGTGAAAGATACCAAAGGGACATTCAAACTATTTTTTGGTAGGATTCGGGTAATTCGAATTATTATGTGTAGTGTTGTGTGGAATGTTGATTGTTCGTTATTTGTCTTTGGTCGTCATGTTTTAGTCTTTGTTTCTTTTCGCCGAATAGAACATATTTTCAATAAGCACGACATGGAAAGTATCATATACATTTTTGAACGCAAGTTTATTAATGGAGGGTCATTTCTGACAGACTAAAATAAAACGTACAAGGTCTGCCAGAATTTTTATACAAAAATATTACATAGATGGCCTTTGATACATCAGTTATATGTATCTAAATAAGTTTAGTAACTCGGGCGTGGATCAAGGATTGATGAAATAAATCAACGTGTATTGTTTAGGGGACGCGTGGTTGGTAGGTTGAATAGGTTTATTAGTGGGGTTTTACCTTCAATTGTTTTGTTTTTGTTTATTTGGCTCTCAACCTGTCCATAATGTACCTGCTGGTTATTAAAAGAGGAACATTTGAACATCAAAAGTAGTATTGTAATAAGTTAATTACTGATAAATCTTGTATTTACATGTATATACTATAATACTGAATACGTAACAATTGTCGTGCGGCTACGTGCATTCAAGAAGTATGTGTTATTAAAACAAATTGCTTGAAATCGTCTAATCTTTAAATCTATTAAAACAGTAACCTTCACTTCATTTTTAAACAAAATTATCCATTTCCTGTACTTCTGGTGTTTTAATGGAAAAACAACTAACTACTTTTGCCACAATATCCATTTCTGTTTTCGTGATGTCAACATTTTTACTTTTCAAATTAACGCTTTCTTAATTTCAAATCAATGCCAATAAATCTTGTATTTCCAATCGTCAACATAAATCAGCATTGTTTCAGTATTTCCGCTATCAATCAACACAAATGAGTTAGGAGAACAATAAAATTGTTCTAAACAACACAAATATTGACAGACAGTTGAACAATCAGGCGTTACGGGATCTTCCGTGTGTTTATTTACAATGATATCTTCCTATGCCTTTTCAAGTATATTTTGATTGCCTTTATTTGGAGCGGAAGCTTGGTCATGTGATTACAGCTGACTTCCATTAAGATGTCTACTAATCTCAATATTATTACAGCAATTAAATGTCATTTGCAAACGATGATCAGACTTTAATTGATTCCATTCTGTGTGCAACGAAAAAAGTGATTGATTAAATTTAAATACGAAATAACCAAATTGATCAAATGTAAATTGGATGCCTAATTAAAATGAGAAAATTATCTAATGGTATTTTGTTTGTCTGGGGGTTAAAAACGTGAAATAATCTGCGAATTTCTTTTGAAGTATTTTCAAATGATTGAGTTTCTATTTTGAAAACAGTCAGTAACAGACTTAAAATGACATAAGCATTTCCTATTTTCACTATTCCGGAAATAATCGACCGAAGTTGTATGTTTTTTTTAATTTATTGATAACTTGACTTTTTAAGCGTGTTGAAATATTTAACATAAGATGGATACAAAATTAAAAGTACAATACCGATTTTCGTGTGCACGACACGTGGTTCTGGTATAAATTGCATCCGATTGGCTCGAGTTCGAAATTGGGGAAGACAAATACATTCGATATGAAGATATAAAATTTTAGACGCATCAAAAATGTAACTTAAACAGTAACGATCGTTCTCCAATTTTTCTATTGTGAATTTTCCTTATCCATGTATATATGTGTAGCAGCATTCCATTAGTGACTACACGTGGAGTATATTTAAGAGGTCAGTATTGACAAATAATAACACATATTAAAACAGGTTGATTACTGTCTATAATTCCACCTTATGTAATAATGCTGGATTTTGATTGGATGAGAGACATGGTATTTTTCACCAATTTCTATGTATTGAGATTTTCTTTTCTCTGCCGGGGTATTTGTCATTAGGGAATTCCATGTGCCGGGGAATTTGCTAACAAATACCATGGCAGATGGGGAATATCATGTCTAAAAATAACCCAATTCTATTCTAATAGGACAAATTTATGGCCATTCTTAATATACGGTTCCAAATGAAATATTTACGTTAAAAAACATCATTATTGAATTTGGAGCGAATGACGTAAAATTCCGCGAACCTGTACTTTTAATGACGTCATAAATAAAATTCAACGGAAAAACATTGTCAACCGGTCATAAACATAAACTGGAATCCGCTTGTATTACGCTTCACTCAAACTGATGAAGAAAGTGTAGCAGTCAGTCGAAAACCAGCTTATCATAAACAGGGAGATATATATACGGTCAATGACTGTACATAAACAATTATAAGAAATGAATATACGGCCAATGCAATTTGACTGCGCAAATAGCACAGCTGCAGTTTATATACAAAAATTATACATTCAAGTATAAACTCCATATGATACCTGATTACAATAAACTTTCTGAGGTCAAGATGGATACAAAGAACATTCGGTGGAATTAAACAATTATATCATGCTTACAAGAGGTATTTGCCAAAAATACCGGTTTCGAGGTAATCAAATTTCCCTCGCCTAACGGCTCTGGAAATTTGTACCTCTCAACCGGTATTTTTGGCAAATACCCCTTGAAAGCATGATATATTTGTATAATAATTTAATTGTATTTTTTTATTTGAACATATTGGATGATTTTAAAACTTTTATTTTGGACATAAAAATGTTTGTCATTGATGGCAGATCTTAAGAAGCTTCCATAACATTCATTCCCAATATGTCAAAATTCAGGGTAAATAACTTAAACTCATCAAAGATACCAGGATTAAAACTTTGTTACCAAGATTACAAACGACTCATCAGTGATGCTCGAATCAAAGTTTAAAAGGAGCCCAAATAAAGTACGAAGTTGTAAACAATTAATTTAGGTAATTTATGTCGTGGCCTATTGTATAAACACTTGACCTTTTTGAAGTTTATATCTTGACCTTAAATGTCTGTTCCGGTTCTATTTTGTTAAACATAGTTGGTATCACTGACTATATACCTACACGACGCGAAGAACAGCGTTTTAATATTGAGACACATATAGAATTTTCATGAAAAAAATAGTTGATATATTTTGTTATCTGAAACGTTCGAAAAAGATCTTCTGTAACCTTACAATGTTGTTTTTTTTAAGTCTAGAACGATCATATTTTAACCTTTGATCTAAAATAGTCTAGCTGCTTGAGAATTAATACAATTTTACGTTTTGGAAAGTACGCTATAGTTTGTAATTTATATTTTTTTTTATTTGAAAGGTCAGTATTTATGAAGAATGTGCATTTCCAATTACAAAAAGTAACATTATTTATATATTGAAACATAAAGAAATGAGCTAAACTGAAAAAGCAATGAATTTTCTGCATTACTTCAAAGTATTTTTATACAAACGAAAAAACGCATTAACTCAAATAACGGCATCAAACTTCGCACAAAAGAACTCACCGAATCGAGAACATAAATGGTAGCTACTCTATGTGTAAATGTAACACAACAAGATAGTTAGTTATACAGTTGTTTATTTACGCCAAATGAGCCGATGTGCCCCGTACAGTAAATACATAGGTATATATACAGAATATAACAGTTTGTCAAAGTTTCTATTAATTTGACAATAATAGTTTTAATTCTAAAGGTACATGGATGAATATCTATTAAGTTGACTCTAATTGACATGTTTTGACTAAGCTGGAAATTGATAGTTGTAGAATACACGTATGTCCAGTCTTTTAACTAATTGTTATTACAACATGTCACCATCTGGTCTGCATGTAAACATGTTTTTAAAGTTATATGCAACGCAGTGGTCAATTAAAACAACCTTTCCCAAGGTCATGATTTCCTTAATAGATATTCCCCTGTATTTATTTTATTCAATTTAATAAACATTTTGAGAATATATAATCATAAATATATATATATATATAAATATATATATATATATATTTTAAGCCCATCATATTATCATATTCCTCCCTTTCTTAAGAAATATAATTATATATTTTAGTTAAAATCGGTGACAATATGAATGCTTACAAATTCCACAAAAAAAAAAACAATATTCATTAACAAAATCATTTCAAAAGTTCAACAACATCTAAATGTCCAGCAATGTATAGTTCATACAATTCTTGTGTGAATAACTAAGTTGGTATAGTTCTATCATAACACTCCTCGTAACATCAAATATCGGAACTTCTTAATTCTAGAAAAAGGCGCAACCATCAACTGCGGAAGGTCTTCATAACCCCGTCTCCGGTGAACTGCTCCTCCGATCGTCATTGTCAACAATCCGTTTGTTTATCTGCAACGCCAATTCCCGTCATTCAGAAGTACTGCAACTACTCCGACTGTCGTTGATAACTCCGACCTCCTTGTGATCCACCATCAGTTGTTGATAACTCCGACTTCCATATGATCCACCATTAGTCGTTGATATACTCCGACCTCCATGTGATCCACCATCAGTCGTTGATATACTCCGACCTCCATGTGATCCACCATCAGTCGTTGATATACTCCGACCTCCATGTGATCCACCATCAGTCGTTGATATACTCCGACCTCCACGTGATCCACCATTAGTCGTTGATATTACTCCTAACTGACCTAGCTTACCTACCCTGTTGATTCAGGGTCCCTGACTAGGCTGCTCAGTTATCACCGGCTGAAACAGTTCAGGCAAATCTACCTGTGATGTTGTAGAACGATTCCCTCTACCAATATAAAGTTATGTGATCGTATAGTTTTATTTACATCTAAACGTCTGCGTTGTGTCCAAAAATCAAAGCCAATATCCAGTGTTCTTTTCCAATCATCTTTCTTGTGGTCAGTTAACTTGATTGCTACTACTCATTGTTTGACAAGTTGAGTACTGGATAATGGTTCTTAGTGGCTGGTTCCAATAGTGGTGCAGAAGCTATTTTAACATCTCTGGAGGCAGTACCATCGCCCTCAACATTAGTTGACACCACTTGATCGCCACCAAGGTATCTTGTGACTATTTGAACCTCTTTATTATTATTCATTCTCTTGGCTAAACACCTATTCTTAATATTTTGACGATATTTACAAAATAAATATAACATAATCCCTATAGTTTTTAAAAGCAACAAAAAATAAATTAATGCATTTAATAAATTTGATAGTTCAAAGTCATCCTCAATAACTTCTTACTGCTTTAGTTTGGAAAATGAAATTATCAATGTGTTATCTATTTTAAATAAGAACAAAAAAAACCTCTAAAGTTTTATGGAAAAAAAATAAGAAATATTTTTTTCTCTCGAAAGGACTGAAAATGGTTTGAATAAGGTTTGATATTCAACCAACACTTTCCTTCCTTTTTCATAAACAAAGCTGTGATTCAGAGATTACTGATATTAATAGGATTTCTAAACAATCAACATTTTTTCAGCGATCCATCTGAATCGAGAATTAGAATGATTAATCAAAACAAAATTATTTTATATACGCATATATTTATTTAAAAACAATCATCACGAAGCCTACGTCTACGTCGTGTTAGTCGTGCGTTTTATTAAGATAACAAGAAATGTCTGAGAGAAAACTTAAAATTAATTCGTCTTTCTTTTCAGACTTTTTAACAATTCGTTTAGTTTTCTTTGGTATTCTAATTTCATCAACAGACATTTTTTGACTGCTTTCTGAATTATACCCATGGGAATTATTATTATCTGACATTCCATAACCGGTACCGGAAGTAACGGAAGACTTTTCATCCTCCTTTTCGCGTCGGTTTCTGTTTGCTATTTTCTGTTTTAATTCAGCGAGCGGAATATTGTCCTCGTCGGACGATGTTTCTCGTTCTTGTCGGTAACGATTTATGAGTCTTTCTCGAGGATTAGCGTCCGGAAGTTCACTTTCACTACCGTCACTGTCCTCGGGAGGTACAACATAATTTGTTTTCCTCAATTGCCTACCTTCTATATTTGTTGGAATAACCCATTCATCAATCTTAGCTTTTTTAAGGTGTTCGAAATGGACTTTTCTAGCGAAAGACCCATCTAATTGGTTTTTAAGGACAAAAGTTACCGGAAATTTTCTCAATTAATCTGTAATAAGGTTTCCACTTAGTGTCTAATTTACTTTTTCTTAAATGATTTTTGTAATATACTGGATCACCAATTTCTAAATTTATTTCTTGTCTATTTTTATCTGCGTTTTGTTTTTGTTTTTCTTTAGATTTCTTCAAATTTCTATGAACTAAAACGAAAGATTTATGTTGTTGTTCTAACAAAATCATGTGCGGATCTTCACCTACATATTTCCTTCTAGGTTTTAACAGATTATCAATTGGAAGAACAGGATCTCTATTGTATAAAAGAAAAAATGGAGAAAATTTTGTTGATTCATTTTTTTGAAATCTAATAGCTGCTATTGTTTGATTTAAGCATACGTCCCAAGTAGACGCGTCACTTTGCAATTTCTTTGCCATGACGTCATGAAGCGTCCTGTGAAATCTTTCTACTTTCGCGTTTCCCTGTGGATGATAAAAAGAAGTTGATATGTGACTTATATTCAATTCTTTTAAAGTTTCTTCAAATATTTTGGAGGTGAATTCACCGCCATTGTCTGACACTATAACCAAAGGCACGGAAAAGTTTGGAATTATTTCTTCAATTAATAAATGAACAACATTTTCCGAAGTTTTATTTGGAACAGGAAAAGTCAAAGGCCACCCGCTGTAATGACAAACAAAGCTAACAATATACTTATTTCCTGATAATGATGTAGGATAAGGTCCAGATAGATCTACCCCTATCTTAGCAAATGGAAATGGTGGTATATCAGATATTTGTAATAAAGGTTTTGTTTTACCTGCACTTTGAGATTGACAGATAACACAGGAATTAATATATGAATTTAGTTCTTTATATAACTTTGGCCAAAAATATTTTTGCCTAATTGAATCGTGACATTTGTCGATGCCTAAATGACTTAGGTTGTCATGATAACTTTTAATGACCTCATTTCTTAATTGTAATGGAATGTAAAGCCTTAATTTTAAATCATCATCGGGGTGAGAAATGTAATAAAGTATATCATTGATAATAATATGTTTATTATCAACACTCCTTGAAGCTTTACCTGTGTTAATTTGATTAATAATTTCCGAAAGTTCTATGTCTAAAGATTGTTCAATTTTCATGTCATAACCAGGAATCGTGCATTCCTTAACGCTTAATTGGCCATCTTCCTTATAGTCACAACTTGCAAAATCTTTTGGATTGAACTGATTTGAGTTCAAAGTATTGATCTGAAAAGCCTTGTCACTTATATCTACTTCAATTTTTTCATTTTGGTTTTGATTGTTTTCTTGACCCGGAGGTCTTCTTGAAAGATAGTCAGCAATAGTGTTATCAGTGCCCGCAAGCCATTCAATCTTGCAATTATAACTTGCAATACCTAAAGCCCAAAGCTGTAATTTCTTGTTACATTGTGGCGAGAGCAAAAGGTACTTTAAAGGTTTGTGGTCAGTTTTGATAATAAATTCAGCCCCATGAAGATAATGATCTAATTTCTGTAATGCATAATGAATGCTAAATGCTTCTTTTTCAATAGTAGACCATCTAGACTGTGTATCAGACAATTTATGAGATAAAAAATAAATAGGTTTTTCTTTTCTTAAACATGGTAAATGAGTTTCTTCCTCCTCACAAGGTTGCGTAAGACATGCACCTATGGTATCATTAGACGCATCAGTATATAAAACATAAGGTTTCTTCAAGTCTGGGTATGCTAATAAAGGAGTCACAGTTAAACTATATTTTAAAAAATCAAAAGCTTTTTGACATTCTTCATTCCATTGAAACTTAGCATACTTTTTTGTTAGAGCAACTAAAGGTATAGAAATTTTTGAAAAATTTGGAATAAATCGTCTATAGTATGAACACGCCCCTATAAAACTTCTTACTTCCTTAACAGTAACAGGGTTTGGTAAAGTTTTTATTGCTTCGACCTTGCTATCGTCCGGTTTTACACCGTCGATATTGATTTTAAATCCTAAATAATTGGTTTCTTTCTGTAAAAATTGACATTTCTTTAATTTCAACTTCAAATTATGTTGCCTTAATCTGTCAAATACTTGCTGAATATGATCAAAATGTTCTTCTAGAGTTTCAGAAAATATCAAAATATCATCTATATACGAGATAGCAAATTTTAGGTCTTGTAAGACTATCTCCATCAATTGACTAAATACAGCAGGACTATTTTGTAACCCAAATAGCATAACATTAAATTCAATTCCTCGATGACAAACAAATGCTGTTTTTGATTTATCTTCGTCTGCCATCTGGACTTGCCAAAATCCACTGCAAAGATCGATTAGGCTATACAACTTTGCAGCCCCTAAAAGGGTCAATATATCGTCGATAACCGGTAACGGATATCGGATCGCTAATGTATTAGAGTTAAAATGTCTGAAATCAATGCAGAAACGTGTGGTTTTATCCTTTTTATCCACTAATACTACTGGTGACGAATAATTACTGTTAGACCTTCGAATAATGTTTGCTTCTAACATGTCAGTTATTGCCTTATTGACTATTTCCCTTTTATGTAATGGAGTTCGATATGGTTTCAATTTAACCGGGGGATTATCACCCGTGTCAATCCTCATTTTTACAGTGTCAGTTTGACCTAACTCAGTATCCTTAAAAGCAAAAACATCTCTATTATTGTTCAATATTTGTAACACCCTCCCCCTATAAGCATCAGGAATATTAAGATCAGTTTCAAAAACATTCTCAATTTCAGAATGTTCTTGAGTAGATTCAAGTGAGACAACATTTTCTGGTGAAGCCCTGCCTATTGTTATGCCCCTTCTAAATTTATAAGTTCTATTCGTATTATTAACTATAAGAACTGGCATTTGACGTTTTTCATTAATTTTTGCAACTGAATTAGCAACCATTAGACCTGGTTGAGAACTCAAATAACTCTTAGTAATTGGTGAAATTTCAATAGATTTAGAACTTGAAAAGGTTTAATGTTTATTACCCTTTACATAACAGATATTGCTAGTCTGAGGTTTGAAGACAGTGGTATGAGCAAGTCTAACAATTGAAGCTATGTGAATATCTTCTACTAATGGTACATAAGTTTTATTTACCCTTAAACACCCCAAATCAAAATAAACTCTAACACCAAATTTAACTAACCAATCACGGCCCAAAACTGCATTTCTGTTCATGTCAGATACTACATAAAAGGTATGATTCATTTTGTTTCCTTTCATGTTAAAGTCTAAATTTATACTTCCCAAAACATTTAAAGAAGCCCCGTTAACTCCTTGTAAATTGACTTTTCTTTTTTCTAATTTTTTTACCACAGTTCCAACAGAAGAATGTTCTTCTTGATTGTCCTGTTAAGTTAGGTTTATTTTGGACAGAATTAAACATTCTAGGAGGATATGAATTTACATTATTACTTAGCGTGTTGTCATTAAAATTCCTGCGGGGCACATGTAATTCGGCACGCGAACTTACTGTGTTTACATGAAATTTTGCATTATTATCCCTACAATATTTTGCCTTATGGCCAAATCGCTTACAATAGTTACATTTTACACCTATTTCTCGGTAATGTGATATGTCCATTGGTGTTATATTAAGCTCATTACCGTTACTTTTTTTCAAGTCAAATTTTCGTCTTAATTGCGTTTCAGCCATTGCCGAGTTTACTGCTTGAGCCAAAGTTTGTGGATTTTCACGCATTATTTTCATTCTCAAATAAACTTGATACAACCCGTTTATGAAAAGTTAACTAATTGAAGTTGAACAATTGGTTGATTCATATCTTGCCCTCTAAAAGCATCTGTTGCTAAAGTTAAAATTCGTTCTCCAAATATGGGAACATTTTCGCCAACTTTCTGATGAACCTTATTCAGAAGTTCAAATGCATATGATGCATCAGGAATATGCCCATAACGAAAATTCAATTGAGTTTTTAGATTATCCCAACTGTTATTTCCGGCATCTGTTTCTCTTAACCACCTAGCAATGAAATCACTTACTGGCCCTACAGAAGTTTGGTAACATACCATTTTACAATCGTTCGGATTTAAATTGGTAATCATTGCATATTTTTCTATGGATCGAATCCATTGAGAATATTTTTCTGAATTTGAACCATCAAAGCCTTCAACTATCGAATTGACACCGTTTGCAGTTAATTTTTGAGTAAGACTTTGAACTTGTGTTGCTAAATTTTGAAAAACTAACCCTACATTAAATTCTTGTTCAGCCATTTTTGAGAATAATATAATTAAGATTATCAAATAAAATTTCACTGTACCTTTCTTTAGAATTCGTCCTGGCACGGCACACCAAAAAGACTGTGTAACACAACAAGATAGTTAGTTATACATTTGTTTATTTACGCCAAATGAGCCGATGTGCCCCATACAGTAAATACATAGGTATATATACAGAATATAACAGTTTGTCAAAGTTTCTATTAATTTGACAATAATAGTTTTAATTCTAAAGGTACATGGATGAATATCTATTAAGTTGACTCTAATTGACATGTTTTGACTAAGCTGGAAATTGATAGTTGTAGAATACACGTATGTCCAGTCTTTTAACTAATTGTTATTACAACATGTCACCATCTGGTCTGCATGTAAACATGTTTGTAAAGTTATATGCAACGCAGTGGTCAATTAAAACAACCTTTCCCAAGGTCATGATTTCCTTAATAGATATTCCCCTGTATTTATTTTATTCAATTTAATAAGCATTTTGAGAATATATAATCATAAATTTAAATATAAATATATATATATATAAATATATATATATATATTTTAAGCCCATCATATTGTCACATTAAAAGCAATTCTGTTTTAATCTGTGATAAAAAAGAAACACACATTTATTTTGTAGTTTCTCTTTCTGGGAACAGAGGGAACATATTTCATTGATTAACAAAGGATAACGAAGGGATTTTAGAAATGCATCTGAATGATCACCAATATTGAAATTATAATAATGTTACCAAGTCTTGGGGTTTGTATTTACTTTTTTCTTATCTTTTAAAAAAAAATTGTACAGGCATATGCTATTTATGTACTGATTTACTTTATTTTGGACAATCCCACGTTTTTTTTTGCAATTCCCATACCTGTTGACTCAATCTCCGTAGGCTGTTTCTCTCCCTTGTAACGTACGGGCAGTGGCGCATCCAGATTTTTTTGTAAGAGGGGGGGGGGGGGCGCTCCAGTCACGCTTCAGTGATTCCCTATATAATCAACCAAATTTTTCCCACGAAAAGGGGGGCCCGGGACCCCCAGCCCCCCCCCCCCCCCCCCCCCTGGATCCGCCTATGACGGCTATCGGAGTCAAAACAGATAAATTACAAGGAACAAGTCTAAAATCTACGTAAAAGTTCAATGGTTGAGATGTGAGTATTATAGGAAAATTTGATTTCTATTCCAACATATTAGTACTGTGAGTACTTTGAGATCTTTTCAATATTTGCGGACGTCGTTGATGCAATATTTCACCTGGGGTTATTTTACTTTTTCTTTTGTTTTGTTTTTTCTGTAAGATTGATGTATTCAGTTGAATTATTTTTCCTCACTAATTTATGTAGTGTTTTTATATTGTCTATACCTACTTTTTACAGATAAAAGTAGTACCACGAGTTAAGGGGGCGTACGAACTTAAAAACCCCTGAATCCGCCTCTGACGAGGGACTGTTAGTATTTTCAAGGATTCTTTTTTTAAAATCGAAACATAATAATTCATCACATGTTAGAAATCCTGTTAGTTTGTTTTCAAGCAAAAAGCAACGAAAAGGAAGCAAAACACGTTTATTTCAAAATATAATTCGATAATACAAAAATATAGCTTTTTTACGTTTCCTCTATAAAACAAACATTGACATTAACTGCTGGTGTATTTATAAAGTTGATCTTAAAAGATCATAACCTTTATGATTCGTTCAAAAGTAAGACTACAATAAGAGACACACAGTTTAATGTAATATAAATTCAAAATGAATGTGGTCTATCTCAACATCACCAATAAAGTCGATTTTATGTGCATATGTTGCTACACTTGTCATGTTACATATATATCATCGATTTCGCTTACTTGAATTTTTGGTATTATTCTGATTTGCAGTTTCAGTGGAAAAATTTCCAACTTTATTTAATTTCAAGCATTTGCATTTGAGACGATTTCGAAATTCATGTATTCTGAAAACGTATACAAAAGGATCAAACAATGGATTAAGCAGTAGCAGATTGTTCGTTATGTTTATAATATCGGACGATGGTTCTCCAATGCTCTGGGAGTACAGTCCATAAATAGTTCGGGGTAAAATTCCACAAATTCCCAACACAATAATGATGCTCAAAGTAATCACATTCTTGCGCATTTTAAATATGGCCTTTCTCCTTTGTTTGATCTGTGTTTCTGAAAATGTATCTACAGAAATCAGCTGATTTAGATGTCTCTTCATTCTTACTATTACCACAACATAGCAAATGGAAATAAGGCACACCAAAATTCCATTCGGAACATCAAAAAACAAGTGAGTGGTGTTTTGCATAGTGAATTCATGATGACATCCATTGTGATTATGTTGATCATCCGCTTTCACTTCGGCAACAATAAATGCCGATATTGTACATAAATGCGTAAGTAAAAAGCATATGCCTATGGTAATGTTATTGGTCATAAATGTTAAAAGTTTGTTCGGAATTGCGAAGGTGGCATTTAATCTTTCTAAACAGATTAAAAATGTTTGAATCAATGAAAACACAATTGTACCCGCCATTAAATGTATCATTAGACCGCAAAGGTGTTGCAATATGTCTTTGTCAGCGGTTTTAGACATTTGTACAATGAATTCATGCAGTATTCTTTCAAGCATCATGGTTCCATCACTTATGCTTAGAAACAATGCCAAGCACACAAACTTATTTTTCGATAGCCGTTTAGTCTTAGCTAAGATTATAATTGCCAAAATATGAATGCAACAAAGTACAGAACAGATAATAACGACGACAACCCAATTCATGATGTTAAATTTCTAGTATCTCGAACCAATGAAATAGAAACAAACAACAGTACTGTAGATAAAATAACTTTTTTCAAGTTTGATAACTGTGTTCATTAACGAATCCAAGTCACAAAATATAAAGAAAGTCCGATGATTAAAAAGTACTGTCTTTGACTTATTTCAACATGTATGACATTAATTACACTGTTGCGCGAGTATATATGACAAAAATAATCACCAAATACCACATGTGTATTGTATCTTCTTTATATACGTTTTGGTGACGTTTCTGACGCAAACATATTTGCAATTGTTTATATATGTTTTATGACGATAACTTCCATTTGCTTTTATCTATTTTGATTTTGGATCATTTCTATGTATAATTAGGTTTTGTCCCTATAACATGTAATAGTTCATGTAATGGACCTCTAATTACTCACACCTATCTTTGTACATATTTCGCACATACTAAGGTAAATGCGCTTTAGGTTAATGTCCAGCAATTTTCTAATTTACAAGGTTAATCTATTGGTCGAAGAACAAAAGCAAATGCAGGGTAATCTTCAAAGACGCAACAACCGAAAAATTACAAGCAAATGTAGGGTATGTCTGTGTCTGAGGTGACGTTTTGAATTGCAATGAGCATAATCTATGTATTACTGGTAAATTATTAAGTCAGGGATTTCGTTACCACAAAATATTTAAAACCTTTACTAAATTCTTCCATAGATACAAAGATTTGCAGGTTTTGCTGTACCTGTATAAAAACATATTTCAGACGGAATAGCTCATCCTAAATTTTACGGTGCTGTTGTTTACCAAGCCCGGAAATTTATATACGATCCGGGTAAACTTATTAATCCTTTAAATAAACTTTTAATAAACTTATTCTAAAAGGTTACCAATTCAACACTGTAATTAGATCTTTGAATATTGTTTTTATTGGTATAAATATTGATTTTGTTTTCAGTAAATTAAAATCATACTAAATAGTTTGTTATACACATATGCACTTTAACGGCACTACAATCTGTCGATACCTTTTTTTTGGCATTGCACATGGTCATGTTTTTCTCCGACTGTAAATGACGCCTTGACACTAAATCCATTGGATGTTGGATGTGTACTGATTGATATTTTAGTCTTAGATACATGATTTGTTTATTAGTTGTTATTGGCTATGAACTAGCTGTCAGTAACTGCGAGTATTCTCAGATCTGTACTTAGTGTCCTGTTTGTTGTGAGGGATGGATAAATACCCTGGGACGTCCGGTCTGTATTTGATGTTTTTCTGCTTTGTAACGATTTGATGAGTTCCCTTTTCAACTGATTTTTATAGTTTGTTCTTATGTTGTGCTGTTACACCACTGTCCCAGGTTAGGGGAAGGGTTGAGCGCTCACAAACATGTTTAACCCCGCCACATTCTTTATGTGCCTGTCCCAAGTCAGGAGCCTGTGGTTCAGTGGTTGTCGTTGGTTTATGTCTGTCATATTTGTTTTCGTAAATTGTTTTGTTATAAATTAGGCCGTTAGTTTTCTCAATTGAATTGTTTCATACTTTTTATGTCGGGGCCTTTTACAGCCGACTATACGGTATGGGCTTTTCTCATTGTTGAAGGCCGTACGGTTACCTATAATTACTTGCATCCACTATATTTGAACTTTGGTGGATAGTTGTGTCATTGACAATCATACCACATCTCCTTATTTCATTAACATTAGAAATTCAAGCGTCCATACCATGACACACTCCAAATTCCAAGACTGTAGAAAAGTAGGAATTAATTTCAACAGAGATTACATCAGAACAAAATTCATAAATCATAAATGGATTAAACAGTTAAGCTAACGAAAAAATGTCAATGACGTCTGTTGGATGTGTACTGATTGCTTCTTTAGTCTGGGAAAAATAAAAAAAAAGAGCCGGAAGATACCAAAGAAACATTCAAAACTCAGAAGTCGAAGAAAAACTGACAACGCCATTTTAAAAACCGAAAAACGACAAACAGACTTACAAGTCAACAAAACACTACACAGAAAACTTAAGTCTGAGCAACACAAACCCCACCGAACACTATATGGAAAACTTAAGTCTGAGCAACACAAACCCCACCGAAACACTATATAGAAAACTTAAGTCTGAGCAACACGAACCCCACCGAAACACTATATGGAAAACTGAGTCTGAGCAACAAAAAAACCCCACCGAAACACTATATAGAAAACTTAAGTCTGAGCAACACGAACCCCACCGAAACACTATATAGAAAACTTAAGTCTGAGCAACACGAACCCCACCGAACACTATATAAGAAACTTAAGTCTGAGCAACACGAACCCCACCGAAACACTATATAAGAAACTTAAGTCTGAGCAACACGAACCCCACCGAAACACTATATAGAAAACTTAAGTCTGAGCAACACGAACCCCACCGAAACACTATATAGAAAACTTAAGTCTGATAACACAAACACCACCGAAACACTATATGGAAAACTTAAGTCTGAGAAACACAAACCCCACCGAAACACTATATAGAAAACTTAAGTCTGAGCAACACGAACCCCACCGAAACACTATATAGAAAACTTAAGTCTGAGCAACACGAACCCCACCGAAACACTATATAGAAAATTAAGTCTGAGCAACACAAACCCCACCGAAACACTATATAGAAAACTTAAGTCTGAGCAACACGAACCCCACCGAACACTATATAAAAATTTAAGTCTGAGCAACACGAACCCCACCGAAACACTATATAAAAAACTTAAGTCTGAGCAACACGAACCCCACCGAAACACTATATAGAAAACTTAAGTCTGAGCAACACGAACCCCACCGAAACACTATATAGAAAACTTAAGTCTGAGCAACACAAACCCCACCGAAACACTATATAGAAAACTTAAATCTGAGCAACACAAACCCCGCCGAAACACTATATAGAAAACTTAAGTCTGAGCAACACAAACCCCACCGAAACACTATATAGAAAACTTAAGTCTGAGCAACACAAACCCCACCGAAACACTATATAGAAAACTTAAGTCTGAGCAACACAAACCCCGCCGAAATACTATATAGAAAACTTAAGTCTGAGCAACACAAACCCCACCGAAAACTGAGGGTGAACATGATTTATTTATTTGTTGAAATTTGGTTTGAACCATGTTTCAGTAACTGCGAGTACTCTTAGAACGGGATGGAGCGTTCACAAACATATTTAAACCCGCCACATTCTTGCAGTCCGTTCGGTAACCTTTAGCTTCTTTCACTCACGTGCCTTTTGACTCTGGTGGAAAGTTGTCTCATTAGTAATCATATCACATTTCATAACTTTTATACTGACGAGGCTCATTCTTAGGTTGAAACGATCATGTTCAATTCGTTCGAATGCTGATCTTTTGTTGGCTGAAAGACTAATCATTTGATTCCGTCATATGCTTTCATTTCGTATGAAAACAACACATGCCGTATGAATGCAACCCACTTATCTTCACCATATTAATCAACACTTTTTTCGTGTTGTTTGTATACATCGTGCAAATGATTATGCTTTTTTTTTAAATTAGAAATTTTATTTATTTAAAAAAGTAGTTGACAATTATTTTACCTTCAAAATAGAAGCCATTTCTATTTGTTGAAACCTTCAATAACATAAAATGTCTTATAATTTATTTCGTGATATACTTAAAATTAAAGCTTACGATAAAACATCTCATTCAAAATTATCTAATGAATTTCAGCTGAAATTATATCTCTTTTATATTATTTTTTATTCAAAATTGCATCCTTCATTTGATTTCTATATTAATAAAAGAATCCCAGATTTTAATAGAACTCAAAATGAAAGTTTCCTGGAAATTCACTAATCCAGCAAAACACCTGAAATAGATAACAGCCAAACTTATATTAGATCCTCTCTGCATTGTGTACATGTATATGTGCATCCTTTATTTGTTGCTACCTTTATGGTTCTTAAGATTAGCTTCCATGGCGGTTGTTTTTCACTTGTTCCGTGATTTTTTCCGTTTTTATAGACTTCCCCTTTTTGAATTTGCCTTGGAGTTCAGTATTTTTGTAATGCTTTTTTTTCAGTTGGAGTCAAATTGGACAAACTGCCTTTATTTGGTTTCTGATTCATCTTCTCTGTCAAAGCCACTGAATTCAATTCATCCACACACGTCACTTCTTCTCTGTGTAGTGAAGTTGTATTTCTGCATATAGACTTTTTTCAGCCACACTGAATATCAAGGAAGTATGTATCTGTGATATCTAGGGATACGTAAACCCAATAGTTACCTTGATATACCTTTTATCGTTGTTTTGGTTTTCGTTTATTCATCTCTCTGTACGCTGTAGTCGCAACCGTATCTTAAGTAAAACTGGATTTAAATGACACTTTCATTTTGTTTCAGAGCCTAATGATTACTTATGTTTCCATTAGAATCTGCAAACACGGATTAGAATCCCATATCGACAATTGATCAATATCAAATATAGATTTAAACGACAATTCCACAGAATCTATTTGACATGAAGCAACTGAGAACTTATAGAAAGTATTTTTTATTGGACAATAAGAATTTAAAAACAAGGAAAGCAATTGAATACCAAAAATAAAGCATAATTCAGCACCAATAATGTATGTTGTAATATCTAATCGGTAAAGGGAAACCGACTTATTCAGGTACTGTATGATTTTTTAGAAAGATAACTTGTCTTTTGGAAAGTATCGTGTAAATACATCGTACGACGGAGAGAAAGAGCTTGAAATCGATTACAACGTAAGTGAATTATTTCAGTTATCGTATTACTTTCACGAGATTTAATCATAAAGAACCCTTAGTACAACGGCTGATTAGAAAAGAAGTCCTGGAATATTGTACCAACCGGGAGATATATACTATATATGAATGAGCTACAGGAATATACTACATAAAGATGGTAAATCAACAATGGGAAAATTTATCTCTTTTTTAAGCATTGATTAAACCATAAAAAAAGGGCCAATTACAACGGACATATTCCAGACGGTAACTTCAGACCATAAGGATTCTGTTTATCAGATTTGAATTATCCAACTACTTTATAAATTCTGATTTATAAAGCTTCATACAAAAAAGTTAAGCCGTCGCGATTTGCATCCAATGTTTTTTCATTAAACTTCCTGATTACATCTTAAATCTGCATAAGTATTTTTCCAATGAAGTCAGAAAGAACTATCAGAGTTATTGTTGGGAAACCATTGGTTTTCGATAAAACACAAAAATACGGACAAATTACTATATGCTCTCGATAACTTTTTAAGGGAGGTTAGAAACAAAAATGAAATGGCAAACAAAAGTCCACCAAAATCTACATAGACAACTAAAGACTGAGCAACACGCAATCCTTTTGTATATCAATTAGTTACACACGCCTTCATTAATTAGGATTCGTTTCTGTGTATATAGAGGATGTTATTCTGATGTTTCAGGATTATTTACAAAGCGAACACCTACTAAAATGACGATAATCGTTGACACATTTCTTTGTGCAAATCACGTACACTGAATCAGTTGCGCATTGAACAATATCTACTGCTGTATGACGTACATGCACGATCAAACTTTTTATTATAATGGTAAATTCGTGACGATGAGCAAATTACTAAATTCTCTTTACTTTATCATAATTGTAATAAAAGAAGATATCTTGGAAAGTTTAACATAATTTGAAACTGAGTCTGTTTCAAAAAACCACTAGTTGCGAAAGAAACAAGCATCTCTTAAAATTAAACATACAATGTGAGACAAGACATAAAAATAACGTTATGAATTGTATACGTTCGAAGCACTTTTCTGGATTAACCTTCACCAGGCACACCCGAAGCTAAATATTCTAAAGTAAAAAAATGTAGAAGTTTCCAACCAAATCAAGAGCTTTATGACCAAAGGGTACCTAAATATAATAGCCAAATTGACCTAAGATCATCTTTAACTCAGAGCGTTAGAACCGTAATTCCTTCATTATTTCTTAATTCATAAATGGACAATAAGCATTGTTTAATGATTTACGATTCATCAATATTTTCATAAGTATTATAAAAAAGCATTTATGAAACCTAGATACGAAAACTTTCTTCATGTCTACTTTTTCAATGAAGAAAGCATACCAAATATTTGTTGTTATTGTTGCACTTGCTATGTGGCATTTACCTCTCGTTGTCAATATCTTGAATTCTTTTGCATTTCGTTTGTGGTAATTTTCCGATTTGTAAGCCGTTTCATCATTGAAAATATGAATTTTTATCTTAATACAGGTATTCAAATCTTAGTCGGTTTCAAAGTTCATGTAAACTTATATGTACACACAAGGATGAAACAACGGATTAGGCAGCTGCATATTGTTAGTCGTGTCGGTAATACAGATGATAGTTTATTGAAATACAGTCCCCAAACAGTTCGACGAAAATACCAAAAAACAGACAATGCAATGATGAAGCTAGAAGAATTCACGTTTTTGCGCATTTTCAGTATGACGAAACAAAGCTAGTAAATAGAAAAGACCCATGTGAACATCCTCACGTCACTGTAAAATAATCATGACATACCAAATATGGTAATGAAGTCTTTAGGCGTAAACACGCATTTGTTACTAGTATATAACTGAGACTTACTAAAATTAATTAAGAGTCGTTTATGTTGATAATGTTCTATTATGTGGATAATGTTCTATTGTTTTATAAGAAGGCATTTTGCAAATAGCGATAATTGTTCGCACCTTTCAATTTTCATTTCACGTAAACAGTACACATAAATGTTTAACAATATCCTCTGTTGTATGTTCAATATTTCACACATTTATTCAAATTTGGGGACCTGCAGAACAACACGTTGAAAAGTTAAAGTAGCGTAGTAAGTCTAAGGTATTTAAAACCAGGTTCAACCAACCATTTTTTTCTTAAAATGTCCTGTACCAAGTCAGGTATATGGCAGTTGTTATCAAATAGTTCGTTTCTATATAAGTTGGCGTTTGTTTTTGTTGCACTTCAGCGTTCCTGTTGTTCCTTTGTTTTCCTCTTATAGTTGATGTGTTTCCCTCGGTTTTAGTTTGTAACCCGGATTTGTTTCCTCTCAATCGATTTTTGACTTTTGAACACCGGTATACTACTGTTGCCTTTATGTATTAAACACTAGTCTATCTTATTTTCTAAATCTGTGGAATTACACAACAAACTAAGTCCAACGCATGACACAATTTAAACCAGGTTAATATGTAACTCCATGAAATCGGTACTACGGCTACATGAAACTCATTATTAGATAAAACTCATCAAAGATTCCGGCTTGTAATTTAGTACGCCAGACGAGCGTTTCGTCTAACTCTGACTCATCAGCGCCGATCAATTGATAAAATTCAATAATTATTTACAAGTATAACATGTTAGCTATCGACTCTACTCGCAAACCTCATAACCACTTTTTTCTGAAGTGAGACAAAGCAGTTTCTTTTTAATGAGTATATCGACAGGAAAATATTGACAATAAACTATGGACGATACAGTGTTATGAAAAACATTGATTAATTTATTATTAAATATTTTATACTCGTAAAATAAATTCTGCACTCGATATTTTAAATCTTTATGATAGATTCTATTTTTTACAATAATCACAATTTATCTGTTACGTATTAGTAATTTTCAACGGCATATTAGAAAAAAAAACTATAAAACATAGTCAAAGAGAATTTAAACCGACATAAGCCTAGTGTCTTCTAAAGAACATTCGATGTCAGGACATACTTTGAAAGCAAAATGTCTTTAACATGAAAACTGGCAATTGCGATCACCCCAACCTTCGAATAGTTCATATCAACAATAAGACGGTTAATCGACCTGTTAATATTCAAATACTTATCAGAAACATTCTTAAAGCAGTCACTTGCACACAAAACCAGCATGCAAATCCGTGTTATTCCAGGACTGAATTGGCATTTATTATTTATCCAAGATCGTGTGAATAATGTTGTGTAATGTAATGAACGTTACAGTTTCTGTTGCAAGGACTGCAACTGCAAATAAGAATATTAAACAGACAACGAGCATAAATAAATGTGCACACATATTTCTAGCAGATGTTCTATCTTTTCTTTCAATAAACAAAACCGTTTTGGTCAAAATATGTAAGTGGGAACATTTGTATATTATTGTTGTTAATTTCATGAAGCAACCATATTATCTTTTTAACTCAATATCTTGTATAAAAAGTAGATAGTCAAAAGTAGACAAAAAATGTTTCAAAAGTCTTATAGTCACAGTAACCGTTGGTAAGCAGAAGAAAGCCACAACTAGAATGATTAGTGGAGCAACAAATGCAAAGTAAAACCCTGTTAAGGTAAGTCCGAGAGAAACACACATGGAATTAACAACACTACACATTACCACATTATAATATCATATCTCTGGCCCAGTTTATCCTTCAATGCTGTAATTTCCTTTCAATTTTATTAATTGTCGCAGCCAGTGAATCAAGTGTAATATCACAGAACACAAAATGAACACAAAATGGAAAGGCGAAAGTGTACTTTTCACGTTGAAGGTAAATGGTTTTGACATTTTTCGTAAGGAGGCTTCTTATTCTCGTTCGATGGTTTGCGATTTTTTTTATATGTTACGAAAATGTAAACAAGAAAAGTCCAGGAAAAAGCAAAATTTCCTATTATTAGGAAATACATTGACTAACGCAAATACTTTTACCATGGAATATTTGCTTCGGCCATGTTTTTGTTTTTCTCGCTTTTTAAAACTACCATCAGACTTTCAGCTTTAGTGTCTTGTGGTAAGTCAAAAAGATTACCTTTACAGCATCGCTCGAATGAGCTCGTGTTTCGTATTTAACACTTACAAGCATTGCTTTAAAGTCTGTAGTTCGCAGAATGGAATAAAGTTTGGATGTATCAATTTTCAATGTTTAACCATAATATCAATGTTACTGAACAAAATTTTCAGAATTGTGGTTGACGGGAGAGAAGCCAATTTTGAATATAACTATATCATATTATATTATGCAATTTTTTCTTTTTGGAATACTTGTTTACGATCATATTACTTCTGTAACAATACTTTACGAGATACTCTATCTTATTTATCGTTATTGCAAGTGGTTTAAGGTAGGTCTGCTCATACTGAATGTGTACATTTTTTTTACCGATAAAATCAATCTGGGATGAAGAACATCCACATAAATACAAACTTGCCGAATAATTATAAAGCAAAGATTCACACGAAAGACCATCTGGTCCTCTATAGAAACAAACGTGAAGAATCTTTCTATCGTGGCGTGATTCTCAATTTGTGCTCGGGTGATCTTGTCATAACATAACATGTCGGAACGATTACATTCCAAGCGATAGATATTGATAATGAGATCTACAAACAATCCATTGTTGGTCTTTTTTCATATTTATCAATAATAACTGTTTAACGGATCGACATCTTCAAAAAACAGGTGAATGCAAATAATATTTGTTCCCTTTGCCTTATCCTGGATTTAAGAATATACGGGTACTATGGAACAATTTACAGGTCACTTTGGTTTGTGTGGTTATGATATGTGTCGACTAATTTTACGGTCGATGAAAAATACAGTGAAAAATATTATCTGAAATCAAAATCATAACTCCAAATTCAATTTAGATATATCGAAGTTCAAACGGTCAAACGTTAAGGTGCGTTCTTGATTAATATCCATATTAATTTATTGCTACCAGGAAACGGATACAGTCACAGATAATAATCATGTTGATATAATATTTCTAGATCTTAATCGCTTCTGTTGGAGTTCGTACGAATCCCTCAGTTTTGTTTTACCTTGATTAAGATCTTCTAAATATAGAATCTACCACTGCATCGAGTGTGATACGATATTTATCCACTCGAGACAGTTAAATTTTCAAATTTAAAACGCGAGGCTCGCCGAGCGTTTTAAATATTTAAAATTTAACTGTCGAGAGTGGATAAATATCGTATTACACGAGATTTGATGGTGGAATCTGTTTCTCTAATTATTTTCAAACAATATGCAGGCAAACTTATTCCGTCTTTTCGAATGATCTGTAAAATGGTGTGTTCTTTCTATGTGACGTCATCAGACATGATCGCCTTTTTTCATGCCGTCACATTAGGAAATTCAGAGGAAAGTAAGTAAATTCGACGTCATAATCGGATTTTAACCAAGGAAGAACTGAGATCAAACGAACCACACGTTGATTAATTTTTTTTATACAATGGGTGCAGAAAGGGATAAATTGACGAAGAATTAGAGAAATGAATTAATAAGATTTGAACATCGTTAAACAACTGTTGACTCTAGTTTAGAAAGGAAGCTAAATGACAAAAAAAATATGAAGACCTTCTTTTATGCAGACATAATTCAAAAATAAAGTTATGTTTTAATTTAGTTAACAAAAGTTATATAATCAAAACAAGAAAAAAATCGTTGTGTTATGTGTAATAGCCATACAGGCACATATTTTATCACGTAAAATTCTACTTATATAGCCATATCAATTTAAAAATATTAATTTCTAAAATACGATTGAAAATTGGGCTATTGGGTAATCAAATTTACACATATGTATCAAAGATGTTGATTTGATATATTTCAGTATTATAGAATTTAATCAAATAGGATGAAACATATAAGTGGCAATCTTTCTCCAAATGTGGAACTCATCATGTTGCTCATGTGGGTACAAATTCGTTGAACAGTCTAATTCAGTTATGTCACTTTCGAAAAAAGAAGACGGGATTGTGATGACGACAATTGGAACATATATTGGAACAGATATTTCATAATGGTCAACTATCTCGTGATGGCGTCTGTAAAATTTTCACTTGCAACCCTTGATTTGTTATCTTCCCTGTAAGGAGCAACCGTCTAACAATGAAAGCATGATAAGAAATGCAAGCTCTTGACATATATATTCCATATGCAGGTGCTGCTGAAATGTTGATACAAATGTAAAGTACAATTAGGAAGCTAAAATCATCTCTTTTGTCGGAAAGTCTTTTTTTTAACCGACCTTCATTGTTAATTTCTAGATGCAAGCCTCAAGATATCAGGCCGACTTAACTGTATCTGTTGTATTCTTTGTTTCAAGCTCGAAGGGATAGATGCGTTTAACATAGTCATTAAACTTTTATGTATTTATTAAGAGGCCATCATCTATATAGCGGAACGTGGAGTAAAAAGATAGTGCTAGCTTCTTTTCGTTCTTCCTATGAAGCTCCTGTATGAAGTCTGCCTCATATAAAAAAAGGAAAAAAATTGTGTTAAGTGTAGGACATCCAATTTTTTTTATACTAGATAAAGTGGTCACATCTTTCTAAAAAAATAATGCATACATTTGTGATCGTCACATTCATCGTTCTTCAGAGATTTCCGAAAGTAGGTAATGACTTGTTTTTGATTTTAAAAATATCCCGTATGTCGAACTTAATATGCAAATCACCACGTCCCACCATGATAATTGCGATTGACAAAAAGTTGTTTTGACATCGAATTGAATACGTCAGGTCAATGTTGGCCAAACGAGAAAATGACACAAGGTTATGGCATTCAATTTTTCACAATATTGTTATATGCATGAATTGCAAATTATATAAGAACTGGTGCTGTGTTATTTAATCAGTTCGTGATATAAGACTGTTTATTGGCAGGGCAGAATGTGATTTGGTGCTTTGAATGGTTTTACAAAAGTTTCAAGATTTTTATTGTTCGGCGTATAATCAAGAACTTTTTTGATTAATTTCGTAATAGAGCTCAAATGAAATAAACTATGTTTTACATGATATGTAAGAGTTGCATGGGAAATATTGCAAGAGTTTGAGTATAAGATAAACTAATCTGAAATTTACCGTGATTAAGAGATGACAAAATGTTTAGTTTACTCGTATAACCGATGTACAGTAACAACACGCCATTAATAGTTGTGGTTATTCATCTGCACGCATCAGGTGTCGCATATAAACCGAAATCGATTTAAATATTATTTTTATCCAGGTGTTCACCGGTATGGGGCCCACAGACGTTACATAGATTTAACAGACCAAACTGTTAAACAGATTTCTTAAAATGACTTTTTTAGAATTCAAACTGAAGGCAAAATATTATGATTTACTCCTTTGAAAGTAAATGATTACAGTTTTGCACCAACAAAAGGCTCACTTCCGGATCATAAGTCATCTTTGATATGATCCTGGTAATCATTTATATCGTAATAAATTAAAGTTAAGATCACATGCCCTTTCGGTTTAGGAATAAAGCTGATTCTATGTAATATTCAAGTGGCAAAAAAAAATAAAAAATAATGTCAAGCATTTTCTAAATTTGCTTATGTTCACTTGGTTTTTAAACTACAGGATAAATTCTCCGCAGAAAATAAGGTACAACAATGCCATGATACAGATTTCCAGATACGTATCCGATGATCTGCATCTGGTACGCTCAAAACCAAAACTTTTTTCTTGTATATACCAGTTTAAAATATCATGTCTTCTTTCAAGTATGGTTTATACAACATTTTTCTGGAACACCAAATCCTGTCCGAATACATGCAATCAAATTACGGTTAAGCTCGACTCATCAATAACCTTTCGTCGTGATGTAGGCCATGAATATGTTTTTGTTATTAAAGGCTTTGTTTTGTTTATGGTCTGAACTAAGAAGGTCATTCGGATCGACACCGTACTTTTTAGACCAACCAGACAACGATTTTACAAATACAAACGCCTTCATGTTTGCTCTCTTGCTGATGTCTAATTATTCACTATATTTCTGATAAAGTTTTCATATACTCAAAACAAAGAATTAATCTGTCAGATTGAACTTTTTGTTAGAATGTCATATCGACGCAATTAACATATTTTGATAGCTGAAAAAGAACAACAGTACTAATTTGTAAGACTTCCCGTGATTCTCAGGAACCAATTGTTTCCCTTAGAATCGACAAAACAATTAAACATAGTCTCATTTGCATGAAAAGTGAAATTTTTAAAGTCGTTTTTCTTGTTTCAATCAATGCCACTCATTCGTGAAAGATCGAATATTCCTTCACCACAGTTTTAAGATTTGGATATCAATATATATAGCACAATAGAAACGCATTTCCTACTGTGTTAATTGCTAATAAAATGTTTCCGAACATTGCAAATATTGACAGAATTTGAGAAATAATATCCTGAACTACCTTTTTATTATTTATTCACAACAAATTGATCAGATGTCTTTTCATGCATATTTTGATTAGCGGCGTACTAGACGGATATGGTATCGTGGGGTGACAACCAATTTCCATTAAGACGAATCAGACATTGTATTACGAAAAGAAATTAAAACTGCAAATGTAGAAAATAACAATAATTACCCTAGTGGTATTATATCGTAATCTGTGAAATATCTCATAAGAACTTTCTTAGGATTTGAAATTAAATTGTAACTTTTATTGTAAAATGTTATATACAAACACTTCTTTATTGTGGATATATATTGAACTTCATTATTAGCAGTATAATGAGAAATTTCACAGATGACTTTATCAACTTTTGCAAATTTTTGCTTAAAAACAGGAATTAATAAATCCGGAAATTACAATTATTATACTGTTAAAAAATGGCATCAACGACATCTAATAGATTTAGTGGTTTGCGTTATGTATCATAGAGTTATTAACACCTTTTTAAATGATACATAACGCAAATCACTAAATCTATTAGATGTCGTTGATGTCATTTTTTAACAGTATAATAGTTGTCATACGTCAGCAGAAGTTTCTGAAATTTACCCAGGTGGTTCAAAAGGCGGATATCCTAACTGTACACTAAACTCTGCAGGTGTTTTATAAGAGTGAGTCGGATTGGTAGTTATTTAGATATAAGTATCATATTGGTCTATATATGTTATCGTTTCTAAATGAGCTACTGCTTTAATACTTTGAGAAAGAACGTTTTACGACTAATATGCTTCTCATGATAGTTTCTTAAGGGACCTAGACACTTACTCTTTATCTCAATGATTTTTTTCTGTCATGTAAAGTCCAATGCATTTCAAAACTCCTTATCCTGGTTACATAGTCCATTGGTTATCCTGAGATTTCAAGTCTTCTAGCAATTCAAATCTAAAATTACATTTTGGTCATGTAGGGATTAGAAGAATTCGGAATCAGCAAAAAAATGTTGAGCATTAACAATGAAAATAAAGAGGACAAAAGATGACACTAACACTGAAACAAATAACCGGTTAGAAAAGTACAAACTTACAAATATGCATGTAGCAACCATTAAAAAAATGCCTAACACTCCTCCGTACCACTATTATTATACTCATAAAAAAAAATTCACGTAATCTCTAAACTTGAGGCAACATCTTTAAAAACTAACTCAAAACCTGTTTTGCGTTTATATCCTTGTTCAGTATATCTAGTAATGAGTTAGTACTTTAATAGCATACAATTTAAATCAATATTACACATAATTATGCGCTCTCGTTTTTTATTCACTTAATAAATGAATGCTTCTTTTTGTAATTTGATTGGGGTGTAAAAGTGTTGACCGAAGCACATTTTGTATGAAGCGCAGTTACATTTTTATTCTAAGACCATGAAAAAAAAGTTTTAATTTTTGAATGACGCGCGATTGTTGTTAGCCAATCAAACTAACGGATCCTCGTGCAACATACATGTAATATAATTATTGGACATTAAATGTAATGTGCTATGAACAAATTAAGATTTGTTGAAATTTAATGAAAAGAGTATATATGTATAAAAAGGAGCTACAGATATAAGTAATAAGTAACAGTTTACTGAATACCAAGGTTATAGAAATATGATCACCACTGAACTTATCTAATCAGGCAGTATTTGATGCTATAAAGAGCTCAAGGAGTCCGTTTGGTTGAGCAGGATGTAAAAATACACTGTCACGTCCACGGTATCTGTACGTTAGAGACGCCTTAAACAACTTTTTGATAGGTCCATTGGTGGCCTGATGGAAGGAAAAATGTCTGCCCCTATCGAACTTTCTCATATTTCAACAGGATGTCGAATATCACATGTTTTATCCCGGTTGAACCACTCTACATAAACCACCTTTAGGAATAACTATTATTTTGTTCTCGTCCTGAAAACGAATGAAAGATTTGCCACTGGAAGTTCAGCAAACATCCTTCCATTAATCCGTCAAACACTCAATTCACTATATATAAACTACTGGTCTTTTCACATTTTCACATTTCTGTCATCCAGATCCTCCACTTTCGATTTCCATCCTTGATATTCGTCTCATAAATAAATTTTACTTTTCTAATATTCGAAAACGTTTTACAACTCACATACATACACACGCACAGTGAGCATTTAAGAGTAAGATGAGAAATAAGAGATCAAGGTCAATAGGACAATAGGTAATCGAATCAAAAAGTCCTTTAGATGTTTGAGTACGGTCTTTAGTGATAGACACGTGACCATACAATATGTCACGAAAGTCTACACGAGTCGTGACATCTGTGAACAAATTATGTAAAAAGATGTAACTGTTTTCATGAAAAAAAAATCAAAAAGTTGTCCCCTGCCAAAATGATCCATTCATACATGTAAACTGCTTTTGTCCTCAGATGTAAATGAAATTTGTTTGGTTACTAACTTCCTTAAAGATAAATCTATCAAATCTTACAAGTTGTTTAGTAAACACGACATAGAATGCCACTTGAGGGACATCGTCATAAAAAAAAAAAGAAAAGTCAATACTGGGAAAAAATGAAACAATATCAGTTGTCATTCTTTATGAGCATAATTCTGCTATTGGAAAAAAATGTGCTTCAAGAGACTTTTCTTGAAATTTGCCTATGTATTTATATATTAAACCTTGAACGTATTTGGATTACTAATGCTGTTTATTATTGATATATGGCTTTCCGCATTTAAAAAGAGCGTTGTACATTTTATTTTGAAATGCAACGCTCTATTTAAATACAGAAAGACATATATAGAGGAATTAAAATCAATACTGTAAATTTAGAAATTATTGCGTGCATTTATTATTGCGATTTTGTCAATTTAAACTAAAATGCGATTTTAATTTTTACGATATTGAGAAAAAAATCCTGTTTAATGCATACAAAAAATTTCAAAATGTGAGTTTAGATTATTGCGATTATAACCCTGTCGCATTTTTCGCAATAATAAAAACATCGCAATAATTTCTGAATTTACAGTAATAAACAGCATTAGTAATCCAAATACGTGTTCATGGAAGAGACTAGCCGGTGATAATTGTCTATTAACACAATTGATTTTGGACCCAAGTGTTTTGATTAAACAGAATATATTATCATGCAGTGACAATATTCTCACTAAAATAGAGGACTGCACAAGAAAACTGTGCTTCTCCCTCCATTGTTGAAGATCATTGATTGTACATAATTTTTTAGGCCCAGATTTCAAATATAATCGTAAATTTTATTCTATGTAAATACTTATTGATAAGATTATCCCCTAATGTGACTTTACACTTGTACTCATGAACATTTACCTATTTTGGGGTGCACCAATATAGTGCTGGATAATGCAAACTAAAGAAGAAAGATACCAGAATATTATACAATTATCAGAATAATAACAGTAAAGAAACAATTAGCATTAATTGGCGCAGAACAGGTTCTAGTAGGAACTGATCATTTGATGATATGATCTTGCCATAGTGACCGAACTATTATCATGTAAGCAATTTTTTTTATAAGTAATGTAAATGATGAAAATCGAAACTGTCAACAAACGCTGCAAAATTATGATGCAATGGACGTATGTTTGTTTAAAACTTCTACATATTTGTTACTTAAAATAAAACATGAATACTTCAATTGGCCGGAAATCCAAAACATAACAAAGAAAAAAACCTAGATATAAATAAGAAGATGTGGTATGAGTGTCGATGAGCAACTCTCCATCCAAGTTACAATGTGTAAAAAGTAAACAATTATAGGTCAAAGTACGGCCTTCAACACGGAGCCTTGGCTCACACCGAACAGCAAGCTATAAAAGGCCCCCAAAATGACTAGTGTAAAACAATTCAAATAGGAAAACCAACGGTCTAATCTATATAAAAACGAGAAACGAGAAACACTTATGCACCACATCAACAAACTACTACCACTAAACAACAGGCTCCTGACGTAGGACATGTGCATACAAATGCAGCGGGCTTAAACGTTTTAACAGGCGCCAACATTCACCCTAACCTGAAACAGTAGTGGAACATTACAACAACAAAAAAAACACTATAAGATATCAATTGAAATGGCTTAGCTCGATCAAAAAGACATATAAACAAAACTGAACAAGTAAACATACACTGAACGAATAAATTTGATCTATGACACAATATAAATACAATATTAATAAAATAAAAGATGTAAAACAATGTCAGAAAGACAACTATAACCTGGGACAAAATAGATGTCCACATAAGGTGTTAATAATTGTAATGACCGCAGATTAACTGGCCAGTAAAGATGAAATACTTATGATAATTATTCATACAAATTTCTGAAATAATAAATACAAATTGTTTCGGAACTATAATATTTGTATGAGCACATGAGTGCATGGGAACAATATGCATAGCATACCCTGAGATTCCTATAAGTAATGAATACTGATTGCGGTCAATTTCTTGAATTGTCTTGTTTTATTTTTGTTTTTCAAGTCAAATAATTTTATCGAAACTCAATTCCAATAATTGGACTATCATCATTTCAAACCCATAATAAACACAAAATAAAGAAGCATTAAAATATATTAAAAGAGAATTAAAATTGAACTATGACAGGGCGAAGGAAACGTGCAAATGAAAGTAGGTTTTATGCAAGCATCAGCAGAGAGTACTAGTGTAGTATTCTATGTAGCTTTTTATCCAAAATAGGAATATCAGAAAATTAGATATAAAGAGCATTCCTTATATAAAATAAACAAAACAAATCAGTTTTTCTGCGTTATGACATAAAGTAGTGGGTGGTTTTGGTAAAAGAAATACTTTAGCTTTTACACAATGTATGCTTATCCATGTATGATAATTAAATGAAATTAAATAAAGATTTCTGAATTTGAATCCGACTAGCATCATTTTAAGTGTGTTTTTTAACGACTAATCCCATTTTATTTCTTAAAATAGCTAACCTTACATGCTATCTTGTGGAAAATTGTGCATGCTGTGGATACATATTCTGTGTTGCAGATTGTTTCTCTTTTAACTTCCCATCATCGTTTGACGCAGAAAACTACCTAGGCTGCTGAGAACAGTCTGACGCATTTCAAAAGAAATTAGTGTCTCTTAAAATCAAATTACTAAAACGATCAAATATAGTATTAGATTTCTTTGACAACCCTTATTCTTAATCAAATAGACATTTGAAAAATGATTTTGGACGGAGTATTTATGCTGTTGGAATTGATATAGATTCTTACATAGTAGGTTCGTTTGGTTAATCCCTATTTAATGTCTTCCCTGGAAAGAGAATGAAAACAAATGTGTTTTAGAGCAAATGAAGAGTAAATACATCAGAATCCACATGTTACTTTAGCAAATTACTTCATTGCGCAAAATAGAAGCATCATTCACACATTTCCTATTTCCGAGTCATTTAATTCCGATCTAATGGTATTTGAATATGCTTTTACTCCCGGGCTGCTTCTATAAAGTATATGACGGAGATGCATTCAATGTATTGGAAAATTCTATACACCGATCTCGATAGGCGCATAAATATTCCCTTTTTGCTTTTAAAAACAGCGGTTAAGATTTGTATACGTCTTATAAAGTGTAAAATTTTGAATCTTAAACTACATTTGTGATTTATAGATATAGTTTAGTTACTAATTCAATATTTGATGTATTATTATAGTTCAGAATGTAAATGGAATGTATTGCTTGAATTAAATGTGTAAAATTGGCGAAATTCTTTGATGTTGAGTCAATTACCATTTGAAAATACGTAACTATTTGTGCTAAATAGGAATGATACTGTTTATTTTAAAATGAAGTATGTAACTAACGGTTTGGTTGAAGAAGATATAGGTTAGTAGACGTTAAAATGTACAGTTATAAATGGCCCGGTAGGAGTCCCATATGGCGATCTCGATTCAAACGAAAAATAAAAAAAGCGAACTCTGCATATTCATCATATGAACTATAAATATCTAAACATAATACCTGAGCCCAGCCACAACAAATCTTTTCGGTATCACTTCACGCTTGGATATACTTTTTCACGTATAAAAACCTTAGGCCATATGGTACTGTGTTTCATAACGGTTTTTGATATGATTATTCCACAAAACTTGTAATAGCTAATATTTTTTTGTAATAATCTTAGAATAAAGTAATGCAAAGATAAACAAACATACAAAGAATATAACAAAAATGTACATGGTAAGGTTAAGATATTATAATTTTAAAGTAAAATCATGAATACACAGAAATACGACAATGCGACATTTAACACAATAAGTGATTACTTAGAGGACACTTTTGTTTTGAATAAGAGAACTGCTTTTTCTGTCAATAACCTTAACTAAGTACTTGGAGTACAAAATGGGTGCTCGAAAAACCAAATACATGTACTTTATTTTGATTGGTAGATCTATGACTCTGAGTACGATAATTTTTTTCTGACTGTAAGTCCTGGTTACTCTTATGCATTAGTTGAAATTATTTCATTCGTGGTGTTGCTAATCTAAATTTGATTAAAATTAAATCTAAAACTTTAATTTGGCACGACTTTCAAAATAACGGAGCAAAATGAGATAATCAGTTTTAATTCTAATTCAGATATTGAGGGTAATTATAGCGATATTAAAGTTAGAATGGTAGAAAATGATGAAAAAAATACTACCGTTTTCCACATATCCTACTGCTGGGGGAACAAAAAAGTAATTTCTAATCGAATACGCTCATCGAAAGTAATAATTATCCGTATTACTGAAAAGGTATTAGCTTTAGAAAAAAGCGTGTCGAACCTCACAAAATATTTTTTCAAAATGTTATACCAGAAAAGGTACATAGATTTAAACTGAAACTTATTTGAAATTTCACAAATTGTGACATGGATATGAATTAATGATATAGTTGCTCAAGTCATGCAAGCATATCTGAAAAGCTTTTACTTTTACGTCTTTAGGAGTAACTTCACAGGAAAACAAAACAGCCACAAATGAAAATAACAAGACATAAATTTGCTACATCTATAGCGATTTTCTATATTGACCTTCATCTCAAACCTTTAAAGCATGAAAGCCAAGGATGAATGAGTGCTGGAGTACGCGAGGAGCAATATGAAAATAGGAACTATGACATGCAAGTTCCTATAACTAATAGTTAATTGATATCTATGTGACGCATTGAACAGCAATTAGGTCCATATTTATTCTGCCTGTTTAGTTGCAGGAAGAACGAATAATATATGATAGAATTGAAAATGGAAATGGGGAATGTGTCAAAGAGACAACAATCCGACCAAAGAGCAGAAAACAGCCCAAGGCCATCAATGGGTCTTCAACACAGCGAGAAATGCACGGAAAAAGAACTAAATTCACTAGGCACTTAGGACAAAATACAACAACACATCTGAAACGGGACTTTACGACCTATGAAATGCCTCATACTAAAAATGTGCGAATGATCAACCCTATGAAAATATAAAAAGAAGCATTCAATTCTTATTATTACAACGATGAAATTAAGAGCTATATCAAGCTCTTTATACTGCAGCTAGAACACTTCCTGTTGTATTTATCTACCAGATATAGTAAAAAAAAAAGGATATTTCAAGCAATGTCGATTTCATGTCACGTAATTTTTCTTCACAATTTGAAGTTATTTTAGAGATTGAAATGCCTTTTATATTTTGTATAATTTATTTTATACCTGTAACTATAAGTGTAGCCATTATAGCTGCAGTATAAAAGCAATTTTAGGTCAATTTCAGAAAAATATCAACCTTATTTAATTCGGCACGAAACAGTTGAAGGGCGAGGTTTACCGAGGTTTGCCTCGTACAAAAAAGTCAATATTTTCTCTGACATTCACCTATATTGTATATTTGTTTTTGTTTTTTTTCTATGGATTTTTTAACATTGTCATGGATAGCACTTGTGACCAGCCAATTAAAATTAAGGATTCAAAGGAAACATACAATGTAATTTTTATATTATAAAATTATCGGATACCTGCATTGGGTATTGCTACAACATCAAAAATGTCCAACGGACGAATTTTAATCAAACGTTTTGAACAATTTCACTGAATTCGAGACGTCACACTAGATACATGATTTATTCAGAAGTCGTTTTTTTCTAAAGTGTTATTTAATTTTAGTTTTGAAAAATGTATAAATTAATGAACAGATTATTTCTTACTGACACTTATAATACATCTTATGGTTACTACCTTTTCCCATTTATTATAATCTGCTGAACAATTTAATCGTCAAACCAACAATATTTTTACACAATCTGATTGAAATACAGATCATATGTCCAAGCTTTGTTTACAAGGATCTGACAACACCCCATTTTACTTTCTGTTTTAAAGACCTTTACGGATTCTCTGGATTTGTTGTAATAATACACACCTTCAAAAAATGGAAGACTGAAATTTCATTGGCTGATGTAATAATTACCAGAACAGAAAGTAGTATGGAGTGTTGTCAGTCCTTGCAGCAAAGCGTTGACACATGATATGTATTTTAATCCGATTGATTTCTACATTGGTTTCTTTTTTAATGCGTTTCTAATTAAATCTATACTTTGCTTCAGTTTAATTGGTATTACGCCTTAGTTTATTACTTACCCTGTACGCCTACTTTATAAAGTAAAAACTAAACGGGAACTATAACCATATAAATATGAATAAACTTAATATAGAAAAAGAATAAACTTAATTTAGAAAAAAAATTAACCCAAAGGTATTTGAAAACTTTCGAGTATTTATGTAACTTATGTGAGGAATAGGTCTGGTAAATTAATTCTATTTCACTTTGAGAGAGATTTTTAAAAGCTATTATTAAATATGAACATAGCTGTTTAATCTGAGATTCTAAAAAAGTAAATGATTTTAGAGGGCTACGATCAGGATGTCTCATAGTAATGTGTAGATCATAGTGAACACTTAATTTAAAGCAAATTGTGTATCTATTTTAACAAATACAGCAGTAATACAGCACAACACAGGATTCGGAAACTAGCTCAGTATAATAGCTTATACTAATCGATTTTCTTAAATGACCAACTACAATTGATAAAGCAAGCAATGTGACAATGATTTACAAACCACACAAACCAATAGAATACATTAGGGGAGGTGGATCTAAACATCTTAAAATAAGTAAAAATGAAAATAGTTAACAAATAAAATTTAGTAACTTTGCAAATTGGGGGTATCTATTTATATTTAAGGTGGTACCAAACACCTTGACTAAAATTAATTTTCATAAAATTTTGACAAAATATTTACTTTGACCCTTTGACAAAAACATCAAAATTTATAAAAACTTGAACCACACACTTTATCGGGAAAATTTCATTGGATATATAGCAGTTTGACAAACACTAATTTTGATCATTGAGAAGCTTAATATTTCCTTAAAAATAGAACGTGATTAAAACGTTCAGCTGTTTTTTACAGAGTTATCTCCTTGTAGTTTTATGTACCACCTTAAAACAAATAATTGAAAGATCATTCAGAACAAATTTACAGTCCTATAACGATACTTACGTTTTAAACTAAATAAAAATATATGCAAATTAATTCAGATGAAGAAAATCAATCACCGAAACTCAACTAATAGATTGATGTAATTACAATCGTTCATTTGAAAAAAGTTTTGGAAATTTCCCAGGAATCTTCATGTTTTCGTTTGTATAGATGAACATTATCAATAGAACATGATGAATTATTGTAAAATAACATTTACATTTACGCCTTTTTACTACAATTATTTACAGAATTGATATCACTATTTAAAATCTTTAGAAGAAATACTAATTCTTTCCGAGGATAATGGTGATATTTTTTCAGAATTAATTGCTGATACTTTTAGAACGCATAATACCAATACAGAAGTATACTTGTATCAGAGCTGATATTAACTAATATTACGATTCTGAACGATACAGTTCTTTAGAGAAACGGTGCAAGTGAGGAATTCTTCATCCATCTTTTGTGTTTAAACATTTGCTATTTGAAAACTGATTGATTGGTTGGTAATTGCTAGCAAGTTATACTGCCTCATTCATATAAAACACACTAGTTAATTTTGAAAGAAAAAAAGGGTCCTTCTGTTAATACACTGTTTAAGACTATATAATCTATATAATTAAATTCAATACTAAAAATATATCATAACTACACTAAACACAGCTACAATATATTTAAACAGGGACTAATGCTTGATCAGGACAAGAATTAAAGCAATGGCATCATGCAGATAAATTTTGGAATATATTCCAATATTCTATTTGAAGACAAAAGATTTAAAAGAAAGAAAATCTATATTACGTCACATTACCCAAATTGCACCCAGTACCCAAAGTGCACCCATTTTGCAAAAAAAAAAAAAACCACCGTAAATCTTAAGTTTTCTTATTGACTAAATAAAGATGTTTTTTTTTTAATTTGCCATTATGCACGTTCTTCAGCATAGCTAACTATATATTAAATATGCAAAAAAAAACCGGTCACATAATATATAAACAGATGAAGTGTCCCGAGTAAAAAGTATTTACGGAAACGTCGCATGCGACGTCCACAAAAAAAGTCACCTTTTAAAAATTAGTCCGAGACATACTTTCTTACAAAGTGAAAATAATTATTTGGGGCTTGACAACCATTTATAATATAATTATCCCTTTATATATGGGAACTCAAGTTATTAAAGGTTAACATTAAACTACTTTTTAGAACAGTTATTTTCAGTTTAGAGCAATATATTCCAACTACTAATATTTAAGCCTATAAATCTTTGAAGACACTCGTTGGATTCTCCTTAAAAAAGACAATTAAATCAAATGAATATAAACGCACATGTTTATAGTTGATTCATTTCACATCTTTTTTTAATATTTTTTATTTTAGAAAAGTTAACATTAAAATCGGGATGCTAAATTTTTATGGTTTTAGTGTTTTTCATCTGCTGTCACACATATATTTAATTCGTTTATATACTCCCAATAATATGGGTAATCTAAATCGAGTTTAAAGATATTTGAAAGTTTGCTTATTTCTCTGTAATTTAGAGCCGTCGGTGGTGCAAAACAGTGCCGTTCACGGAATTTGGAAATCTTTTATCAAAGTTTGTAAAGGTGCTTACTTGATATGAAATTTATCGATAAAAGGTTTTTTTCTTATTGCATTATGACAGATTTTAAATGTTTCAGGATAGTATATTTTTTTTCAAAGAGTAATTAAAAACACTTACTATAGAGTATCAAAGAATGACCTTTTGAGGAGTTTGTTATTCTTTAAAATTTTTTCTTATGTGTACAAGGAATATGGTGTATTAATGCGTAGCAAAGAGTTCTTACATGATACAAAATTCTACACGCGTTTGAAAAAAAAACATAAAAAAAGAGCAACGCTTTTATTGCTGTTTTATCATCTCAGTCACAAAATGGTCTTGCAATCGGATCAAAGAATAACTTCAAGTTCAAGACGGTGCATATATCACTATTTTGATGCAAATTCTTAGCTGAATGTTGATAGTGCTATATCTCTGAAGTACACCAAAATAAGGTAATTATACATCAACAAATTACGGACCATTATAAGTAAAAAATTAGAACTGTCATAATTTGCCGAACAATCCAGCATAAAAAAAACAGCAATAATACAGAAATTTAGACAATCAACATGTTATTTTATCTATTTATTATTAAATGGGTATTTTTGGTTTTGTTTGTTTGTTAATTTGACATTTTTTTTAATTTTTTTTTAAAGAGCATAAAAAAACAATAGCAAAAACGTTTGGCTGATGTTTATATTTATTTGGCTTGAAAAAGGAAAAATCACAAAAACTATTCTTCTATGTACTCAATCTAAATTCATGATAAAAACACAGTTATTTGATTTGTTTCAATTGGTGACATCCAAATATACTTATTTATGATGAATGGCATTGTTTATCTTTGAATGAATATGGAAATCATGCCGAATTGTAGTTATTTTGAAATTCCGAATACGTACCTAAGGATTTTATCGAAAGAATTGACACTATTAATTTTATTTTTTGTCATTTTGTCTTAAAGAAATGCACCAAAATTTGACGTAAACAAATATTCAGATACGCAGTGTTAATTTAAAAAAAACATATATAATCACTTGAATAAAGATCACCAAAACTTAACCAAATTCCTGATATATTGAAAATTGTGTTTTTATAAATCAAGAAAAATATTACAATGTCTTTAATTTCAGATAAAGGTGATTAAATATTTTCGGTTTGGTTTATTTTGGTTATTTATTCAATTACATTAGGCCTTCTGTCAGTATTTTTCTTTAGATGGTTGTTTATGTTTATGGACTTAAATCATGCATTTTATTACGGCATTCAACAAAGTCGCCACTCAAACTCGTCCTATCATTTCTATTGAAACTTTACTTGTTATAGCTTTTCTATTTCCACACCACTAGAATCTATCAAATAATGGGGATTAAATCTGGTCCATTTGAAATCCATTTATCATTTTCTCTTTCATTTGACATATTAGTATTCGTGATGCGACTAAAAAGAAAGTTATTTTTAAAAGAACATATAATCAACCAATCAGGTTCGCTATTGCACGCAAGATTTAGCAGCAGCTTACCAAATTAGGTAATGTTCCTGCCCCTAAACAGATGACTGACGGATAGACCATGTCTGTTTCGCTTACAATAATAAGCTACACACAGAGGGTGTTATTTCTTGATATGTCAAGTATTTGTATGCCAAATTAAATTTGTTTTCCTGAAGAAGATACTTTATTTCAAGTTTTCTGCTGAATGTGTCAATTGTGTTTGAAATATTTGCTTGAGAGGCAAACCAAAAGCTGTAAGAGCGATCAACAAAGTGAAAACACACATTAAAAGATTTAGTTGAACTGAACTTTTCACGATGCCACGTCCAGGAAGGAATACGTATAATGACCAGAAGCCACCGTACTCGTATATAGCTTTAACAGCAATGGCTATTCAAGGCTCTCAAGAAAAGATGCTGCCTTTGAGTGAAATTTATAAATTTATTATGGATAGATTTCCATTTTACAGACAAAACACACAAAGATGGCAAAATTCTCTGCGTCATAATTTGTCCTTTAATGATTGCTTTCTAAAAATTCCAAGACGACCAGATCGTCCTGGCAAAGGAAGTTATTGGGCACTTCACCCGATGTGTGGAGACATGTTCGAAAATGGAAGTTTCTTGAGGAGAAGGAAGCGATTCAAGTTTCCACACAGAGGAGGACAAAGCGAAGCAATGAAATCTGAAATGGAATCTCAATATATGCATGACCAGGCACTGATGAGATATATCCAGTCTGGAGGTGGTGGAGGAGTAAGCCCTAGACTTCATCCTTACGGACTCCTGACGGGACACGGCAACAATAATACGTACAAACAACCATTCACTATAGACAATATTATAGCTCCAGATAACAAAAGCAGTAGTACACAAATGACTCAACCAATTATACCAACGCCATTGCCAGCGTTTGCCTCACAGTTTGCAGGAACTTTATCTTGTTCAAACTTACTCTCACCGTATCCATCTGGGGACTTGTTATCTTCTCTAGCATCATCTTACAACTTGTCAGCCGAGTATCAAAACATTATTAGGTGCAATCAACGAGCAGGATCTGTGTGCTTACCGATCAAACCGTCGCCAGTGTCTCTACTGAACTCTCACCCTCAGAACATGATGGGAATACCTAGTATCAGATATTCTGAAGCTAAGCTATGTAGGACCACATTACTGGACTCTGATAAGGACTCATCTGTGATCTCTAGCATTAGTCCTACTGTATCAATAGACTCACACTGAGATAAACTTTGTGTGGCACTGTCTCAATAGTATGGCACAGTAAGTGTTATAAATCAAACTCATGATCATTATTATATCTAAATATGTCGTATGAGAGATTATTTTAATTCATTTAAAAATTGTTGTGCAATGGTTATAATAAATTATATTACTGAAAATGTAGGAATTGTTTATTACAGGCATACTCTTAAAATAAATAATATTTTTGAATTATTTTAGTTAGAACCATTTAGTGTTATATATAATATCAACATGGAAGTGTCACCTGAAAGTTCTTACCTCAAATTTTAGAATTATTTATCAATTAGAAATTTCTTGCTTGTAAAATAGAGTTCTAAGATCCAAATATATCAAATTTTACTTCCCCAAAACAAAATATCTTTTAAAATTAATAACAACACAATGTTTGTATACTTAGAGATTATTGGTGAAAATAAAAGAAATTACATATAGTGCAAAGTTTAACCCATATATCAAATTGGAAAACTAAGCATCCTTTCAATTTCAATAAAAAAAATTTATATGAACAAAATTAACCAATTTATCTACAGAACGCCATTATTTGTAAATTTTCAGTTTATAAATAATTGGATGGTTCTAAGACTAAGGGTGCTACTTTATCATGCAAAGTTGGCATTAGGCGACTTTTTGTTGTTCAGTTTAGGCCCTTTTTCGTGTTAAATGTTTTGATTGTTTGACTTTCCAAACTAATGGTCTCGACAATGTTATGATAATTTCACACAACAACATGTGTGGTGAGAACGGATATTGATATTACATGGTTTTTATTCATACTAGCTTTGAGATGTCATTCTTACTTTTAAGTGAATTGGAAATTTTGTAGAAAGTAACTGAAATAAAGAAATATGCTTTTTCCTTATAGTACTACCATGCTTGAACCTATTAAAACTTTTAAGCATAGTAAGTTATATGTTGTATGAATAGTTGAAGAGAAAAAAAATAATATTGATTACCTTCAATTTTCAATTTTTTTTTGTTTTTGTTTTTTGACAAGTGAAAAAGATGATTTTTATTCGATTTGATTTAACATTAATCGAACAGAAAAAAAAACGAGGAAGCTTAAACTAACACATACAAAACATTGGTCATGTTTATTTTGATATGTAAAAAAACTAACTCATATAACAGTTAAAAAAAATTTAATATGTGATGAATTTATAAATAGTTTAAATATATAACAAGAAATGTTATTCTATAATTTTAAATAGCTGTTCACTGTTAAGTATTAGGAACAAACATTTCAAATATAAATCATGCTGAATTTTGTTTGAACAAAGTTAAGTCAAATTTCATTAAAATTTATCATCATTAAAATATTTCTACACATTTGAATAACTTCTTGATACACAAATCTTATATAAGAAAAGAAAAAAAACAGCATGCCAACCTATAATTTTTATTATTGAAAAGTAATATTACAGATAAAAAGTTTAAACGAGCGAAAGCATATTTACATGTTTAAAAAGAAAATTTCTGTCTTGGGCATGATTATTTTTATTATTTCATTTTTAAAATTGCAAAACATAGCTTCTATTCATTGTCTTTTATGACATTCTTCTTTATATCTTAAAATACAGATTTGTTATATATCGGATAGAAAAAACATTTTATTGACTATAGATTGTTGATTTTTCATTCAGTCTAAAAAAAAACGTAAAGAAAACTTATTCTATTCAAATTATTTTTAATATTAATTTTCTTATCTCATCAACTACATTGAAATTTCACCTTATTACTTTCTTTATTATTTAAATATATCTCAACTTTTCTTGCATAAAAAAATGTTATTTTGAAATACATACCTCTGAGATTTTTTTTAGTAATTTTTTTTTAAATGTACCCAAAAACCGACAGTAATGTTAATTAAGACTCTGACGCGTACATCAGAATTCATATTTGTAAAATCTACAAACATGCTTGCCAATATAACGTGGCCTTTAACTTCAAAGGGTGACAAGCAGTATCTAAAAATGTAGCAGAGAATAGGTTATAGCGTTAAAAAAAATCCAATTCAATCGTCACATTTAAAATACCCTTAAAATACCCCAAAATAAACTATTTTACTGGGATATTGGTACCAGAGGAAGATACTTGAGCGAGCAAAAAAGATAAGTTTTTGTTTCCATTCGTTCATGTATTGTCCACCACCAGCAGACTTCATAATTATCTGGACAAATAGTTTTCGTGAATAGTGAAATGATTTGACCAGAGAAGGCCCTTTTCTTGGCTTTGAATAAAACAAATCTGTCAGGTTTAACTGAGTACTTTTCTTCGACTCCGACATTGTTTAAAAAAAAGCTTAGAAATGACAAAAATACATTTTCAACCAATGTAAGACATGTAAGTGACAAAAAAATACGAGTAGTACACTATTTCTGTATCTCTTCACAATGAGCATGAACTATACATCTAGCTAGAGTCTGCTGTGATAGTTGGAAACTGTTTGAAAATTTATTAGTTAGGGGATTTTTTTTCTCATTTTTTACGAGGAGAGGCAACTACTACCTTAGTTGCATCAACGTAAGCTACACAACAGAAAGCATGAAACACGTGAACAGACCAACAAAATCAGACGTAGAAGATCACTGAGATTATCTGGGTAATAACTTAATTGAACGTTACATGTATTCCTCTCATTTCTCTGAAGTGTATCATACGGGTTTCAGAGGCATTTAAAATACGATTCATTTTTATTTAGGTGACAGTAAATACACCTTTTTACGGAAACACATAATCATTATATATTATTTGTTCAACAATCTACTAAAAATAGAATACCAAGAATGTATAAGAACTGTATATAATCCAATAAACATATAAATACCACCAGGTTGTACAAAATTGTTATAAATTCTGTAGCATTTTCTATACTATAAAAGGTCACCTTTTAAGTAGGACTCCTACATATTTTAAGGTCTATAATTCTCGTTATGAGCTCATTACTTTGTTTTTTTCTCCATCCAACATCACATTGCAATGTTAATATTTCTTTGAAATCATACATTGCGTGATGCTGCATAACACTATTAAAGATTAGAATTTTACAGTAAATTACACAAGTGCATTCGAAAAAAATATTAATGCAGTATTTACTATGTTTTCGATTAAAACATGTGCAAAAGGTTGTATTCATCTAGTTCATAAGTTTTGGGGTCTGATTCAATTATTTGCAAGTTTGACAGAGAAAACAGCAGAGCTGGTTACCAAATGTACATTTTAAACGTTTGGAGAGTGGTTGAATGAATTTTCTTTGTTTAATGTCCAGTAGCCGATATTACATTTTTACTTTTTACAAGAAAGTGCCTATTCAAACAACCACACCGAGAATCTACTGGTATATCTTACCAATATTGAAAAACTATAAGCCTGATAATTATTGTTTAACTGTTATCATTAAAAGTCTACTCGTTGCATTGGAGCGTAAGGCAGTAGTAATTCATGTGAATTAACTAACTATGTCTTCTGGTTGTCGAGGTCCTACACAAATTATATTTACATTTTTGGAAACTATTACAAAAATAACATATACCAATACATAAATACTAATACACGCTGGGTACCAAAGTTTGGGAATTTGAATTCATATAAAACAGTAAAAACCACAAAGAACCATCAAGGGCCTCATCATAAGTCAACTTGGCCCGATAAAGATGCAAAAGAAACTTATCCGAACAAACAGTAGAATAGGAGGCTCAGAAAAGCATTATGTCAATGAATAATTTGTAAAAGTGTGCAACCCTATTGATTTAAGTAGGTTTACCTAATAAAGAATATATAGTATCATTTTGCAACCCTATTGGTTTTAGTAGATATTTTCTAAGAAAGAATATAAATTATCATTTTAATCTTGCAAGTATCGAATATGAGGGTCTGTATCGGGGGGGGGGGGGGGGGGGGGGGTGGTCCTTCATTTCTATATTCTTTAATTTTTTATGTAATTTTGTCTCTATTCTTTATAAATTTTGCCTGTTATTCTCTATTCTTTATATTTAAACACCCCATTATTCTCTATTCTTTATTTTTTTGGCCTATTTTTGTCTATTATTTATTTTTTTGCCCTTTATTCTGCACTTTTTGCCCATTATTCTCTATTCTGTAAACACCATCCACACCCTCGAATATTGGCATGCTTGTGCAGACAAATATATATTCGCTTCAGGTATCTACTTTTTTTAAGGAGAAGGAGATTTGTTAGTTCGGAAATTGGCTCCAGGTTACCTTGCACATTAACGGTCAGGCTTACTTGAAATCATCATTTCCATTAAGAAGTAACACCTTTGTGTTAAGGAATCATGTGTTATGTTTATACTCTCACACTATGTACGTTTTAAGTAAACAGTTTTAAGTAAACAGTGCCATGCATAATCTTACAGCCGCATTCAAGAAACTAATTTGGTGCAAGTTGTAAAAATGTCTGTACAATAGCAAAATTTAGATTGCAATTTTTACAGTAAAGCACAGAATACGAATTCGTCATTGGAAAAATCGAGGATGAAGAAAAGTCAAATTCTAAAGAAAGTTAAAAGACAACAAATAGCTATATAGATTCCCATATAAAGAATGTTATACAGTTACAATAATTAATATTAAATACGGAAATAAAGTGAAAAAAAAAAGAAACTGTCTCAATAATTTATTCACAAAAATTTAGTACAAAAAGCTTAAATTAGGAAAACAAATATACACAGGCCTAGTTATACATAAATACCAATGAACAGTTGTAAAACGCGTATCATATCAAGATGTTAAGTTTAATTCAGATTTACTGAAATTCATTAATGGTTCTATAAGATGTGTCTTCAGGTCCAAGTAAAGTCATTTGCTTTTGATATACCCGGAAAATGAATTTGATACTAATTATTTCAGAACATTGAATAAGATAAATTTCATAACAAAATATACAAAGATCATACAAAAATTCCAGATTTACCACACATTATTAGGTTTCAAAGTAGACTAAATTATTGTGACTTGGATGAAGAGTTGTCTCATTGGCACTCATATCACATCTTCTTATTTATATTAAATGAATAAAAGCAAATCATTAAATATTTTTGCTTTAATTAATACCTGATTGCACTGCGATAAAATATTTATATGAATATGTGGGCTGTTTAGCACAGAATAATTTTAAGTATTTAAGAACAATTCGTCTTTCTGTTAGTAGATGTGCATTATACATGCGGGTAGCTATTTTCACAAGAATCTTTAATATGCACAAACTCAATAGCATAAAATTATTGCAATTTAATGTTCTTAAATATCCCAATAATCGGAAATCCAAACTCACGCTTCGTCCGACTAATCCCTATATGATTCATTAAGTTCTATAAATGATCACTGAAGACTGCAGAAGTCGTCAATTTTTCTATCAATCCGGTTCTAATTTTATTTTCATATTACATTAAATCCAACATTTCGTATATTTGAAATAATAAATTTTATCTACTTTGCTTTATAAAATGTGGTCAGAACCAGGAGATTATACGAAAAGTTTGTTGAATTTCTGGTTTCCTTAATTTTAATATGTTAGTATTACATGATAGTGTGTTTTGGTGTTTTGTTATTGGTTAAGTGTCTCAGTAAAGTATTCCCCACATCACTTTTTCTTCATAATGATGGTAATCTTGGTTAAGTTTATATCGGTTACAGATTGATTCAACTGGAATCATGTAACCCACTAGCTATATCATTTACATAATCTCTTTCAATAAAATGTAGGTAATGTTAAAACACGGAAGTTTGGTAATAGTAGAGCACGATTTTCCATTCAAAATTAACACTGTGCCAATTGGGTCTCGAACCCGAGACCCCTGTTACAGTAAACCACGACTGAGCATAACGAGTACCCAAAATACTGCAGATGATGGAGTATGGATATACATACATACCAGGGAAGCACCGCTACACTTCCCCGACTCAAGAGTGATTATACAATTACTAATTCACAACACAAACTAGATATCATACATATCAGCTCTAACAATCTGCAGCATAGTTGGTAGAGAGGTGTTTTGTCGTGAAAGGTCACAATCTTTGAAAGAAAGACTTGCTATTCGGTTATAATTGGATACCACATGGTGTCTGAAAGAGATTAAAAGGAGTTTAGCAGGATTTTGAGGTTGAATATCGTAACCATGGTTAATGACTCTTGGGGTGGAGAAGTGGGGTAGTGCCTTGACATAGGAAATATGTAACTGCCCTCCATTACCTGCGCTGGGGGCATACTCCTTGTGCTCAGTTGGTAGAGCGGTACAATGTTTAATTTGGATAATGATATACTTTACGGTCTGCTAATTGAACCACGCGACTTCTAACCAGATTATCAACATCGTTTTTTTTCGGCAATCAAAGCCGGGCTTCAGAATTACTGTAACACTACTTATTTTAAGGGCGGTGTTTATTAGATGTGGATACTAAACATTTCAAAGATCAGTTAGAATACGTACAATCTAAGTCTCTTTCCTCTTGTAATAGTATAAATACATTTGACTTCTCTACCCTTAACACTGGTATTACTGATTCTAAACTTAGAGACACATTGGCAGAACCTTTGTTTCATCATAAATGGTCAACTTTGAATTAGAAAGAGGTAAATCATACTTTGTGAAAAACCACTTTGATTCAAACAAAACATTACCTGCAATCATTGTCATCAGGATGCTTGATTTTTTATTGATAAAATATTTGATACGTTTGGAGGACGTGTTTTTCAACAGACAATCGACATTCATATGAACGAACGAAGACTTATTCATTTATTCATGTGATACAGTCTGCATACATGAGGTTCTCAAGCAGTATGAAAAGAAGCTAGCATTGTCCTTTAACTTCCCGTTTCGCTATATAGAATAATTATAAAAAGTAAAGTAACAAAAATACCAAACTCCAAGGAAAATTCAAAACGGAAAGTCCCTTATCAAATGGCAAAATCAAAAGCTCAAAAATTTTAGAAGATGTTGAACTCATCTATCCCTCTGAACTTAACATGATTTGCATCTAGAAGTTAACAATGAGGATCGATTGAGAACAAACCTTTACGACAAAAATGCCGATTTCAGCTGTTCAATGGTGAACTTTTCCTTTCTATGTAGTAACATCCCAGCAGCACTTTCATATCGTGTATTTATCTCCCAGTTGATACGATATTCCAAAGTTTGAGTTTCATATCAGGGTTTCATATATAGAGGTTTGCTGCTAGCAAGGAAGCTACTGAACCAGGAGTTTAGTGGAAAAGTTTAAGTAATCCCGTCGAAAGTTTTACGGGCGCCAGCATGAGTTGGTAGACCGAATATCTGTGTCACGACCACGAATATGTCCCAAGCGTCATAGCTATCCCCTGTACTTCTATTCCGTTATGGTGACATCACAGAATGAGAATAAACACCGAAGGTGTACTAACCATAATCTACACGACGAGTGCCACATTTGGAGTAAGATCTGCTTACCCTTCCGGAGCACCAGAGATAACCCACAGGTTTTGTTATTTATCGGTCTCTGTTTGACTTATGAGTTATTATTCTCACTTTGATGTTTTCTGACCCTTTGTTATAGCACGTCATCGATCATGACAAATTAGTTTTCTTTCAAAAACGTTCTTTGCTTTATTATCTAGGAAGATTTATAATTCAGCAATTCAAAAGAAAGTATTAAAGAAGAATAATAACAAAAAAAACCATACAAGACACTAACAAACATTGTTCATTAAAACATAAAACAGTTTATCTCAATATTGTCAGTGTAATATACATTAGTGACTCCAAGATTTTCATAATAAAAAAGCCATAATAGAATAAATCAGAAAGAAATCAAAACAGAAAATTAAAGAAACTTGATAAGCAAGGAACTCTGCATATGCCAAAAATAAACTGCAACAGGGAAAAGGTTAAAGTGAGGCAACTCAAGTTTTCCGATGTATAAATCTCATAATTCGATTGAGAAGACAAATCAATGTACCAACAAAAAACTGAGACTCACATCAACAGGGAGCGATTAAACAATTTGACATTTTACATATAAAATTTTTTCCATCTAAGTTTATTGAAGGTTTTGGCATAACCCTTTTCTTGTTACTTGCTCATTTGCGTCTGTTTTGATTCTATGCACTGTTAACCATTGTCACTGCCATGTTTGCATATCTATACCAGAAGTTGAGATTCAAGGTGAACTTGGTGTATACACTGTATTGTAAGTGTTGACCTTGTTGAAAGGGATCACTTGGGAATAGAAATATGGTCAACTGGACTTTTCATGTCCTGCAGGAAAAAAAAAACAGCTGACCGGACTTCAGTTTGGCTATAGGGGATGTATCAATACGATGCAACGTTTGGTCAAAATGGGGACGTTGAACTCAATGCCTTTTGTACAGATAATGCCATATACTCTGCACGTTAAAGAACCTTTCCTTTGAAAGAACGCTTTGATTGATTTGAAGTAGGCCGGTTGCAAGGTAAATTTATGTCCAAATTCAACATACCCTATATTTCCAGTGGCAGTTTAGATATCTGCCCTTCCACGTGATCGATCCACTTTGTAGAAACTACCTATGAATTTATTGTAAGTTTGTTATTAATTAATATGCCTGAACAGTTTGTCAATGGACTTGAAGTAAACAGCAATGAATTAATATATCATTTATATTGTATGTTTCTATTAATTGATTTTTATGTTATTATTTCTCTTTTCAAATATTTTACCAACAAAATGTATTTCTCGATACAACATTTGACCAAATAGCTGACATTTTTTCCTTATTTTGTTGTAATGTTGTCTCTTAAAAATACCGCAACACCCTAACAAAAGCAAAAAAAAAAAAAAAAGATACTTAGGTGTCACTTAAAATATTTAAGTTAAAAAAAGACAGATAACATCATGCCATAAAACACTACACAAAAGACAACAGGATATACAACATGAACTCAACAACAAAAAGCTGGGAACTGAGGTTTTTTTTTACCACTAGTGACACAAGTTGTGATTTTCTTATAAAATCGGTTGTTGAGAAATAATAGTCGATAAAGTATCAAACAGTCGGAGATTGGTAAGTGTATCTTATCTAAACCAAAAACATGGCAACCTTGAACCAAAGGAAAAATTACAACGATTAATATAATAATATTTTTTTCTTTTACAAACATTAAAGAACTATGTTTTCTTTATTGAAATGGATCTAATACGAAACCTATCCGTACCCCCCCCCCCTAAAAAAAACAACAAAAAACCCCCCAAATATACCCAACAAAACAAAGCAAACCAACAAATAAAACACGGAATTGATAGAAGGTATTATAGGTTAAGTAATCCAAATACTTTTCACATTTGTTTTTACAAAGAATGAATTTTTAAACACTTACTGGTTGTTCATAGATATACATGTATCAGTTTTCAATGAAAATCTACGACGAACAATCAAGCTGTTTTTGATGGATGCAGTCAAAATATTGAAAATTACACTATACAACTTTTTCTAAAATTATATCATTTGTTGCCTACATTACTATTATTTTATTATTAAGATAACTACTACCACTGTCTTTGTATGACAACTTGACATAGAAGTAATGAAGTAATGTGCTTTTAAAAAATTATGGATTTCATAATCAATCTTAACTGCAAATGGCCCATATCAAAGTATTATAAAGCATTATATAAAATACATAGACATAAAAGGACCAAAATGACCTCTATTTAGATTAAACGGAATGGTAGTAGTTCATACTTTCCACTAGAAGCAATAATAATGCTGCTCGTGAAAGTTTAAAAAAAACATGAAAACAAATATTTGGTGATACATTAATAACATAGAAAATGGAACGCGATTGAAACATATGAAATAAACCCATACATCGAAGATACAAATCAAAATTCACAAGTCGAAGAAAAACCGACAAACCCATGTCAAAATAACGAAAAATTACTAACAGACAAAACACTAAGTAAACAAATTAAGACTCAGCAAAACATGTCCCACAGAACAAAATAAACGGTTATGATGTTAGGTGCCCCGGAAGAGTAAGCAGATCCTGCTATGAAGTTGATCTCAAACGAATGAATAAACAAGTCGGTTAGAGTAATAGTAAATTTGAGTATGCCCGGTAAGACCCCTTTTTGGCCCCAAAATATAGCAGTTTTACAAAATTGTTAAAATGTAAACTTTTAGCTATCTATTTATAAGAAGAATACTTCTGCTACATAAATATGGGCTGTTTTTGACAATACAATGCACATTTATCGGATACTAGCATCAGTAAGTCATGGTAAATTACTGAAATCTTCACAATTTTAGCATTTGAGTAAAATTTTAGACGGTTTTCGTCTTGAATGGAAGTGGCCGCATTTGTGTTCATTCTCAATATTTAAATGTAAGTTGTATTTGATGATAATACATAACATATATAAAGGTTGAGAGTGAACACGGATGCGGCCACTTTCATTTTTGACAAAAACCATCTGAAAAGTGACATATTATGGCATATTTGATAGATTTTTCATATTTAAGCTTGAAGTTGAGCGTCTTTAATGATAAAATCTGTTCAAATCTTTCACATAAACTAATTAAATCGACTGAAGTAGACATTTAAGTGTTTAAAAAGTGTCCAAAATCTTTTATCAGATGAACCTGAAATTTGAGGCCAAAATCGGCCCTTACCGGACCTACTCCTTTGATCATCCCTATTACATTTACAACTGCCGTTTGATATAAAACACGTGGTGATCACTCTTATGTTTTCTGTGTTGTGATATTTGTCTATTCGTCTTTTTTTGTCTTTTTTTGTCATTTTGAAGTTGTTTTTATCTTTTGTCGAAATAATTATTTTCATTGCAACCTTGTTGTCTCTTCTTTTTAATATCCAACAAACAAAAGTAATCATGCATTTAACTATCAGTGTTAGAGAAATTTTTGCAAGAAACATGAAACAGTAAGATTTCCCCTTTCATAAACATGATTTTTGTATCTAATGTTTATAAACCAATACGAAAAATGTAAAACGATACAAAGAAGACAATACAACTTAAATGTCAACGAAAGTATGCCTATGACCAAGAGAATAAAGACGAAACAAGAGAACATGTTTGATAAACACTTCCAAGAAAATTTAGCATCACGACTCTCCCCTGGTCGTATCTCCCTCCGAAAAACCGGGATTAACTCAAGTGCCCTGGAAAGATAAGCAGTTATTGTTTCACTAGTGACTCCCGTTTTGATGTTTATGACAATGAAAATCAGATAATAATTATCAACGAGGAAAGAAGGACGGGATTGTGGCTACGACAAATGAGATATGTCCATTTCCATTCTCAATTTCATTTTTAACTCTGATATTCCGTAACGGCCAATCAAGAAACGATGAATGAAATGTTTACCTTTTAGAGTCCTTGCAATCAGCTACCATCTATAAAGGAAATCGTGATAGAAACTCCTCAAATAAAACATCATCTTGTGGTAAATATGCAGCAAATGCTGAATTCTTGCTTCCGAAAACAAAAAGGTTAATAATGAAAAAAAAAAATAGAACTTATCTTTTTTTCCTAAAATTTAGTTCTCAACCGATCTATTCTGCAGTGAAGCTTCCTTCTTTTCATTCAAAATTGAAGCCTTCCTAATATAATTAAAGGAAATTTGTCAGAAGAGGAGCACAGTTTACAGTTTACTTTCAAAGAGCGAGTTTCTGTTGATAAGTTTGCTAACCAGCATAACAAATATACGCCCTAGTTTAAATTCATGCATCTTCAATTGAAATAAATCTTCGGGATATGTTTTTTTTTCATTTCCATAGTAAGAGGTTGTGTGGAGCATTTTCAGACCCAGCAATACAATAATATGAATAGTACTAATATTACTAATATTACTGCACCAGATAAGCATTTTGATAATTACGGTCTTTTCAATAATGCTAGAAGCCAAAAACTAAAAAAAAAAACAAAGCCAAAACCTAATACAAAGAGCTGATCAAACTAGAAAGGCCAAAAGTAAAGCAAAACCCGGACAAAGAACCAGTGCTATGCGTGCGTGAGATATTTCCCTAATTCAAAGTCATTGCAAATGTATGACAGCAAAATCAAATAAAACATTTTTAAAGATGTCATGCCAATACTGAAGTACTGGCTACTGTGCTGTTGTTTGTAACGAAAAGAGTATATCCAGTAAAAAAGGAAGGAAGATCCAGTCTTTATTTTGAGTTTCCGAGTGAATTGTCGATACACCTTATTCCATTAGAATTCAGTCTATGGGTCACAAGTTATAAACAAGTGACAACGTCAATGCAAGAAACGAAAAACGACAAAAGGACAAAAGGACGAAAAAGTCCACAAAACATCACATAGAAAACTAAAGAGTGAGCATCACGAATCCCAACAAAAACCAGGGATGAACTAAGGTGCTCCGGAAGGTAAGCCGATCCTGCTATACATGTGGAATCCGTCGTGTGATTCATGCAAGTATAAATCCGGTGATTAGTCTCATTCGGGATTATGTGACAAAAGGTGAAACAAGGTCGAAGTTGTGGTAACGACAGTTGGAATAACATAAACAGTACCAACTTGACTGCACAAGATGCGCATTTCGACAGTTAATGTCTCTTCAGTGATGTTCGAGATCGAAATATTTAAAAATTCAAAACCTAATACAAACGCTGTAGAGCTGATCAAACCAAAAATGTCCTTAAGTGGAGTCAAATCCAGACAAGGAAGCAGAGCTTTGCATGAGGGAGATATATTTCTTAATTTCATATGACATTAATTTAACATTTGACAACGTCATTAGTGACACCGATAAACCGTAACAGTCAATTAACTCGTGGTGACGTTCGTAAAACTTTATATATTAGGTAGAATTAGCACCAGTATTAAGGTCTTCAGGAGGGTTTGGACTTGAAAATGTCGATGTTGAGATCCTGCATTGCATGATTGTAGTAGAAAATCATGCTTGCAATAGTTTCAATTCGTGATGGGTGTGGTATAGCTATAGTAGATAATTTTAACAGACAAATCTTTGAAATAGGCAGCAATTTTAAATTTGACATTTGTTTATTGAAGGATATTGCCTACATTGATTTGATTGACCATTGTTGATCGAAGAAATATAACTAATGGTTACTTTGTGACATTTTTATGAATACCAACATGTATGAAAAGTCTGAGATTGGTAATACAAGAATTCAATTTAGAAAGGCTATTGATTATAATTGTGTACGGATGTGGTTTAAAACAACGATTCCGTAGAAATTGTACAATTTCAATTATCAAAACATAGCAACATTTAGATGATGTATATAGATGATGATCATGACAGCGTATATGCCGCGCAGCAGAGTTTAAAAGGTCTATTACACAATACATTGATCACCAAGAAGAAACAATACTTAAAACATAAATTTTGTAACTTCAACTAAAAGTTGTTGCTGGTCCGAGTTTTGGAATCCAGTAAACCATCCTCTTTGTCTTTTCTAGAGAGGTGAGGATTAGGATTGTTGGCTTTGTGATATCTTTTTTTGAGCTAGAACTGGCAAAGAATGGAATGGATCATTGGTGGATATAGTCATTTTGATACGTTATTAATTTGAGGATAAAGAATACTTCCGATAACGAGGAAAGGTTCAATTGTTTAATACTATTACATACTATGAGGGAGGGACTTTGATTGTTTATTTTCTTTGGAAACAAATCCACAAAAACCTTACAGGTGATAGGTTTACATTCACAGTAATTTTGAAGCACAGGTTAGCTGATAGTAATTTAGAAAGATGTTCGAGCAACGATTGACAGATCCGGTAATATAATGATTTTTTTATAGACTGTTATGTAATTAAAGAAACGAGTGGAGTGAAGGATGATCAAGTTTCATCTTCAGTTAAAACTTTCAACAGATATGAAATAGAAGAATTATGATTTTGCTTTTCCTCTTTAATTAGTGTATGTGTTATACTTGGGTATTCAAAGTGAATGGCATACATCTATTTCATTTATGAATTTTGTTTTATTTACACACAAAATTATATTATATGAGAAATTATGAACAATTACTTGGCAAAAAATATAGCATATATCTTCATATATAATAATCCACGTTCTCTAAAGGTTTGTCATTTGATATAACTACGTCATAAACTCTTTACACGTCATCTACGGACATGCACACGTGGCTGTTTTTCGTCAAGATATAAAAACAACATCTTCTTAATCATGTGCAAACATCTTGAGCCTGATGATAGGCAATAAAACATGATGTATTAATCAATTTGAAAATTGAAAGTTCAGAAAATGAATCTACCATAAAACGCTTAATAACAATATTCATGTGCCTATCCCAAGTCAGGAACCGGTAATAAAGTGGTTTTCGTTTATTGCTGTTTGTCATATTTGTTTTTCGTTTATTGTTGTAAGAAAAATTGTATTTATTGACCAAGATGAAAGACGTATATAGAATTATATATATAAGTACGTCTAAACAAGTGACAACTCTACGACAGATCCATCCATTGAATCAGCAGTGAAGGTGATACACGGCTGAAAACACATATTATATTCATGATTACTCTAAATATCAGCACAACAATGTTAATCTGCAAATTTGCGGAAGCAAATTTTTGTTCTTCCCTCGCCGGGATTCGAACTCATGTTATTGAGATATCGAGACAACACCGCCTGCACTGTGTCAGTCTAGGTGGCCGAGTGGTCTAAAGCGCTGGACACAGTGCAGGCGGTGTTGTCTCGATATCTCAATAGCATCAGTCTAGGTGGAGATATAACATTGTTGTGCTGATAATTAGAAGAATTATATATATATATATATATATATATATATAAGAAAATTAATAAAAGATAATAACGGTTTCAATTCATCACTTTTACTAGCGCTTTCACTGCTTTCACAGATATTCAGGTAATGTGACTTGTATACATAAGTGTTATAAAACAATTGATTGACGTTAACAATAGTATGACGTTAACAAATACAAGGGAGACTACTAATGTCATTTTAAAATTGGAGTAAAGTCTTTAAAATGTTACGTAAAAATTAAAATATTATTTATTATTTAATCCCGGGTTGAGAATGTTTATGAATAATTCTTCTTTCTTCTTCCGGAGAAAATCATTTTGACGATTGACCATATACAATCGAAATATTTTAAATCGTCCGTTAGAACAACGATGGAAATGGTCGTTAGCCCTGATGATTGTTATCTCAATAGCATCAGTCTAGTGGAGATTTAACATTGTTGTGGTTTAATTTTTACGTAACATTTTAAAGACTTTACTTCAATTTTAAAATGACATTAGTAGTCTCCCTTGTATTTGTTAACGTCATACTATTGTTAACGTCAATCAATTGTTTTATAACACTTATGTGTACAAGTCACATTACCTGAAGATCTGTGAAAGCAGTGAAAGCGCTAATAAAAGTGATGAATTGAAACCGTTATTATCTTTTATTAATTTTCTTATATGTTGCCAGCATATGGATTCTACTTAACTTTTCTTTATATACATATATATATATAAGAAAATAACATAAGTTTCATGCATTCATAATTTAATTGTAAAACATACACAAAATGGATCGCAATCAATCAACGCATACTTTAGATAAGGTGTTTCAATTTTCATCTGATTTTTTTTTTAGATGTAACTTTTTTCTTCGCTCATTTCTTAATCTTTATTGCTTACGCATTGTTTATATATTAAAATTGATAAATAGTATAGTCTGTTGGATACTAAAACAAGTAAACAATAGCTGATTATGCGTCTTCATAAATAAGCTGAAATTGATTCTTTATGAAAAGTATTAGAGATTTGGAAAAAAATGCAGTTAACTTTGTCAAAAAAAAAAATATAGATAAATCCGATTTGCAAGTTGTAAATATACTAAATTTACTTAGCCTTATTAAAAATGCACCTGTGAAAGTGACATTATTCGTTTGATAGCAGGCGTATTCCTGATGACTATTTTCAAAGGAAACATTTATTTTTAATTTATTGATAATAGTTGTTTATCATAATGACTTTTCGGGATATAAAATTTTTCCTTTTACCTCTCTCTTTATTTATTCTTTTATCCGTATTTTTTTTAATCTATATATATTTTTTTACTTTTGTTTTATCTATACTTTAGTATTTTTGGTCTATTTTTTATTGGATTTTAATTTTACAGTTGTCCCATACTATTTCCAAACATACAGTTCGTGAGTTAAATACAAAATATTACAAAAAGTAATTTTAGCTGACTCATTTGAGAAATAACAATATACTGTATACGTAAAATATCAAAAGAACTTTATCAAAATATTAAAAGTGTTTCCTGAAGATATAAAATATTATATGGTTATATATATAATATTTATATCTATTGTCTAAATATAACAAAATTATTTAAATTTTCTGGAACTGTGCACTGATATGAACCACAAATATTTAAACTGATCTCATATTCCATTCCAAAGGCATTACCTGTTATTTGATGTGATTTTGGCGAGAGTTATTGGACAATAATTTCCAAGTGAGGGGGCAAACAGAAGTACGTTTTTCAACAACATGATGAGCATAAATTTACAAAGTTAAAAACCAACACTATTCCCAAAAGCACCTGTATATATTACAATTTATTAACCCTCTTAAAAGGATTGAAGTTTGTAAATAACGAACCCATTACACCTCATTCAACCATTTAACCTGGGTAACAGCAATGAGCCTCATAAGCATTTCAATACAAAACAATCGAGAGGCAAACATTTAACAACTGAATTTGCTAACACCGAACATCAAAGACTCCCTAATAGCCCATTTGCTTTCTGTAACAATTGCTCAGTAAAGTAGGCATGTCTTCTGAAGCTGAAATACTGTACAATTTTGCATCATTTCACCATTTTAAAATGAATTGTTGACTCACGCTCGAATAAATATTTGGTTTTCATGTAAAGTTAAAGCTTGATGATTAGAATTGGATAAAGCTTAGAAACTAATGTGTTTTAAACAAGTCTTCGTTGGGAGTAGCGATATATAAAACTTACAAGTAATAACTGGTAGTTAATAATGGGAAAGTTACACCTATACACATGTACACATTCTTATGGACCACGGCTAAAAACGTTTGAAACAGAAAATCAAACATGTTATTGAATTCTATTTTTTAATCTGCTTTGTTCAGGTTGCTTTGTCAGTGAGGTTACCGGTAATATAAGGCATTGTAACTGAAATGAACCAACATCATGCATGTTGTCAACAGAAATATATTTTTATTCTTTATTGTTCATGGCTATAATGATTCTTAAGGACCATCGTATGTTGCAAGCATATTTACGCTGAAACAATATTTGACAACCTATACATTAGTATGTTTACTTATATATCAGGTTTCAAACCGCTTGAAATGCAAGGGTATCTTCTTTTATCTCCACTAATTGTATTAGGTGGGTATGTGATCATCGTGCCCGTACGTCCATTCATTTAGCGCCCGTATTTTTGGGTTTCCTTTAACAAAACATATCCACGCAGATAGAGGAGGAGAGATGGTTTTGTGAGCTCTGCTTCTTAATGTTATTAATTTGTATTTTGTGCTTTTTTTCTATTGGTACACGATCTTTTGAGTGGTATTAAGCTGCTTCATAACTGAACACATGTCATGTTGTCTCCTTTTAAAATACATCAGATTTCGGAATGTTTGTCTGTGAATGTTGTTTTTTGTATACTGTTCCGTATCTTTTGGTCGTTTTTCTATAGTTTTTGCCATGGATTTGTCAGTTTGTTTTCTACTGTGAGTTTGAATATCCCTTTGGTATCGGCTCTCTTTTACGTAGTGTGCAAAATTGTTAAAAATATAACCAGTTAGATGTTGTTTATTATTTGTGGATCAGAATTATGTTTATTGTTTTAAATTGATAAGTCCAAATTAAACTTTAAATACTAGTATATATAGGTTACATCTTCTGTCAAATACAACGTTTATCAAACACAATATCTATATTGTTCTAATGTCGTAGAGATAAAATTTAACATGTTAAAATAACAGTTTTTATAGGGTAAACATTAATTTAAAATATTTTTGAACAAATATTTCAAAACCGTTCGTAATTATTTATGCATGTTCTTTTACCGGTTTTTCTGTAGATTTATTTTTAACACTAAAACTTTAAATTTTATGTTTAATTTTTTAAGAAGATATTTACATTGAATATTCATAAATTTTCATCTAAAAATAGTTTAAATTGTACTTGGAGGGATTTAATTTGTCATAAAAACATCTGTTTTTAGTATTACGAATTCAATGGAACTTAAGTTCAAATCTTTGTTGCGAACAATTTATTTCCTACGCATTTTTGTTAATTACAATTTTTAAAGCGATTTGTCTTAAAAAACAAACCTCTGTCTAAAATGTACGAGACATGAGATTTAACATTGAAAAAACTACTTTTAGTGAAAAAGGTTAATAATATAGTTAAACCTGTTCAGTTGTATAAGTTGGATAAGCATGCATAATAAGTCATAAGCCAACATTTAGTAAACTGTTATAATGTTTCATATTCACAAATAATTAAACATATGCATAGCATAGTTTAAGCATGCAGGAAGTATTATTTAATGTTTTTTTTCTGGATGATGCCTAAACTGGTTAATCAAACGGCGTGGGTGGTGTAAAGCAGAAGATATTTTACATCATTTATAAAATGTTACACATTCCTCTATGTAAAAAAAAAGCCTAAACTTATTAATACCGATTAGATTATTAAAACAATGTAAATAAAGAAACAACGACTATATATATAATTAATCTTTTGGAGAAAATGACTCAGAGAAGATGAAAGTAAAACTAAACACTTCATTTAAAATAAAAATTTAATAAAAAAAAACTTGTCTGTTGATGTATTGCTTTTTTATATGTATTGATACTAACATTGAAGTTCCCTAAGATGGACTTAAGGATGGCTGAAATATGTTTTTTGCTTTCAAGCATGCATTTTTAGTTTATATTTTCTGTGTTGGGAACATATAAATAGTAGTTTCAAAAGAATGAGCGAATTGATTTCAAAGTAGAGAAACAATTATTTACGATACAAGGAAATAAAATTATCAACACAACATGGAAAAATATAAGACTTTTAAAGAACTCGAGTAATATTGATAATACTACTATAGAATCATATTATACAGGGTTAAACTTTGATTGTATCACATTATGTGCTTTATGGCTCACAATTTAAAACTGATAAACAATGTTATGTGTCAATGTGCTTAATTCAATATTTTATATACTAATTTGAGATTCGAGTTCTACCCAAGTTCGAGATTGTATGAGTTATATTTTCGTTGAATAAATGTTCCACTCTTCTTTTTTTTCCAATTAGGATGTCCTTTGGTCTTTAAACTTTTCTCTGGCATTTGTGTTCTCTTGAACTTCGTTTTGATCAAGCATTTGTTTCGTACTGAGTTATTCTGACGATCCACAGTATAAACGAATTTGATATTTCCTCTTTACACTTGCATATATTTCTAAATACATTTTATGCTAGTATTTCTAATTATCTTGTTTGGGACAATGAATTTTCAATATATTGATTTCCTCTTTAACACAGATGCATCTTTATAAATGCTACCTATAAATTTCGACTAATAAATTTGAATATCCCTTTCGTATCGTTCCCCTCTCTTTGTCTGTGAACTGCTCCGGTATACACTATAAAGTAACCACATCATCTGCAATTTTACAAACAGTTGCTAAAATTCCAAGAGGTATCACAAGTTCAGTAGCCATTCTTTCGGTACTGACATGATTTATTATATACTTTTCTTGAATTCACCGTTAACAAGGTTCGAACTCCCACAGGCAAAGTTGAACTTAGCCATTCTTTGTATGTCCCTTTTGGTCATATAGGCAGGTATACATATAATCCTTGCTTTCAAACGCTTAGATTTGACCGTTACTGATGAAGGTTAATAAAAAAAAAGCGCACGAATTTTAAAAAGTGTTATTATCACTTACGATATTGATGTCTCATTTTTCAGCTGTAAACTTCCATTTCAATAGAGCAGGTTGCATATAATTTTAATTTATTGATATATTATTAGTTACATGGTGTGTTAGTGACCTAATACGATATAAATGGGGTCAGTAAATTCCAATGGGGTGAGAGCGCTCACCCCATTGGAATTTACTGACCCCATTTATATCGTATTATGTCACTTGTACACCGTGTAACGAACTTATCTTACCGACTATCTTCACATGTGGTATTTAGACTAGCGGCCTATCAAAGTGATCAAGTCTTCAATAATTAGTATTAAGAACCTACTTCTATTTGTCTATACAAAAAACAAATGCCAACAATAACAATTTGTTAGCTTTAAATTTGTTTTATGAATTTATTTCAATCGTTCATTATCAATTTCTTCGTCTGTTGAAACTTTTCAGATTTCTTTTTTGTTTTGAAAGGGAAGTAACTCCTTACTAACCCCATATGGTAACTTACCCCATATGGTAACTAACTCCATATTTTTAGGACACCCTTTATTAAATATATATAGTCACCACGTGTCGTCCTTTAACCAATCAGACTCCCAGAAATCTATAGGAGGTAAGATCAATCTCATTCCGAGCGATATTTCAGTGCATATATTTCCGATATGGACAAATCATTATCAACACAACCATTTTCCCCTGCGGCATGGGACTTACCCTCCATTTGCAGATGAGTTCATTTCTGTTATTTGGTAAGGTTTGTGCGATTCAGTCTTTTTTATTTTATGTTTCATGGACTATTCTATATATCTTTTCAAAATGTGATCCCATGGTTTGACACACAACTAAGACATGTCGATTTATCTTATCATAACAATCTATAGAACTTAAGAGGCAAATGTTGCGTTTCCTTTTACTATTTTAACGGTGTCACAAGTGAAACAGGAACAAGTATTATGGACTTCTCCTTTTTGAATTTAAATGGGAGTATGGTATTTTAGTTAACAATTTTTTCCACTATAAAGTTTCCTAACATGAACAAGATTAAAACAAATTTATTTTATATCTAGATCCTTCGCTTTTGGATGTTGATCTTTCAATCAGGTGAATAATCAAATGTACAAAAAAGAACGTTCAATAAAAATCTGTTCAGAAAAGCAGTTAACTTTGTAATACTGTTAAAATAAATGGAAAAACAAAACAATGATAAATAATACAGGATCAAACACTTTCAAATACTGAAATCAAGCTCACAATACTTTACCTGCTGAAATGGAAGCATTTCGAAACTGTTAATAGATCATCTGTTGGGATTAAACAGTTTTAGAAAATTATAAACTTTAAGGCACAACTTAGAATTTACTTTTTGTTAGACAATTACTGCTTAAATGTTCCATCTTATTCTTAGGGATATTGACTTATTTATAAATCAAGAAATCTGCAACGATAAGACGGCAAAGAACTTTTGCGCTCAAGTCTTTTTTTTCAAGGGGTTTGAATTTTTTTGAGTATTATTGTAATACAACCGATGTTTTCATTATTTTGTAAAATAGTAAAACAAATAAATTAAAAGACAAAGAATAGGCATCCATTTTCTGTTTTCTTCTATCCATCCAACAAACTGGTAAATATCCCTTTAAATAAAGTTGACCTATGTGTTATCAATACTTTGGTTTAAAAAAAAATCTATGAATTCCTTTGTTCATTGCAACCTGCCATCACATTCTTCGGCAATATTCATGCATCAATCCATTGTTTTCTGTAGATCAGTAGCCGGTGCGTTTGTACTGATATGTTTTAAATCATGCTTTTTCTCAAATTCTTCGTTGATATATTTAGAAATAAAAAAAAAAAAAAGGATCCAACACTCTTAGGCCTTTTTGGTCATATAGCTCGCCACGTAATCTGGATATTACACACATCTTTGGCTTTCAAATTTTTAGGTAAATACATCTATAAAAGGGGTTCGGTATTTTTATTGTACGCATAATCTACACTTTAACGTTTAAAGTGCTGGTTTTGGGCACATTGCCGCTATGTTACACCCAATCTGAATGCTACCAGTTTGTAAACATCGAAAAGAGATTACACCAAAAACACAATAATACAGATTTTAAATTATTATGAACTAACATATTTACATTATCATAACTCTATGCTGTCTTAATCAGTGGTACACTTAATATCTTTGTCATTAGTGATACCAAAATATGGCTTTTTGATTTATCGTGTAGATGATTGGTTTTTAACCGCAGTTAATGTTTAATTATTCTATCAAAACACGGTGAGAAATTCTGTTTAATCTGATTATTCACTTTTTTTGTTTGTTTTCAATGCTGTTCAATTTCGTATTTGATTTTGCCTTCCTAGTCCAAATGTTTGGATGCGAGCGAGCGAACATATAAGTCTGGTGACCACGAAACACGCGTCTGTCGTAACAATTTATTAACCTAGTATTTCGGATGAGTTTTTCATCTTTTCATTATGTTTATTAGTTATCTCAGGTTATTATGCATGTAACAGTTGTTTGGAGGACATGTTTTTTCAACAAACAATCAGTATTCCCATGTGAACAAACTGTGTTCCTCTTTCTGTCGTCTTGTTCCTTTATTCAAATGAGACAGACTTCATACAGTAGCTTCCTATGAAGAATAAAAAGAACTAGCATTATCCTATAACTTCACATTCTGCTATATAGATGATGTCCTTGGTGACTACGTTAAACGCATCTATCCCATTGAACTCGCTTAAAGGATACAACAGATACAATTAAGTCTGTCTCGTATCTTGACTTACGTCTACAAAATGATAATGAGAGTCGGCTGAGAACAAACATTCACGACAAAAAAATATGATTTCAGCTTCCCAATTGTGAATTTTCCATTTCTATTTGTAGCAATATTCCAGCAGCGTCTGAATATGGAAAATATATCTCCTAGTTGATTGATACGATATTCAAGAGCTTGCATTTTCTTTCATGATTCCCTTGATAGAGAGCTGCTACTTACAAGGAAGCTATGCAACCAAGGGTTTCAAGTAGGAAGGTTAAGTCATCCCTTCGGAAAATTTTACGGACGCGATCACGAGTTGGTTGCTGTTATATAATATCTGTTACACAGATGACTACGGATATGTTCCATTGTCGTAACCACAATCCCTTCTTCTTTTTCTCGAAAGTGACATCACTGAATTCGACGTATCATCAAGTATTCCTCCTGAACACCTGACATCACCCTCAGTTTTTTGTGGGGTTCGTGTTGCTCAGTCTTTAGTTTTCTATGTTGTGTTTTGCATACTGCTGTTTAACTTTTGGTCATTTTTTGTATTTTTTTGTTTTTTGCCATTGAGTTGTCAGTTTATCATCGACCTGTGAATGCTTGATTTTTTTATCAACATATTTGGTTTGTATTAGAGGACGTGTTTATTAACAAACACTCGCATTCCTATTAGAACCAAGTTTTCTCCTTTTCTTGTGGACTTTATTCTGGACTGTGTATGTTCCATTGTATACAATATTCCAGAGCTTGCGTTTCCTCGATACAAGGTTGTTGCCTACAAGGTCAAGGTATATTACATAGGACAAAATGTGTATTAGACAGCATTTTTTTAAATCATTCTAAATCAACCATAATAAACAAAACGTTACATGTTTGAAAGAATTATACATTTAACCTGCAAAAATAAAAGAAGTGTTTGTTATCGAGACAGACGAACCTTGTATCAATCATATACATGGCATTTACGTCCGTGTTTATTTGATTATAAAGACAAAGTACATAAAAAACCAATGATGATAACTTGTCTTTAAAATACAGAACATTTATAATTGGAGATTATTACCGGATTTTTAATACTTATTCGCTTCCTTTGAGGAATGCAAACTTTTAAGAGTAACCTAATTTTTAAATGCACAAAATTTTTAGAATTCATAATCAAACGAAGTTTATTTTGTGTGAACTAATCTCAGTACGAAAGAAGTGAGACAATTTTTTAAAGTTTGTAAAATAAAAAAATGACAAGGGGTCAACTAAAAATTATCTTAATTGATAGACAATGCCATATTCAAAAAGAAAAAATAACAAAAGACAAGGGTCCATAGAAACAGAAAATGACAAATGGGAAAAAAACTAAAAAACCTCTCTGTGCCATAAAGATTAGTTACAACTGACCCTCACTGTCATTTTGTAGATATAAGTCCAGATATGAAGGAGACTGTATCTGGGGTATCCTTTTTTCAGGTTCATTATCTTTTTGATCAACACGATACTAGAAACCAAGCAAACTTTGAATTGAATAGTTAGTCCCAGATAGGACATCATTTATATACCAGATCGTAAGGTAACAGGATAATGCTAGCCTTCTTTCATTTTTCTTTAGAAGTATTCTGTATATGAAGTATGTTTCATACAAATGAAAAAACAAGTAAGCAATAAGGGGAGAATAGTTGTTTCTAATAATTTATTTTACTAAATATCGTTTTAAAGAACGTCGTCAACCAAATGTAACACATATGTTGCAAATAAAAAAATCAGGCATCTATATTGCAACTTTTCAAACTCAAATACTAAATGTTTCAATGTGCCTCGTCATATGAATTGTTTCGGCAAGAAAACCAGTTGCATTTATTATATGACAAACGGTCCAAAACTTAGAGTATTGATGGGTACTTGTAAGTTGCTGACAACCCCTGACAGTAACTTGCAGTCAAAATGGCTTATACTGATTGTGACAAATATGGTATTGCTGCTTAAAGCTCAGAACGACTTGTACCAATATGCATAACATTTTTATCAGATATTGGCAAATTTTGGCAACTCCTCTTGGTCCTAACAAACAAAAAACAGATCCCTTTATTATGAGAAAATCAGCAAATTCTGGATATTACGAAGCAGCATTCAACAAATGTCATTTCGTTTGTGTTCTTTGGTAATACACGGATTTAGTTCACCAAAATAAAACATATCGTGATATTTTACATAAAATATTTATTGACGCTGTAGAAAAAAGATACAGTTCAAACCCCATCATTTCAGTTAGCATATTAACAGCGTGTTCTGTGACTAGAAAGACTTGATTTTGGATCGTATGTTTCGTGAAGCTTGCTAACAAGAGGTAGATGGTTTCTTATTTAGAGACTTAAAGAACGACTTCCTGATTTTGAAAATGATTGTTGATGAAATAAGCAGGAGGAAATGGTCGCTGTTAATTATTTATCAAACTGCAGATGTTTAGAGAAAGTAATGAACAGGTAATGTGGACACTGAAAGCACGGTAGCAAAACAAGATAGTTAGTTTCTTATTTAGTATTGAACAGTTAAATATGACCTAATATTTCAATCCTCGAAACTACACAGACTATAGGTGACCTCGGGCTGTTTTTTGCTCTTTAGTCGGGTTGGTGTCTCTTTGACACATTCTCCATTTTCATTCTCTATTCTATAATAAGTCGATGTTTATAGAGCCTAGTGTTTGCTGAAACTGGGTATACATTGTAATATCTTTGTTTAGATTTTTATGTTATCATTACAATATACGTTCATACAAGTCGTACACACTCAAATCGGAATCATGCGTTTATATAAATTGGTAAAAAGACTTGAGCCCACTTTATATAATAATAATATTGAATCACAAGACAATATTAAATCGAACTTTATATTTCAGGAATGTGATGATATAGAATTTCAATTGCTTATTTTGCCTTTATGTGAACTATTACACCTAATACTTTGACATAAAACTTACTTTACACTGATAGTATAAGTATTACTAGGTGAGAAATCGTATACCTAGAGCATATTAAAAAAAAGGTTAAAAAACACATGTTTTGTAAGAAGATTTGTATCGATCATTTTGTGTGCAATATAATTTGTTCATATTGATGGAAATTCGAAAAATATTTTTTTTTATCCCTTGGCCCATTGAAAAAAAACATTAAACTTGCTATTTAATTGAGTCAAAGTAAAATATATCCTGTATTACTAGTAATCTTATTAAACAACATAGAAGAAAATGGACTTGAGTCAACTTTATATAATGACAATATTGAATTAAAAGACAATATTGAAACTGATTTGCAGTAAAATACACATATATCTAAAGAATCTGATGATTTGGAATTTCAACTGCTTATTTTGCCTTTGTGAAATCAGACAACTTTGTCAAATAACTTATTTAACTTTGAAAGTATACGTATTACTAAATGAGAAATCGTATATCCAGGGCTAATTCAAAAAAGGTAAAAAAAAAAATACAAAACTAAAACCAAACAAAAAAAAAACAACATTATATTGTGTAAGAAGACTTTTATTGATTATTTTAAGTGCAATATTATTTGTTCAAATTGATGGAAATACGAAAAATCTTATTTATTATCCCTTGGTACATTGAAAAAAAAACGATAAACTTGCTATTTAATTGAGTTAAAGTAAAAAATATATTGTATTAATCTTATCAAACAGCCTAATGGAATTACTAAAAGTTCGTTTTGTTTTGTTAGCATTAGCGACAATGTTTTGTTTTCTTCTTTTGTTGTCAGGTTTTCTTGTGGTTTGCATAACAATGCTTGAATACATATTTACTCAGGTAAAACTAATATGTACCTATAATAGAAAGCCAGTTAACATTTCTCTGAAACACCAGGACAATACAGATCCATCAGCCTTCATCCTAAGTAAAGTATGTACCATTAGTTTAATCCATCAAAAGACAAATTGATCATCATCATCGTCAGCTTATGCATGTCTAACACCATCATTTGCTAACAAAGGAGATGGTTTGTTCTCATTTAGTAAATTGACTGAATATAATCTTCTCACCGAGGGAGTGTTTATAACATCACAATGGACTATATGCTTTGATCCGCTGGACAATTATTCAATATTACACTCCATGACACTTTCCTGCAAAAAATATTCATCATATAAAAAGAAAGTTAATTCTCTCGGGTGTTATCGATCGTATCAGAGTCAATCGAGTGGAATAATCTCCGTCCATAGGTCTATACGATAAAACTCATGTATATCAAATAATTGCAATTATTTCCTGCAAATATTTACACTTTTTCCAGGATTATATTTTATGAGGGCATGTTTCTTTATTAAATATATTGATTAACGGTAACGGCAGGTAGTAATGATTAATCTTGTATTAGTGATGAAGAAAAGGGATAAAAACAAATTAAACCGTCACAGGCGATCGACTGTCTTGTTATTGATACGGGTGATATAATATTCGGAAATTAATTCTAAATATTTCTTGAATTACTAGTATTGACACGTTTTAATAATATTGACAAGTAAATTAGATTTGTAGATTTTTCTTTTTGTATCGACACGTATGCTTTGCGGGAGAAAATCATTGCAACGGTTTCTTTGTGCTACTACGTTTATTAAAAAAAATAATTCTCAAAATTGAAGTTATAGACAGTCTTTGAAAAACACCAAATGTTTAAACCGTTTAATCAGCTTGTTATTAGCAAATATATGAATTGCGTATACACAATGAAGCCTGGACAAAACAAAAAGAAGATTTGTTTCAAAATTTGGCTTTATTTGGTTTTTTATAAAATATAAAATTTATCAAAATCAATTTAAAAAAAAAATAATATCTGAATTTATTCAAAGTTAAGTTGCTGATACTTGAGCCATGCTCTAATAACCAAGATTATTTCACTTAGAGTTTTGAAAGCTGTAAGCATTCTTTACCGCTTTTCTGTATATTTTTCAAGTAGCTCTCTTGTAGTTTTCGGTTATACCTATATCATATTTTGAATAAAGTGTTTTTTTATATGTATTGAAGTATTCGGTTTTTTTTATCTTTGGGTTGCTGTCTCGTTGACGTTTGTGTCACATGTCTATTTATATCATTTAACACTGATTACCTTTCGTGAACAGTTGTTTGAAGGCAGAACTTCTAACATCAATGTTTTATTTGTACAGCAATTCTCTTATTGATACAGTGAAAACTTTATTGATACAGTGAAAACTATTATATATTTAACTACAAAAGGTGATTAATAAATAACTAAATATTCACATAATAATATTTTTTATTACAAGATAAAGTAAAATTTGCAATTTCAAAAGATTTTATAAACATTGAACTTTATACATAAGTTAGAAATGTCAATGAAAAATAATATGGTTTGTATATGAGTCTGAGTTAATCGAGGACATTTACATTATTATCTCATGATAGAGTAAGCTTGAATCAATAAGAGAATTGTTATGTGTTTTATATGTTAATTTTAGCTTCTAATGTTACTAAATTACAAATAAAGTAGTGGTAATTGTCTCAGATGAAAGACTGACATTTTAGTTGATTTTGAATAATTTTTAGAAAGTATCAAAGCGTGTAATTGGCATTATGTTATAATCAATTACGGCTAAATTAAACAGTTTATTCTAACACTTCATATCATTATATTGAAATTTTTTTTCCATAAATTGAATTTAAATTAATATCGTTAAATATTCAAAAGACAAACGGTACCAGTACCTGTAAATACGTTATCACGTTTTAACAATGGTGTCTCACTATTCACATTGACAGTAAGCCTGTCCAACGAGCCGATTTTGGGGAGCAGGATGATAAGGAGTAATTTAGGTATTACATGCAATTTCTCATTCTATATTTTCAGTCACATGCTATTAATCTTGAGCAATCAATGTTTAAAAAGTCTGCTTTTCTGACTTCAAAATGACGATAAAAATAGCGGTTCACTAGGGTCACACTTAGAGCAATCCTAAGACAAATAGTGGTGCACAAGGGTCACACTTAGAGCAATCCTTAAAAAAATAGTGGTGCACTAGGGTCACACTTAGAGCAATCCTTAGACAAATAGTGGTGCACTAGGATCACACTTAGAGCAATCCTTAGAAAAATAGTGGTGCACAAGGGTCACACTTAGAGCAATCCTTAGACAAATAGTGGTGCACAAGGGTCACACATAGAGCAATCCTTAAAAAAATTGTGGTGCACTAGGGTCACACTTAGAGCAATCCTTAGACAAATAGTGGTGCACAAGGGTCACACTTAGAGCAATCCTTAAAAAAATAGTGGTGCACTAGGGTCACACTTAGAGCAATCCTTAGACAAATAGTGGTGCACAAGGGTCACACTTAGAGCAATCCTTAAAAAAATAGTGGTGCACTAGGGTCACACTTAGAGCAATCCTTAGACAAATAGTGGTGCACTAGGGTCGCACTTAGAGCAATCCTTAGACAAATAGTGGTGCACAAGGGTCACACATAGAGCAATCCTTAAAAAAATAGTGGTGCACTAGGGTCACAATTAGAGCAATCCTTAGAAAAATAGTGGTGCACTAGGGTCGCACTTAGAGAAACCCTTAGAAAAAATAGTGGTGCACTAGTGTCACACATAGAGCACGCCTTAGAAAAATAGTGGTGCACTAGGGTCACACTTAGAGCAATCCTTAGAAAAAAATAGTGGTGCACTAGTGTCACACATAGACCAATCTTTAGAAAAATAGTGGTGCACTAGGGTCACACTTAGAGTAATCTTTAGAAAAATAGTGGTGCACTAGGGTCACACTTAGAGCAATCCTAAGAAAAATAAATTGAATTATAGTTTCATTTGGTTTTTTTTATAAATCCCACTTCACCCGAAGCTGACCATTCAATGATATCTTTTTAAGCAAAGTGGCAATTAAGGAAAAAAACATCAACATGGGTATCCGCGTAAAACATGAGTAGGACAATAATAAGTAAAATAAAAAATGTATGTTGTTTAACTACATGACTCAAACGTCTCATATGTTGTTCAACTGTATTTATCAAATGTATGAAGTTAAGCAATAATTCGCCCATTCTTTGAACTTTGTACTGTCATTTACTTTTGATATTAAATATAGCACTGTTACATACCTAATATAAATTTTCCATACTGAAACCGAAATATTAAAATTAGAATGATGCTTCGTCATCCAGATTATGTCATAGGCTCGGAGTCATAAAACGGAAAAGGTAAAATGAACCGTTTTGTTATGGACTGTGACCTTTTGAATTAGCTCAGCAGTTCAGTCTTGTATTAAACTGTGTATTTTCATATTTGATCAACCTGTTCTCGTTTTGAATATTTATGCTATGTATATTTCCCACTGAATATTAAGCAATAATTGGTTACAAAATGCATGAAGTTCAGCCATTGTATTAAGTATGTTCATTTATTTATCAATAGCATTAAATATAGCGATACCATATACTTTGTGGACTTTTTTCATGCCAGGAGCCGCTGGTCAACCTGTGTTTCGTGCTTTTTGTAAAGAGTTTGGATACAGATAAAATAAAAGAAACATTCAAGAAGTGTTTCAAACTTAGAATAAGGAAATACTCGTTAATCCTAAAATAAACAAGATGAATGCAATGATTGAGCAACTTCAGTCGAACTGTTCCTTCCATATAGATTTTGATAGATTTGAAGGGCAACTACCGGGCTTGTAACCCGGAAGAATATATTAATGTAAGAAGCTGATTATGAAATAACGTCTCGCAACTGCAATTTATTATGTTCAACAATCAATTTGGAAAAATGTTGACACCTTTGTGATATCTATAGTAAAATATAGTTTTCAAAGGTGTAATTATGTTACTCCTTGCATCTTTTTTATGCTTGATAACATTTATTTCTTGTATTGAAATTATCACTATGTGAATAATTATTTACAACTTAATCAAATTTTGTATTTAAAATATTATATCAACTGTATCAATACAATCATTTCTTTGTTCATGATAATACATTGAATTTGTAGTTCTGTCTTCTATCAATTTTGCACGGTTGATGATAAATGCTGACAGAAAAAAAGTTAATTTTCATGTAACTTCGTGTAGTTTTCAAATGACGGACATTTTCTGTTTGCGCTATGAAATCTATCTTACTGAAATGTATCCATAATTACGTAACTATGTCCTTAACATTTTGTGTCGTTTATTCATCCGTTCTCCACGAGAATGTTAAAATTTAAGAGAAATACAATACTGTTATTATCACACTGTGTATGTGCATGTCCATCCCATATATCTTCTTTTTCTACGTTTCTACCAAATCGTACCACTTGAAATTAAAAATAGACAAATGCAGCTTTAAAAGAGAGACGAAAGATACCAAAGGGACATTCAAACTCATGGGTCGAAAATATACTGACAACGCCATGGCTACAAAAGTCAGACCAACAGACAAACAACATTACACAAAATACAACGCAGAAAACTAAAGACTGAGGAAAACGAGCCCCACAAAAAACACTGGGGGTTATCTCAGGTGCTCCGGAAGGGTAAGCAGATCCTACTCCACATGTGGCACCCATTAGTTAGTACAAACCCGGTAATAAGTCTAATTCGGTTGGTCACATTCGGGGTAAAGGGGACTGGATTGTAGTTACGACAATAAGAACATATCCGCTATCATCTGTGAAACGTACATTCCATAACGATCAACCAACTCGTGGTGGCGTACGTTAAATTTACAAAGGGATGGTTTCAAATTCACCACTTGGAACTCTTGATTTGATAGCGTCCTTGTGAGCAGCAACCTCTTATCAAGGAAATCATGATAGGATACACAAGCCCTGCATGGAATATCTTATCAACTGGCAGATATATAAACCGTATGCAGGCACTGCTGGAATGTTGCTACATAGAAATGGAAAGTTCACAATTGGGAAGCTAAAATCATCTCTTTTCTCGTAACGTTTTGTTTTCAACCGATCCTCATTGTCAATTTCTAGATGTAAGTCAAGATATGAGACATACTTAACTGTATTTGTTGTAACCTTTATCTCAAGATTGATGGGATAAATGTGTTCAACATAGTTACCAAATTTTAAATTATTTAGTGAGAGAGCATCATCTATATAGCGGAAAGTAAAGTTAAAGGATACTGCTAAATTCTTTTTTTTTCTTCCCAAGAAGTTCCTGTATAAAGTATGTTGTCAATGAAGAAATCAAGCATCTTGATAATGTCAGTTTCAGAGAATTTTTTGTTTGAATCAGAGTGATTTTATACAAAATAGAATTTACACCTCCCAAAGACAAGATACTTGTATCAGCGTTGGCCATTCTTTTTTATGAAACAAAGCAGGACCAACTCTTTCAATTTGTCTTTTAGTTTAGAATGGGTAATACTTGTGTAAAGTGTAGAAAAGTCAAATGTTTTAATACTATTGCAAGATGAAAGAGTCTTAGATTGTATGTACTCTAAAAGGTCTTTGGATTTTTTTAGTATCCACTTCTGATTAACGCCACCTCTAGAATAGGTAATTTTACAATGACTTTGAAGCCCGGCTTTGATTGCTTATAAAAATGATGTTAATAATTTAGAAAGAGGTTTCGTGAAGCATTTTGAAGACCCAACAATATAACGTTGAAGAATATGAATTTTCGAAATAGTCGAGATTTGATAATTGGAAAATTAAATATCGAACAAGCTGAATCTAAAATATTGAGATTTATCAAAACGTTATGTCACAAGTAAGCAAATGTAAATAAAAATCAATATTCAGACATCTTATCATTCAGGTATTTCACATCCAATCTTTTATGGTAATATTCTATACAAAGCACAAAAATGTCGTCATTTACCTCAAAAGCTAACCAAACCTTTAAACAGACTTATTCAGAAGGGATATAGTTACGATTCTGTTGTCAGGTCATTAAAGATGGTATATTTTGGAATTAATATTGATTCACTCATAGGGTTTTTGCATCGGAAATAAACACATTTATTCTAAAGCCAGTTGTTGGCATGATACGGGTAACGTTCTTCTCATATATGTTATGATGGTATGATACTAAACCCCTAACGGGAGGGATTGTGCTTGATTTTCATATGATGAAAACATAATCTTTCAATCAGTTTAATTGAGGTCTGGAGCTGGCATGTCAGTAACTGCTAGTAGTCCTTTGTTAATTAATGTATCATTGTCATTTTGCTTAGTTTCTTCTGTTACCTATTCTGACATCGGACTCTGACTTCTTTTAAGCTGAGTTTTACTGTGCGTATTGTCGTGTGTTTGTTTATTCTATATTGGCTAGAGGTATAGGGGGAGGGTTGAGATCTCACAAAACGTGTTTAATCCCACCGCATTTTTGCGCCTGTCCCAAGTCAGGAGCCTCTGGCCTTTGGTATGTTTTTTTTTAATTTTAGTTCATTTATATGTTTCGGAGTTTAGTGTGACGTCCATTTTCTCTGAACTAGTACACATTTTTGTTTAGGGGCCAGCTGAAGCCCGCCTCCGGGTGCGGGATTTTCTCGCTGTGTTGAAAACCCATGTGTGGCCTGGGCTGTTTTGTACTCTTTGGTCGGGTTGTTGTCTCTTTGACACATTCCCCATTTCCATTCTCAATTTCATTATTAGAAACAACAATAATATATCTCATAAGTCTCTAATATTTATTTTTTCAATAGTATTTCGTAGAATAAAACATCTTCCAGTGAAATTTGGTAGTTTCAACTCTGGGAGTATTTTACTAGCATTACATAATGCAGATTCTAAATATTGCTGAGAGTCTAGCAGTGTGGTTATCGTCTAAAATAAGGCTACTTCTTGTAGAATTTTTTAAAACGGTAAATCACATTCTTATTTGCACTTTAATACGGTTCATCTTTACTTATTGATCATTTGAATAAACTTATTCTTAGAAGATATCATTTTAACAAAGTAGTAAAAGAGAAGCGGAAGATACCAAAGTGACATCAAAACTCATAAGTCAAAGACACACAGTTACCGAAAACACCATGGCAAAAAAAAAAAAAAAAACGAAAAACGAAGAAAAGACAAACAACTCTCTACAAAACACAACACAGAAAACTAGAACAAGAAACACGAACCCAATCAAAAAACCGGGTTTGATCTTTAAATGTTATTTTTATCGGTACTAACATTGATTTTGTTTTTGATAAATTAAAATATAACTAAATATGTATTAATTGCTATACATCTATCAAACCTTATATCCTATATCCTGTCCATATTAATATAAACTTATATTTTGGCATTGCACAAGGTCATGCTTTTCTCAAACTGTTTATAACGTCTTTTACACCAAGATCTGTACTTTGTGTCTTTTGTCTTCATGTTAGTCGTTCGTTGTATGTGCTTCGTGCCAATCTGATGAGTCAAGACATTTCCAACGGATGTTTACAGTTTGTTATCATTTTGTGCTGTTACAACACTGTCCCAGGTTTGGGGAGGGTTGATCGCTCACAAACATGTTAATTCCCGCCACAGTCTATATGTGCCTATTCCAAGTCAGGAGCCTGTAATGCTATGGTGCTGTCTGTTATATTTGTTTCTCGTTTATTGTTTTTCTTTACCCAGGCCGTGTTTTTTTTTATTGTTTCACAATTGATCATGTCGGGGCCTTTTATGGCTGATTATACGTTATGGGGTTTGCTCATTGTTGAAGGTCGTACGATGACCTATAGTTGCTAAAATCCGCGTCATTTAGACTATTTTGGATATTGCTCTCATAAGTAATCATGCCTCATCTACTTATTTTATACTTAATTGAAGTAAAAGAAAAACGTGAAGAAGTTGGTATTGTTTGATACCATAATTTGTTTCGTCGCTAGTCGAAGCTTTTAATTACATTTAAAACTACTTTTGTAACCTTACATGTTGAATCCTCTTTCTCATACACTTCGATATGTAGTTAATATATAATAAGTCCAGGTATAACCAGAAAAAAAAATAGGAGCGCAAATAATAGGAATCGCATGAACTCCTGACTCAGTGAATCCTGACAAAGTAAACGTCCTTTGCTATGCATGCGATACCTGCCGTACGATTAGCAGTAAAAAGAGCAAGACCAGGTGCGCCGACAGGATGAGGATTTATCGTTTATGACAAAGAATCTGTAGGATTATTATAACCTTTGACCCGAAACATAATAATAATGTCAGCTTATTTCCATGTTTTTATTCCTTAACTGTGTCTGTAGTGGGAGGAAGTATATTTGCATATCGTTTTCGCTTGCATTAAAGGTATATTTGTATTTTCGAAAGTATTACTTAAATCTACGTCAGCGGCAATCACAATGAAATAATTTTGTTCAGTCCATACCCTTTAGAATCGAATTGAATGATCTTTAAAAAGGACCCAAAACGGCGAGCAATTACATTGTCAATACATTCCAATGACATCTTTAAACCATATTAACTTACAACACAGGTGTTTCGACTTAGCTTATGACTTGTATCAATTCACTCTGTCTTGTAAAGTTAATACGCTTTGAGTGACGTTTAACAAATTGTTGCCTTGTTACATAGGCACTGATGATGTGATTAAATAACAAATCAGCCATCTGAATTCATAACGACATGACAATATGTTTACCGATTTTTATTTCAATCGTTTACTTTTAAAACATCCACTTTGAAGCATATAAACAAACCGAGTCTTATAAAATAAAATTTATAAAAAGTTTACACAAGAGTGACAAACAACAAACAATTAACAAAAACCGAAATATATACATGAACGAATAATTCATTCAAGACAAAGATGGATTCAGCCCTGATGTTCTCTGGAAAAAGACTAGCAGTTCTGGCTTCACATGTTATACCATTCAGTTGTTTAAGATAACACTCAGATAAAGCTCATAGAGAAGGAAAGAAAAACGTATCAAGAATATGATTATCGGATCATTCTTGGTAAATAAGAGGCAAACTATAAACTTCCGTTGGTAGAACACCTCTCAATAGAAACTTTGAAGCGGTATATTCGATATGTAACGCATCTCTGAAGTACAAAATTGATTTGGGAAATTATATTGGTTAACTCTACATATAATCTTATTCCTTATTTGGTTGGGTGAGTTTCATATCACAAATATTTATTTTGCAAACTGTTTTAAATATACAATCGGGAAAGTCCTTTATTTTCTTTGGTGTTTGTTTTGTTTATATTTCATGTTTATTATTTTTATTTGGGTGGTACTTATTCCACATTACTAAAACAAACAAACAGCCCTACGCTTTTGTTGACACTATTATACAGAAATAATACTCGAGGGTTACAAATAGCAAAACCAATACTGAAGGATTAATAATTCAGTTTGATTATTTCAACGACGTCTAAATTTATTTCCAAGTTCAGGTAGTACTTCATTTATGATGGTCATCTATTTCCTTTTTCTCATTTTATCTCAAGGTACATATGGCAATCGACAATTGTGTTAAGAATTATGTGCACAAATAGTTATAAAATCTGACAGTTTGTTTGATCATGAATTACAACAAAATACACAATACATCACAGGGATAATAAAGCACAAAAAATAAAGATAGAAAATACGACATTTTATTAGGGCGTTTGATCTCTTAGTATTGCGTAAATCCCCTCGTTTCTGTAGCAGTGCATAAATATTCGTCTTTATGCTTCTATGCCTATGCGGGGCGCTTAAATGGTTATAAAAATTTAAAGAAGTAAATTTCATAGCGTCATAAAACCATGGCGAACGCTGGGACGGATTACTAGTCATTGAAATATGTCAATTAACTTGTAATGTTTTGGTAATATATACTGTGTTCCTATTGTCAATATAACGATAGGCTCTTCAGAAATATTCGTCTTAATTCTTCTTCGTTTACGATGATAGTATAAATTTGTTTAATTTTCGGTTCGGGGAAGTGACTTAAGCTGCCAAAATTGTAAATGTGATACAAAGGACAAATTTTCACACAAGAATTTTACTATATTTGGCGTCAATTTGAAGAAACTTCAATAAACGAGAGAACCTCTTCAAATTGCTTTTATTGTAATATATATTATATGTGACCATATGATTTTTAACGCATAATGAGATCATTTTATAATAAAGATTGTACATGTGAAAATATAAATTTCAAAACATATGCAATTATGATTTAAATGATAATATATGATTATGATAATATAATTCTAAAACACATGATAATGTAAGTTCAAAACAAATGATAGTATAATTTTAAAACACATAATAAAGTTCAAAACACATGATAATGTAATTTTAAAAAATGTGATAGTATAATTTTAAAACACATAATAATGTAAGTTCAAAACAAATGATAATATAATTTTTAAACACACGATAATGTCAGTCCAAAACACTTGATAATGTCAGTTCAAAACACATGGTAATGTAAGTTTAAAACACATGTTAATGTCAGTTCAAAACACATGGTAATGTAAGTTCAAAACAAATGATAATATAATTTTAAAACACATGATAATGAAAGTTCAAAATAAATCATAATATAATTTTAGAACACACGATAATGTCAGTTCAAAACACCCGATAATGTAAGTTCAAAACAATCGATAATGTCAGTTGAAAACAAACGATAATGTAAGTTCAAAACACATTGTAATGTTAGTTCAAAACACATGGTAATGTAAGTTCAAAATACGTGGTAATGTAAATATAAAACAAATGATAATATAATTCTAAAATAAATGATAATATAAGTTGAAAACACATGATAATGTAATTAAAAACTTATGGTAATATATGATTGATTGATGTTTGCTTCAAGTCCAGTGGCAAATATTTAATGCATGTTCAGGACGACATGGTAATACAACAAAGCAGATGACTTTAAATGAAATCATTGGTAAAATTTATGTGGAGTTGATGCCTCTGAAGGATATGCTTCGTTCTTGAGAAAATTAGTAAAATTAAAACTATTTACATTCATTGTTTACTCGCCATTCCATACCATTATCAAGAATCAAAATGTAATCAAAATTAAATTTAGTACTTGAGAATTGCAACCAAGCCGTTTTGCCTAATTCAAGGTGCATTATAATTATTAAATAATTCAATTATAATAATTATTATATATTCTTTTTCACATACAAAATTTATAAGTAATTACAAAAATTTCTAGTCAAATAAGTAATGAGTTAATTATTTACATTTGCATCAGAATCTGTTACAGCTGAAAAGAAGTATACAAAATTTGCTTGTTAAAACGGAATGGATTAGGGAATTATGCGGAATGGTTTCTTTGTATTTAATCATTGGGCTTTGAAATTAAACCAACGTGTCCATGTTTAGAAAATAAACACTCCATATCGTGTATTTTGTATCACTGTTAATATTTTCTTTTCAAACGATGAAAGTGAAATGTGTTTTGGAAATGTTTCCAATTGATTAGATAAAATGTTGCACTCTATCAAGTTAGAAATCCGTACTGGGTCTCCTTTTATTTCAGAAAATGTCGTTCTGTGCCTGAATAAACAACTTAATGTCAATATTCATATAGAAAATGAAAAATTAAATATTTAAAATGATATTACACTTTAGGGATTTGTCGGCAATATCTTTTCTAAAGATGATTTACTTTTTCTGTGAATAAAATAAGTTTTGCTACAGAATTATAGGAGATTAAGGCATATATAATGAATTCACATAAACTGGTAATTAAATTTTTAATTGCGTGCTGTTGTTGACTTTGGCAGTATAAACGATTTAATTTGTAAACCTCATTTACAATTATAAACATTCAACATTATGCAATAGAAAAAAATGTATTTTTTCAGATTACAAAATATCAGACATATTTTGATCGTTACGGGAATTAATGGTATTCTGTGGCACTCGTTGACACTGTGTATCGTGGTGGTATTCATGAGAACCTGGTGATCTGCATGAGAACCAAGTGTTCTGTCGTCTGCATTAATGACTTTTTCAATATGTACTCATTATCTAATAAACTATTTAAAACATTCCCCACTTTAATCATCAAATTGAACTTTTTCGAAAAAAGTGTTTTAACTGTAAAGCAAAAAACTAGGACGTAAGTTAATGGGTGTAGTCAATGGATTATTATTGGAGATACAATAGATTTATATGGGAAAGACTATAGGGTTTTATGGGAGAGACAATAGAACTGTCTCAGTTGACCACATCATAAAGACTGACTATCAAATTTCACTATGTTTGAATGAATTAAGGATTTTCCAGCGATATTTTGGTTCGGGATTCTTATCTTTGCCCCCTCCCTTCCACCATACATATACACTTCAGTATCAAATCCAAAAATTGCCACTTAACGAAAGAAGGCAACATAAGAAAACTCTATAATGGTAATATTTCATACTGTAGAAGAACATAATAAAATAGTGACGAGTACTAGTGTAAAGGATAGAATAGTCAAATTTTAGAAACATCTCATTCTAAACTCTGGAGTACATGTTATATCTTTACTTTTCTTAATTCTTCTTTGTGCACTTTTTCTTGGTAAATTGATGAGGAAAATGACTCGCTCCTCAATGAAATAGACTCCACTGAAATACGAATTGTATACTTAAAGTGTAAAGATGCAAGTATTGATATTAGAAAGCTTTCATCATTTTTATATACATTGGTTAAAGATAATAAATATTGTTCATATTCGGTTATAATAAAAACTACAGGATTATTCATTTATTATTATTATTGCTCTCATTAATATCCGCTTCAAACAGGGATACACATCTATAATAATAAAAACACTTTTTAAAAAGTTTCACTGTAAATCCAAATAAAACAAGAACCGGACGAGGTCTCGAACAAGGAATGGCATTCGGTTTATTCTGCATAATTATTCCGATAATAATCAACTTTTAGTCTACATAAAATTATATGTATAATGAGAACAACCATATAAGAAAAAGAAGATGTGGTATGATTGCCCATGAGACAGCTATCCACCAAAGTTCAAATGAAGTGGATGTAAGCAATTATAGGCAACCGTACGGCCTTCAACAATTAGAAAAACCCATACTGTATAGTTGGCTATAAAAGGCCCCGACATGAAAAATATGAAACAATTCAATTGAGAAAAACTGACGGTCTAATTATAACAAAATAATTTACGAAAAACAAATATGACAGACATGAACCAACGACAGCCATTGAACTACAGGCTCCTGACTTGGGACAGCAACATAAAGAATGTAGCGGACTTAAACATTTTTGTGAGCGCTCAACCCTCAAAGTTTCAATAAGTTTGGAGCATTTTGAAATTTTTGACGTTTTTGCAGTTTCCATGGTAACGGCGGCCATTTTGAAAATTCCTAAGTCAAACTGCAAATCAGCACATGTCAGTTACCATTTCTGTGAAGTTTCTTTCCATTTGGGACACTTTGATTTTTTTTCGCATTTTTGCTGTTTCCATGGAAACGGCGGCCATCTTGAACCATTCCATACCAAGGTGCACAACTTTACATGGGGGTTATCATTATAGTAAAGTTCCATCAACATTGGTCCATTAAATTCCGAGAAACACGACGGACAAAATGTGTGGAAGAAGAATAAGAAAAAGAAGGAAAAAAGAGAAACGTAGAATAACAATACGTCACCCCAACTCCGTTGAGGGTGCCATAATTAGTTGAAAAGGGTTTAACATATTAGATCGATACAAAGCAGAAAAACATCTAACAAAAACACAGACCGGACGTTGCAAGGTATTTATACATCCCTAACAATAAAAAAGAACAGATCTGAGAGTACTCACAGTTACAGGCAGCTAGTTCAAAGCCAATAACAACAAGTAATCCTGTGTTAGGATGCTAACACAAAAGTCGCCAAAACGGCCCCAACCATTGTTCTGCTGTTTCCATGGTAACGGCAGCCATTTTGAAATTTCAAAGTCGGATAGCACATCTACACATGACATGTCACATTACTTACAAGTTTCATAAAAATTGGACCAATTTTCAAATTTAGGCATTCGTGTTTCCATGGTTACGGTGGCCATTTTGGAAATTCCAAAGTCAAATGCCACATCTACATAAGACAGTCAACATTTGTGTAAAGTTTCATTAAGTTTGAAGCATTTTGAATTTTTTGACATTTTTGCAGTTTCCATGGTAACGGCAGCCATTTTGAAAATTCCAAAGTCGGATGGCACATCTACACATGCCAGGTCACATTACTGTCAAGTTTCATAAAGATTGGACCAAATCTAGATTTTTCGCATTTTTTTTTGTTTCCATGGCAACGGCGGCCATTTTGGAAATTCCAAAGTCAAATTCCAAATCTACATACACTCGTTAACATCTCTGTAAAATTTAATTAAATTTGAAGCATTTTAAAAAAAATTCACATTTTTGCAGTTTCCATGGTAACGGCGGCCATTTTAAAAATTCCAAAGTCGAATTACAGCTACATATGGTGCTACCTGTAATAATCTATCATTATATAACATAAAAAGTACAAAGGAATAATTCAACACTATCACATGACTAATCACATGACTATTGTTCTAGAATGTTCCATGAAAATTGACCCCCTAAAATAATGCCAAGATGACACCGGGCTGAAATAAAAAATGTGGAATGGACACCTGGACATCGGTCTCTTGTATTTCACAAAACTTAAAGGTTCAACCAGTAGCGAATCAATAGTCGAAAAATGACCCCACCCATGTTCCGGCCACCAAATAGTGCCAAGTTGACCCCCATTTGAAATAAAAAATAATGAATGCACCCCTAGGGATACTACCCCATCATCATACCAAATATAAAGTTTCCATAATTAAAGGCTTGGAAGAAAATGGTCGGACAAATTAGGGTTAAGAATAATAATAATAATAATAATAATAATAATAATAATAATAATAATAATAAGAAGAAGAAGAAGAAACGGGACAAAAACATAAAGTCCCCAAAACTCCGTTTTGTCGACTTGACTAATAAAAAAATCATTATCTCGTACTAAAATATCAACCAGTACACAATGCCTGTTTTGGTTGTTTTGAATTTCATTCACCAAATCAAGAGGACGGGCGTGTGAATTTGGTTATTTTATCTATTTTTAATGATATAGGAAGTACATTTTAATTTTACTTATGCACAAGGAATTCTAGGTGAATGGAACCTTTTCCATAAGTCAGTGCATTTGCCTTGTTATTTCTTTTGTTTAAGACCACATTCTGTTGGTTTCAGTTCAGTTTTATTTTGATTAAGGTAAATCGAGGTTGTCTGATATATTTCAAGAGGTTTTAATTCCAACACTTTTTCATTTATGTACGTTGTGATGAATCATTGTTCGACATTTCTTGTTGTACCTCGTTCACACTATGCCTTTTTAAACCGGGTTCGACCCGAATTAGTTAATCCTGGTTAAATTTAGGTAGTGTGAACGCCTTAACCCGGGGCGAACCCGGGTTTACAACCTCACTTCTATATGTGAACGAAAAGTGAAGTTAATGTGAGGTTGTTGCTATAGTGACATATGACGTTTGCTTAAATAGGTCTTCAATTTGACGTTACTATCACGTGACGTCACATATCGAGTGTGGTAAAAAGATTCAGCATTCAAAATAATGCATCTATGATGAAAATGTAAATATGTACAGTGGACAGATGCAGGTCACAATTTGGTGCTTACTTTTCTATTTTTGTTGAGAGGGAAAATCCCAAACTGGTTTAATTTTATTAAGTGTGAACTGGGGTAATAGTTTCGGATTAATTATCCCGGGTTCGACCCGGAGCAGATTTCATAGTGCGAACACGGTATTGGTTCCAGTAGTATATTTAAGGGCATACGATACAGTTACGGGGGAGGTATTGACGTTGCTAACGTAAAATGTTATTTATCGACGTCAAACTTATATCCCGTTCACACTATGCCTTTTTAATCCGGGTTGGACCCGAATTAATTAATCCGGGTTAAATTTAAGTAGTGTGAACGTCTTAACCCGGGGCGAACCCGGATTAATATTACCCCTTATTTTAGGAGGAGTAAATGTGGGGCGAACCCGGGTTAATTACCTCACCTTCTATATGTGAACGTATATATAGTGGAGTTAATGTGAGGTTGTTGCTATGGTGAGACATGACGTTTGCTCACGTCATTCGAAATAACAGCAATCAGATCATTGGAGAAACACATGAATTAATCTTTAGCATAGCAGCAAAAACTGCGGTCTAACGTGGAACAAAGAGAACCTATCTATCTATATTGTGGTTGAAAGCATGATACAGAAGGAGCTTTACTCTTCCTCATGGAATACCCGTTTAACGTGGGGGTACCCAAATTGAAACTATTTTGACGGTTTTTACTTTTTAACATGTCTTATAGGATTTTTTTCTAATATGCAAGATATTGAAATTAATTCAATTTTAATTTTGAATTCATACTGAGTCATGGAAAGTAGGTTGTAACCGACATCCCAACGATCCAAGAATATGCAATGTATTTCACACATGCTTAAAATTTGCACATACGGAACATGACTTTCTAATGTTTTATTTTAATTTCTTAATACTTTTAAAACAATTTGACAGTATTCGATGTTTTTATCCTTTTTTTTAACAAGAAATGAATGTTTTAATTGCCCATTTAAAAAGTCGACTTTTTGTGGACGGCGCATGCGATTTTGCGTAAAATTTACTTCTTCACTGGAGACTTCATCTGCTTATTCAATATGACCGTTTTATGTATCTTAAAGTGTATTGAGCTATGTTGAAAGACCTGCATAATCACAAGTTTATGAAAATACGAACTGTTTTGTCTCAGACTTATATAGAACCTATAAGATTTTCGGCTTCTTTTTTTTGTTGTTGCAAAATGGCTGCAATTTGGGTACTGTGACAATATTCGCAAACACGATCAGGAAAGTGGTTGATGTGGATTTCCTCCGAAGCGGTCATGATTGCGGAAAAGAATTTCAGACTTTAAAATAATGCAACTGTGATGCATAAAAGTACAATGGACAGATATGGGTTACAATTTTGGCGCATACATTTCTATTTTTGTTCAGAGGGAAAATCCCATAGAGGGTTAATTTGTTATTAAGTGTGAACTGGGTATTGAATTCGGATTAACTATCCCGTGTTCGACCCGGAGTAATTTTCATAGTTTGAACACGGTATATGACATATCGGAAAAATGTGCATTTTTCGACTGATTTTATTCATTAGCTTCAAAACGAGTACATGGACCCCTTTTCTTTAAAATAACATTTGGCTATTTCTAAAGAATTATTACACAAGTTCAGAGCATACGTATGTAAAGAAGATATTCCAGATGTTTTTACACAAATCCGTTTGTGTTTACCTTTTGAAATAATAAAAAAGTATGTCTGTCTAAAGGATAGAAATGTCCCGGAAACCGAAATTTGGAGTAAATGTCTAAAGTTTCGACCCCGTTTATCTCTCAAAGTAGCACATGAAGATATATTTTTTATAACATATTTGAATTGTCTAGATAAAAAAAGGCTTGCATGCAAATTTTCGTCAAAAATTCACCGTGGGATCAAAACTGTATCATATGTCCTTAACGAATTTAGACGTAAGTTGTGTATATGCGGGGAAAAGATGAAAAGCATCAAATATGGGCTCCAGATTCTGTCAGGTTCACATCAATTATGTAAAAAATATAAGAATGGAATTGATTCTAACTACATATTCAAGTAGTTGAAATGGTAAAAACACACATGTCTACATGTCATATCAAATACATTAATGTTTACCATTTGATAGTTTCAGAGGAATAGTGACTACTTAAAAAAGACCCTAATTCAACATTATTCGATTAGCTTCCAAAATATATGATATCAGGCGCCTCTGGTGAAGGTATTCCAAAAAATATGTCGTGCCCATCAGAAGCTTATCTAAGTACTCCTAAGTTTATGCAAAAGTAGTACATTAACCAAATATATTTATATAGTAAACAATTTCTATACGAATATTGAACTTCTCTGTTTATTTCTTAAATTAAGCTATCGTTTCTTTATTTTATTTTTTATTTTTAGCTTAATTTGCATTCCATTCATTTTCAATGCAGCATGATCTAGACTTAGTCAAAACCAGAAAATATACACGAAATTCGGGAACGAAAAAGATCAAAGAAAACCTTATATATTTAATTTAACGTGAAACTGGCATCATGGGGTGCCAAACTACTTTCCCGTTATAGATTTAACTTACAAGACATCTAAAGAATAATAAATATAACGTTTATTTTGCATTTTCCAGATATTTTTTCATCATTTACAACTCATTAGCTGTTTTCAAACCAATGCGTTTCCTACAGAAAAATATTAATATCTGTTTCAATGATTTATTTACATACATTTAAAATAAATATGTAAACGACAAAATTGCTATAGTATTTATCAAGATAAATTGATTTCAAACATGGCTGATTAATTCAATAGAATCGCGGCTCTTACAAGTTGAGTCTTTTGGGCTTTAACTGATGAGAAATATAGTACAGATTCAATAAAAATGTCAACAGAATTGTGATAAACCCTTGTAAAACGATTTCATACGAATGAATATTTTCAAAAAATAAATACTGCATATCATATTTGTATTCCAGTTACGAATGTCGTAATCCTTTTTTCTATTATTTTTCTGCATACAGAAGCAGATCTGTTTATTTGTAATTCACTTCAAAACTAATTAAGCTTGGTTTAATAACCATTGAAATCACATATGAATATCATGTAATAGACGAATTATTCTGTGTCGACATGGATTCTCCTTGCTAGTTATACTTTCGGTCACAACACATGCTTTCTTTAAAAATGCAAATCGTAAGTTTGGAAAAGGCTTCTTTTGTAATAATCATAACGCCAATCACCGAAGAAAACGTAGCTTTTAGGTTATAACAGGCGAGAGGGACCGTGGATTCCGACATATTGTAAAAAATGTTTATCTTAAAAGAAATAATTCTTTCCTGCAAAGCTCTACAGTATGTTCATTTTAACATGAGCATTATTTTAGTCAATATCTGTATACTCAGCGTTGGCGAAGTGTAAAATATTGACAAATATAATGCCTATACATGATAATAGAGCATGGTATGATAGAAATATTTTGTTTGTTTTTATAGTGATTAAGATTATAACACAATGTTGACTGCTGTACCCCTATTTTTGACATTTTTTCCCTTTTATGTCTGTTTGTTTTGTTCACACATTTTTGTCAATATAAACGAATTTTATGCGCCTGTCATACAAGTGAGAGGTTTAGCTAGCTATAAAACCAGGTTTAATCCACCATTTTCTACATAAGGAAATGCCTGTACCAAGTCAGGAATATGACAGTTGTTTTCCATTCGTTTGTTGTGTTTCAGCTTTTGATTTTGCCATTTGATAAGGGACTTTCCGTTTTGAATTTTCCTTGGAGTTCGGTATTTTTGTTTTTTCCTTTTGATTCTAATAGGAAAAGGCGAGGGTACGATAAGGCCACTTTTTTTTGCCCTTTAAATTCAAAAATCAAAGAGTATCGTATATGTACAAAATAACATCATTCAGATGTTCATATGACATTAGTCTGTCAGACATCAATATATACATTATATATGTATATATTTGAATATTGTCTTGGATATTTGCATTAGGGCCTCCAACCTCTGGAATTTAGTGCAACACTGCATACACTGCCAAAATAGACTCATTATGAGATCATGATATTGATATTTAGATATGAGCAACAGCCTTACCCACAAAGATATTTTGCTACAAGATTCATTTTTATACAGATGCTAATGGTTGTAAAATATCTTTTTGGGGAAAGTCTGTTGCTCAAATTTATTTTGTCCAAAAAGTATGTGTAAAATTGTTATTTTAGTTCTAACATTTTATGACATTTTAAGTGACCTTTCTGCACTAAAGAGTCCGGATTATATTGTCCTGTCCATTTATCAATAAAATGAACATAATTTTGAAAGACTTGAGTGGTTTTACTATTATGCAATTTCAGGGGCCAAATAATAGCTGTTATCATGCTCCTCTTCCAGAAGCTTTGGACTTCGTAGAGGACCTATAATACACGTTCAAAGGCAGCAATTTTAATTTGATGAAGCCAAAACGTTATAGAAAATAAACCGTTTCACGATTAAAAGAAAAGCAGATACATTAACGCTTTCTTTTAGAATGATCTTATTTGATTTCCTAGGAAGTAAAACCAACACTTATGTCCATTTTGATGATCTCCGGCGTTGTTGAAAATACGAATGACGTCGCAATTTCATTTTGATTTAATTACGAGCACCATATATTCTATTGGAATTCCAAAAGCAGAAGAAGAACGTCGTTCTTAGAAAGAATTTGACAATGCAAGGTCTTTTCCTTTTGACCATCTGCAGTTAACGATCAGTCCCCCTCTCTCTCTCTGCTCTTTTAATAAAAGGTTATTTTATGGTATTTTCCAAAATTTCGTCTTTCATGGTATCTTTAGTTCTCCTGTTTTTTACCCATGGATCCAATAATGACACAGGCATAGCACAAAGCATGTAAGGAAAATGCACCGTATCATTGTGGTGTGTCGACTTTATATGGCCTGTGGGAAATATTTGGTTAAAACATCATTTAAGAAGAGGGTTTAAAACACAGCAAGTTAGTTTAGGGACTTGGGAAATGGAGCCTTTCGTTAGCTTAGCAAGTAGTATGTTCAAAAGATTTTTTTTTCTTCATGTATAGGAAAAGTTATTCATAAATGGACTAATTTTCAATGAAATGTAATGATTAGAAAGAATGAATCATCGTTAACAAAGCAAATGCATGATATAATAAGTTGAAATGGCTGTCATATTATAGTGTTAGTCTAATGTACACGATCTTAGACATCTATGATCAAAATAATGTAATCTATATATAGATCTAGACTTTATTTGTTGAGTTATCTTCTGTACTTGAAGAAATCATCGAAATTTCATAGCCCCCTTTAGTCCCATGTTTATTTAAAGACATTTCCCAAATATTTGGCTACAGGTTACTTGAATTGTTTGGTCTTGCATCGACTTTTTCAGTTCCGAAATTTGCGACGAGTTTCACCAGGGTCCAAAGAAAACAAAATCAAAACATAATTTTCGAACATTACAATCGGAAAATCGAAAAAGCTTTGAAAACTGTCGGAAGTATCCAGTATTCATATCATTAGAAGTCTGCAAAACCTTTCAAAGATTATTTAACTTCCAAAGGAAATTGAAAAGTTGAAGTTGAAGGTGTTCCGTTTCTAGTGTACTAAGTATATTCAAGGTGTTCCGTTTCCTAGTGTACTAAGTATATTCAAGGTGTTCCGTTTCTTAGTGTACTAAGTATATTCAAGGTGTTCCGTTTCTAGTGTACTAAGTATATTCAAGGTGTTCCGTTTGTTAGTGTACTGAGTATATTCAAGGTGTTCCGTTTCTTAGTGTACTAAGTATATTCAAGGTGTTCCGTTTCTTAGTGTACTAAGTATATTCAAGGTGTTCCGTTTCTTAGTGTACTGAGTATATTCAAGGTGTTCCGTTTCTTAGTGTACTGAGTATATTCAAGGTGTTCCGTTTCTAGTGTACTAAGTATATTCAAGGTGTTCCGTTTCTTAGTGTACTGAGTATATTCAAGGTGTTCCGTTTCTAGTGTACTGAGTATATTCAAGGTGTTCCGTTTCTAGTGTACTAAGTATATTCAAGGTGTTCCGTTTCTTAGTGTACTGAGTATATTCAAGGTGTTCCGTTTCTAGTGTACTAAGTATATTCAAGGTGTTCCGTTTCTTAGTGTACTAAGTATATTCAAATATAGATAATGTTATTGTCTTTCAAATGTTTTGCTTCGAAATTTCCTTCCGAAAACTATTCCAGGAGAAAAATGAAACACATTAAATATTTTTGATTTTGATTACAAAGAAAGATTAGATTCCACAGATGTATCAGAAAAAAACGGAACCTTCAGAGCGGATTTGGTTAAATATTCACATTGTGCGCGGCCTTCGCCAAATCTAAATATATTACGATAATATGAGCAATATTCCCTTCAAATTTATGGGCTAAAATGGCATATTTTGGTAAATTGATTCCTCAATCTATTATACATTCGCTGAAAATAGATTATAGTTACCTATACATAGTGTTAAGATATATCAATAGTAGTTTTTTAAATTAATGTTTTGAAGAGATATGGAAATCATTTCAACTTGGGACAGTTTTCCATACAAAACTGTTCTTCTTGTCCATTAAATAAATAAGGTCATTTTAAAATATATCGATTATGTTTCAGTAGTTTTGTCAGATAGTGTATTGGAATGAATGACGGTTCCGTCTAATGTAAAAATGAGTAGGTGTGATATGATTACCAATGAGACAACTATTAATAAAGACTAAACTATAAAATTGTGAACAATGGTCTATCCAATATTTTCAAAAAGGACGAAAAAAATAACTCAAACATCTACATGAAGAATGATTAAAAAGAAGTAAAAAAATAACAAAATCAACTTTTTGAGATACGAGGAACAATCTTGCCGTAAACATATCATACTTTCATCAATATCTTTAAATGAGTCACATTGATGCGAAAATACTTTTTTGGGGTTAGACTGTTTTTCATACCTATCTATGAATTGGAAGAACTTACAAAATGGGGTAATTTATGAAGTTTTGAAGTACTTCATTGAATAGTAATGTGATAAGACTGAAATATGTATATATTGTTTGTGGTATCTGACAGACTAATACTGCCTTATTATTTATTAGTTGTATTTGGCTTTTAACTAGCTTTCAGTAATTGCAAGTACTCTTATACCGGTGCTTTGTGTTTATGTTAGTTGTTTTTTGTGCTTTGTATCGATCTATTGAGTCAAGACTTGTAACTGAATTTTACAGTTTTTTTTGTGTTGTGCAGTTACACCATTGTCCCAGGTTTGGGGGGGGGGGGGATAAGTGTTCACTAACACATTCTGTATGTGCCTATCTCAAGACAGAAGCCTGTAATTCAGCGGTTTTCGTTTGTTCATTTCTGTCATTGTTGGGTTTTTTTTCATAAATTGTATTGTTATAAATTAGACTGTTAGTTTTCTCGTTTGAATTGTTTCACATTTTTTTCATGTCGGGACCTTCATAGCTGACTAAACGGTATGGGTTTTGCTCATTGTTGAAGGCATTAAGGTGACCCATTATAGCTTACATCCACGTCATTTGCACTCTGATTGATAGTTGTAACATTGGCAATCATACCACATCTACTTATTTTTTGTCTTGTTTATATCTAAAGAATGGTATTTTGTTGGTTTATAATACTTTATAATTTTCGATTTCCAGAAGCCAAAAATCCACTGACTGATTCAAAGTTGGTGATACTGTTGATTGGATCTATCCCACTGATCTTGAAATAAAGAATACCATAGATACAATTTTAAGTCTGATTCATATCCGTCATAATGTATTTGACTGTGTCCTCTTTTTCTTTCATATTAAAATCATAGAATGCGGCTTATCCTGGAATATCTAACTTACTATGAGCAGTATGACGGGTGTCGCAAGTCGATTTTTAACTGCTTATATGGTTTTTAGGGCGATATTTTGCTCTGTTGGATTCTTGTTCCTATATCTTCAGTGTTCTATGTGTTGTTGTCTGATTATAGACATGTTTTTTTACTGTTTTTGTTTTGGCCATGTTGTTGTCTGATTATAGACATGTCTTTTCGATTTATGCACATTAAAGTGTAAGTGTCTAAGTACTATAACGTCATGCACATATATATGAACATATAAACAATTACTAAATGTGTACAAAACTCGTAAAGTAAACATAATCAGATATTTTAGAAAATTTAGTAAGTAATTAATGCTATACAGTTGATTGGTATCGGACTTTGGTTTCGGGCACATGTCTGCATATATCATTATCTTAAAATCCTATTTATGGAAGATCTTTCGTAAAATGCAAAAGGATGGTATTTTCGATCAAGTGTACTTTAATATTCAAAATTAGCATTTTCGTTTGCAGATCGTATACTTTTTAAGAGATTCCAATGATTGATTTTATAAGGGCAGAAGGATGATATAGTATTATACCATATCTATAAGTGTAGATTCGAGCATCATATTTCAGAAAAGGAAGGACCCAGGAGATGCCGATTCTAAATTAAATATAGAATAATTGGTATTTTGTCGACTGACCCGCTAGAGTAAACATAAATTGCGAACAAAATGAATTATTCATTTTTATTACAATCCTTTATGTTTCACTGCCAAAATAAATAGACAAGTTTATTTTACATTTATCAATTTTGAAACCTAATCAAATTACTCTGCGGTGTTAAGCTTCAATATAACCACAAACGCAGGGCACCCCTGCCGTGCCATGAATTTTACAATCTTTACTGAAATTAGTAGGTAAAATGCAGGTGTGTGCTTCATTTATGTTGAATCTTTTAATTTTAAGTAGGTATCACTTCGTTGACAGAATCAATATTTAATTTTAAACTGAGCTGTGTTTTGCAATAAAAACCCTGAGATGTTTACATTCCGGTTAGTAGTATATCAGCAGGCAGTTGGTAATATAATATGTTTATTTACTCTCTGCTTTACCTGACCAATCTCAAATAATAAAAGAAATTGAAAACAAGAAGATTTTGTTCGTCCAGGTGTGTTTTCAGACGTGACAACTCCATTCACCTTTGGATTAAGATAAATAGTATAATAGAATAAGAGTGGTGCTGTTAAAGTGATAACTTTCGGTCTTTTTCAAACATCTAGAATTACTTCACACTCAGTGGCCTTTGACAATCGTAATTGATTTCGGTTTGTTTTAATTGATGCACCTTAAAAATACAATAGTAAAAGGCAACATTAAAAAGATCTAAAACTTCTATTTAAATTTAAAGTTCAAATAAATATTTTCCATTCCCTATCAATTTCAAATGACCACAGCGTTGGTCAACATAATGTTAAAGTAAATAATGATACCACCTTGATCAAATATTTTATTTAGAATTTTTATTGTTCGGTTTACGGTACCCAGTTCTAGAGTTACGACAGCAATATATTTTAAGTTAAAACCAACAGGTTTTTCTGATTTTGTTTTCTTTAAAAATTTCAAAAAATGAATTGCATTTTACCGTTTTAATTGATTTTCTTAATGAAAGATTTGTTGTGCCATTCAGTTATCAAATGTTGTACATTAAATTGTATATTATTTGGTTTAAAGATGGTTAATTTTCAGATTTCGATTCTACAACTTAGTTCGGTTTGTGTGTTTTTTTCAAAATGTTTCATTAACATAACTTCAGTATTAAACAAAAATTGCAAGTATAATGAGCAATCATCGTTTGGTGATAGATAACATTTTGAGGTTTTTTACACGCTAAATGTAACACTTGTAACGCGTTTTTATTTTTAACGTGTTTTTTTTTAAAACAAAACACACAATAACGATACACAATAATGCTATTCAATTTAAAAAATAAAGGAGATCCACACAATATATAAACGACTAGGTCAAAATTAAGGAATGACATCCAGTTTCCTTAGACATTTTTAAATCTACGCATTTGATTCATAATACTATTTGTTCTTGATTATGCCTGACATATTTGCGACTGAATATTAAGCAAAAACCATCAAATCAATCAATCGCGCTGTTTGACTATAACTTTTGATGATCAAGTTTGTCATGATGTTACGATATGTACTGGTCATTTGCATTTCTTATTAGGATTTTGTTTTAATATATCACTCAACGATGTGTAATTTTTGAAGAGTTTGTTGTTTACCGTTTGTTTATTCACTGCGTCAATATTATGTTCAACTACTAGTGTTATTTCTTGCACTGAATGTCAAAGGCAACATGTAAAACTTATAATTAAGAACTCTGTTCATTTTCTTGTCTCTGTGTTTCATATTTTTCAATACTTAACAACAATAAATTTGAATTAAAATGCAATTATATTCAAATTCCTACATTTCCTGGGCAATTCTTCAAGTTAACCATGAATAAATATTTTCCATCTGTAAACCAGTAATGGAATACAATGAAATTACTTTCACTTCTGTATTTGGCCAAACCGAAAAATGTCTAGTTAAAACCGAATTTACGAGGACTGGTTTATGTTAGCATTCGTATAAATGCAATGTTTGTGTCACACTATGGAGCGCTTAATGATCACTATGTTGTCTTTTTCCATCATAATTAAATTTCCGAATTGAATGTTGTGATTGGCAAATTACATCTCGTGTAACTCGATGTTACAAATAGCCTTATACGCGTGTCACCGTTCTCCACGTTGCTATTATAACAGTTTGGTCTTTGTTTGCACGTTATAATCAAACGGCGATTATAAATTAACAAATTAATTTAACAGTATCAATTTTAGAAGGTAATCTGCCTATCATCGCAGATGGTGAAATTGATTATTGTGAGATGTTTTCGTAATGATACATCCTTGTGAAGTCATTCTCTGTACCAAAGGTGTTTACTCTTAAGGTCACTGGTGTAAAACAATAGACTTCCGAATCGAACGTAACTAGGAACAATTTTCATAAAAATAAACACTCGCCTGGATTTTTTGGTCTTGGACTGGAACGTTTTTAATTGGCCGGAAGATACAAGAGTACCACAGTCTTTGATCATTTTCATTACCCATGCAGCCAGTCTTTTTAATAAGACCATAAGTACCCCGTCACATTAAGTATGTCCCGTCCCTATTAAGTCAGGGCATGTAATTCAATGGTTGTCGTTTGTTGCTGTATATCATATTTGTTTTTCGTTTATTGTATTGTTCATAAATCAGGACGTTTAAGGCCGTTACTTTTCTCATTTGAATTGTTTTACATTTGTCATTTCGGGGCCTTTTATAGCTTGCTACGTGGTATGGGTTTGCTAATTGTTGAAGGCCGTATGTGACCTATAGTTGTTAACATATACGTCAGTTGATTTCTGGTATAGAGTTGTCACATTAGCCTCTTACTTTTATATTGACACACACAGAATATTCTTTAACACCTCTTTACCTTTCTCACGTTTTTCGGTTTTGTCTGTATCTTAAACATCCCCTGCAAAAAGATCGTTATTGGTTTAAGGTTGATTATAAGAATACAATTCTTATCTATCCACGTACACGGGACACCAAATTTGATTATATATGATTATTTGCTTTTTCTGTCGTCAATCCCCTTCTCGACTTAAGAATTTTAATTTGTATGAATAAATTGTACTCATACAGATTATACTTGTGCAATTGGCCCTTTACAACAATTACCCTGTCGTCAGTCTTTATCTTCATTACCATTATAGTAAATAAATCACTCTCATACTGATGTCATAATCCATTTTACTTTTTTTGCATGTGTTTGTAAAATATGAATTTTCTAATCTTCTTTCAATTATAAATTGATTTTTTTGATTGAAAGATTTTTTTTTCTAATTCTATTTAAAGTTTAATCAAGGCATCTTAATTTATGTCACCACCCGTTAATGATTTCTGAATGAGTTGATTACAGAAAAATGTTTTGCTTGTTCACGTCTAAGAAACATAGTGTAAGCTTTCTTTTTCCTTTTTTTGAGTAGTTTATGTTTGCAGCTTTATGCTTTTCTTATGTTATAACGGTACTGTTGGTTGATTCGTGTTGCTTTTATTTGTTGGAAAAATTATCATTAATCATTAGATTCGTATATTTTGTAGTCTTTGCCATTTATTGTGTATCATTTTTGGTTTTACTTCAACATATAAGGAAACTTAAGAAACCCCTCGAGTTATGTCTACTGTTGTGTTGACTTTTGCCATTGCATGTTAAAACTGACATGTGTTCAAGAGAATGCTACATTTCTCAAATGAATTTCAATAAAAGGAAAAGCAACACTATTAACTATCCCTCGTCGAAACTTGACAATAAAAGGCAACAACTCAATTCATTATCAATTAGTACTTGACACTGCTTATTTAAAGTGAACAATATGGCCCTTTGAAAATCTTAACTGAAAAAGTTTAAATGGAAAATACACACGATTGGAAGAAAGGAAAAATTAGACACTTACTGAAGCTCAAAATCTATTTATTGCGCTCCGTGATCTCTTTATCCTCTCTCAGCAAGATGACCATTAGAATAGCCGCACAAATGTCTGAAAATGGCTATCAACCGCAAATCTATCACCGATCATTACAAATAAAGCCAGAGAGTCAACTGTCTGAGCTTTTGTGTAAATATTTTGTTTAAATTTCCTTTCTTAATCAATGTCTCTAATTTTATTAGTATGGTGGAATTTAATTTGCTCTAATTTGAAATATGCATGGCAATATTTTTGATAAAACGTACAGTTATTTATAGTTTGTACAGAGTAATAAAATGTTAATGAAAGTATGCTAATACTGTGATGTTGAAGAAAAGGTGAAATAATTGGAAGAACCCCTCAAAGATACCAGGCTTATAATTTGGTACGCTAGACGCTCGTTCCTCTACACGAGACTCATAAGTGGATCTCGAATCAAAAGTTGTGCCAAATACGCCTAAGGCAATCTTTTCCTGGTGGTAGCAAAACTTTAGTGTTTTGATTAATTCAACAGTTTATAACCGTACATTTTAATGATATTTCATGTCAAAACAAAAGTGCTGACTACTGGGCTATGAGAAGCCTCGGGGGACGAAACGTCCACCAACAGTGGCATCGACACAGTGGTTGTTAAAACTCATGCTTATAACTTGGTATGCAGTTGCGCGTTTCTCAACATGAGACCATCAGTGGTGCTCGAATCAAAACTTTTGGAAGGCCAAATCATGGAAACGACATGAGAGAACTAAAATTTAGTAGCTTAAAAATAGCGCTTAGCACTCCAAGAAATACAATTCAAAAGTGTACAACTATGAGCACCAGCTCATCCCAATGAAGTTCAAGAAAACCCTAGTTAAAAACAGGTCCTCTTATAATGAGGATACTTAAAACTCATAAGGAGATTTCAAGATAACCTTAGTTAAAGACAGGTCCACTAATAATGAGGATACTTAAAACTCATAAGCAGAAAACAGACGGACAAAAATTACTCTTTCTAAATTATTAACATCTATTTTATCAGCAATCAAAGCCGGGCTCCAAAGTTATTGTGAAACTGCCTATTCTAGAGGTGGCGTGAATCAGATGTGGATACTAAAAAATTCCAAAGATCTTTTAGAGTACATACGATCTAAGACTCTCTCATCTTGCAATAGTATTAAAACATTTGACTTTTCTACACTTTACACAAGTATTCCCCATTCCAAACTAAAAGACAAATTGAAAGAGTTGGTATTACTTTGTTTCATTAAAAAGAATGGCGAACGTAGATACAAGTATCTTGTCTTGGGGAGGGATAAATCCTACTTTGTAAAGAATCACTCTGACTTAAACAAAAAATTCTCTGAAACTGACATTATCAAGATGCTTGATTTCTTGATTGACAACATATTTGTTACGTTTGGAGGACGTGTTTTTCAACAGACTGTCGGAATTCCAATGGGAACCAATTGTGCCCCTCTTCTTGCCGACTTGTTTCTTTATTATTATGAGGCTGACTTCATACAGGAACTTCTTAGGAAGAAAGATAAGAAGTTAGCAATATCCTTTAACTCTACGTTCCGCTATATAGATGATGTTCTGTCACTAAATAATACAAAATTTGGTGACTATGTTGAACGAATCTATCCCATCGAACTAGAGATAAAGGATACTACAGATACAGTTAAGTCTGCCTCATATCTTGACTTACATCTAGAAATTGACAATGAGGGTCGGTTGAAAACAAAACTTTACGACAAAAGAGATGATTTCAGCTTCCCAATTGTGAACTTTCCATTTCTATGTAGCAACATTCCAGCAGCGCCTGCATACGGAGTATATATCTCCCAATTGATACGATATTCCCGGGCTTGTGTTTCCTATCATGATTTCCTTGATAGAGGATTGCTGCTCACAAGGAAGCTATTAAGCCAAGAGTTCCAAATGGTGAAGTTGAAATCATCCCTTCGTAAATTTTACGGACGCCATCACGAGTTGGTTGACCGTTATGGAATAACCGTTTCACAGATGATATCGGATATGTTCCTTATGTCGTAACTACAATACCCTTCCCTTTTCACGAATGTGACTTACCGAATTAGACTATTTACCGGATTTGTAATAACATAAGCAACACGACGGGTGCCACATGTGGAGCAGGATCTGCTTACCCTTCCGGAGCACATGAGATCACCCCCAGTTTTTGGTGGGGTTCGTGTTGCTTAGTCTTTAGTTTTCTATGTTGTGCCATCTGTACTATTATTTGTCTGTTTGTCTTTTTATTTTTGGCCATGGCGTTGTCAGTTTGTTTTCGATCTATGAGTTTGACTGTCCCTCTGGTATCTTTCGTCCCTCTTTTACAAAAGAACACTGTACAAGTAAGATATGAATTGTAAAGCATATCCATCCATGCTGATTTCTCAGAGAGACGCGGGAAGGGATTTACCAAGATCCAGTACGGTATAACTGATGATGATTACCGATAACACGTGTCATGCGCACTTAAATCCACGGCATACGTTTATTTTATAAGGAGACATTGAAATACCTTAAAAGTATCAGCTCGACCGGTAATATATAAAATAGGGATACAATATTAAATCAAATGCATATCGATAAAGGGAGATAGACAGGACACTTCAATGTGACAGCAACCTAACTTAACAAAAACAAAACACATTTAGATGTCAAGATACGATTTTAAACAAAAGACAAAATTCTATACAGATGGCAACATCACCTAATTCCCTAAAAAGCACATTTAAACAGTACTTACAACAACAACGGACTAGGTCCTGACTAAGGACATGCACGTAAACATGTGGCGGGATTAAATGTCTATTTACAATACTCATGTTACAATTGACCGGTAACAAAGGTTAAGAATATGTAGAAATAAAGGAGGCTATTGCTTCATGCTGCTTTTTTATAACAGTTCATCATATGTTATCATTCTTACTCCTTTTATCTGGTTTTTTTTCTTCATTGTGTAAGTTGTACATTGTAACTGTTATAATAAATAAAATATAAAAAAATAATTGAGAATCGATTGATACAATTCACTTCTCTTGATTTTTTTTTACAATAAGCTATTTATTATAAATGTATCATATTATAAATCTCTATGTTCAACATATGTCGGAATTTTTAAATCTTTAAAACACTGATAACATCTATTGCCGCGGCTTAAAAAATCGAGTTAATATGCATAGAATAAAACTTCTATGATGACCAGGACGCATCGTGTTTAAGAATTATAGATAAGTATTGAATACAAAGAATCTTTACTTTATTCTTTGCACGCGTTCATCTCAATACGTTTTCTTATCGCTGTTTACAATACATTTTCAAATCCTGTTATTTTTCATAATCACAGTTTTTTAATTCAATGCTAAGAACACTTTGTTATTTGAAGAATCCGACATGGCTGCTTTCATTGTAAAAATCCACATCTATTGAATGCAATCCGAAAGTTCGTTGTTGGCACTAATGCGGTTTAATGCATATATCTGATACAAGAAAAGAAATTAATTTAGCAAGAACAATTGTGAGTGTGGTTAAGAAACATGTGTTTTTGGTTCAGCTTAAGATACCAATACGTTATCTCAAAACCATTAAACCTTAGAGTCAATAATACCAGTAGACCAAAATATAACACGAATTCAATTTGTTTGTATCTCTTAGCAAATTGACGGAGCAGTAGAAAATACAGGGGATTTACTTGAAATAACCATGCGAACACTGTTATCTTGTAATTGAGAGACTACTAATTATCAATTTAACAAGGTTTTAGGTGGATTGACTCAAACAGGAGGGATATTTATGATTGACAACAGACGACAGCTTCAATATCAAAAGAACATTCGGTTATAGACTTATAGATGAAATGATCATGATTATTATTAATAATATTTTTCCCCTCTTGGACATTAGATTTTATAAAATTTTCATTGTTAATTTTCTTTTCTTCTTAATAAAAGATATTGACAGCTTCATGGAAGAAAAACGTTTAAGGGATGGTGGAATGCCAAAAATAATGACAAAACCATTAAGATTGAGTGATTTGGGAAGACACTGTCAAGTTGCGCTAATGTTTGTCTAATTTAAACGCAAAAAGGCTTTCTCAAGTAAACATTTTGATTTCTAGTTGATTGGCCGACGTAATGCACCGGATGTGAGTGTATTAAAGCACTTCCGGTAGTACACGGCATATCTTCAGTGGTTCGTGACTGTGAATTGGTAAGTTGACAGCAACCGGAAGTCCAATCACAGAGTTAAGTAACTGAAATGTTAACTAATTAGAAGTCTGTTTGCTGTTCTCACTTTGTTTATTCAGATGTATATTTTAATAAAATGTGACATTCCACCATGCTATTGTTGTTTTATTTTCTATTTACGAGAAATGTCTGAAGGTTTTATTGTCCGGGTTCAATAACGGGATACAAAGGTGGAAATGAAATGTCACTCTTAGGACGAAATAACAGAAACAAATAGTACATGTTATGTTTGTATTTCTGTTTTTTATTATTTGATGGTTCGTGCAAATATGTAAAAACTGAGTACTATAAACTGAAATTTATATCAATGTTATTTTGAGCGATATCTCAAAAAAGATTGTTCTCCGACTATTGCAGCTTCGGATAATGAGATAACTACAGTCTACAGAAATTCCATAAGATACATTACTATTGTTTAATAATGATATTGTCAATATCTTATTCTATGGTCTCATAACTATGCTGACTGTTTATGACGCTTGTTAATTTAACGTTATATATATTTGCGACCTTATGATACTTTAATTATTTTTTCAATAATTTGCACTGTGAATTCAAATGTGTTTCATGGTGGTGATACAGTTATGATAGCTATACAATTAATTATACTGTTCTTAAAAACACAATACGGTCATGTCCAAGATATATATAAAAAAAGAAAAATAATTTTGAAAATTAGAATATATTGGAAAGTGTTGATTTATGCAAAATATGGAAACAGTTAGGCTGAGTCATGATACTTAAAATCAATAAAAACAAAACTATCAACATATCAAAAATTAATAGTTGAATTCTTGGAATAGTTATTCTTTAAATAATTATATGCATACATAAACTTTTTTTAGAAGTTTTACATTTGTATCTGACTTCATAAATATCTCGATTTAATAGACAATCTCAATATGTGTTGTTGTGATTAGCAACTAAGTATTAGAACTTATGAGTTAGAGTTTGTAGTATTTTAGAACCAATTAATTATTCTGGGATTAAAATCAAGCGTGAGTTAAAAAGTAAACCAGAGACATATATACACATATATATGTCTCTGAGTGAACAAAACATCATCTTCAAAATGTACAAACAGAAAAAAAAAACTCTACTTCTTGTAATTTCTTTTAAAATTATATAACTGTCAAAGTATACAGGAAACCCTATCCGTGATATGATTTGTAACTGTACGGTTTAGTTATGTAGTATATGCAATAAACTTTTATTTGTGTCGCCTTACGGTTATTGGGTAAAACTATGGAAAGACTTTTCCGTTAGTAACTTGTAATCATTCCATTTTTTTTCATTTTTCAATCAGCAATAATCATAATAGGTACTGTTGTAAAAGTCTAGTTTCAAATAAATATATAGCGATATATGCTAGTGTCCATGAAATTGGAAGGACAAAGCTTGCGGTTAGTGAACGATACTAATAATGTGGATCAAGCTAGACAAAAGTAAAAACATAATAAAAGGCATTTTCTAAATTCAATATGTATGTGAAGCTTAACTCAACACCGAGCGTTTGTTAGATGCAAGAATATTCAAGAAATGTATATATATAAACAAATATAAAAAAGATGAGAATAAAATTTTTAACGTAATATTTGAAGAAAAAAACATGATACGATATCGTCATTTTTTGCAGATATTTTATCGTGGGTTTTTATACAGCGTCATGGTATATTGTGTACATACTTGCCTGTCTATGATGTTTAAACCATTTAGCTGATCATGCAGAAACCATATTTGTCGAATATAATGATGCAAAAACTACTCTACTTTTAAAAAATGTTCGTTTATTTAAACTTCAGGTTCCAAATTTGTGTTTGTGAAATCAGATTTTTTCAAAGATGCAAAAATGAGAATGAAACCATTTCTCATAGCTGACTAAAGATTTAAGTATTGAAATACAATGGTTTACAAGAGACCAATTAAATTCTATATATACCAGTCACAAAAGAATGGAACCAGGATCGGAATTGAAATAATTTTACCAGTTAGCAAAATTCCACCTTTTTGCTAAAATTATGAAATATTATATCGTAGCGAAACAATGTCTCAGTTAACTTTAGAGGCCAAGTACATGGTTTCATCGGGGACAGTTGAGACACCTTATATTGTGCAATAAAACAATTATGTAAATTGAAAATAGCTTAGAACTATGATTGTATTTGATTGATATGGCTGTATCAGAAGAAGCATCTTTCTATTATAGTTACTTTAAATAATGTCAACACAGAAGAATATCATTTCAGCCATTAGAGACTTTTTAAAGCATTAATGTGATGACATTTGTAAAGTGAGGAACATTTATCCACATTAGAAATTACATTAATACTCTGTTAAATCAGGGTGATTTATCGCCTTAATCGCTAAACTGACCACAAATAGACCCGCTGACATTTCATTTCAGTCCACCAATGAAGCAAAAATCAATTCACAAATTGTCCCATAAAGCAGTTCTAATAATCATCGAGAGCGTTCTCACATCAAGTTTGAATATTACAATTTCTTTATTTGTTGTAGGAATTAACAAATATCTTCTCTTTTGATTTGGTGTAAATTACACGAATGGGCATTGTGTTTATTTTACACTGTCATCATTTGAGCAGAAAATTAATTTAAAATTGAATTTCCACACGTAATGGGACTCGACATTATACGAGTTTTGTAAAGTGTTATTGACATCATTCTAGTCAATGAATATCTTAATTTTAATATGTCCCATAAAGAATATCAAATATTCCTAATATTTATTTGATTGTTGGTGACTGAATAAACTCTCTTGTGTGTTTCTGTAATTTTGAAATGATTTGGATATTTATTTGGTGTCATAGTTATTCAAATGAATTGTTACAAGCATTCCAATTTGTTTTTAATAATTTACGCATTTTGGTGTCAGTTCAATAACCTTTCAATGTGTATTTCTCATATCTATTTGGTAAACCTACTTAAAACATATCATTAAGGTTTTTAAGTTGTCATTGGGTTTTACTCCATTTAGTGGTATACTCCGTCCTCCATCGGTTTTGACTATCAACGCAAGCAGTAACAAGCTGAGCGCCACAAGTAGAGCAGGAGTTAATTATCACTGACCACCTGCATCACCGAGCTTTTGCTTTGGTCAATCTTGGTCAATCTTTTGTTTTATATGTATTGTACCCAAATATTTCGCAGATTTTGGAACTTGGAAATATTTCTATGACATGACAAATTTTGTGTAATAAATTTCGCCTTTAGTTTTTAACTCAGATTCTAAAAACTTCGAATTCACAGTGCAACCATATATAATTGGTGCACAAACTATTACGTTCAACTTTTAATAAGATTTGGATTTTCGAATATTTTTACCTCGAGCATCACTGAATAGACATTTATTGTTGAAATGCGCATCTGTTGCAGTAAAATTGCTATTGTTAATATCATTGCTACCACTGAGTCGATACCTCTCCTGGTGGACTAACCTACCACTGGGTCGATACCTCTCCTGGTGGACTACCCTACCACTGGGTCGATACCTCTCCTGGTGGACTAACCTACCACTGGGTCGATACCTCTCCTGGTGGACTGTCCCCAAGGGTATCACCACCCCAGGAGCCAGTACTTCGGTCATGGCATGAAAATATGAATATTGTGTTATTGAAATTTGCTTGTACAAATTTTTGGAAATTATATTTGAATTAAATAGTATATCTCCCTCGTGCAAATCTTATTCCTTGCCTGGCTCCGGTTATACTTTTTGTCTAATTTGGTTTTATCAGCTCTTGAATATTTTAATAAGATCTGGATTTTCATATATTTTGACCTCAAACATCACTGAAGAAACATTTAATGTCAAAATGAGCATTTGGTGCAGTAAAATTGGTACCGTTAATGTTGTTACTATCACGCAATCGTGTAAGGATTATTTTTCTCATCTTTCGAGACATGCGAACTTTTTTGTCCAGCACTATCATCGAAAGACGTTACCAATTTTGCGTTACCTTCTCCGGCTGTAGTTTTTAACCTAGTTCGTTGCAGCATCACAGAAAATGAATACACCTATATTTATATTGAAGTTGTTAACCCCTAATCATGGAGCTGTTTAAAGATTTTCGCCAACTTTGAAGACTTGAAAATTTGGGATTAACACAGATCTATGAAACTTCACAAAAATTGCTCACCTATTAAAGTTAGGCACCTATCTATTTTTTAAACAGAAGTTTCACAGCGCGCTCTACGTATCTACGTATAACTTGAACTTTAAGAACTGAAATTTTTATTCCAATAAAAAAGAAATTTCGACCAGACATGAGTGAAGACTAAAGTACACGTATACTGAAATGTCTGAAAAAGATGAAATGCTGTCAGAAACATAAAAAAAAACCAAAGGGATGACAAAACTTTATGAACCAATTAAGGACGAACAACAACATAACTAAAAAATAAGGGGGGAAAAGACGAAAAGAAAAGCTGTAATCCACAAACATTACGAGGAAGCAAGAGAAAATATTTGAATTCTGTTGACTATGGTACTCATAAAGGATATGCCTCCCCTCTTGATACCTTTGATTAAATCCGTTAATGAATTACAATCGACGATAAAAACAAAATAGGAAGATATTTCATAGTTGATTCTCAAGACACATCAAATTCATAAACCGTCACTACATACATTACATCATCATCAACCGTCACAACATACATTACATCATCAGAACCTGTCACTACATACATTACATCATCAGAACCCGTCACTACATACATTACATCATCATAAACCGTCAATACATACATTACATCATCATAAACCGTCACTACATACATTACATCATCATAAACCGTCACTACATACATTACATCATCATAAACCGTCACTACATACATTACATCACCATAAACCGTTACTACATACATTACATCACCATAAACCGTCACTACATACATTACATCATCATAAACCGTCACTACATACATTACATCATCATAAACCGTCACTACATACATTACATCATCATAAACCGTCACTACATACATTACATCATCATAAACCGTCACTACATACATTACATCATCATAAACCGTCACTACATACATTACATCATCAGAACTCGAAAGTTTGATACAAAGGCAAAAAAAAAAAACACATCTTTAAAAGAGCAGAAATCGTTTTCAAAATTGCTTTTGACCGTCAAGTAGTCGAAGTTCAAGGTCAATGTTACTAAAAAAAACTTGAGGGAAAATTTGTTTCCGGGTGTAATTTGACATTCCTTTGCTTCATTGGAATGAAACTTATATGGATGGAAGATTTAAGGATAGGTAACATATGGAATTAATAGGTACACATTCAAGGTCGCTGATTCTTAAAAAAGTCACGTTTAAAAAAAAAATTGTTTCCTCAAAATATTTTGTTTTAACTTTTAGCAATTTAAGTGTGCCCCAACACAAGGCGAAGAACCAGTGAACGGGGAACCCCGCCCCTTTTGTTTTAAAATATATGCCCCGAAAAGGTTTTTTTGTATATTGGGCTCTGGGGACAGTATTGGTAACGACTTTGGTTCTTAGATACCTTAATTGTTATTCTCCTTTGTTCAATGGTAACTCAGGTATCCAAATAGGGATTGTTATACATCTATACTGCGAAAAATTAACAATATAACATGTTTCATCTTATACCCCCAAACGGATAGTATTGTACAATGTACTTGCCGATAGGCCATATGAACTAGTAAATAACGCAGTTAAGTTGTATGCTGAACAAAAAGGTGTCCATGTAACGTTCACTAAGCTGTTAAAGCGACGCGAAAACAGAGGAAGTCCAACATTTATTATGCGTGTTAATATGAATGAAGATGACTACAAAGACAAAATAGAGAATACTGAAAACTTTTGGCCGAATGGCGTTTACTGTAGAGATTACATACCTTATAACAATCACCAATCAGAATCATAATGGGTAGAGTGACAGTATTTCAACTTCTTATATTTAATTTATTGATTTTAATGATACGTTTTTGTACATGGAACATGAGAGGTGCAATGTATGGCACCTCATATTTTCAATCAATATTAGAAAAGTCTGATATTTGTCTTTTAACAGAACATTGGTTAAATAAAACCAATATTTCTTTTTTAGAAAATTTTGATAGCAGATTTGATACTGTATATAGTATCGGTATGAATTGTAGTAGTTATACAAAAGGTTCTGGTGGAACGGCAATACTTGTTAGAAAATCACCCGGTTATAAGACATATAATTTGAATTTAAAAAATGATAGAATCTGTGGTATAAAATTGTGCTCAAATGAGTATCAAGATATTTGTGTTTTATGTGTACTTTTACCATCCACAAACTACACCCAAGAAGTGTATTTAAAATATTTAGATGATTTATGTAAATATTATGATATGTATTGTGAAGACAATGTTATACTAATAGGTGGAGATTTTAACATAGATATTACTAATCCAAACACCAGTGGTAAAGCGGTAAATTATATTGATTTTTTGAAAGATAGAAATTTATGCCCCGCTCCATTAAAACAAGGTTGCCTTGGCCCTTTGTACACCTTTAGGTCGAAAGATGATAGTATAAGAACTTTATTAGATTATGTATGTATACCTGAATTTATTTCTAATGACATTCCTTTTTTAAAAGTGAGTTCAGACTGCCCTTATAGTGTTTCAGACCATTTTCCTGTTTTTGTGCATATAAACCTAGACTTACTAAGCACATCATCAGAAAAGTATAAATTTTGTAGACATATGTTGAAATGGTCACATGCGGATGCTTTTGAAAAAAGAATGTACGAAACTGAACTGTGCAAACTTCTGAGTTTTGAAATAAAGTCCGAAAACCTAAGTAACAATGATGTTGAATTTTATACGACTGTTTTAGTGAATGCATGTCATATGGCATCCAAATTATGTATACCAACTGGTCAATTTCGACCATATTTAAAACCATACTGGAAAAATAAAAACTTGAAAGAATATCATTTTAAACAGAGAGAGGCGCGTCGAAAGTGGATTTACAATGATCGACCAAGAGTCAAAAGTGATCCGAGTTATCATAACTATAAACTTCATAAACGCGAATTCCGCAAACATAAACGTCAAGCCGAAAAACAATGGCAAGAGGAAAAATATGAGGAAATCAAGTCTGCTGCCGAATTAGATATTGAGCAATTTTATAAACGTGTAAGGCGAATGAGAAAACCGAGTTCCTCCATAAATAAATTAGTCTATAATGGAAACGTTGCAACAGACGATGTAAATGTATGCGAAATGTGGAGTGACTACTTTCATGATTTATATTCCGATAACGGTGACTCTGATAACCTTTTTGATACAAGTTTCTTTATGAAAATAAAGGATATTATTCAAACATATATTGATAGTAATGATGATTGTGTGATACCATATCTTGAACGAAAGATCACGATCGATGAAGTTAGTGAACAATTACGTAGCCTAAAATGTGGTAAAGCACCAGGTCCGGATTATTTATGCAATGAACATTTACTTTATGGTGGAAAGGCTATTTTAACATATGTATGCAAACTCTATGATATTATTCTTAAAACCGAATATTTACCCTTATGTTTTCGTCATGGAATTATTATAACTCTATATAAAGGCAATAACAAAGATAAATCATTACCGAACAATTACCGTGCAGTGACATTAACTTCGGTTTTGAGTAAACTATTGGAAAAGATTATTTTGTGTCGTGTTCAAGCTCTTTTAGAACAAATGGGAACAGTTATGCCTCATCCCCTACAATTTGGATTTGTCAAAGAACATGGTTCCATTCCTGCGATTTATACTTTAAAGGAATCGATAAACTTTTATAATGAACACAATTCACCAGTTTTTGCGATATTTTTAGATAATGAAAAGGCTTTTGACCGAATATGGCAGGATGGTCTATTATACAAACTTATGAATATTGGAATAAAAGGGAAAATGTGGAGAATTATATATTTGTGGTACAAAACTGCAACGGCTCATGTTCAGTACAAAACAATTACTAGCAAGGTGTTTAAGATCGAACAAGGAGTCGGTCAAGGCCGTGTAATGTCTGCTTGGCTTTTTTCACTTTTTATTAACGATTTGATTTACCAGCTTATAGAATCTAAGAGTGGATTGATCATTGAACATTTACATATTCCATGCGTCCTTTTAGCAGATGACACTACCTTGTTGAGTAGCTCAAAAAACGGGTTACAAATACTTTTAAATATTGTTCACGAATATGCACAAAGATGGAGACTTAAATATAATGCTTTGAAAAGTAAATTTTTACTGTTCAGTCCCAAAAAGTATATGCAAAAACCTGATTACGTGTTTTCATTCGGTGATGCTACAATTTTGATGAATGCTACAGTTATTTATGCTGGAACTCTGCTAGACTGTTCGAGAAGAACTTTCGGAAGGACAGATATGGCTTGTAAGAAATTAAAGCGAAATTTGCATTCGCTGTATAATATTGGTGTGAATCCAAATGGCATGTCTCCGGTCGCAAATACCGTTATATGGAAAAGAGTTATCCTTCCTTGTGCACTTTATGCCTGTGAACTTTGGGGACATTTAAATTCAACGGAGATTGGAATGTTAGAACAAGCTCAGAGATATTTCACACGATTTATCCTATGTTTTGATAAAAGGTCACCAAATGACTCTTGTATAAGTAATTTAGGTCTTTGGACAATAGAAGGTCTAATTGACAAATTTAAGATTTTATTTCTGGGTAGATTATGTAGAGCGTCTGTTACTACTACTCATAAGCAACTGTTTAATTTACGACTTGGTCAAATACTCAGTGAAGACTTGGCGAAATCAGCAATAACTTATGATCTTATACAAACTTTAGCGAAATATGATATGTTATCATTCCTTGAAAGTTATATAGAGGAGGCATATATTCCAGATAAACGACTCTGGTCCAAAATAGTTAGTCAGTCAATAACAATTTTTGAAGAAAATAGATGGATACTGTCTGTTCAACGTCGACCGGAACTCAACTGTTAAAATACATTCTTGTCTTACAGATCATAGACTTGTCAGACTTTCAGCTACGGACCCTTTTTTCAAAAGAGGTCTTTTACTACTTATTCGTTTAGGTTCCGTTGCCATTAAGAGTGGACAATGTACTATATGTAACCATTATACTGATGATATTGTAAAACACTTGATTCTAAACTGTGATCATGTTGTTGATATTCGAAATGAAATGTTCTATGCGATAGTCAACTTATTGTCGGTACAAGATTCTGTAAAACTATTTCAGCAGGACGAAGACGAAATGCTTGTGACATTACTTGGTGGAGTAAATGATTATGTAAAACAACTGAACTCTGATGTGTGGAAACAACTGATGCTGTGCTTAGCGGGTCATATGTTGAAATTGTACAATCACTTCAAAAGTGTTTTATTTTACCATAATTTTAATTTTGGTCACTAAATAGGCAAAGTTGTATGTGCATTTGTTCTCTCTTTTTTGTATTTATTATGTGTTGGACATTATAAACATCATGTAGTGTAAGGAATTTATTGTCATATTGTGTTCATAATATGTTGTATATAGCTTGTTAATTTCCATTTGTATGTATTAACTATATGTCAATCTTCATATATTGGAGGAAATAAAGACAATCAATCAATCAATCAATCAATCAATCAATGTGATTGGGGTGCATCTGTTGGCAAAGACAACTTTCCACTGGTTGACATTTGTTATAGTGATTCGTGTCGATCTGATGAGTCATGCTCTTGCCAACTGATTTTTACAGTTTGTTCTTATATTGTGTTGTTACATCAACGTACCAGATTAGCTATAGGGATGGTTAAGGGTCCACATTTATGCGTACCTCCGTCACATACTTCATTAACCTGTACCGAGGGAAGAGCATGTAATCCTGTCGTTGTTGTTGGTTGCCTTCTGTCATAACTGGTGTTTCTTTAGTATAAATCAGGACGTTGGTTTATAAAAATAAGAAGATGAGGTATGATTGTCAATGAGACAGCTATCCACCAAAGTTCAAATAAAGTGGATGTAGTCTTTTAAAAAAAGCACTTTGTCATCACAATGCATTCTGTAATTTACTTTATTGTCTTTTCTCATTAATGAAGGTCGTACGCTTAGCTGTCATTTTCGGAAGCTTTCCATATTGTCTTTCATAGTCAGTCTCACTGTTTTGGGTTGAGCTTTACTGATGAATGTAAATCCAGATAAGCGGTTTGGACGCACGAAGTGTTATGTTAATAATCTACCATCTATCATTCTTTACTTAAAATGAAAAACCGACGAAAAGATCTTATTTCAATGAAGTTATTACAAAATGACCAACATAGATATCATTACAATATTTATTCAAATAATTCCCGATCGTACTTTAAGGGCATACGATACAGTTTTGATCCCACGGTGAATTTTTGACGAAAGTTTGCATGCAAGCTATTTTTCACCTAGTCAATTCAAATATGTAATAAAAAATATACCTTCATGTGCTACTTTTAGAAATAAATGGGGTCGAATTTTAGAAATTTACTGGAAATTTCGGTTTCTTGGACATTTCTATCCTTTGGAAAGACATACTTAACTTTTTCGTTTCAAAAGATAACCGCAAGCGGATTTTTGCAAAAGCATCTGGAATATCTTCTCTACATATGTGTGCTTTGAATTTATGTTAAAATTCTTTGGATATTATTCATTTTTGTCATATTTTCATGATTTTAGTCAAAGAACGGCATTTTTGCTGTATATTTATCGAATTTAAAAAAAATTCATCGACGATTTTTTCATAAGAATTGGCACAAATAATCTTCATGCATAATCAAGCCAAATGTCATTTTTAAAAAAGAAGGGTCCATGAACTTGTTTTCAAGTTAAATCGGTTTAAATGATAAAAATCTGTCTACAAGGCATCTTTTCCCGATATGTCATAGTTTGACGTCGTGAAAAATAACATTTTACGTTAGCAACGTCATTACCTCCCCTGTAACTGTATCATATGCCCTTAAACAATGCTGCCATGTTACTATATTTGTATAAATCATACACAAAGGAGCTTTTTATGGAAAATACAAGAAGCGACGCCCTTTTAGGTCATAATTCCAGTATTTAAACCAATATCAGAGGCTGAAGAGATCACGCAGGCTCCTCTTAATTCTGCTCGATAATCTTATCTCCTGAATAGCGATATTAAAGGGTAGTCAGGTTGAAAGTTTAGATATATAAAAAAATACATATATATTTCAAACGTCTGGGATTTACGCAATCCTCTGATTTCTACTCCGACCGGACATGCATAGCTGCATATGTATTCATTGCAAGCAGCAAAACAGACGATACTATTCAACAAAGGTTTTTTGGGCTGGTTGGAGAAGCCCATGTGACTGTATTTATTACCATGCCTTTACCATAAAAATAAGATAAAAACAATATTAATCTGATGATTGGAGACAGTTTTTATTCACGTTCGGATATATATCACTTCCTAATTTATAGTTGCAATATTTTCTATATCCGCATGGATTGGTGGTTTTCTATTTTCTTCTTTTCAATGTTGTTTTCATTTTGTATCTTATCCCTCATTGTACAATTCACACAACATACTGCACCAACGAAATAGCTGAGAAGTCAGACAGATAGAAGAAAACTGTCTTAACATGCAATATCTGACTATCATATAAAAAAATAAAATATGCTTATTAACAGAATACTAGGATGAAAAAGAATAGAAAATTATTGTTCTGTATTTAAGTATTTAACCAGACAGGTTGCAATGTCAAAATTGGAGAACTCCTATCACTGAAAACTACTTAAACAGGATTCCTGTCTGCACAACGACTCGTGCTAAGAGGGGCAACTCAAATATGTTTTAGATATCAATCTTGACGATCAGGTTATACAATAACGCATAAATGAAACGTCGGTAATCACACTGATTACAAAGTTCATTTATACCACAAGTCTTTTTAGATTAATCTGTTATCTTTTTGTTATTTATCGAGAAGGACATAAGAAGCCCGTATCACTGACATTTTAAGGATGTTAGCTTTTAACGCGCATAGATAAACAAAATCTTAAAAACAAAATAAACACACAGGATTTAATAAAAGCCCTTTTCGTTACATTATTCGTCCACGTCACGCAATCAGAGCCTTTCTAAAATCCCACTGCTGTAAGAGAAACATTCTGAAAATCTACTCATTTTCATCAACTGTTTCCAAGCTCAACATTTCTGGCGTTGCTCAGTCTTTATTGTTCTATGTAACGTTTTGTTATTGTTGTTTGCCTTTTCCTCGTCTTTGGTTTGATTACTCTTAGATTATCAACATAACACTACGGAGACAATATATACTCTCATCTCATGATTGTACATAATTAATATCTAATTATTGGCGTATGATATACATTATACACAGAGTCCAATACAGAGCTTTCTTATTATATCACTTTAAAGAAGGAACGTTTGATAAAATAAAAAAAATAACTTCAAGTAAACGTTAAGAAAACATAAGTGAAGCATTATCCCTTTTTATATTTTGTTTTTGTCACATATATGCTTGTAGGATCAACAAAGGCAAATTCAGATTTTTTTCAAGGGCGTCACCAAAACGAACTTTCAAAATATTTCAATTTCTTTAGTTGATATTAAGGTCATTGTAGGTATTGACAAAACAAATGGTAACACATGTTTTACATTTACATTGATTCTAATTTTCTTTTTCTTTGACCGACTCGTGGTCTTTTGGAAGCGTGCTCCCCTCGAGTGCGGTTTTTGGTTCAAACCCCGGCCGGGTAAAACCAAAGACTTGGAAATACGTCTTTGCTGTTTCATCGCTAGGTACGCGGCTTTTAGGAGCGAGTAAGAGCACAGACTGGTCGACTCGGAGTCTAAATAATATGTCCGCGTAGGCTGACATGTCTACATGTGGACTGTTTCCTTGTGAAAAAGTACGTAAAGAATCAGGTTTAGTGTGTCGGTTCAGTACAAAGCAGGGTTTACACTCTTATCATATCACATTATTATGATGCCCGAAAAGTGTTAACTATCATATCAAAGTATAAGTGTAAATATATAACACACATACTTTAGTGCTAATACATTAAGTCATTTCTCACATATTGTTGCACGTAAAACATTTCAGGAACATGATCTCGCTATGTAAACGCTCATATTCGGAAATGGCAATTATCATGCAGAAAATTTAAGAATGACATCGATGCTTTTGGATTGTCAAACTAAAATGTATTTCTTAATGCTTTCAGTTGCTGACCTTCGGCAATACTTCTTTCGTATTTAGCCAGAAAGAAAACCCACTTTTCTAAACACCAAAAACAGTTCTGGGTTTTCGAGCCATGACATGCTAGATTAATACTCTAGGAAGGGGGCATTTCTATATGCTATGGGGTTGGGATCGCTTTGATAGGTAACTGTTTTCTGCTTTATTATACGGATTAGACTGAAAACGTGTTTGTGTGTGTTTGTAGGGGGGGGGGAGGTTGATTCTAAAAGTGGAAACTTTTCTTTAGTCAAATGGTCTGCTAGTAATCCTTTATGGCATGTTATTGGTTGCAAAAATTTGATATTTTTCATTTAAATGCAATATTTTTTATTCAAATGGTATAATTTGTAATTGTAATATTTTTTATTTAATTGATATATTTCTTCATTTAAATGCAATATTTTTTTTATTTGAATGGTATATTTTTTCATTTAAATGGTATATATTTTTTTTTTAAATGCAATATTTTTTATTCAATTGGTATAGTAGTTTTTTATTTACATGCAATAATTGCATTATGGGAAATTCTTTGACGTCACAAGGTCAAATTTGCAACAACGTTTGTGATTGGTCGGTAATTGTTTGGATTTCTCCCCTTTCTTTCTAAACATAAGTGACCAAGAATTAAAAAACGCGTCAGAATATCGCCCCTCAAACTAAATCTGGCGTTCGTGCGAGTCCTGCACTGGCTGTTAAAATCTTCTGGTCCTAACTATTATTTCTATTGCAAAATTTCGATGGTCAAAACGTTCGGACCACAACTTTTCAAAAACATTCATTGTATAATAGATCTATATGCAAGTATATCGTTTTTTTAAATTAGATTAGACGGCACCGTTGGTTTTCCTGTTTAAAAATGGTTTTACACTAGTCATTTTTGGGGGGCCCTTTATAGCTTGCTGTTCGGTGTGAGCCAAGGCTTCGTGTTGAAAACCGTACTTTGACCTATAATGGTTTACAAATTATGACTTAGATGGAGAGTTGTCTCATTGGCACTCATACCACATCTTCTTATATCTATATACAACGTAAACCAGACGTTTCTCAGACTGTTTTTTTTTAATGAATCCTTTGCCTCGCGTTGTGTACTGATTGATACTTCAGTCTGGGTGAACAAGATTTATTTCAGTACTAGTTGTTATTAGCTTTGAGCAAACTTCCACTGAGTAATTGAAAATACTCTAATGTCGATGCTTTGTGTCTATTGTCTTAATGTTAGTTTTTTTTGTGTTTCTCGTACCGATCTTTTGACTAATTGCAACTGATTAGTGCAGGTTGTTCTTTTATTGTACTGTTACACCACTGTCCCAGCTTCGGGATGGGTTGAGTGCTCACAAACATGTTGTTGTACTGTTACACCACTGTCCCAGGTTAGGGGGAGGATTGGGATCCCGCTAACATGTTTAACCCTGCCACATTCTGTATGTATGTGCTTGACCCAAGTCAGGAGCCTGTAATTAAGAAGTTGCCGTTTGTTGCTGTGTTATACATATTTGTGTTTCGTTCATTTTTTGTACATTAATTCGGCCGTTAGTTTTCTCGTTTGAATTGTTTTACATTTGTGATTTCGGGGCCTTTTATAGCTGACTATGCGGTGTAGGCTTTGCTTATTGTCGAAGGCCGTACGGTGACTTATAGCTGTTGATTTCTGTGTAATATGGTCTCTTGTGGAGAGTTGTCTCATTTGCAATCATACCACATCTTCGTTTTTATATCAACCCTACCATATTCTTTATTTGCCTGTCCCAGGTCAGGAGCCTGTAATCTAGTGGTTGTCGTTGGTTCATGTCTCGACTCATATTTGATATTTTGTAAATTGTTTTGTTATGTATAATTAGGCCATTAGTTTTTTCGTTTGAATTGTTCACAATTTTCATATCGGGCCTTTTATAGACGACTTTACAGTATCAGGTTTTTGTCATTGTTGAAGGCCTTACGATTGTCTATAATTGCTTACATCCACTTCATATTTGAACTCCGGTGGATAGTTGCCTTATTAGCAATCATATCCCATCCCATCTCTTCGTTTTTATATTATATACCTGACTTCTAAATTCGTGTTTTCCTGAACAAGCATGAAATATTTGTCACTGGGCGTTAAAAATTAGCAACAAACAATCAATCAATTTAAAATTGTGTTAAATAAGTGGAAAACCATTTGATCATGATTTATCTATTTGTTGGGGTGGGGGACAGAAGGATTTCATATATGAATATGGTTGCCTGGTAAGAGCTGAAAAATAGGCATGATTAGCGACAGATTAAAATGAATAATAATACCCTCTCTTCCCTTCCCCATCCTTCATCTATAAATATAAACTGACCACCACGGAATAGCCCAATAGTGTTCAAAGTAGCGTTAAACACCAATCAATCAAAATCCCTTCCCTAGAATATCAAATAATCGTCCCTTAACTGTTATTGTCCGACGGTGTAGTTCTTATATTTATCCAGCTTATCGTCCTACAGGGATGTCCTACTAAGGCTATCATACCATAAAAACGTTTATAACACAGCTCACATTCTAATATATCTGCATTCATAAATTTATTAGTCATTTAGACTAAACGACGCCATATGTTTGTTATGTGCCTCTGCCGTCTAAACAACCTATCAAAAAAGAATAGATGGAAGAGAGCCAGAAGATCTTCCCAATGCAAAAAGAAAAACAGAAACGGACTTCTTCTGGCTCACTACCGAAGAACAAAAAACGCGCCCCATTAATATGTTTTAAAAACGCCTTGTCCCTACCCTTTTTTCCCAAAAATTGGCATTGTTAAATATATATACATATATATAATCATCATTACAATGCTATTGTATTTTTATAAGACCTACTTTATTACATGATCTGGGACTAGTGGCATCTATCTATAAGTCCAAGCATACAGTAAATTATTATAATATGAATATGTTTCTTGTTTTAATAACCACATATGATGCTATGCATGAGTCACCATTTATCAGGACAGGAATTGGGTTTTCATAGAGAGAATAATGTGCAAAAAATAGATAAGGGGCGGGACCAAACCTATAGATAACATAATAAAGAAATGATGAAATATAAAGAATACGTTGATTGTTTTTTGGTTGCCTTATGTCCAGTGGCAAATATTTCACGCATGTTTAGGACAAATATAATAGAGATCAAAGGATAAAGAAAAGAGTGAAATGGTAAAAACTAAAAGATTTAGAATTATAGAAACGATATTTGATCTGAACCCCCTCCCCCTCCCCTCACACACACATTACTGCCAATACTCGTATATATACATCTCTATACAAATATCTAAATCTGAACCCCCTCCCCCTAGACACCGAGGTTCTGGATCCGCCCTGTTAAATTATTATATACATTTTGTACGGGTCTAGATAATAGCTAAACGTATAATCCTACAATTTGTTGGATACAAATCATTAGAGATTTTTATCTAATTATATTATATACTGTGTCATAAAATAAAGTTACTTGTAAACCCCCCCCCCCTTTTCCCAATGCAGTATTGAAAAGTAAATTGATTAAAAGTCCTGAAGAAAAAATATGCTTTGAAATATGCCCTTCATACTTATTTATGCAAAGACATATAGTAGTTATTGAACTACTGTGGGGCTTGAAAAAAAATTCTATTTAAGGGATTCGGAGATGGGAACAGTAAAAAAAGCTCAGTAACGAATCCTAAATGTAAAATGATATGCGGTAAAAGACATGAGAGCACATATTATAGATAGTCCAAAATATGAAGTTCACGCCTTCATATACAGTGTACGTCCTATGTCATAGGACTATTGTTGTAACATGGGTTAGTAACTGGTTCCAATTTATCCCGAATTGTCTTTATTAAAGAATTAGTTCCGGAGTATCACAGCTCAGATCTCTTCTTGTGGGTCTCTGTGAGCTGGTTCTGCTGTCGTAATTAGGTGATTTTTTTTCTACATGTAGCAAAAAAGAGGGGACTTAGTACAAATAATTATAACGTCCTGGAAGGCTTTTTATTCTTTTTTATGTTTGCCTTCCTGCAATGTCTCTGAGGATCAAGAAAAGTAAAAAATGATATAGCATCAGAGAACGTCATGATTACATGTATCTGGACTTAGAGGGGGGAAGGGCTAGCTATGTATTTTTTTTATTTCAATGTGTAGACTGTAGGGGAGTTTCTTCAGAAAGGGTTTTCATTTTCAGGGGTGATATTCCGACGCGTTTTTTTTAATTCTTGGTCACTCATGTTAAGAAAGAAAGAGGAGAAATCCAAACAATTACCGACCAATCACAAACGTTGTTGCAAATTTGACCTTGTGACGTCAAAGAATTTTCCATAATGCAATTATTGCATATAAATAAAAAAACTACTATACCAATTGAATAAAAAATATTGCATTAAAATGACAAGTTATACCAATTGAATAAGAAATATTGCATTTGAATGACAAATTATACCATCTGAATAAAAAATATTGCATTTAAATGAAAAAATATACCATTTAAATGAAAAATTATACCATGTGAATAAAAAATATTGCATTTAAATGAAGAAATATACCATTCAAATAAAAAAAATATTGCATTTAAATGAAGAAATATACCAATTGAATAAAAAATATTGCATTTAAATGAAAAATCTCAAATTTTTGCAACCAATACCATGCCATAGTTTATTATCCGTTAATTTATGTATCATTGTCGTTTTGCTTAGTTTCTTCTGTTACCTATTCTGACATCGGACTCGGACTTCTTTTGAACTTAGTTTTACTGTGCGTATTGCTGTGTGTTTGTTTATTCTACATTGGCCAGATGTATAGGGGAGGGTTGAGATCTCACAAAACATGTTTAACCCCGCCGCATTTTTGCTCCTGTCCTAAGTCAGGAGCCTCTGGCCTTTGATAGTCTTATGTGTTTTTTTAATTTTAGTTCATTTATATGTTTTGGAGTTTAGTATGACGTCCATTTTCACTGAACTTGTATACATTTTTATTTAGGGGCCAGCTGAAGCCCGACTCCGGGTGCGGGATTTTCTCGCTGTGTTGAAGACCCATTGGTGGACTTCGGCTGTTTTCTGCTCTTTGGTCGGGTTGTTGTCTCTTTGACATATTCCCCATTTCCATTCTCAATTTTAGAAGTAAGTTAGTTTCACCCCTTGCTCCAACGCCTTTGGTGTGTATCAGGCACTTAATTCTTTGCTCTATATAATTCAACTTTTTTGTTCTTTTCCATTTGAGTTTCTAAGATATTGCTTTTCAGGAGTAGAGTCGTTGTTCATTAACATATACATGTACAGCAAGTAGAAAAATTAAAAGAGGTTGGTACGTTAGAAATTGTTTTGATGTATAATCTGAATAAAAAAAAAATGGTATCTTTCACTTTTCTCCGTTGTACTTGTTTGTCGCGGCACGTATGATCTAAAACATGTCATTAAGCGTTTGTAAAGTTTAATGGACTCCTTTTTGAATTTGCTTTGGAGTTTGGTATTTTTGTTGATACTTATTTACACCCCAAATAGACCAAAAATAGAGATTTTGGTGAAAGTTGACAAAACCGTCTTGAATTTAATCCCAATTAGGCCTATCATCAAATATAGAGCGCAGGGTTCGACTAACAGAATATTCAAATCAGATAAGTAATTTCTACGGAAGCGTATTAGCGCCACACAACTTTTTTTTTTAAATATTTCTCCCTATGTTTGCGTTATAACGCAAACTTTTGCGAAATAACGCAAAGGTTTGCGTTATAACGCAAAAATAGGAAGAAATATTAAAAAAAAAGTTGTGTGGTGCTAATACGCTTCCGTAGATAAGAGCAAAAATAATGTCATACAATTGTGAAACTGTCAAGTCAAATAGACAAAATGATCTTTCTGCTGTAAAATGAATTATTAAGAAAGAAACATTTTTTTTTAATTTTCATGTAAGAAATCGTTTTTTAAATCTCAGAATATGATAAAGATTCTTTGATAAAAAGTCATGAAATTTCCATTTCAATCTAGTGAGGTCATTTTAAGATGCTTGGGTAGCAATTTTAATGGAGAGACCATAATTTTATTAATAAAACATCTTCATTTTATACATTTATTGTAAAAGGGTATATGTAGCTTGTTTGAATCTAACCAACCTTACACAAGTAGTATCATGTATATCATTTTTGGAGCCCTTTATAGCTTGCTGTTCGGTGTGAGCCAATAGTCCGTGTTGAAGACCGTACTTCGACATATAATGGTTTACTTGTACAAATTGTGACTTAGATGGAGAGTTTTCTCATTGCCACTCATGCCACATCTCTTATATCTATCATCCTGCTCATTATTAGTCAATGATATGTTCTAAATATTCAAGCATTTTACTTTGCAATGAGTACATAGGGGATAAATTTTAATATATGTAGCCTCCTCCATTAATAACAGCTGCTTCCTTTGAATCTTAAATAAGAAGTAAGATAAAACAAATGTTTGCGTTATTTCGCAAAGGTTTGCGTTATAACGCAAAGATTTGCGTTATTTCGCAAATGTTTGCGTTATTTCGCAGACATAAGAAGAAATATTCAAAAAAAGTTGTGTGGCGCTAATACGCTTCCGTAAATTTCTTGTAACAATCATGTCAAAATATCTTTTTTTCGACGTGTGCGCTGTATGTTTCCAATCCTAAAAGTCGTAAATTTTCAACAAAATAACATATTTTCGATCTTATTATTGCTTTAGCTATAATTCATTGTGAAATTTTTGAAAAGGTGCTTTCATATGAAAAAATATAGAGCCATATTTATCCTTAAACAATTCATCATATTATCATATTTTTTAAACCTTAGAAGACGAATCTTTTATTCAGTTAGTTTCTTACAAGTAACAAAAGCTTTGAAGGAAATCAAAGGACTCGTAAAGTATATGAAGAATTTCAAACAAACAACTTGTTATATTATGCATTTTTGTTGAATCGTGAACATGTCATAATACTACACGTAGTTTTAATCAAGCGATAAGTAGTATTACCTTTGACTCAAATCACAATTATCTAAGTCTGTTCTATTTGACAAAGTTCAAAATATTAAAAAGATAAACAGACATTTTGATAAATAAATTCAGTTATGTTCAGAGAATAAAAGAACAAACATGAACAGGCGATTTGATCGGAATTCTTTTGGATCATATGAAGCTCATGAAAAAACAGTTGAACGTTCTTTCGGATACCGGGGAAATTCTGAGAGTTATCCGTCAATTCCTCCAATGTATCAACATCCAAAAGGATTTGCCCGTAATACCAGCTTTCCCTCTTTTGAAATGAGCGGTAGGAGTGTAGAAACATCCTTTACTAATCGGGGATACATGCCGAGTCCTTCATCTCTCCCTGCAATAGATGGCCGTTATCCAGAAGTGGGTCCATATGAAAATTCTAGAAGAAGGTTGCCAATAGAACCTCCAAGAATGGCAGCACCTGTTAACCAGCAACCAAGAGCCATGAACCAATATCCGTTAAATAGAATGAATCATTTTGATCGTGCAAGTGTTTCAACAATAGAACTACCCGAAGATGAGATTGCTGACAATTCTAGGCGAAGAAGAAAGACTCGACCATCATCTAGTCCTCCTAACCAAACGATGAGTAGAGGTGAGAATGACGAAAATCCAAAATTGAAGAAAAAGCGAGAATCTAAACGAGTAATTCTGACAAGAATAGTTTCAGCGTTATTTATCGTGATGGATTGCGTCTCTGACTGGATGCAATGGTTTGATATGAAAGACCCTCCTTTGAATGTTAATGTAACCACAATATTCGACAACTCCGGAAAAAATTGCACAGACATGGAGGACATCGCCCACAACTATATGTATTTTACCATTGCAGGTACAGCTATAGCTTTAATTCAAATTTCTAATATTATCTATCAGATAAGAGGCGAAATTGTGTATAAAGAGAAACAAGAGAAAGACCTAAAAAATTGGGAAACGGAAAAACAGAAAAGTATCCTCAGGTACCCCAAAAAGCTCCTTGACGGTCGAACAGAGACTTTATATAAACTGATATTAATAGAAATCCCGCAAGCTGTTCTTCTTTTGCGTTATCAAAATGTTTGCTTACCAAGCTGTGATATGGATGTATTTCACGATAAGAAACACCTGAAAAGAAGAATAACTGCTGTAATTAATGGTGGAATGGCAATGATCAGTAATCTATGGCGTTATATAACCAGTGTGACGTGTTGTGAGGAAAGTACTCTAATGACGCAGACGGCGCAACCGAAGAAAAGTAGTTCTTGCAGTTGTTGTTGTTGCTGTTGTCCTACCGAATGTTCCTTTAAAGGTTTTATGAGATGTTGTTGTCCTTGTTGTTGTTGCTTCAACACGTATGTATCATTCTGTTTATATGTTTTCACTATGATATTGTACATCTTGTATCTATAATGAGTAAATGTATAAAGCAGTATATAAATAACTGTATAAAACATGTATGCCTATTGGAGCGCCACTGACGAGTCTCGTGTAGACGAAACGCACATCTGTCTTATATAAACCATATTATACGACTAGTATGTTTGATGAGTTTTTATCACACTATGCATTCGTTTTTTCGACTCAAGTCTGTTGAAATTATCATTTTTGGGGAGGGGGATAAGTCCGTTAACGCAACACGAAGAAGATGAATTATATCATGTAAATGAGAATATTTTTGGTTTTATCATTTAAAGGCATTAACAAATTGTATTTACAGTTAAACTTTTTAAAGACAGGAGTTGTAAATATTCTTAAAGGCCATTTTCGTTTTTTGTTTGTGTGTTGTAAACACTTCTTAATGAAAAAGACTTTAATTAATGTATTATATTTGTTAAATTGATGCAACTTAGTGGGATATATTTTTAATTACAACAGCACATTTAAGAACACAATTTAATACCTAACGGTCCCAAAATTCAATTTACCAAATGAATACCGAGAATATGGTTGAAACAGAAACCATTTGATACGCAAAAATGCAGAGAATGCTTTTTCTGCATGGATTGTGGTGTTTGATTGACATCCCTTAATCTTCATTTATTTTTATTTCATACGTTTAACAATTCTTGACAAGAGATAGGATTTATAATGCAAACAATTACGAAATATTAAATACATCAAAGCAATTTTATAAATCAAATGGTTTTATTTTAACGTCTGAGATTATTTTACAATACACAGTGTATTTGATAAACAAATATAATGCTAATCTTACTCTACTATTGCATATTAATACAAATTCATTCGATTTATAGACTCAAGTCTGTCGTTAAGGAATAACAATCACTGACATCGTTATTGTGTTCTTTGATTAACTAGGCTCATGGTCTTTTTGGTGTTATTTCAAAATGTATGTTAGATTTTTACCCGACTGACATTTTAAAACTTTTCATTTATTTTACATCAATACAATTTTGGAAACCGTTTTAAACTTTTGAATGTATAGTTTTATGCATAAATTTGATTCCTTTTCCGATTTTGGCTTTTCTTTTGTTCTTTTCTGGTTTTATAAGCTCTTAAAAAATGAAAACAACACGTTATAAATGTTATGCGTCCGAAGCGCTTTCCTGGATTTACCTTAAACAGGAAGGCCCAAAGCCGAATAACCGAAGGGTAAATAAGAACCGACAAAATTGAAGAGCTATAGGACCAAAAAGGTCTAGTAGCCTAACCTTCAACATTTTGGATTTTCAAATATGTGGGCCCGAACATCAAAATAGGGACATTAATTGTCGAAATGCAAATTAGTACCGCTGATCGTATAATACCTAGTTGCTAATTTCTAAATCATTTTGTCTGTGGTGAAATATTGTATCATTGGCAACGACACATTTTCTTTTATTTTTGTATGAAAGAATGTCAGACAAAATAGAGTACCGGTCAAAATAAACATATATGGGTGGTTTTAAAACTATTTAAGTATTGAAAACTACTTTAAAAATTTGAAATTGAATTTTCAAATGAGAGAAGAAGTCGAACAATGTTCACTAAAAATTATAATGACAAAAACTATTTCCTCAAGTACAATTTAATTATAATATAAAAGAGAAGATGTGGTATTAAGCCAATGAGATTATTCTCCAGTAGAGACAAAATGACGTAGAAGTTAGCAACTATAGATCGCTGTTAGGCCTTCAACAATGAGCAAAACCCATAGAAAGAAATAAAAGGCCCCGAAATGACAAATGTAAAGCAATTTAAACCAGAAAATTAACTGAACAATAAACGGAAAACAAGTATGTACAGCAATTGAAAACGACAATCACCGAATTACAGGCTCCTGACTTGGGACAGGTATCTGCATAGTGTGACTATAAAATCAGTTGATAAGGGTTTAACTCATCAGATCGATGGAAAGCAAAACAAACTAACAAAAACACAAAAGACATAAAGTATAGATCTAAGAGACTCAGTACTCGCAGTTACTGAGAGCTAACCAAAGACAAATAATAAAACAATCAAGTATCTAAGACCAAAATATCAACCTGTACATATTTAAACATCCAATAGATTAAGTGGAAAGACGTCATATAACAGATAGAGTAGCGTGACCTTGTACAATGGGATTTAATCTTTCGATAACATAAGCAATATTAATACCGGTAAAAACAATATTCAAACATCTAGTTACAGTGTTGAATTGGTAACCTTTTAGAATACGTTAATTTAAAGGATCGGTAGGTTTACCCGTATCGTATCTACATTCACGGGCTCGGTAAACATCCCCGTAAAAATTAGAATGTGATATTTTTCTACAGGTACCGCTAAATTTCCAAACCAAACCATTTGTATCTATGTAATTTGTGGTAAAGCCATTGACTTAATCATTTATTAGTTATACATAGATTACGCTCATTGAAATAAAAAAACGTCACAACAGACACAATAGCGAACGAGTTGAGATGAATTAACAGCGTATAATGTGGCCAAAAGAATATCAAAGCAAAAAAAATAAAAAATTACAGTAGGGAACGAAAGTAACGCCTCTTTTGACCTAAATGTTTGTGTAGAGTTTCCCTTGTTAAAATGAAATATCTAAATGTAGGGAAGTAAAGGCAACAGTAGTATACCGGTGTTCGAAAGTCATAAATCGATTGAGAGAAAACAAAATTTTTATTATTTGACAACAAAAATATCATCAAGATAACGGTAATTGTTGTGCTTATTCTTCTTATATTTAAGGTATGAATGTTCTAAGCCATGCTGTCTCTGGGGAAAGAAGCTTGTAATTGATGAATGTAAACCTTCTTGCAAGCCCTGGTCCTGTGATTGTAACTTGTGTTGTATCGGTATACTGTCTTGTTGGGCGTTGAACGATCCAAATGATGAAAACAGCGAGCAAAGATGTTGTGGTTTCAAGAGAACTTGTTGCGTAAAATCCGAAGATGAAGATGAAGATGAAGATGGCTTATCATCTACCGAAAATGAACCATTCTTCCTTCATCGATATTTGGGAGCTTTTGTCAATAGTGTGTACCCATTATTATATTTCGTTAACGTTTGCAGTGCATTTTGTATACTACTGGACACTTTCATTTTCGATATTATATCGTTTATCTTGCAAACATTATTAGAAAGATTTGGAATATGAATAACACTTAATCTCATTAATCGCGTTTATGGATTTACTATTTATAAATAACTTGTGCAGTGGATAACACTTAGTCTCATTAATCGCGTTTATGGATTTACTATTTATAAATACCGTATAGCGGGTTATTTTCGCGGGTGTAAAATTTCGCGATTTTCATTGAATAAGGTATACTAAATATTTTGGTGGTTATTATTTTGGCGGATTCAATGTTTTTATCTATACCTTTGCATGTGCACTTTTGAATTGGCGGAATTTATTTTGGCGATTTTGTTCTATCCGCGGAAATAAGCGAAAATTAACACCCCGCGAAAATAACCCGCTATACGGTAACTTGTGCAGTGAATATTTTGTTATAAATTGTACTGATATTGCGGTATTCTTATCTTAAAAGATGATTCACAAAATCTTGGTGATGACGACAGTTACCATAGCTTACAATACTAATGCAGTCTTGTCTGTTGAAAATACAGCTCCTCTTTTTCTGATCAGGATATAACACCATAACTCAGAGACAAACAGACAACACCATGTGCAATAGAAATAGCAAAAAGACAAATAAAATCCGTAAACACAAAACAAATATCTGAATAAACTATATAAATTAGTCGAAAAGTACTTAACTCATCAGACCGATACAAAGCACACAAAAAACATAATAAAAACACAAAAGAAACAGAGTTCATATCTCAGAGTACTCGCGGTTACTGACAGCTAGTTCAAAGCCAAAAACAACTTATACTAAACTCATGTATTTAAGACTAAAATATCAATCAGTACATATCCAACGTCCAATGGATTTAGAATAAAGATGTAAGAAACAGTCGGAGGGAAAACATGACTTTGTGCAATGCCAACATATAGGTATCGACAGAGTGTAGGACCGAGAATGTAGTTTGGTTTTAATTTACTGATAACAATTCAATATTTATACGGATAAAACAATATTCAAAGATATAACAAAGTGTTGAATTGGTCACCTTTAGACGACTAAGTTTATTTAAAGGATCGATAAGTTTACTGTTGTCGTATCTAAATTTGGTCCACTAGCGACACCCGTAAAGTTGTTCATGGTAAGTAAAAATTGGATGATACTAAGGTCACGTTCTTTTATATTACAAGCAAAGAAAAAGGACAAGATTGTAGCTACGACAAGTTGAACACACCTGTGGTTATTTGTGACATGTAAATATTTTATAAAGGTCAAGAAAATGCTAATACCGTCCGTAAAATGGTATAATTGATTGCTTATATTGAAAATTTAAATGTTGTATGCAATTTACTTCTAACGGCAGTTATCAAATTTTTACAAGTCTTCTGGATTCGAACATTTTTCTTATCAATCAAATACAACGAATCCCTTTTTACCAGAAATTAAGTCAATTTCGAAAATCGATATGGTTGTTTGTTTCAACCAAGAATAAAACTACCAAATGAATCTAAAAATAAAAAACATCTAACACAACAAAGATTGATTGATTATTGGTTCTCAGTTAGTTAACGAGTCAACATTTTCATAGAAAAATTCGACTTCTGCTAATTTTCTGTAAATCAATGGTTGTCGTTGGTTGCTGTCTGTAATATTTGGTTTTGGTTATTGAATTAGCATAAATGAGGCAGTTGGTTTTTTCATTTGATTTTTTTTTCTTCAAATTTTGTCAACTTGGGGCCTTTATAACTTACTATGCGGTAAGGGTTTTGATGATTGTTAACGTCTTTTATAAATAAACCAACAGAGCAACAGGTAAAAGTAAATAATCTGCCCTTCATAAGGAAAGCTGCGCAAAAAAAAAGTAAGTGAGACTCGCAAAAGGTGAAGATATTTTCCTTTTCTTGATTTAGGCATTTCAGTTTCAGGAAATTCGACGACAAAAAAGACAAGGAAGTGAATGTGAGCTACTATAGGTCATTGTACGACCTTACTCTCTGAGAAAAACCTGCTAGAAAATTTATCTTCCCAAGACAGGATGAAAATGAATATTCTGCACCACATAATGAAGGAAATAATTGTATACAAAAGAGAAATTACGTTTTCGAGCAGTCTGCTGCATGAAATGAATAAACCAATCAAGCAGGAGGTGCAAATCAATGTTCTGCCCGTTAGATATAGACCAACTGTAAATTTTGCAATATGAATATGAACACTCTCCTGTACTTAATTATTTAACTAGATCTACACGACAAAAGGCTTAAGGTGTGTTCTCGTTCAGTGTTCGCGGTATACATGTATAAGACCAAAAAAGCTATTTTTATGACCATTCTCTTTAAATCAAAAGAAACAATCCTAATAAATCAACCTCGCAGTAGCTAATGCTTAATTTATGTAGAATGTCACGTCTTCTTGGTATCTCTTACCTAGTTAGCTGTCATGTTAAAAAGCTGACCCAGCGTGTCTGTCTAGTATAGAGACGGCTATCTTCAGATCATATTAATATGTTCTACTTTTTCAATGTGCGTATGGTATTGTTTGCTGCACGTGAAGCAGACATAAAACCTTTTTTTTATATCAAAAATCAATATCCAATTGACGGATCGGTTTATTCTATTCAGAGGGGGGAGGGTAGGCTCGTTAAGAGATCGAAAGATCGAATTAACTTTTATTTTTGTGTTTATATTTACATAACTATAGTTGCAGCCAATTAAGCTGCTATATAAAAACAGTATTAGGTAAATGTAATAAAATATAAAGCAATTTTGTATTCGGCACGGAACTGTTGGAGGGCTTGGTAAACGTTTCTAAGCCTCATGCAAAAATGTTAATATTTTTTACTTTGACCTTATATTGCATGAATAATAAACTCATCAACGATACTAGGCTAATAATTTTGAACGCCATATTTGCGTTTCGTCTACAAAAATCTCATCAGTAGCGCTCGAATAAAATAAAATTAAAAATCCAAATCAAGTACGAAGTTGAAGAGCACTAGATGTGTATCTATTATATTGTTATTAATGTTTACTTATTTATTAGCGATTTTTTTCACAAAAAATCTTCCGATAAAAATTGATCGTAAGTTATACTGAAACGTCATGAGTTATCCTATATGCTTATTGAGACCAAACAACAAATTGGCAGTATTTGGCCACAGCCTTTAATATAGTTATTCTCAAAATTTATACATATTATATAACCCACCTAAAACTGATTCAATATTTTCTTACCGCAGATTGCTAGCAACCCATCTGTCACTGATATATTATTGAACATAACACCATAAGTGATGCTGAAAATATGAGGTTACCCGAAGATCGCTGATTATGGCAACCGTTGGCAACCGTAATGTCACATATACATATATATAAAATACTAACACAGATAATGGTAACTGAAGATAAGAATTAAACAATTTGGAAATTACCGTGGGAATACAGGTGATAGATCGAAATCCGTACATTGTTCACCTGTAGTAAATGCTCCTGTTTATAAAACAAAAAATGTTTTTGATTCAACGAATTCTGCAGATCACATACATTCAAAGTCTTTGTCGGAAAGTTTGATAACATTGATCTGACTTCTTTCACCTGTCCTGTCTGTCCATATGGCCAAATATATATAGGTGTTCAGAAATTGTAAACTGAAACATCACCTGAAATTATAAAATAAACCAAAACAGTATCTAATTCTGATGCATCGTATTTTCAACAAATAGATATTATTGAGAGGAATGTTCGGATTTTTAACTTAAAATTTCTTTTGATTATCTGCTGCCTCTTCTGTTGGATGCAAATTAAAAACATGATCGTTATGTCAGAATGCATGGTTCAGTAACCACAATGAAATTCGAGTTGTCTTAAACTCACTAATAACCAAACCAACATAATGATACAGCGTACTGTGATAACAGAATTTAAAATTCTATTATGAGTAAGTTTACTGTCATGATTTTTTATGATACTGTTGTCAGGTCATTAAAGATTGCATATTTTGGCTTTAATATTGATTCACTTATAGGGTCTTTGCATCGGAATTAAACATATTTATTCTAAAACCAGTTGTTGGCATGACACGGGTTATGTTCTTCTCATATATTTTATTATGGTATAATACTAAACCCCTAACAGGAGGGATTGTGCCTGATATTCATATGATGAAGACATAATCTTTCAATCAGTTTAATTGAGGTCTGGAGCTGGCATGTCAGTAACTGCTAGTAGTCTGTTGTTATTTATGTATTATTGTCTTTTTGTTTATTTTCTTTTGTTTCCTATTCTGACATCGGACTCGGACTTCTCTCAAACTGAGTTTTACTGTGCGTACTGTTGTACGTTTGTTTTTTCTACATTGGCTAGAGGTATAGGGGGAGGGTTGAGATCTCAAAAAACATGTTTAACCCCGCCGCATTTTTGCGCCTGTCCCAAGTCAGGAGCCTCTGGCCTTTGTTAGTCTTGTATCATTTTTAATTTTAGTTTCTTGTGTATAATTTGGAGTTTAGTATGACGTCCATTATCACTGAACTAGTATACATATTTGTTTAGGGGCCAGCTGAAGGACGCCTCCGGGTGCGGGAGTTTCTCGCTGCATTGAAGACTCATTGGTGGCCTTCGGCTGTTGTCTGCTCTATGGTCGTGTTGTTGTCTCTTTGACACATTCCCCATTTCCATTCTCAATTTTATAGCTATATGTAAGCACGTATTGATCGTTTTAACAATGATTTTTGTTATGAAGCATGTTCTGATATCTGTAAAGAAACCTTTGAGGTTGATAAGAATTCGTTCACTTATTGTTGGTTGGTGAGAAAATTACATCCAGTGTAGGTGTCTTTTTATAGACTTATATTATGTCCATACTTTATATAACCAGAACAAATGATAGTCGGATTACGGTTAAGAGGGGTAAGCTTTAATGAAAGATTGACCAATATGCCTGAGTATTAACATACAGTGTATATCAATACATGATCCTGCTTCTTATGGTTTTAAGATTGTATCATGTAAACATCAAAGTTAAATAATATGTGATGTAACATCTTTGCTACAGACGATTGTGCATGATTGAAAATTTGTTTTTTGTTTAAGTGAACATTTTGTCCTTTTTTCCATAATTTGTGGTACTCAAAAAGAATGTTGTTGTGCATCATATGAAGCTCATGAAAAAACAGTTGAACGTTCTTTCGGATACCGGGGAAATTCTGAGAGTTCTCCGTCAATTCCTCCAATGTACCAACATCCACAAGGATTTGCCCGTAATACCAGCTTTCCCTCTTTTGAAATGAGCGGTAGGAGTGTAGAAACATCCTTTACTAATCGGGGATACATGCCGAGTCCTTCATCTCTCCCTGCAATAGATGGCCGTTATCCAGAAGTGGGTCCATATGAAAATTCTAGAAGGTTGCCAATACGAATACCTCAACGAATGGCAGCACCTGTTAACCAGCAACCAAGAGCCATGAACCAATATCCGTTGAATAGAATGAATCATTTTGATCGTGCAAGTGTTTCAACAATAGAACTACCCGAAGATGAAATTGCTGATAATTCTAGGCGAAGAAGAAAGACTCGACCATCATCTAGTCCTCCTAAACAAACAATGAGTAGAGGTGAGAATGACGAAAATCCAAAATTGAAGAAAAATCGAGAGTCTAAACAAATTATTCTGACAAGAATAGTTTCAGCGTTTTTTATCGTGATGGATTGCGTTTCTGACTGGATGCAATGGTTTGATATGAAAGACCCTCCTTTGAATGTTAATGTAACCACAATATTCGACAACTCCGGAAAAAATTGCACAGACATGGAGGACATCGCCCACAACTATATGTATTTTACCATTGCAGGTACAGCTATAGCTTTAATTCAAATTTCTAATATTATCTTTCAGATAAGAGGCGAAATTGTGTATAAAGAGAAACAAGAGAAAAACCTAAAAAATTGGGAAACGGAAAAACAGAAAAGTATCCTCAGGTATCCCAAAAAACTCCTTGACGGTCGAACAGAGACTTTATATAAATTGATATTAATAGAAACCCCGCAAGCTGTTCTTCTTTTGCGTTATCAAAATGTTTGCTTACCAAGCTGTGATATTGATGTATTTCACGATAAGAAACACCTGAAAAGAAGAATAACTGCTGTAATTATCGGTGGAATGGCAATGATTAGTAATATATGGCGTTATATAACCAGTGTGATGTGTTGTGAGGAAAGTACTCTAATGACGCAGACGGCGCAACCGAAGAAAAGTAGTTCTTGCAGTTGTTGTTGTTGCTGTTGTCCTACCGAATGTTCCTTTAAAGGTTTTATGAGATGTTGTTGTCCTTGTTGTTGTTGCTTCAACACGTATGTATCATTCTGTTTATATGTTTTCACTATGATATTGTACATCTTGTATCTGTAATTAGTAAATGTATAAAGCGGTATATAAATAACTGTATAAAACATGTATGCCTATTGTAGCGCCACTGACGAGTCTCGTGTAGACGAAACGCACATCTGTCTTATATATACCATAATATACGACTAGTATGTTTGATGAGTTTTTATCACACTATGCATTCGTTTTATCGACTCAAGTCTGTTGAAATTATCATTTTTGGGGAGGGGGATAAGTCCCTTAACGCAACACGAAGAAGGTGAATTATATCATGTAAATGAGAATATTTTTGGTTTTATCATTTAAAGGCATTAAAAAATTGTATTTACAGTTACCTTTTTAAAGACAGGAGTTGTAAATATTCTTAAAGGCCATTTTCGTTTTTTGTGTGTGTTGTAAACACTTTTTAATAAAAAAAGACTTTAATTAATGTATTATATTGTTAAATTGATGCAACTTAGTGGGATATATTTTTAATTACAACAGCACATTTAAGAACACAATTTAATACCTAACGGTCCCAAAATTCAATTTACCGAATGAATACCGAGAATATGGTTGAAACAGAAACCATTTGATACGCAAAAATGCAGAGAATGCTTTTTCTGTGTGGGTTGTGTTGTTTGATTGACGTCCCTTAATCTTCATTTTTTTTTATTTCATACGTTTAACAATTCTTGACAAGAGATAGGATTTAAAATGCAAACAATTACAAAATATTAAATACATCAAAGCAATTTTATAAATCAAATGGTTTTTTTTTAACGTCTGAGATTATTTTACAATATTTGATAAACAAATATAATGCTAATTTTACTCTATTATTGCATATTAATACAAATTTGTTCGATTTATAGACTCAAGTCTGTCGTTAAGGAATAACAATCACTGACATCGTTATTGTGTTCTTTGATTAACTAGGCTCATGGTCTTTTTGGTGTTATTTCAAAATGTATGTTGATTTTTACCCGACTGATATTTTAAAATTTTTCATTTATTTTACATTAATACAATTTTGGAAACCATTTTAAACTTTTGAATGTATAGTTTAATGCATAAATTTGATTCCTTTCCCGATTTTGGCTTTTTTTTTGTTCCTTTCTGGTTTTATAAGCTCTTGAAAAAATGAAAACAACACGTTATAAATGTTATGCGTCCGAAGCGCTTTCCTGGATTTACCTTAAACAGGAAGGCCCAAAGCCGAATATTCGAATGGTAAATAAGAACCGACAAAATTGAAGAGCTATAGGACCAAAAAGGTCCAGTAGCCTAACCTTCAACGTTTTGGATTTTCAAATATTTGGGCCCCGAACATCAAAATAGGGACATTAATTGTCGAAATGCAAATTAGTACCGTTGATCGTATAACACCTAGTTGCTAATTTCTAAATCATTTTGTCTGTGGTGAAAAATTGTCTCATTGGCAACGATACATTTTCTTTTATTTTTGTATGAAAGAATGTCAGACAAAATAGAGTACCGGTCAAAATAAACATATATGGGTTGTTTTAAAACTATTAAAGTATTGAAAACTACATTTAAAATTAGAAATTGAATTTACAAATGAGAGAAGAAGTCGAACAATGTGCACAATGTGATGTAGAGACAAAATGACGTAGAAGTTAGCAACTATAGATCGCTGTTAGGCCTTCAACAATGAGCAAAACCCATAGAAAGATATAAAAGGCCCCCGAAATGACAAATGTAAAGCAATTGAAACCAGAAAACTAACTAAACCAGAAAATTAACTAAACAATAAACGGAAAACAAGTATTTACAGTAAGGAACGAAAGTAACGCCTCTTTTTACCTAAATATTTGTGTAGAGTTTCCCTTGTTAAAATGAAATATCTTAATGTAGGAAAGAAAAGGCAACAGTAGTATACCGGTTTTCAAAAGTCATAAATCGATTGAGAGAAAACAAATCCGGGTTACAAACCAAAACCGAGTGAAACACATCAACTATAAGAGGAAAACAACGGAACAACAGGAACACCGAAGTGCAACAAAAACAAACGCCAACACACATAGAAACGAACTATTTGATAACAACTGCCATATTCCTGATTGCTGTTTATATTTGAATTGTTTAAAGAAAGTTCCTTTGTTAAATTTCGGCAGTATATTTAGAGAAATTTTTATTATTTGACAACAAAAATATCATCAAGATAACGGTAATTGTTGTGTTGATTCTTCTTTAAGGTATGAATGTTCTAAGCCATGCTGTCTCTGGGGAAAGAAGCTCGTAATTGATGAATGTAAACCTTCTTGCAAGCCCTGGTCCTGTGACTGTAACCTGTGTTGTATCGGTATACTGTCTTGTTGGGCTTTGAACGATCCAAATGATGAAAACAGCGAGCAAAGATGTTGTGGTTTCAAAAGAACTTGTTGCGTAAAATCCGAAGATGAAGATGAAGATGAAGATGGCTTATCATCTACCGAAAATGAACCATTCTTCCTTCATCGTTATTTGGGAGCTTTTGTCAATAGTGTGTACCCATTTTTATATTTCGTTAACGTTTGCAGTGCATTTTGCATACTACTGAACACTTTCATTTTCGATATTATATCGTTTATCTTGCAAACATTATTAGAAAGATTTATAATATGAATAACATTTAATCTCATTAATCGCGTTTATGGATTTACTATTCATAAATAACTTGTACAGTGAATATTTTGTTATAACATGTACTGATATTGCGGTATTCTTATCTTAAAAGATGATTCACAAAATCTTTGTGGTGACGACAGTTAACATAGCTTACAATACTAATGCAGTCTTGTCTGTTGAAAATACAGGTCCTCTTTTTTCTGATCAGGATATAACACCATAACTCAGAGACAAACAGACAACACCATGTGCAATAGAAATAGCAAAAAGATAAATAAAATCCGTAAACACAAAACAAATATCAGAATAAACTATATAAATTAGTCGAAAAGGACTTAACTCATCAGACCGATACAAAGCACACAAAAAACATAACAAAAACACAAAAGAAACAAAGTTCACATCTCAGAGTACCTGCGGTGACTGACAGCTAGTTCAAAGCCAAAAACAATTAATACTAAAATCATGTATTTAAGACTAAAATATAAATCAGTACATATCCAACATCCAATGGATTAAGAATAGAGATGTCAGAATCAGTCGGAGGGAAAATATGACTTTGTGCAATACCAACATATAGGTATCGACAGAGTGTAGGACCGTGAATGTAGTTTGGTTTTAATTTACTGATAACAATTCAATATTTATACGGATAAAACAATATTCAAAGATAAAACTAAAGTGTTGAATTGGTCACCTTTAGACTAAGTTTATTTAAAGGATCGATACGTTTACTGTTGTCGTATCTAAATTTGGTCCACTAGCGACCCCCGTAAAGTTGTTCATGGTAAGTAAAAATTGAATGATTCTAAAGTCACGTTCTTTTATATTACAAGCAAAGAAAAAGAACAAGATTGTAGCTACGAAAAGTTGAACACACCTGTGGTTATTTGTGACATGTAAATATTTTATAAAGATCAAGAAAATGCTAATACCGTCCGTAAAATGGTCCTCTCTATAATTGATTGCTTATATTGAAAATTTAAATGTTGTATGCAATTTACTTTTAACGGCAGTTATCAAATTTTTACAAGTCTTCTGGATTCGAACCTTTTTCTTATCAATCAAATACAACTACTGTGGATTCATTTATTTTCGTGGGTACCAATTTTCATGGATTGAGGAATAGTTACATTTTAGTGGATATTTAATTTCCTGGTTTTGTCATAGTCTGCATACAAGCCCATAGTAAATTCGTAATTTGTTGAACATTGAAATTCGTGGTTCATCTATACCCACGAAATCCTCGAAAATTGGTATCCAACAAATAATAATGAATCCACAGTAATCACTTTTTAACAGAAATAAAGCCAATTTCGAAAATCGATATCGTTGTTTGTTTCAACCAAGAATAAAACTACCAAATGAATCTAAAAAAAACCCATCTAACACAACAAAGATTGATTGATTGTTGGTTCTCAGTCAGTTAACGAGTCAACATTTTCATAGAATAATTCGACTTCTGATAATTTTCTGTAAATCAATGGTTGTCGTTGGTTGCTGTCTGTAATATTTGGTTTTGTTTATTGAATTAGCATAAATGAGGCAGTTTGTTTTCTCATTTGATTTTTTTCCAAATTTTGTCAACTTGGGGCCTTTATAACTTACTATGCGGTAAGGGTTTTGATGATTGTTAACGTCTGTTATAAATAAACCAACATAGCAACAGGTAAAAGTAAATAGTCTGCCCTTCATAAGGAAAGGCGCGCAAAAAAAAAGTAAGTGAGACTCGCAAAAGGTGAAGATATTTTCCTTTTCTTGATTTAGGCATTTCAGTTTCAGGAAATTCGACGACAAAAAAGACAAGGAAGTGGATGTGAGCTACTATAGGTCATTGTACGACCTTATTCTCTGAGAAAAACCTGCCAGAAAATTTATCTTCCCAAGACAGGATGAAAATGAATATTCTCCACCACATAATGAAGGAAATAATTATATACAAAAGAGAAATTACGTTTTCGAGCAGCTTGCTGCATGAAATGAATAAACCAATCAAGCAGGAGGTGCAAATCAATGTTCTGCCCGTTAGATATAGACCAATTGTAAATTTTGCGATATGAATATGAGCACTCTCCTGCACTTAATTATTTAAGTAGATCTACACGGCAAAAGGCTGAAGGTGTGTTCTCGTTCAGTGTTCGCGGTATATAAGACTAAAAAAGCTATTTTTATGACCATTCTCTATAAATCAAAAGAAACAATCCTTAAACATCAACCTCGCAGTAGCTAATGCTTAATTTATGTAGAATGTCACGTCTTCTTGGTATCTCTTACCTAGTTAGATGTCATGTTAAAAAGCTGACCCAGCGTGTCTGTCTAGTATAGAGACGGCTATCTTCAGATCATATTAATATGTTCTACTTTTTCAATGTGCGTATGGTATTGTTTGCTGGACGTGAAGCAGACATAAAACTTTTTTTATATCAAAAATCAATATCCAATTGACGCATCGGTTTATTCTATTCAGAAAAGGGGGGGGGGGCTCGTTAAGAGATCGAAAGATCGAATTAACTTTTATTTTTGTGTTTATATTTACATAACTATAGTTGCAGCCAGGGTTTCCGCTGGTGGTCGCCATTTTTGCATTTTCCGAAAAAATAAAAATTGTGGCGATTAAAATTCGTTATTGGCGAAAGAATTTGGCGAAAGAAATATAACAGTTAGACTTCGTCCATTGTTTACTTTTTTTCGGGTTATTCAGACTTTTTCACGGTTACTCGGACTTTTTCCCTGATCAGAAAATACTGGGAATTCACCTTCAACTCGTTACAATTTTGATAGAAAATCAATAATCAGCTGATTGCATTTTAAACCTATCGGCAACAAAGGATTATAATTGATACAGGTGTAGATTGTATTGTTTCATGAAATGATGTGGTTAATTGGCTTCACATGTCATTTAAAGGATTTGTTTACAACTTTGATTGAAATAATTGTTTTGAAGAGAATACTTTACAACGTTTTAGCGACCACGTGTTTGAAGCATATTTTACGTCTGTTCTTGGTCTGGGTAAAAAACTGTTGTTATGACGAAAAATGTTCAAAAGTAAGAAAAATCTCTGATTTTAAATTTTATCATATAACTATGGATAGAAATAATTGAAGTCGGTAATTTACAATCGTTTTCGCGACGCACGTGTTTGAGGCATAGTTTTACGTCCAAACTTTTCTTTTAATGATGGTCGAAAAATATTCAAAAGTAAGAAAATCTCTGTATCCTACAACTAGACGGGAAGCACCTTATGAACTATCATAGATGAATCCCGTGTTCCCCGGCAGAAGTAAAAAATTATGATTTCATGATCTATATTGCAATTTTACAGTATCTTTTAAAAAATAAATGTTTGTTATTATTGAGTGTTTATTCATTAAAAAAATATTAAGAATTATAAAAGATATAGTTAGTTTTCTCGTTCGAATTTTTTTACATTTGTCATTTCGGGGCCTTTTATAGCTGACTATGCGGTATGAGTTTTGCTCATTGTTGAAGGTTGTTCAGTGAACTATAGTTGGTAACTTCTATGTCATTTGGTCTCTTGTGAAGAGTTTTCTCATTGGCAATCATACAACAACTTTTTAATTTTATATAACAATGTGACAAACTGATTTTTTTGTTAGAAAGAAGGAAAATTTTAAACGAAAAATATATTTATATTATTGGCGAAAAAAATTGAAAGTGGCGAAAAAAATATTGTCTTGGCGAAAAAGAAAATTGACCCAGGGGAAACCCTGGTTGCTGTTGCAACCAATTAAGCTGCTATATAAAAACAGTATTAGGTAAATGTCATAAAATATAAAACAATTTTGTATTCGGCACGAAACTGTTGGAGGGCTTGGTAAACCTCGCCCTTCATAAGTTTCTAAGCCTCATGCAAAAATGTTAATACTTTTTACTTTGATCTTATATTGCATGAATAATAAACTCATCAAAGATATTAGGCTAATAATTTTGAACGCCATATTTGCGTTTCGTCTACAAAAATCTCATCAGAAGCGCTCGAATAAAAAAAATTTAAAAATCCAAATCAAGTACGAAGTTGAAGAGCACTAAATGTGTATCTATTATATTGTTATTAATGTTTACTTATTTATTAGCGATTTTTTTCACAAAAAATTTTACGATAAAAATTGATCTTAAGTTATACTGAAATGTTCACGAGTTATCCTAGATGCTTATTGAGACCAAACAACAAATTGGCAGTATTTGGCCACAGCCTTTAATATAGTTATTCTCAAAATTTATATATATTATATAACCCACCTAAAACTGATTCAATATGTTGTTACCGCAGATTGCTAGCAACCCAACTGTCACTGATATATTATTGAACATAACACCATAAGTGATGCTGAAAATATGAGGTTACCCGAAGATCGCTGATTATGGCAACCGTTGGCAACCGTACTGTCACATATACATATATATATAAATTACTAGCACAGATAATGGTAACTGAAGATAAGAATTAAACAATTTGGAAATTACCGTGGGAATACAGGTGATAGATCGAAATCCGTACATTATTCATCTGTAGTAAATGCTCCTGTTTATAAAACAAAATGTTTTTTGATGCAACTAATTCTGCAGATCACATACATTCAAAGTCTTTGTCGGAAAGTTTGATAACATTGATCTGACTACTTCACCTGTCATGTCTGTCCATATGGCCAAATATATATAGGTGTTCAGAAATTTTAAACTGAAACATCACCTGAAATTATAAAATAAACCAAAACAGTATCTAATTCTAATGCATCGTATTTTCAACAAATAGATATTATTGAGAGGGAGGTTGGGATTTGGCTATTTGTTTTAGGTATTTTTGTCTTATCGCTCTTCAACCATTTCGGTACTTATACATCCCTTGGATTTCAAATGTTTGGCTTTGAGCGTTCCTGATGAAGGTAAATCCAGAAAAGCGCTTCGGACGCATGAAATTATTAAACGTGTTGTTTTCAATTTTTTAACTTAAAATTTCTTTTGATTATCTGCTGCCTCTTCTGTTGGATCAAAATTAAATTAACTGTTAACACAGAGATATATCTCGCCTATTTGTTATTTTGATAATGCAAATGTTGAAATTAAAATAGCAATACTTTAACATGTAAGTTATGCAAATATTCAAAGTCAATGAACCATGACTGAAGGTACAGGGCTAAACAATCTCCATGGAAATGAGATGTGCCAATGCTAATACAACTGCAAACCAAATACTATTGACTTTTCATAAGTCGTTCCCTTTAAACAAACCTAAACACAAACATTAACTTGTAAACTATGTAAAAGTTTCAAAGTCAATGAACCATAATTACGGGGTGGGGTTATATAATCTCCATGGAAAGGAAACTTGCAAATGCCAATACATTTGCATACCGAATATCATTGACTTAACATTAGTGGTTCATCTTGAACGGACCTAATCACAAACCAATACATGTAAACTAAGCAAAAGATTCAAAGTCAATAGACCATGACTGAGGGGTAATGACCAAATAATCTCCATGGAAATGAGATATGCCAATGCTTATACAACTGCATACCAAATATCATTGACCTACCACTAGTGGTTCCCCATAAACTGACCTAATCACAAACTAATACATGTAAACTAAGCAAAGTTTCTAAGTCAACAGACCTTGACTGAGAGGGCAGGGCTAAATAATCTCCATGGTAATGAGATGTGCCAATGTAAATACAACTGCATACCAAAAATCATTGACCTACCACTAGTGGTTCCCCATAAACTGACCTAATCACAAACTAATACATGTAAACTAAGCAAAGTTTCAAAGTCAATAGACATTGACTGAGGGGGCGGGGCCAAATAATTTCCATGGTAATGAGATGTGCCAATGTTAATACAACTGCATACCAAATATCATTGACCTACCACTAGTGGTTCACTATGAACTAGACCTAATCACAAATTAATACATTGTTGACGCCGCCGCCGTCGCCAACGCCGAAAACAGCATACCTATGTCTCGCTTTTTGACTCCGTCAAGGCGAGACAAAAATGATCATTACGTCAGAATGCATGGTTCAGTAACCACAATGAAATTCGAGTTGTCTTAAACTCACTAATAACCAAACCAACATAATGATACAGCGTACTGTGATAACAGAATTTAAAATTCTATTATGAGTAAGTTTACTGTCATGATTTTTTGCGAAAACAGTCATAGCTATATATAAGCACGTATTGATCGTTTTAACAATGATTTTTGTTATGAAGCATGTTCTAATATCTGTAAGAAACCTTTGAGGTTGATAAGAATTCGTTCACTTATTGTTGGTTGGTGAGGAAATTACATCCAGTGTAAAAGTTTCAAAGTCAATGAACCATAATTACGGGGTGGGGTTATATAATCTCCATGGAAAGGAAACTTGCAAATGCCAATACATTTGCATACCGAATATCATTGACTTAACATTAGTGGTTCATCTTGAACGGACCTAATCACAAACCAATACATGTAAACTAAGCAAAAGATTCAAAGTCAATAGACCATGACTGAGGGGTAATGACCAAATAATCTCCATGGAAATGAGATATGCCAATGCTTATACAACTGCATACCAAATATCATTGACCTACCACTAGTGGTTCCCCATAAACTGACCTAATCACAAACTAATACATGTAAACTAAGCAAAGTTTCTAAGTCAACAGACCTTGACTGAGAGGGCAGGGCTAAATAATCTCCATGGTAATGAGATGTGCCAATGTAAATACAACTGCATACCAAACATCATTGACCTACCACTAGTGGTTCTCCATAAACTGACCTAATCACAAACTAATACATGTAAACTAAGCAAAGTTTCAAAGTCAATAGACATTGACTGAGGGGGCGGGGCCAAATAATTTCCATGGTAATGAGATGTGCCAATGTTAATACAACTGCATACCAAATATCATTGACCTACCACTAGTGGTTCACTATGAACTAGACCTAATCACAAATTAATACATTGTTGACGCCGCCGCCGTCGCCAACGCCGAAAACAGCATACCTATGTCTCGCTTTTTGACTCCGTCAAGGCGAGACAAAAATGATCATTACGTCAGAATGCATGGTTCAGTAACCACAATGAAATTCGAGTTGTCTTAAACTCACTAATAACCAAACCAACATAATGATACAGCGTACTGTGATAACAGAATTTAAAATTCTATTATGAGTAAGTTTATTGTCATGATTTTTTGCGAAAACAGTCATAGCTATATATAAGCACGTATTGATCGTTTTAACAATGATTTTTGTTATGAAGCATGTTCTAATATCTGTAAGAAACCTTTGAGGTTGATAAGAATTCGTACACTTATTGTTGGTTGGTGAGGAAATTACATCCAGTGTAAAAGTTTCAAAGTCAATGAACCATAATTACGGGGTGGGGTTATATAATCTCCATGGAAAGGAAACTTGCAAATGCCAATACATTTGCATACCGAATATCATTGACTTAACATTAGTGGTTCATCTTGAACGGACCTAATCACAAACCAATACATGTAAACTAAGCAAAAGATTCAAAGTCAATAGACCATGACTGAGGGGTAATGACCAAATAATCTCCATGGAAATGAGATATGCCAATGCTTATACAACTGCATACCAAATATCATTGACCTACCACTAGTGGTTCCCCATAAACTGACCTAATCACAAACTAATACATGTAAACTAAGCAAAGTTTCTAAGTCAACAGACCTTGACTGAGAGGGCAGGGCTAAATAATCTCCATGGTAATGAGATGTGCCAATGTAAATACAACTGCATACCAAAAATCATTGACCTACCACTAGTGGTTCCCCATAAACTGACCTAATCACAAACTAATACATGTAAACTAAGCAAAGTTTCAAAGTCAATAGACATTGACTGAGGGGGCGGGGCCAAATAATTTCCATGGTAATGAGATGTGCCAATGTTAATACAACTGCATACCAAATATCATTGACCTACCACTAGTGGTTCACTATGAACTAGACCTAATCACAAATTAATACATTGTTGACGCCGCCGCCGTCGCCAACGCCGAAAACAGCATACCTATGTCTCGCTTTTTGACTCCGTCAAGGCGAGACAAAAATGATCATTACGTCAGAATGCATGGTTCAGTAACCACAATGAAATTCGAGTTGTCTTAAACTCATTAATAACCAAACCAACATAATGATACAGCGTACTGTGATAACAGAATTTAAAATTCTATTATGAGTAAGTTTACTGTCATGATTTTTTGCGAAAACAGTCATAGCTATATATAAGCACGTATTGATCGTTTTAACAATGATTTTTGTTATGAAGCATGTTCTAATATCTGTAAGAAACCTTTGAGGTTGATAAGAATTCGTTCACTTATTGTTGGTTGGTGAGGAAATTACATCCAGTGTAGGTGTCTTTTTATAGACTTATATTATGTCCATACTTTATATAACCAGAACAAATGATAGTCGGAGTACGATTAAGAGGGGTAAGCTTTAATGGAAGATTGACCAATATGCCTGAGTATTAACCCTACTGTGTATATCAATACATGATCCTGCTTCTTATGGTTTTAAGATTGTATCATGTAAACATCAAAGTTAAAAATATATGTTATATAACAATATTTGCTACAGACGATTGTGCATGATTGAAAATTCGTTTTTTGTTTAAGTGAACATTTTGTCCTTTTTTCTACAATTTGTGGTACTTGAAAAGAATGTTGTTGTGCATTTGGAGGTGCCACCAGAGAACAATTGTTCTTTAAGATTTAGTTTTTCTAATTGTGTGCATTCATCTCAAAAATATACTGCGGCAAAACCAGTGAATAGAAGTTCATATAGTGTTTAGACGGATGCTCGAATCTTTTCGATTACTTTGCAGCATTAATCAGTGGTGCGCATGCTTTATCTTAATTTCTGGACACATAGCATTTTCTGTCTTCTAAGGTGATAAAATATGAGAACACCTTCACTTTTGGTCAAATCAGACCTGAGTGATGTAAAATGGGAGGAGATACCGAAGTGACAATTAAAATCATCATTCGAAGAATGATAAACAACACCATAGTCAATAGAAAATATACAAAACTTATAATTAAGCAATACGAATCCTTACAAAAACCTGCGCAATATTTGAAATATGATCACGATTCGGATAAATGCTTAATTAAAGATAAACCACTCAACAATTCAGACATATTTGGTTGTAGTATAAGTAAATTAAGTCCCGTTTTATTGTGATATCAGTATTTGTATTGTGTAAATATTGATAGAACAACTGAATACTGTGTTTATCTTTCGATACAATCATAACTTAACACATCTTTATCTATTAATTCAAGATGAAATTTAGTGTAAAGATGAAAAAGTACTTCGATGAAAAAGTACTTCGATGAAAAAAAAGGAATTTTTGAGAGGCATTATGTATTACTACATTTTGAAGTGATCATTATTGAATGTCAATGCTTTGCACATATTATGAAATATAAAATTATGCATCAATTTGTTTCTGCATATTCGCTGGACTGATTTTGTTTTCCTTCTGAATTTGAAGACGAATAGAAATGATAAGTCAAACTTGGTTTCAAAAATGTTCAGCGTACATACATTTCTTTTCTTTATTTAGGAAGGGACATTTCAAACTATGAAAATAAACTCTAATCTCTGAAACCAACATCATCAATAATCTTGATTGTTTTTATTGACTTGCATATTTTCTCCTTTGATAGACATGTTTATAATAGACAGTTAACATTTCTAGGGGAACAAACTGTGCTTCTCTTTTCTCTGACTTGTTTCTGTATAATTTCGTATGAAGTGAACCTGATATATATAAATATATATTAAAGTCTAAAGATTTGCGTAACGGTACTAATATAAGATGGTGTATGAAGGTGATGTTATAAAACCGTGCTGACATATATTTTGGCTAAGCAAATAGCCTTCGTCAGGGTCAATAATTTTAACAATACTAGTTGTTTATGTAAAAAAGCTCAGTCATACAGGTAAATTTTGGACTATTTATGTAATCCGAAATCTTGAACTTCTTTAATCTTAACAAAACTCAATAAACGTGGCTGCATATCTATACATCACGAATTGTCAAAATGCAACAGTTTGAATAAATATATATAAAATAATAGAAGAGTCCCTCTATCAAACTACTGGTACTTCCTGTTGATGCCGTTGGATAAAGTACGTTTAGTTCATTTATCCAGAAGATTTCCCGAACCAGTCGCTGGACATCTCTCCAATGAATATTCTGTTCAAACAAAACATGCGATTAAAGTCATCAAGTTTATGATCCGACTGTTTAACTGCTGGCTAACTGGGAGAAGTGGCTTCTTAGAGATATCACTTCCATGGCCAATGACAAGTGTCACTAGTAGAGCGAACCGGGACTACTAACCTTCCTGTGTAACTTAGGGTACCAGCAGGTCTTTAGTCTTCCATGTAATATTTTATTGCCTGTTGTCTGTGTCTTCTTAATTTTCATATTATTAAAGGTAAAATTTCCTGCTCCAATTGGGGACCTCTGTGGCCGAGGCGTCTAAGTAGTTCAACTACTACTGTGGATTCATTATTATTCGTGGGATACCAATTTTCGTTGATTTCGTGGGTACAAGTGAACTACGAAATTAAATGTTCAACGAATGACAAATTTCCTATAGGCTTGTATGCAGACTTTGGCGAAACCACGAATTTAAATATCCACGAACGTGTAATTTTTCCTTAATCCACGAATATTGGTACCAAAGAAAATAAATGAATCCACAGTATACTACTAGCCTGTCAACACTGATGTTGTGAGTGTGAGACCCATAAGTGACAGGTGCATTTGACTTCAATTTTAATTGACTAGGAGTTCTAGTTTTCCTGCCAATAGTCGCTGGTTCCCTCGGGCTTTTCGGCCACAAAATGGCCAATAGTGCTGAAAAAGAGAGGCGAAAGATACCAGAGGGACATTCAAACTCATAAGTCGAAAATAAACTGGTAACGCCATGGCTAAAAAAGAAAACGACCAACAGACAAACAACAGTTCACAAAACACAATATAAAAAACTAAAAACTGAGCAACACGATCCCCACCAAAAACTGTGGGTGATCTCAGGTGCTCCGGAAGGGTAAGCAAATCCTGCTCCACACGTGACACCCGTCGTTTTGCTCATGTTAGTACAAACCCGGCAAAAAGTCTTAATTCGGTAGGTCATATTCGGAAAAAGGGGGGGGGGAGGGGTTACAAATGTTATCCTTTTATGGGAGGATTGAGAATCTTAATTTTCTGACGTCCTTCAAGCACACTAACAAAGCTAAAGAAATGTGCTCTTAGTATATATTCAACAGTTGTTTAAACCTTTTAGGTTCACTGGGGTATATAAATACGGTCATCCCTGGACTTTTCAAAGCTCAAACACATCAAACGAATGGAAAACAACTGTCATATTCTGACTTGGTACACACATTCCTTAAATAGAAAATGATAGATTCAACACAGTCTTAAAGCTAGCTTTACCTCTCACTTGTATGACAGTCGTCGCGTAAAATTCCTTTATATTGAAAAACAATGTGTGAGCTAAACAAACATAATAGGTAAAACTGTCAAAAACTTGGGTACACCATTCAGCATTGTCTTATAATCTTAATCACTTTAAAAACAAACAACTATATCAACAAAAGAAAACAATATGACATGTAGATACTCTATAGACAAAGCACAAAAGCAAAAATGAAAGACAATACTACAAAAAATGACCATAGCACAAGAACGCAATGGCTGGATGTATAAATACCGACCCACGCCAAAAGGTTATTCCCAAAAATGAACTACACAATTAAGGTTAAAAACATACAAAGACGAATAAAAAGAACACTATAACACGTAATTGAGATGATAAACAACGTCAGTACCTACAATCTATATTTCAAGACCATCATGTATTATTTGTGAAGTTGATACTGGATATTTATCAAGAAGGTCTTGGTATCTTCCAATGAACTTTTTTAGAAAAAGGACGAGACATAACCCTGGTCCATAAACTCTCTGCACAGACACTGGAGACGTTTTATAACGTCTGAGAAGCAGCTGCAAGCTCTTGAATACCGAATGAGTTTGGAAATGTATATCCCATATGCAGGTGAAGTTGATATATTGCTACTAAGGTGGGGGAACCTTATAATTTCCAAAAAAAATCGTCTCGTTTGTCATCGATTATGGTACTAAGATGACTGCTGATGTCAAATTCGGGGAATAATTCTAAAAACGAGGCTGGGAAAGTCGTGTCCGTTGTTTCTTAAAATTAAAAGTGAAAGTTGTAAATGTTCTTAAATTTCGTCCAACCTTTTCATAAAGAAACCACTTGTATTAAACATATGATTTGCAACAATTGTTAATGCCTTATGGTATGTGGTATTGTATTTTTAAAAATATGCAGCAGGTTCTTCCTTCTGTTAAACATACATGACGGATGAAATATTTGGAATATGAGCATCAATTCGGCAAAATGTCCGACTTACGATTAACCCCTTTGTTTGGTTGTGGCATCAACATTTGTAAATATTTTATTATTGACAAATCAACAGTTTGCTGCCTTTATCTTCCGTTATAATCACAATTAAACATCCTTTATCATCCTTCCTTTCCGCTATATCAGCTTCCTCAACATATCTGTAAAACTCGTATCCAGTTAGCTAGCGCGTGCAAGTGAGGAGACATTATCAAGTGAGCAGGACTTATCAACAAATTCTCCCAACATATTGCCTTGTATTGTAATGGTGATAAGTCACCAAATAAATTCTTTTAATAAAATAAATTACACTTGCAGTACATATTTTACAATGAACCATTTCTTTTTTCCTAAAATTACTTTACATTCTGAAACGAGATGTTGATAAAATGGTGTCGACGGCAGTCTTGATAAGTTCTGCCGGGACTACTTTTTCAGAACTGAACTATTTGACCTAATTTGAACTATTGATCTGACCTGTATTGAGATCAATCTATCGATACAAATGTCAACAATGCGGCGGTGGCAGTTTAAATTATTAAAAACATTTATAGTGAACATAAATCTGTCTTTCTCAAATTAACTTCTCCTTTACGAATTACGACTACTTAAATATATATGTGTACTTTTAGTCTTGAAAACATTTTGATGCGTTTCTGGAATTTGTTTATGAAGTGTATGCTGTTCAGCAGTCAGCGAGTAGAAATTTTCTTCTTCTGGTGATATGAAATACTACGATCTTTTAATATAATCTTTAATATTTCTTTTTTTTTGTATCATCTTCAAATATTATACTCTCATATATGCATTATCATGTACACGAAACATTTTTCTTCCTCTAGTTAATGGGAATATTTTACCCTGCGTATTTTGGCCACAAGGTGTATCCGCGGTTTAATATTTTGATGACTTGTGTTGCCTAGTAATAACAGAGACACTCTGGTAATAACAATTCCCGCGAAATTATTGAAAAAGGAAATTTTGATAAAATCATTGCTTTGAAAGATGATAAAAATGTTATCTGAATGTGGATTGTATAGATATTGAAAAATATCAGCCCCCTCGACAGAATATGAAGCTAAATGGCTCGTTCGCTACGCTCACTCGACATTTAGCTTCATATTCTGGCTCGCGGGCTGATATTTTTCTATATCTACATATCCACATCCAGATAACATGTACTTATCTGTTTGAGGAAGTGGAAAATAGTGCTTATGAAGACTTTACAGAATCAAACCAGTTGCGGAAATAATAGCGGACTTTAAAATGCTTATATAAATTATTAAATTATTAGATTTTAAATCCTTTTAATTAAAGGGGTTTTGGACATATTCTTAATTATAAAATTATGCATATCTGTTTTTCTGTATAAACATTTACATTGCAAATGTGATCTTTGCTATAAAACCTGCATTTTAATTATATATACCCTCACATGCCACAACATTTTCAGACGCGAAAAGGGGGTTTCGGGTATATTTTACAAAGACAACAATAGCTAGGTGTCTATACAATATGACAAGTTTTAGCTCATCTCAAAGTCTAACGGATGTGTTTCCTGAATGGAGATAGACAAATGCAGATGTGGCAGGTTTAAACTGGATTTTTAATCTCAACCCTCCCATTTATTAGCTTCCCAATTGTGAATTTTCCATTTCCATGTAGCAACATTCCAGCAGCGCCTGCATACGGAGTATATATCTCCCAGTTGACTAGTACAATATTCCAGGGCTTGTATTTTCCTGCTCACAAGGAAGCTATTAAACCAAGAGTTCCAAGTGGTGAAATTGAAATCATCCCTTCGTAAGTTTTACGGACGCCATTACGAGTTGGTTGACCGTTATGGAATATCCGTTTCACAGATGATAGCGGATATGTTGCTAATGTCGTAACTACAATCCCGTCCCCTTTTCCCGAATGTGACCTACCGAACTAGACTTATAACCGGGTTTGTACTAAAATGAGCAAAACAATGGGTGCCACATGTGGAGCAGGATCTGCTTACCCTTCCGGAGCACCTGAGATCACCCCAAGTTTTTGGTGGGGATCGTGTTGCTCAGTCTTTAGTTTTCTATGTTGTGTTTTGTGTACTATTGTTTGTCTGTTGTTCTTTTTCTATTTTAGCCATGGCGTTGTCAATTTATTTTCGACTTATGAGTTTGAATGTCCCTCTGGTATCTTTCGCCTCTTTTTTTTAATCTCGATCAGTGGACTAACAAAAGTCTCATCAAAGAACATTTAATATCAATCGATACAGGAAATATTATTAAGTCCGTCGCAAACTTTTTAAACCTCAAAATACCAGACGCAATGATTGATCAATAACAGTTTGATAATTAACCTTATCAAAAAGTTTATCTTTCTAAAGAGAAAGACATGAAGAACAACCTCCAAAACTTGCCATGTTTATAAAAGTTTTACTATTACTGTATTACAGTCAAAAGCACAATTTTTTCAACAAAAGTATCTATGATGACTTTATAGCAGTTGGAATCTCACTTTAACAACAAACCTTTTTATCTGTGACAAAACCAGTTAAAGCCTTACCCAATTTTACATTATCCATACATATGAACACATTTATCATAAACTTTATTATGACAACAATCAGGACAAAAATCCAAGGACATCGGTCACAATCAATTCTTCACAGCAATAACGAGCCGAGTGGTACCAACCGTATATCCAGACAGAGTTTTTTAGAACAGAATTTACGTCCATTGCCAAAGCATATTTTTCATGATTTATTGTAAAATTTATCATGGTTAGTAGGCTCTAAGTAAAAGTGTATGTATGCTTGTCATGCTACCGGTCAGAGGGGTTAATCTACTCGGAAAGGTGCACGTGCTATATCTTTTCTTTTTACAAGAGAATTCAAAGTTCCGGCTATAATGAATTTCATCACAATGTCCTATCTATGCTCTACCATTATTCTTAAACTAGCAGTGTTACAATGTAAATATTGTATAATACAGATATTGAGTCGATATGTAATTATTGATTACATTTAACTTGTGCCTGATGTATTCTTATTTGCTTATACGAACAAAAAAGATAAGAATGAAATATAAAGAAGCCTGCACTTGATATTAATCCATCGTTTAACTACGTTCGTCCTATTTATATAAGATTCGGTTATAAATCAAGGCGATTTACTAAAGTTTAAATCTCGTAAATCGGTTGAAAAGAACCAAATAAAGGTAACTAACGAAAATTGGGAGAATCGCATGAGCTCCAAAAGGAGCGAGGACGGTTGCGAAATTAGAAAATTATATTGGCTGTTTGTATAAACTTAATTTATCTATGTTTCGTTTTTTTCTTTTTTGGTCATTTTAACACATACAATATAAAATACACTTTTCTTTTTTTATAAACAAGAAACACTATTACAATAGCGATAAATCAAGCTTGTATAGTCCTTGGTCTATCAACAGGATCAGCATGTTCTAGTCGAAAACTTCTTTTTACTTTCAGAATGACTTCCAAATATTCTTAATTCATAATTTGAATATTCTTATCAATCTTACGAAAAAAAACTAGTAAGACTCACATTTATAAGATAAAAAAAAATTATTTTTAACAGTGATTTTTATTTTCAGGTGTTGTAAATGTACATTTTCATGATTTATTTTCCCGAAAAGATAGTTTAAAAGGCTTACATATATATGGTTACATTTCTACAAATTTCTCGTGAACTCGGTGCTTATGTCAATAGCTAACACCTCTCTGATTTTATTGTATAAATGTTGATTTCCGTATAAACGCTTATATATAAAAACTCTAGTGGAGAAAAAAAATATCTGTAGTCAAGTATATGCAGGATGCAGATATGTACAAGATTATTAGGTTTCTTGAGTAATTTATGAAGCAAAAAAGTAAAAAAGAGTTTGCTCTTTTTATTTGGAATTAGTCGGATAGAATGTTCGAAATTATATAAATTCAGTTGTCAGTAGTACTTTCATCTATCAATGACCGTGCATATTCTTTGCTGCCTTAAATGATGGTAGTAAGACAACACTTCCTGTTATCTTTTGATTGGTTTGCAAGTCGTTGTTCTGTTTAGCAGAACAACTAAGTATTTAGTTATTTTAAAAGTGTCTAGTCAGGAATATGACAGTTGTTTTCCATTCGTTTGATGTGTTTGAGCTTTTAATGTTGCCATTGATAAAGGACTATCCGTTTTGAGTTTGCCTTGGAGTTCGGTATTTTTGTTATTTTACTTTATACTGTAATTGCAATTTTCCAAACATATTTTAGCGGCTTTGTCTCTTAGATTTAGATTTGAACTCAGAGAAAAAAGAAAATGAAAAAGAAGTAAAGATGGTGTTCCTATAAAGTTATAAAATTTACAATTGCAGGAATACTTCAATCGTTAATCCAACTTGCAAATATTATTTTCCAGATTTACAGCGAGATTAAGTATCTATAGGAACAAAAAGCAGGTGAGCGAAGGTAAAGACATCAATCAAATGATACTGAAGGATTGAAGGATCAATTAATGAAATATCCTCAATTACTAGACGGTATGACAGTAACTCTTTATTCTGTTTTATGCGTAGAAATTCCACAAGGACTTGTTTTGGAAAAGGGTAAAAATCTTTCTATGCATGTTAGGACTGCCATAAATGGGGATATTCCACTACAAAACAATGCTTTTCGTTATCTGGTATGCTCTGCCATGTGTGCAGAAACAGTTGAGGACGATGACTACTGCAGCGGTGTTGGTAAAAAACAGATTTATTTTTAAATGAATCTACACCCATCAGTATTTTTTATTTTTTGAACGTTCGACAATTCACAGATAGTAAGTACCAATCTTGTTTGAATTATAGTGTTTCGGCAGAAAGGGAAAGTCACGATGCATTTACACCTTTTTATCACTTTTTGTTACCATCATGTTAAATGTTAAATGATCAATCTAACACACTGACAATGTATTTACATAATTAAAACGGTAAGAAAAACGTTCAATGGAAAATAATCCGCATTGTATAAATATACGTACATTATAAATAACGACGTTCATTTTCAACTGATAAGGGGCCTCGGTGGCCAAATGGTCTCAGCAGTTTAACTACTGTATCACTAGCCTGTCAACACCAAGGTTGTAATTTCGAACCTACACGTGGCAGGTGAAATCGCTTCCTATCTTATTTGGCTAGGATTGTCAGTTTTCCTACCAAAGATCAGTGATTTTCTCTGAGCACTCTGGCTTCCCCCACCAATAAATTGACTAAGATTGTCAGTTTTCCTACCGAATGTTAGTGGTTATCTCCAAGCACTCTGACTTCCTTCACCAATAAAAACTGGCCGCCACGAAATAGCCATTGTGTTGCAAGTGGCGTTAAACACCATAAATCAATCAATCCCCAACTATATGTAACATATTAAAGTAAAGTTACGGTAAACGGTTCATGTCACTAATTTTTGTCAAATATTGCATACAGCTGCGATATGTAAATCCTGAATTGAAAATCGGAAAAAAGGCATTTATCTCTATTATTGTCCGAAATATAACGGAATGAATTCTTTCAAAATAGGGAAACATTTGTATGGAAAACATATGAAATCGGTGAAATCCGTTCTTCAATAAGTCTTAAAATCATCAAACCTCCAATTACAAATGCATATATTTTTTTTTTAAATGAAATGCATGATTTTGATACGTAAATTTCCGTTTGGTTGAGATAAAATAATTATTTGGGTTAACAGTATCATGTGAAAATCTCCAATGTGATAAGTTGTATTAGAGAAAAACGAAAGATGTTCCCTGTTGCCTGTACTGCACGTAAGAACGTATTACCTTAAAGTATTTTTGATTGTATTATACAACTATCCCTAAACATTTCTGTCGAAATATATTTCCTACTGACGAAAGTGCTATATTAAATGTTTGTGAAAGCGTTAAGTTAATTTTCATGGTTAAGGATTCCTCGTGCCTTCCTGTCTCGGTGGACAGAAATGCGTTTGTTATATATGTCATATTCATACATCAATAACAGATTATAACATGTCATTTTCAGGGCCAATATGGAAAATGCCATGTAATGATCTATTTATCACATATTTTATTTATTGTTTTTGATCGACAGGTTTATCCGAAGTTAAATATGTGAATTTGAGGGCAAATATCGATATTGGCCCCCGTGGACAAATAACTGTCTCCGACTATCGGCTATATCTGACATACAAAAACGTACATATTAGTTTAAAACATGTAATAATACACCTTTAGACCTGACAGATGCAACATTTAGAATATGATCATCATTGCGGCGAAAAACAAACACCTTAACAAATAGATACAAATTTTGAGATTACTTTTATCAACAATACGCTGTAATAATCTTCTTTTATAATCATAACTAAACAATCCTTTATCTGTTTGAGGAAGTGGAAATAAGTACATATGAAGACTTTGCAGAATAAAATCCGGTAGTTTAAATTTTTCTGAGAAAGAGCAAACCTTGAAAGGGGGACGAAAGATACCAGAGGGACAGTTGAAATGTTCATATCAATTATATACTTATTTCTTATCGATTTACTGTATTTGAAATGGTTTTGAATTTATTGTTTAATATTAAGTTATGTGTGATATTTCCATATAAAGATCTATACCGATACTGTGTTAGTTGATATATAAAAATCTGACTGTTTATATAGAATGAATTTCATAACAGCGTGGACATGGACACATTGTGATTAAATGCTATCGTGTGTATCATTGGCTGTCGACAATAAAGACTTCACGCAATTACAGTATGTCAGGGGCCTCTCAATGGGGATATACATAATTACTATCTTTTCACATGTCCATTCTTAAAATAAATATTTTTGCATTAAGTTTATAGGAATTTGTTTTGAATATATTTATATACTAACAAAAAGTTTCTTTTGACAGAATGAGTATATTCAGAGGTGATATCACCAAGTAATCGAGAAAAAAAAAGTTTTTTCTTGCAAAAACGTTCTGTGGCTCCTTAAAAAATAAGAAAACATTTATTCGTACGATTTGATGTAGAGTAACCTACGATCAACTTTCATACTAAGATTATTTTTGTTGGTAATAAGAACCCCGGACCTTCATAAAAAAATAATTTTAGTCCTCTGGTCTGCATAACTTTTTGCACGGAACAAATTTCAATTCCCATCGAAGACTCCAGCGATCAGATTTTCGTGAAAATTTAAATATAATTCTAACAAAAAATAACTCGTGAAAACTTCAAGAAGCATATGAATGCGGTCTTGTGTTTACGTTGATTGGAGTCCGAGAACCTTTTGTGGAAACATTGATGTTTATTTTAGATTTTGTTATACCTGAACACGTAAAACCAAAGTTACGGGATGTATATTCTTTTACTACAAATTAAGCAGGTAATTTCAATGAATTTGGTCTTACTCAACAATTTTTTTGTTATTTGAGGACGCATATTTGAGACAATTCTGCATAAACGTTTATTTGCAATTTTATTCATGCTGATTTCAAAAGTCTCTTGCATAGCCACCCCCTCCCTTACTTTTAACTGAATCAGGAATGGTCGCCCCTTACAATTTGAAATTGTACTCACTTCTTTTTCGGTTTCTGTGTTTTAATATATATCCATGAATTTAATGATATGTTCACAATACATCTGTTTTGGAATAAAAAAATCATGTGCACAAGTCTAAACTGGTCAACTGTAACACGAGATAATGTACAGGTTATTATGTCAAAATAACAGTAACAGTGGCTGTGTTTGGATATACGCCAGAGGTGGCCTATGGTTATCCATAGGTACCTTTGGTTTGATATTCTATATATCAAAATATCAAACCATTGGTACCTAAAGATACCCATGGGTAACCATAGGCTGCCTTAGGCGTATATCCAAACACAGCCAGTGGCTGTGTTTGGATATACGCCAGAGGTGGCCTATGGTTATCCATAGGTACCTTTGGTTTGATATTCTATATATCAAAATATCAAACCATTGGTACCTAAAGATACCCATGGGTAACCATAGGCTGCCTTAGGCGTATATCCAAACACAGCCAGTGGCTGTGTTTGGATATACGCCAGAGGTGGCCTATGGTTATCCATAGGTACCTTTGGTTTGATATTCTATATATCAAAATATCAAACCATTGGTACCTAAAGATACCCATGGGTAACCATAGGCTGCCTTAGGCGTATATCCAAACACAGCCATTGTAATGACAACCTTTAAACTGGGAGCACTCGTTTAATTATTCTAGTTTAAAAGGTATCGTGAACATATTTAATTCATGGATAAATACTGAAACACAAATTAAAACAAAATAAGTACAATTCTAAATTAAATCGCTGTGATCCGTATATTCGTTTTTCAAATCAACAGAACAGCTGCATTTAACAGGTCGGGCCAGGCACATTTCCTTATACGGACATGTATTATTTAGCATACTTATGCCCCCGTCAATGCATGTATTAGTGTTTGTTTACAAATAAAGCATTTTTTTATTTTGAAGATTGACCAATCCACTGAATGATTTGCAATGCATTATGGACTACTTGTCTGTAACTACTAAATTTTTCACTAATTGCCAGAAAAGAATTTTCTTACTTTTTTTCTCTCGATTACTTGGTGATATCATCTCTGAATATACTCATTGTTTCAAAACAAACTTTTTGCTGTGAGTATATAAATATATTCAAAATAAATTCCTATAAACTTTCATGCAAAAAAAATTATTTTACGAATGGTGATGTGTAAAATAGTAATTATGTATATCCCCATTGAGAGGCTCCTGACATATTGTAATTGCGTGAAGTCTTTGTTGTCGACAGCCAGTGACCGACACGATATCATCTAAATATCAGGTGTCCATGTCCACACTGTTATGAAATTCATTCTAATATAAATAAGGAAATGTGGTATGAGTGCCAATGAGACAACTCTCCATCTAAGTCACAATGTATAAAAAGTAAACAATTATAGTCAAAGTACGGCCTTCAACACGGAGCCTTGGCTCACACCGAACAAAAAACTATAAAGGACCCCAAAATGACTAGTGTTAAACAATTCAAACAGGAAAACCAACGGTCTTATATATATATAAAAATCGATAAGCTCACTTATTAATACACAGACGAAAAGAAAACTACTGTCCTCCCTTTGCGTCTATCATATGTAAAGCTATCGTTTTAACACAAAATAAAGGAGTATATGTCTAATGAAACCAACAAACAGGTGTACATAGTACATGATAAGCTCTCTTAATCGTCCCCGAATCTAGCACAGAAGTCATAAGACAAATACTGACGAGGTTACTGATTTTAGAAAGTCACATGATTTATATATGGCAGGATTAAACTAGATTTTCATACAGTAACTTAATTAAGACCATCCGATGTTGTGAAATGATTACAGCACACCGCAAGGAAAGTATCTCATTATAAGATTGCACTTGCATGTCTTTGAGGTGTAATACCACCATTGATTTTCCCCTATTAGTCTTTGTTAAATTTGCACTTTTCAAAAAATTGTGCAGAATTTATCTTTGTTTCAAATAAAGAAATACTTGGCATGAGTAAAGTTTGATCCTGTCCAGTACTATAGAAAAAATTTCACATAACATTTCATTGCATATAAGAAAATAACCATCACTGGAAGTTAACCAATCAAATTTTCCCCCTTTTTTAACCTGTATACAAGCTTTAGTAACCATGTAACCTCAAGTTTCCAAAATATTCTATAGAAACCCCAAATAAAAAAATAATGGTGCTTTGAAATACCCAAGATATATGTTTATGACCCAGAAATGTTTTACTGCAATGAAATGTAGGATCAATTACCTACAACTGTCAAATTCAAGGGAATATTTTTTTTCGACCTATTTTCGTATGCAACCGGATGTGACGTACTATGATTTGGTGGTATTACACCTAAAGAAGACTTTTTTGTTAAATAAACTGAATGTGACTTTTTTCCTTTGTTATACTGGTTATTTCAAGCATTCCTGTCAAGTTTTGTCATAATCAGTTCAATAGTTTGAGAAAAATCTAGTATAATGTAAGACGACATCTGCAGCGATTCGAGCTAAATTTCTTCGAAAAATCCAAACCAAGCCGCATCATGATAGAATATAGTGTGGACCAATAAATGATCAAATATTTATCTCATCTGCCTACAAACAGTTGAATATGATACAAAAGATGACTTTAGGATGATAAATACTACCAATGGACCTCTTTGTCTTCCTTATAAGGTCTCTTTTGGTCCATTTATACCTCTCATTTCCTCAAAATTTCTACTTTATAGGCCAATAAATAAACATTTTGGGGTAACTTTCACTCATTTATGATAGAAATGTTATAATAAATGATTAATTGAAGTATTCAAGCTGAATGAACTATCCGTATAAAAGTTTACTGTCTCCAAGGAGGTTTCAATAAGTCCTTACGTAAAACTTAAATTTACGCCGCGTTCCAGAGAGGGACATAAAAAGCTTCTCTTTTGGTGAATAATTTGTTGTTACTGCTTTAAAAATAATTTCATTTACTTAAAACTATATATTTATTAAAGTATTTCTTAGGAAAAATTTTCTAGTATAGCAGAATATAAGAAAAAAGGAGAAAAAGCTCCCCAAAACTCTAAGTATGGCTTATTCTGTCAACTTATATTCATGGTAAAGTCCTATTTCAAGGAAATTTTCTCATAAAATGTGTTTTGGAGACTCAATCCACTCAGAATATTTCATTATTAGTAATATTTCACTTAAATAGCAAGAAATTTTAACACATGAGAGTACTCACAAGGTCAAAGGTGCATGTACAGTTTCCTATAAAGAAGACTTTTTTGTTAAATAAACTGAATGTGACTTTTTTCCTTTGTTATACTGGTTATTTCAAGCATTCCTGTCAAGTTTTGTCATAATCAGTTCAATAGTTTGAGAAAAATCTAGTATAATGTAAGACGACATCTGCAGCGATTCGAGCTAAATTTCTTCGAAAAATCCAAACCAAGCCGCATCATGATAGAATATAGTGTGGACCAATAAATGATCAAATATTTATCTCATCTGCCTACAAACAGTTGAATATGATACAAAAGATGACTTTAGGATGATAAATACTACCAATGGACCTCTTTGTCTTCCTTATAAGGTCTCTTTTGGTCCATTTATACCTCTCATTTCCTCAAAATTTCTACTTTATAGGCCAATAAATAAACATTTTGGGGTAACTTTCACTCATTTATGATAGAAATGTTATAATAAATGATTAATTGAAGTATTCAAGCTGAATGAACTATCCGTATAAAAGTTTACTGTCTCCAAGGAGGTTTCAATAAGTCCTTACGTAAAACTTAAATTTACGCCGCGTTCCAGAGAGGGACATAAAAAGCTTCTCTTTTGGTGAATAATTTGTTGTTACTGCTTTAAAAATAATTTCATTTACTTAAAACTATATATTTATTAAAGTATTTCTTAGGAAAAATTTTCTAGTATAGCAGAATATAAGAAAAAAGGAGAAAAAGCTCCCCAAAACTCTAAGTATGGCTTATTCTGTCAACTTATATTCATGGTAAAGTCCTATTTCAAGGAAATTTTCTCATAAAATGTGTTTTGGAGACTCAATCCACTCAGAATATTTCATTATTAGTAATATTTCACTTAAATAGCAAGAAATTTTAACACATGAGAGTACTCACAAGGTCAAAGGTGCATGTACAGTTTCCTATAAAGAAGACTTTTTTGTTAAATAAACTGAATGTGACTTTTTTCCTTTGTTATACTGGTTATTTCAAGCATTCCTGTCAAGTTTTGTCATAATCAGTTCAATAGTTTGAGAAAAATCTAGTATAATGTAAGACGACATCTGCAGCGATTCGAGCTAAATTTCTTCGAAAAATCCAAACCAAGCCGCATCATGATAGAATATAGTGTGGACCAATAAATGATCAAATATTTATCTCATCTGCCTACAAACAGTTGAATATGATACAAAAGATGACTTTAGGATGATAAATACTACCAATGGACCTCTTTGTCTTCCTTATAAGGTCTCTTTTGGTCCATTTATACCTCTCATTTCCTCAAAATTTCTACTTTATAGGCCAATAAATAAACATTTTGGGGTAACTTTCACTCATTTATGATAGAAATGTTATAATAAATGATTAATTGAAGTATTCAAGCTGAATGAACTATCCGTATAAAAGTTTACTGTCTCCAAGGAGGTTTCAATAAGTCCTTACGTAAAACTTAAATTTACGCCGCGTTCCAGAGAGGGACATAAAAAGCTTCTCTTTTGGTGAATAATTTGTTGTTACTGCTTTAAAAATAATTTCATTTACTTAAAACTATATATTTATTAAAGTATTTCTTAGGAAAATTTTTCTAGTATAGCAGAATATAAGAAAAAAGGAGAAAAAGCTCCCCAAAACTCTAAGTATGGCTTATTCTGTCAACTTATATTCATGGTAAAGTCCTATTTCAAGGAAATTTTCTCATAAAATGTGTTTTGGAGACTCAATCCACTCAGAATATTTCATTATTAGTAATATTTCACTTAAATAGCAAGAAATTTTAACACATGAGAGTACTCACAAGGTCAAAGGTGCATGTACAGCTTCCTATATTAGGTGTAATACCACCATTGATTTTCCCCTATTAGTCTTTGTTAAATTTGCACTTTTCAAAAAATTGTGCAGAATTTATCTTTGTTTCAAATAAAGAAATACTTGGCATGAGTAAAGTTTGATCCTGTCCAGTACTATAGAAAAAATTTCACATAACATTTCATTGCATATAAGAAAATAACCATCACTGGAAGTTAACCAATCAAATTTTCCCCCTTTTTTAACCTGTATACAAGCTTTAGTAACCATGTAACCTCAAGTTTCCAAAATATTCTATAGAAACCCCAAATAAAAAAATAATGGTGCTTTGAAATACCCAAGATATATGTTTATGACCCAGAAATGTTTTACTGCAATGAAATGTAGGATCAATTACCTACAACTGTCAAATTCAAGGGAATATTTTTTTTCGACCTATTTTCGTATGCAACCGGATGTGACGTACTATGATTTGGTGGTATTACACCTAAAGAAGACTTTTTTGTTAAATAAACTGAATGTGACTTTTTTCCTTTGTTATACTGGTTATTTCAAGCATTCCTGTCAAGTTTTGTCATAATCAGTTCAATAGTTTGAGAAAAATCTAGTATAATGTAAGACGACATCTGCAGTGATTCGAGCTAAATTTCTTCGAAAAATCCAAACCAAGCCGCATCATGATAGAATATAGTGTGGACCAATAAATGATCAAATATTTATCTCATCTGCCTACAAACAGTTGAATATGATACAAAAGATGACTTTAGGATGATAAATACTACCAATGGACCTCTTTGTCTTCCTTATAAGGTCTCTTTTGGTCCATTTATACCTCTCATTTCCTCAAAATTTCTACTTTATAGGCCAATAAATAAACATTTTGGGGTAACTTTCACTCATTTATGATAGAAATGTTATAATAAATGATTAATTGAAGTATTCAAGCTGAATGAACTATCCGTATAAAAGTTTACTGTCTCCAAGGAGGTTTCAATAAGTCCTTACGTAAAACTTAAATTTACGCCGCGTTCCAGAGAGGGACATAAAAAGCTTCTCTTTTGGTGAATAATTTGTTGTTACTGCTTTAAAAATAATTTCATTTACTTAAAACTATATATTTATTAAAGTATTTCTTAGGAAAAATTTTCTAGTATAGCAGAATATAAGAAAAAAGGAGAAAAAGCTCCCCAAAACTCTAAGTATGGCTTATTCTGTCAACTTATATTCATGGTAAAGTCCTATTTCAAGGAAATTTTCTCATAAAATGTGTTTTGGAGACTCAATCCACTCAGAATATTTCATTATTAGTAATATTTCACTTAAATAGCAAGAAATTTTAACACATGAGAGTACTCACAAGGTCAAAGGTGCATGTACAGCTTCCTATATTAGGTGTAATACCACCATTGATTTTCCCCTATTAGTCTTTGTTAAATTTGCACTTTTCAAAAAATTGTGCAGAATTTATCTTTGTTTCAAATAAAGAAATACTTGGCATGAGTAAAGTTTGATCCTGTCCAGTACTATAGAAAAAATTTCACATAACATTTCATTGCATATAAGAAAATAACCATCACTGGAAGTTAACCAATCAAATTTTCCCCCTTTTTTAACCTGTATACAAGCTTTAGTAACCATGTAACCTCAAGTTTCCAAAATATTCTATAGAAACCCCAAATAAAAAAATAATGGTGCTTTGAAATACCCAAGATATATGTTTATGACCCAGAAATGTTTTACTGCAATGAAATGTAGGATCAATTACCTACAACTGTCAAATTCAAGGGAATATTTTTTTTCGACCTATTTTCGTATGCAACCGGATGTGACGTACTATGATTTGGTGGTATTACACCTAAAGAAGACTTTTTTGTTAAATAAACTGAATGTGACTTTTTTCCTTTGTTATACTGGTTATTTCAAGCATTCCTGTCAAGTTTTGTCATAATCAGTTCAATAGTTTGAGAAAAATCTAGTATAATGTAAGACGACATCTGCAGCGATTCGAGCTAAATTTCTTCGAAAAATCCAAACCAAGCCGCATCATGATAGAATATAGTGTGGACCAATAAATGATCAAATATTTATCTCATCTGCCTACAAACAGTTGAATATGATACAAAAGATGACTTTAGGATGATAAATACTACCAATGGACCTCTTTGTCTTCCTTATAAGGTCTCTTTTGGTCCATTTATACCTCTCATTTCCTCAAAATTTCTACTTTATAGGCCAATAAATAAACATTTTGGGGTAACTTTCACTCATTTATGATAGAAATGTTATAATAAATGATTAATTGAAGTATTCAAGCTGAATGAACTATCCGTATAAAAGTTTACTGTCTCCAAGGAGGTTTCAATAAGTCCTTACGTAAAACTTAAATTTACGCCGCGTTCCAGAGAGGGACATAAAAAGCTTCTCTTTTGGTGAATAATTTGTTGTTACTGCTTTAAAAATAATTTCATTTACTTAAAACTATATATTTATTAAAGTATTTCTTAGGAAAAATTTTCTAGTATAGCAGAATATAAGAAAAAAGGAGAAAAAGCTCCCCAAAACTCTAAGTATGGCTTATTCTGTCAACTTATATTCATGGTAAAGTCCTATTTCAAGGAAATTTTCTCATAAAATGTGTTTTGGAGACTCAATCCACTCAGAATATTTCATTATTAGTAATATTTCACTTAAATAGCAAGAAATTTTAACACATGAGAGTACTCACAAGGTCAAAGGTGCATGAACAGCTTCCTATATTAGGTGTAATACCACCATTGATTTTCCCCTATTAGTCTTTGTTAAATTTGCACTTTTCAAAAAATTGTGCAGAATTTATCTTTGTTTCAAATAAAGAAATACTTGGCATGAGTAAAGTTTGATCCTGTCCAGTACTATAGAAAAAATTTCACATAACATTTCATTGCATATAAGAAAATAACCATCACTGGAAGTTAACCAATCAAATTTTCCCCCTTTTTTAACCTGTATACAAGCTTTAGTAACCATGTAACCTCAAGTTTCCAAAATATTCTATAGAAACCCCAAATAAAAAAATAATGGTGCTTTGAAATACCCAAGATATATGTTTATGACCCAGAAATGTTTTACTGCAATGAAATGTAGGATCAATTACCTACAACTGTCAAATTCAAGGGAATATTTTTTTTCGACCTATTTTCGTATGCAACCGGATGTGACGTACTATGATTTGGTGGTATTACACCTAAAGAAGACTTTTTTGTTAAATAAACTGAATGTGACTTTTTTCCTTTGTTATACTGGTTATTTCAAGCATTCCTGTCAAGTTTTGTCATAATCAGTTCAATAGTTTGAGAAAAATCTAGTATAATGTAAGACGACATCTGCAGCGATTCGAGCTAAATTTCTTCGAAAAATCCAAACCAAGCCGCATCATGATAGAATATAGTGTGGACCAATAAATGATCAAATATTTATCTCATCTGCCTACAAACAGTTGAATATGATACAAAAGATGACTTTAGGATGATAAATACTACCAATGGACCTCTTTGTCTTCCTTATAAGGTCTCTTTTGGTCCATTTATACCTCTCATTTCCTCAAAATTTCTACTTTATAGGCCAATAAATAAACATTTTGGGGTAACTTTCACTCATTTATGATAGAAATGTTATAATAAATGATTAATTGAAGTATTCAAGCTGAATGAACTATCCGTATAAAAGTTTACTGTCTCCAAGGAGGTTTCAATAAGTCCTTACGTAAAACTTAAATTTACGCCGCGTTCCAGAGAGGGACATAAAAAGCTTCTCTTTTGGTGAATAATTTGTTGTTACTGCTTTAAAAATAATTTCATTTACTTAAAACTATATATTTATTAAAGTATTTCTTAGGAAAAATTTTCTAGTATAGCAGAATATAAGAAAAAAGGAGAAAAAGCTCCCCAAAACTCTAAGTATGGCTTATTCTGTCAACTTATATTCATGGTAAAGTCCTATTTCAAGGAAATTTTCTCATAAAATGTGTTTTGGAGACTCAATTCACTCAGAATATTTCATTATTAGTAATATTTCACTTAAATAGCAAGAAATTTTAACACATGAGAGTACTCACAAGGTCAAAGGTGCATGTACAGCTTCCTATATTAGGTGTAATACCACCATTGATTTTCCCCTATTAGTCTTTGTTAAATTTGCACTTTTCAAAAAATTGTGCAGAATTTATCTTTGTTTCAAATAAAGAAATACTTGGCATGAGTAAAGTTTGATCCTGTCCAGTACTATAGAAAAAATTTCACATAACATTTCATTGCATATAAGAAAATAACCATCACTGGAAGTTAACCAATCAAATTTTCCCCCTTTTTTAACCTGTATACAAGCTTTAGTAACCATGTAACCTCAAGTTTCCAAAATATTCTATAGAAACCCCAAATAAAAAAATAATGGTGCTTTGAAATACCCAAGATATGTGTTTATGACCCAGAAATGTTTTACTGCAATGAAATGTAGGATCAATTACCTACAACTGTCAAATTCAAGGGAATATTTTTTTTCGACCTATTTTCGTATGCAACCGGATGTGACGTACTATGATTTGGTGGTATTACACCTAAAGAAGACTTTTTTGTTAAATAAACTGAATGTGACTTTTTTCCTTTGTTATACTGGTTATTTCAAGCATTCCTGTCAAGTTTTGTCATAATCAGTTCAATAGTTTGAGAAAAATCTAGTATAATGTAAGACGACATCTGCAGCGATTCGAGCTAAATTTCTTCGAAAAATCCAAACCAAGCCGCATCATGATAGAATATAGTGTGGACCAATAAATGATCAAATATTTATCTCATCTGCCTACAAACAGTTGAATATGATACAAAAGATGACTTTAGGATGATAAATACTACCAATGGACCTCTTTGTCTTCCTTATAAGGTCTCTTTTGGTCCATTTATACCTCTCATTTCCTCAAAATTTCTACTTTATAGGCCAATAAATAAACATTTTGGGGTAACTTTCACTCATTTATGATAGAAATGTTATAATAAATGATTAATTGAAGTATTCAAGCTGAATGAACTATCCGTATAAAAGTTTACTGTCTCCAAGGAGGTTTCAATAAGTCCTTACGTAAAACTTAAATTTACGCCGCGTTCCAGAGAGGGACATAAAAAGCTTCTCTTTTGGTGAATAATTTGTTGTTACTGCTTTAAAAATAATTTCATTTACTTAAAACTATATATTTATTAAAGTATTTCTTAGGAAAAATTTTCTAGTATAGCAGAATATAAGAAAAAAGGAGAAAAAGCTCCCCAAAACTCTAAGTATGGCTTATTCTGTCAACTTATATTCATGGTAAAGTCCTATTTCAAGGAAATTTTCTCATAAAATGTGTTTTGGAGACTCAATTCACTCAGAATATTTCATTATTAGTAATATTTCACTTAAATAGCAAGAAATTTTAACACATGAGAGTACTCACAAGGTCAAAGGTGCATGTACAGCTTCCTATATTAGGTGTAATACCACCATTGATTTTCCCCTATTAGTCTTTGTTAAATTTGCACTTTTCAAAAAATTGTGCAGAATTTATCTTTGTTTCAAATAAAGAAATACTTGGCATGAGTAAAGTTTGATCCTGTCCAGTACTATAGAAAAAATTTCACATAACATTTCATTGCATATAAGAAAATAACCATCACTGGAAGTTAACCAATCAAATTTTCCCCCTTTTTTAACCTGTATACAAGCTTTAGTAACCATGTAACCTCAAGTTTCCAAAATATTCTATAGAAACCCCAAATAAAAAAATAATGGTGCTTTGAAATACCCAAGATATATGTTTATGACCCAGAAATGTTTTACTGCAATGAAATGTAGGATCAATTACCTACAACTGTCAAATTCAAGGGAATATTTTTTTTCGACCTATTTTCGTATGCAACCGGATGTGACGTACTATGATTTGGTGGTATTACACCTAAAGAAGACTTTTTTGTTAAATAAACTGAATGTGACTTTTTTCCTTTGTTATACTGGTTATTTCAAGCATTCCTGTCAAGTTTTGTCATAATCAGTTCAATAGTTTGAGAAAAATCTAGTATAATGTAAGACGACATCTGCAGCGATTCGAGCTAAATTTCTTCGAAAAATCCAAACCAAGCCGCATCATGATAGAATATAGTGTGGACCAATAAATGATCAAATATTTATCTCATCTGCCTACAAACAGTTGAATATGATACAAAAGATGACTTTAGGATGATAAATACTACCAATGGACCTCTTTGTCTTCCTTATAAGGTCTCTTTTGGTCCATTTATACCTCTCATTTCCTCAAAATTTCTACTTTATAGGCCAATAAATAAACATTTTGGGGTAACTTTCACTCATTTATGATAGAAATGTTATAATAAATGATTAATTGAAGTATTCAAGCTGAATGAACTATCCGTATAAAAGTTTACTGTCTCCAAGGAGGTTTCAATAAGTCCTTACGTAAAACTTAAATTTACGCCGCGTTCCAGAGAGGGACATAAAAAGCTTCTCTTTTGGTGAATAATTTGTTGTTACTGCTTTAAAAATAATTTCATTTACTTAAAACTATATATTTATTAAAGTATTTCTTAGGAAAAATTTTCTAGTATAGCAGAATATAAGAAAAAAGGAGAAAAAGCTCCCCAAAACTCTAAGTATGGCTTATTCTGTCAACTTATATTCATGGTAAAGTCCTATTTCAAGGAAATTTTCTCATAAAATGTGTTTTGGAGACTCAATCCACTCAGAATATTTCATTATTAGTAATATTTCACTTAAATAGCAAGAAATTTTAACACATGAGAGTACTCACAAGGTCAAAGGTGCATGTACAGCTTCCTATATTAGGTGTAATACCACCATTGATTTTCCCCTATTAGTCTTTGTTAAATTTGCACTTTTCAAAAAATTGTGCAGAATTTATCTTTGTTTCAAATAAAGAAATACTTGGCATGAGTAAAGTTTGATCCTGTCCAGTACTATAGAAAAAATTTCACATAACATTTCATTGCATATAAGAAAATAACCATCACTGGAAGTTAACCAATCAAATTTTCCCCCTTTTTTAACCTGTATACAAGCTTTAGTAACCATGTAACCTCAAGTTTCCAAAATATTCTATAGAAACCCCAAATAAAAAAATAATGGTGCTTTGAAATACCCAAGATATATGTTTATGACCCAGAAATGTTTTACTGCAATGAAATGTAGGATCAATTACCTACAACTGTCAAATTCAAGGGAATATTTTTTTTCGACCTATTTTCGTATGCAACCGGATGTGACGTACTATGATTTGGTGGTATTACACCTAAAGAAGACTTTTTTGTTAAATAAACTGAATGTGACTTTTTTCCTTTGTTATACTGGTTATTTCAAGCATTCCTGTCAAGTTTTGTCATAATCAGTTCAATAGTTTGAGAAAAATCTAGTATAATGTAAGACGACATCTGCAGCGATTCGAGCTAAATTTCTTCGAAAAATCCAAACCAAGCCGCATCATGATAGAATATAGTGTGGACCAATAAATGATCAAATATTTATCTCATCTGCCTACAAACAGTTGAATATGATACAAAAGATGACTTTAGGATGATAAATACTACCAATGGACCTCTTTGTCTTCCTTATAAGGTCTCTTTTGGTCCATTTATACCTCTCATTTCCTCAAAATTTCTACTTTATAGGCCAATAAATAAACATTTTGGGGTAACTTTCACTCATTTATGATAGAAATGTTATAATAAATGATTAATTGAAGTATTCAAGCTGAATGAACTATCCGTATAAAAGTTTACTGTCTCCAAGGAGGTTTCAATAAGTCCTTACGTAAAACTTAAATTTACGCCGCGTTCCAGAGAGGGACATAAAAAGCTTCTCTTTTGGTGAATAATTTGTTGTTACTGCTTTAAAAATAATTTCATTTACTTAAAACTATATATTTATTAAAGTATTTCTTAGGAAAAATTTTCTAGTATAGCAGAATATAAGAAAAAAGGAGAAAAAGCTCCCCAAAACTCTAAGTATGGCTTATTCTGTCAACTTATATTCATGGTAAAGTCCTATTTCAAGGAAATTTTCTCATAAAATGTGTTTTGGAGACTCAATCCACTCAGAATATTTCATTATTAGTAATATTTCACTTAAATAGCAAGAAATTTTAACACATGAGAGTACTCACAAGGTCAAAGGTGCATGTACAGCTTCCTATATTAGGTGTAATACCACCATTGATTTTCCCCTATTAGTCTTTGTTAAATTTGCACTTTTCAAAAAATTGTGCAGAATTTATCTTTGTTTCAAATAAAGAAATACTTGGCATGAGTAAAGTTTGATCCTGTCCAGTACTATAGAAAAAATTTCACATAACATTTCATTGCATATAAGAAAATAACCATCACTGGAAGTTAACCAATCAAATTTTCCCCCTTTTTTAACCTGTATACAAGCTTTAGTAACCATGTAACCTCAAGTTTCCAAAATATTCTATAGAAACCCCAAATAAAAAAATAATGGTGCTTTGAAATACCCAAGATATATGTTTATGACCCAGAAATGTTTTACTGCAATGAAATGTAGGATCAATTACCTACAACTGTCAAATTCAAGGGAATATTTTTTTTCGACCTATTTTCGTATGCAACCGGATGTGACGTACTATGATTTGGTGGTATTACACCTAAAGAAGACTTTTTTGTTAAATAAACTGAATGTGACTTTTTTCCTTTGTTATACTGGTTATTTCAAGCATTCCTGTCAAGTTTTGTCATAATCAGTTCAATAGTTTGAGAAAAATCTAGTATAATGTAAGACGACATCTGCAGCGATTCGAGCTAAATTTCTTCGAAAAATCCAAACCAAGCCGCATCATGATAGAATATAGTGTGGACCAATAAATGATCAAATATTTATCTCATCTGCCTACAAACAGTTGAATATGATACAAAAGATGACTTTAGGATGATAAATACTACCAATGGACCTCTTTGTCTTCCTTATAAGGTCTCTTTTGGTCCATTTATACCTCTCATTTCCTCAAAATTTCTACTTTATAGGCCAATAAATAAACATTTTGGGGTAACTTTCACTCATTTATGATAGAAATGTTATAATAAATGATTAATTGAAGTATTCAAGCTGAATGAACTATCCGTATAAAAGTTTACTGTCTCCAAGGAGGTTTCAATAAGTCCTTACGTAAAACTTAAATTTACGCCGCGTTCCAGAGAGGGACATAAAAAGCTTCTCTTTTGGTGAATAATTTGTTGTTACTGCTTTAAAAATAATTTCATTTACTTAAAACTATATATTTATTAAAGTATTTCTTAGGAAAAATTTTCTAGTATAGCAGAATATAAGAAAAAAGGAGAAAAAGCTCCCCAAAACTCTAAGTATGGCTTATTCTGTCAACTTATATTCATGGTAAAGTCCTATTTCAAGGAAATTTTCTCATAAAATGTGTTTTGGAGACTCAATCCACTCAGAATATTTCATTATTAGTAATATTTCACTTAAATAGCAAGAAATTTTAACACATGAGAGTACTCACAAGGTCAAAGGTGCATGTACAGCTTCCTATATTAGGTGTAATACCACCATTGATTTTCCCCTATTAGTCTTTGTTAAATTTGCACTTTTCAAAAAATTGTGCAGAATTTATCTTTGTTTCAAATAAAGAAATACTTGGCATGAGTAAAGTTTGATCCTGTCCAGTACTATAGAAAAAATTTCACATAACATTTCATTGCATATAAGAAAATAACCATCACTGGAAGTTAACCAATCAAATTTTCCCCCTTTTTTAACCTGTATACAAGCTTTAGTAACCATGTAACCTCAAGTTTCCAAAATATTCTATAGAAACCCCAAATAAAAAAATAATGGTGCTTTGAAATACCCAAGATATATGTTTATGACCCAGAAATGTTTTACTGCAATGAAATGTAGGATCAATTACCTACAACTGTCAAATTCAAGGGAATATTTTTTTTCGACCTATTTTCGTATGCAACCGGATGTGACGTACTATGATTTGGTGGTATTACACCTAAAGAAGACTTTTTTGTTAAATAAACTGAATGTGACTTTTTTCCTTTGTTATACTGGTTATTTCAAGCATTCCTGTCAAGTTTTGTCATAATCAGTTCAATAGTTTGAGAAAAATCTAGTATAATGTAAGACGACATCTGCAGCGATTCGAGCTAAATTTCTTCGAAAAATCCAAACCAAGCCGCATCATGATAGAATATAGTGTGGACCAATAAATGATCAAATATTTATCTCATCTGCCTACAAACAGTTGAATATGATACAAAAGATGACTTTAGGATGATAAATACTACCAATGGACCTCTTTGTCTTCCTTATAAGGTCTCTTTTGGTCCATTTATACCTCTCATTTCCTCAAAATTTCTACTTTATAGGCCAATAAATAAACATTTTGGGGTAACTTTCACTCATTTATGATAGAAATGTTATAATAAATGATTAATTGAAGTATTCAAGCTGAATGAACTATCCGTATAAAAGTTTACTGTCTCCAAGGAGGTTTCAATAAGTCCTTACGTAAAACTTAAATTTACGCCGCGTTCCAGAGAGGGACATAAAAAGCTTCTCTTTTGGTGAATAATTTGTTGTTACTGCTTTAAAAATAATTTCATTTACTTAAAACTATATATTTATTAAAGTATTTCTTAGGAAAAATTTTCTAGTATAGCAGAATATAAGAAAAAAGGAGAAAAAGCTCCCCAAAACTCTAAGTATGGCTTATTCTGTCAACTTATATTCATGGTAAAGTCCTATTTCAAGGAAATTTTCTCATAAAATGTGTTTTGGAGACTCAATCCACTCAGAATATTTCATTATTAGTAATATTTCACTTAAATAGCAAGAAATTTTAACACATGAGAGTACTCACAAGGTCAAAGGTGCATGTACAGCTTCCTATATTAGGTGTAATACCACCATTGATTTTCCCCTATTAGTCTTTGTTAAATTTGCACTTTTCAAAAAATTGTGCAGAATTTATCTTTGTTTCAAATAAAGAAATACTTGGCATGAGTAAAGTTTGATCCTGTCCAGTACTATAGAAAAAATTTCACATAACATTTCATTGCATATAAGAAAATAACCATCACTGGAAGTTAACCAATCAAATTTTCCCCCTTTTTTAACCTGTATACAAGCTTTAGTAACCATGTAACCTCAAGTTTCCAAAATATTCTATAGAAACCCCAAATAAAAAAATAATGGTGCTTTGAAATACCCAAGATATATGTTTATGACCCAGAAATGTTTTACTGCAATGAAATGTAGGATCAATTACCTACAACTGTCAAATTCAAGGGAATATTTTTTTTCGACCTATTTTCGTATGCAACCGGATGTGACGTACTATGATTTGGTGGTATTACACCTAAAGAAGACTTTTTTGTTAAATAAACTGAATGTGACTTTTTTCCTTTGTTATACTGGTTATTTCAAGCATTCCTGTCAAGTTTTGTCATAATCAGTTCAATAGTTTGAGAAAAATCTAGTATAATGTAAGACGACATCTGCAGCGATTCGAGCTAAATTTCTTCGAAAAATCCAAACCAAGCCGCATCATGATAGAATATAGTGTGGACCAATAAATGATCAAATATTTATCTCATCTGCCTACAAACAGTTGAATATGATACAAAAGATGACTTTAGGATGATAAATACTACCAATGGACCTCTTTGTCTTCCTTATAAGGTCTCTTTTGGTCCATTTATACCTCTCATTTCCTCAAAATTTCTACTTTATAGGCCAATAAATAAACATTTTGGGGTAACTTTCACTCATTTATGATAGAAATGTTATAATAAATGATTAATTGAAGTATTCAAGCTGAATGAACTATCCGTATAAAAGTTTACTGTCTCCAAGGAGGTTTCAATAAGTCCTTACGTAAAACTTAAATTTACGCCGCGTTCCAGAGAGGGACATAAAAAGCTTCTCTTTTGGTGAATAATTTGTTGTTACTGCTTTAAAAATAATTTCATTTACTTAAAACTATATATTTATTAAAGTATTTCTTAGGAAAAATTTTCTAGTATAGCAGAATATAAGAAAAAAGGAGAAAAAGCTCCCCAAAACTCTAAGTATGGCTTATTCTGTCAACTTATATTCATGGTAAAGTCCTATTTCAAGGAAATTTTCTCATAAAATGTGTTTTGGAGACTCAATCCACTCAGAATATTTCATTATTAGTAATATTTCACTTAAATAGCAAGAAATTTTAACACATGAGAGTACTCACAAGGTCAAAGGTGCATGTACAGCTTCCTATATTAGGTGTAATACCACCATTGATTTTCCCCTATTAGTCTTTGTTAAATTTGCACTTTTCAAAAAATTGTGCAGAATTTATCTTTGTTTCAAATAAAGAAATACTTGGCATGAGTAAAGTTTGATCCTGTCCAGTACTATAGAAAAAATTTCACATAACATTTCATTGCATATAAGAAAATAACCATCACTGGAAGTTAACCAATCAAATTTTCCCCCTTTTTTAACCTGTATACAAGCTTTAGTAACCATGTAACCTCAAGTTTCCAAAATATTCTATAGAAACCCCAAATAAAAAAATAATGGTGCTTTGAAATACCCAAGATATATGTTTATGACCCAGAAATGTTTTACTGCAATGAAATGTAGGATCAATTACCTACAACTGTCAAATTCAAGGGAATATTTTTTTTCGACCTATTTTCGTATGCAACCGGATGTGACGTACTATGATTTGGTGGTATTACACCTAAAGAAGACTTTTTTGTTAAATAAACTGAATGTGACTTTTTTCCTTTGTTATACTGGTTATTTCAAGCATTCCTGTCAAGTTTTGTCATAATCAGTTCAATAGTTTGAGAAAAATCTAGTATAATGTAAGACGACATCTGCAGCGATTCGAGCTAAATTTCTTCGAAAAATCCAAACCAAGCCGCATCATGATAGAATATAGTGTGGACCAATAAATGATCAAATATTTATCTCATCTGCCTACAAACAGTTGAATATGATACAAAAGATGACTTTAGGATGATAAATACTACCAATGGACCTCTTTGTCTTCCTTATAAGGTCTCTTTTGGTCCATTTATACCTCTCATTTCCTCAAAATTTCTACTTTATAGGCCAATAAATAAACATTTTGGGGTAACTTTCACTCATTTATGATAGAAATGTTATAATAAATGATTAATTGAAGTATTCAAGCTGAATGAACTATCCGTATAAAAGTTTACTGTCTCCAAGGAGGTTTCAATAAGTCCTTACGTAAAACTTAAATTTACGCCGCGTTCCAGAGAGGGACATAAAAAGCTTCTCTTTTGGTGAATAATTTGTTGTTACTGCTTTAAAAATAATTTCATTTACTTAAAACTATATATTTATTAAAGTATTTCTTAGGAAAAATTTTCTAGTATAGCAGAATATAAGAAAAAAGGAGAAAAAGCTCCCCAAAACTCTAAGTATGGCTTATTCTGTCAACTTATATTCATGGTAAAGTCCTATTTCAAGGAAATTTTCTCATAAAATGTGTTTTGGAGACTCAATCCACTCAGAATATTTCATTATTAGTAATATTTCACTTAAATAGCAAGAAATTTTAACACATGAGAGTACTCACAAGGTCAAAGGTGCATGTACAGCTTCCTATATTAGGTGTAATACCACCATTGATTTTCCCCTATTAGTCTTTGTTAAATTTGCACTTTTCAAAAAATTGTGCAGAATTTATCTTTGTTTCAAATAAAGAAATACTTGGCATGAGTAAAGTTTGATCCTGTCCAGTACTATAGAAAAAATTTCACATAACATTTCATTGCATATAAGAAAATAACCATCACTGGAAGTTAACCAATCAAATTTTCCCCCTTTTTTAACCTGTATACAAGCTTTAGTAACCATGTAACCTCAAGTTTCCAAAATATTCTATAGAAACCCCAAATAAAAAAATAATGGTGCTTTGAAATACCCAAGATATATGTTTATGACCCAGAAATGTTTTACTGCAATGAAATGTAGGATCAATTACCTACAACTGTCAAATTCAAGGGAATATTTTTTTTCGACCTATTTTCGTATGCAACCGGATGTGACGTACTATGATTTGGTGGTATTACACCTAAAGAAGACTTTTTTGTTAAATAAACTGAATGTGACTTTTTTCCTTTGTTATACTGGTTATTTCAAGCATTCCTGTCAAGTTTTGTCATAATCAGTTCAATAGTTTGAGAAAAATCTAGTATAATGTAAGACGACATCTGCAGCGATTCGAGCTAAATTTCTTCGAAAAATCCAAACCAAGCCGCATCATGATAGAATATAGTGTGGACCAATAAATGATCAAATATTTATCTCATCTGCCTACAAACAGTTGAATATGATACAAAAGATGACTTTAGGATGATAAATACTACCAATGGACCTCTTTGTCTTCCTTATAAGGTCTCTTTTGGTCCATTTATACCTCTCATTTCCTCAAAATTTCTACTTTATAGGCCAATAAATAAACATTTTGGGGTAACTTTCACTCATTTATGATAGAAATGTTATAATAAATGATTAATTGAAGTATTCAAGCTGAATGAACTATCCGTATAAAAGTTTACTGTCTCCAAGGAGGTTTCAATAAGTCCTTACGTAAAACTTAAATTTACGCCGCGTTCCAGAGAGGGACATAAAAAGCTTCTCTTTTGGTGAATAATTTGTTGTTACTGCTTTAAAAATAATTTCATTTACTTAAAACTATATATTTATTAAAGTATTTCTTAGGAAAAATTTTCTAGTATAGCAGAATATAAGAAAAAAGGAGAAAAAGCTCCCCAAAACTCTAAGTATGGCTTATTCTGTCAACTTATATTCATGGTAAAGTCCTATTTCAAGGAAATTTTCTCATAAAATGTGTTTTGGAGACTCAATCCACTCAGAATATTTCATTATTAGTAATATTTCACTTAAATAGCAAGAAATTTTAACACATGAGAGTACTCACAAGGTCAAAGGTGCATGTACAGCTTCCTATATTAGGTGTAATACCACCATTGATTTTCCCCTATTAGTCTTTGTTAAATTTGCACTTTTCAAAAAATTGTGCAGAATTTATCTTTGTTTCAAATAAAGAAATACTTGGCATGAGTAAAGTTTGATCCTGTCCAGTACTATAGAAAAAATTTCACATAACATTTCATTGCATATAAGAAAATAACCATCACTGGAAGTTAACCAATCAAATTTTCCCCCTTTTTTAACCTGTATACAAGCTTTAGTAACCATGTAACCTCAAGTTTCCAAAATATTCTATAGAAACCCCAAATAAAAAAATAATGGTGCTTTGAAATACCCAAGATATATGTTTATGACCCAGAAATGTTTTACTGCAATGAAATGTAGGATCAATTACCTACAACTGTCAAATTCAAGGGAATATTTTTTTTCGACCTATTTTCGTATGCAACCGGATGTGACGTACTATGATTTGGTGGTATTACACCTAAAGAAGACTTTTTTGTTAAATAAACTGAATGTGACTTTTTTCCTTTGTTATACTGGTTATTTCAAGCATTCCTGTCAAGTTTTGTCATAATCAGTTCAATAGTTTGAGAAAAATCTAGTATAATGTAAGACGACATCTGCAGCGATTCGAGCTAAATTTCTTCGAAAAATCCAAACCAAGCCGCATCATGATAGAATATAGTGTGGACCAATAAATGATCAAATATTTATCTCATCTGCCTACAAACAGTTGAATATGATACAAAAGATGACTTTAGGATGATAAATACTACCAATGGACCTCTTTGTCTTCCTTATAAGGTCTCTTTTGGTCCATTTATACCTCTCATTTCCTCAAAATTTCTACTTTATAGGCCAATAAATAAACATTTTGGGGTAACTTTCACTCATTTATGATAGAAATGTTATAATAAATGATTAATTGAAGTATTCAAGCTGAATGAACTATCCGTATAAAAGTTTACTGTCTCCAAGGAGGTTTCAATAAGTCCTTACGTAAAACTTAAATTTACGCCGCGTTCCAGAGAGGGACATAAAAAGCTTCTCTTTTGGTGAATAATTTGTTGTTACTGCTTTAAAAATAATTTCATTTACTTAAAACTATATATTTATTAAAGTATTTCTTAGGAAAAATTTTCTAGTATAGCAGAATATAAGAAAAAAGGAGAAAAAGCTCCCCAAAACTCTAAGTATGGCTTATTCTGTCAACTTATATTCATGGTAAAGTCCTATTTCAAGGAAATTTTCTCATAAAATGTGTTTTGGAGACTCAATCCACTCAGAATATTTCATTATTAGTAATATTTCACTTAAATAGCAAGAAATTTTAACACATGAGAGTACTCACAAGGTCAAAGGTGCATGTACAGCTTCCTATATTAGGTGTAATACCACCATTGATTTTCCCCTATTAGTCTTTGTTAAATTTGCACTTTTCAAAAAATTGTGCAGAATTTATCTTTGTTTCAAATAAAGAAATACTTGGCATGAGTAAAGTTTGATCCTGTCCAGTACTATAGAAAAAATTTCACATAACATTTCATTGCATATAAGAAAATAACCATCACTGGAAGTTAACCAATCAAATTTTCCCCCTTTTTTAACCTGTATACAAGCTTTAGTAACCATGTAACCTCAAGTTTCCAAAATATTCTATAGAAACCCCAAATAAAAAAATAATGGTGCTTTGAAATACCCAAGATATATGTTTATGACCCAGAAATGTTTTACTGCAATGAAATGTAGGATCAATTACCTACAACTGTCAAATTCAAGGGAATATTTTTTTTCGACCTATTTTCGTATGCAACCGGATGTGACGTACTATGATTTGGTGGTATTACACCTAAAGAAGACTTTTTTGTTAAATAAACTGAATGTGACTTTTTTCCTTTGTTATACTGGTTATTTCAAGCATTCCTGTCAAGTTTTGTCATAATCAGTTCAATAGTTTGAGAAAAATCTAGTATAATGTAAGACGACATCTGCAGCGATTCGAGCTAAATTTCTTCGAAAAATCCAAACCAAGCCGCATCATGATAGAATATAGTGTGGACCAATAAATGATCAAATATTTATCTCATCTGCCTACAAACAGTTGAATATGATACAAAAGATGACTTTAGGATGATAAATACTACCAATGGACCTCTTTGTCTTCCTTATAAGGTCTCTTTTGGTCCATTTATACCTCTCATTTCCTCAAAATTTCTACTTTATAGGCCAATAAATAAACATTTTGGGGTAACTTTCACTCATTTATGATAGAAATGTTATAATAAATGATTAATTGAAGTATTCAAGCTGAATGAACTATCCGTATAAAAGTTTACTGTCTCCAAGGAGGTTTCAATAAGTCCTTACGTAAAACTTAAATTTACGCCGCGTTCCAGAGAGGGACATAAAAAGCTTCTCTTTTGGTGAATAATTTGTTGTTACTGCTTTAAAAATAATTTCATTTACTTAAAACTATATATTTATTAAAGTATTTCTTAGGAAAAATTTTCTAGTATAGCAGAATATAAGAAAAAAGGAGAAAAAGCTCCCCAAAACTCTAAGTATGGCTTATTCTGTCAACTTATATTCATGGTAAAGTCCTATTTCAAGGAAATTTTCTCATAAAATGTGTTTTGGAGACTCAATCCACTCAGAATATTTCATTATTAGTAATATTTCACTTAAATAGCAAGAAATTTTAACACATGAGAGTACTCACAAGGTCAAAGGTGCATGTACAGCTTCCTATATTAGGTGTAATACCACCATTGATTTTCCCCTATTAGTCTTTGTTAAATTTGCACTTTTCAAAAAATTGTGCAGAATTTATCTTTGTTTCAAATAAAGAAATACTTGGCATGAGTAAAGTTTGATCCTGTCCAGTACTATAGAAAAAATTTCACATAACATTTCATTGCATATAAGAAAATAACCATCACTGGAAGTTAACCAATCAAATTTTCCCCCTTTTTTAACCTGTATACAAGCTTTAGTAACCATGTAACCTCAAGTTTCCAAAATATTCTATAGAAACCCCAAATAAAAAAATAATGGTGCTTTGAAATACCCAAGATATATGTTTATGACCCAGAAATGTTTTACTGCAATGAAATGTAGGATCAATTACCTACAACTGTCAAATTCAAGGGAATATTTTTTTTCGACCTATTTTCGTATGCAACCGGATGTGACGTACTATGATTTGGTGGTATTACACCTTGAACGTTATATATAATGTTTAATCGGCCACTAGATAATAGGTATTCGTTGGAGGTCCTCTTGATGATTAATTAGATTGCATCTTGTCTAAAATACACAGGAAATTCTGATATTTATAAAGAGTCCATGCATTGTTCCTTGATTCTTTACTACTGTGTATAATTTAAATATACGTTTTAGCATGTTATAGTCAAGTCGGTGAACATGATTTTAACAGCTAATGTCCCTTTTGAGGACTGTATCTCCCTCTTGTAATTTCGAATTTTTTTTGGCCTCGTTTGGTAGAACTCTTGGTCTTTTTCGATTATATCAGCTCTTTAATGCTTTATTTTATTTTGAATATCAAATAATTTGCAATTGAGGTTCACTTGAGAGACTTTAGATGTCATAATGCGGATCTTGTGCAATAAAATGGTACTGTTTAATAAGAGTACTAAAACTGGATCGATAAGTAAGTCCCTAACGTATCACCAGCCCAATAACTTAGTTCTTTGGTATTGTCATGAAAAAAGAAGATAACTAGATTAAAATTTGCTGTTGTAAAACTTAAAAAATCATTTGAAATTAAGGAATGTATCTGCCTCATGTAAAGCTCTGATTCATTGTCCTGGTTTTTGGCAATACAGTTCGATCATATCAGCTCTTAAATGGTTTCATCAGGTTTTGGTTATCATATATTTTGGTATCGAACATCACTTGAGAAACACTAATTGTCAAAACAAGTGTTTCTGGTGAAGTCATTTTGGTACTGTATAATGTGATAACTCTTACTAGGTCGATACCTTTGCTTTGCTGGTGGATTATTAGTCTCTGGCCCAATTAATTAGTACTTCGGTATTTCTACGAACATACGGATATTGTTTTATTGATATTTGATGTTGTAAAACTTTATAAATCCTTCTGAATGTATTTCCCTCATGCAAAGCTCCGATTCGTTGTCTGTGTTAGTTTTTGGTCATTTTCGATTATATATATCAGCTCGTGAATTAAATGATTGATGTCGAATTTTGCTTCCTGTAATGCATAGTAAAAAGATTTAGCAACAACTATAGCGAATCGTTACACCGATATGTATCAAAAGAACACTTTAAGGAGGATTTTTGTAGGTCAGGGAGGGGTTGTAAATCTGTGATAATAGTAGGTAAGAGTAGAGAATGTTACTTTCAACGAAGACAAACACACTTTCAAATGAAAGTACCATATCTTCTTTACCCCTGCTCTGAAGGAGGGATATACTTTTTTACCCCTTCGTTGTAGGGGTAAACTGTTTATAAATCCTGTCTGTCCGTCCGTCTGTCCGTCTCATGAAATTTCCGTCGCATTTTTCTCAGGAACTACAAATCAGAGTTTCCTGAAATTTGTTATCCCGTTCATTGTGATCATTCTATACAATCTGGTGCAGTTTCAGTTTCACTCATCAATTTCCTATTTACCGAATTTTCGTATAATCTAACCCATAATGGCTATGTATGGAATTTTCATCTCGTTTTTCTAGGGAACTACAAAAAAAGCTTACTGAAATGGGTTATTATTAGGCTTCAACGTGGACATGCTTTACTGTGTAATTTGTTTTTAGATTCGTCGCAAATCAACTTATTGTTTACCGAATACTTATATATTTGAACAATTAATGGTCATGTATAAAATTTTCATATTGTTTTTCTTGAGAATCACAAATTAGAGTTTCCTGATTTTTCTTATCAGACTTAATGTGAACATGCTATACCGTGTGAAGCACTTTTCCGCCGCACTTCAACTTTTGTTTACCGAATTTTGAAAGTGGGTGTTTCATTAGTTAGCAGTAGCACACAGTTCTGCTTGTTTTTTTCCTTCTATAGCTTACTAAAGAATTTTGGAGAATTTTTAACCGCTTTTATGATAAGGTTTCTTCAAAATTTCTTTCCAGTTCCTTTTATGCGCTTACATATAAGAACACTAGTCAGCAGAACAGAATTGTTAATATTTACAGGATGCAGATATAAAACAAATTTCCAAAGTTTCTTGTGTAATTTACCCAGCCAAACCGAGTTTGAATCTTGTGATGTTCAGTGGCAGCTTCAAGTTCAATCGTTATTTAGACAAGTTCATCTACACTGTTTTTATCAAAAGGATTAATGGTTTTTATCATTGGAAATTAACCAAACTCACTTTTCAGTGTGACAATTTAGTACTTATGTCAAACAATGACCATGAATATTCTTTATTGCTTTGTCTGATGGTAGCAAAACGCTTCCTATGAGATTTAACTTTGTTTTCAAGTCCTGATACTGTTCATCAGAACAATTATGTATTTCAAGTTTAGTTTGGAAAATATTCCGTCTCTCTTTTACAGAAACAATGTTAAGGCTTGCACTAACAGGTGTCTGTATGCCTCTTAAACTCGAATAGTAAATGTTTTGAGTGCTTAAAGTGTATTCAGTTTCACCTACTGAAGTAATGTAGTGTAAATAAAAACATTTCTTCTGATGCTTTTGTAACAGTTACTTAAATAGGTAATTTAGTTACATCAAACTATAGAGACACAAAATTTGAACCATCTCAATCATAGAATGTAAAAGGTACATGTTTACTAAAAAAAAATCCTTGATACATTTTAGTTTCATTAACAAGCATAAGAGTAGTTCTTAGATTCATTTACTAACATAAGAGTAGTTCTAAAATGTCTGTCTGAAGAAAAAGCTAATGATAACTGAAGGCTCTCTTTGATCACTTGGAAAAGGGAACTGAATGTGAGTATTTAACCCTGTATTACGAATGGAACTGACTTTTAAAAGTACAGAATGTCGTCTATGATTTTAGAAACAAATAAAAAATCTGATAGAAAATTTATAGAAGAATTACGTCTGCATTCAATATAATTCATTTTTTAAGTTTTAGATGGTGTTATCTTATTTCCTGTCAAATCATTACACCGAGGTTTTAGCAAATTCAATGTTTCTATTTAGAAACTTTTAATGCATATGCTAGACTATTGAACTTATCTTTCTGTTTGTCCATATCCCTGTGGTCGGTTTTAAATTTGATAATATGATGGTATTTGTTCAGATAGAAAGTGTCAATATATATAGAAGACACTTCTAATATATGCAGTATTCGTCATTATAACGGATAAAGGGGAAACAATCACTTATAGAAATTTTGGAAATACTGCAAGCAAACCTCACAAAAATACACCTGGTCCCTGGCAAATTTCATTACTACAGTGTGCAGATATGACAGAGTTAATGGACATATGTCATTCATAATTACATAATTAACCCCCAAATATGCTTTAGTAGGCAGTTGTATAGACGTAAAAAGGATATACATTTACAAGGGTGTAATCAAAATAAGACACTGATGGTACTGTTTTATAATCTTGAACATTACACTTTTTCTTACTTTCTTTACTTTGATGATACTAATTTTCAGTTAAATTTCTGAACTTGAAACGCTTTGGTAAAGCATACATCAAAAGATCTAGATTCTACCTTGCATTAATCTTTTTACATTTATAATATTTGTTGCATTGAAAAAACATTCTTTCTTTACAATATCTAAAACCAATACATACTTTACATGTACTTAAACTAGCACAAGGAAAAAGATAAGATAAATTTTTTTTACAAAACTTGACACGATTACATAATTATCTCATAACCAAAGTTCAATATCTTAAAAATAGATAACAAAGACGTTCCGATAAATCAAGCACCGTACAAACAGAAAGCATAAGAAAGATTTTGGTGTCTTATTGAATTAATTGTAATATGCATCCTTATCCAAATTCATCGTATGAAGCACACAGCAGAAGTGAAGAACGTTCGGTTGTTTATAAGGGACATGGTTATGGCGGTTCAGCGCAGTATGGAATGTCCAGGGAAATGCGGGAAACATCTTTTGTAAATGAAGGATATAGGCGCAAACCACCATCAATCCAATCAATCGACCAATATTCCAATGAAAAATTGGACCATTCCTATCACCGTGGCAACCCCCAGGCAATAGAACTACCAGGTATGGGTAACCCATCTATTCGTGGACCGTATGTCAGGTCACCATCATCTTCTTCAATGGACGGAACCCAAGAGCAAACAAGGTCCAGGGAAATGAAGGAAAGATCTTATCTAAATGAAGGATATATGCAAAGACCACCATCAATCCAATCAATCGAACAATATCCAACTGACAGAATGGACCATTCTTACCACTATGGCAACCCCCAAGCAATAGAACAACCAGATATGGCTAACCCATCCATTCATGGAATACTTGTCATGCCACCCTCATCTCCTTCAATGGACGGTGCACGAGAGGGGATTAGTAATACGCAGCGAAAGACAAAACGAAATTCAATTCGTGTTATCCTTACCAGGGTTTGTTCAGCAGTATTGGTTATCGCAGACTGTGTGTTTGATTGGATGCAGTATAACGATATGAAAACACCCTTAGACATTATCCCACATATTCCTGATTTCAATAGTTTCATACAACACTCGGATATAGAATGCACAAGTAAAGAGGATGTTGCAGAGAAGTATAAGTATTTTACCATTGCGGGAACAGTTCTGTCAGTAATCCAACTTGCAAATATTATCTTCCAGATTTACAGCGAGGTTAAGTTCATGAAGGAGAAAAAGCAAATGGTTGAAGGTAATGATAGCACTCAAAAGAAACTGAAGGATAAGATAATGAAATATCCAAAAAAATTACTGGATGGTAGGACAGAAACTCTTTATTCCGTTTTATTCATAGAAATACCACAAGGACTTCTCCTTCTTCGTTACCAAGATGCGTGTGTATCTAGTTGTGGCAAGACTTTAAAGGGTAAACATCTATCAAGGCGTATTTGGTCTGCCGTTAATGGAGGTATTGCACTTTTGAACAATGCTTTTCGTTATCTTTCATGCTCTTTAATGTGTGAAGAAGAAGTTGAGGACGATGACAAACCCGGTTGTTGCAGCGGCGGTGGAGGAAAGTGTATTGGTTGTTTAAGATGTCTGTTTAAATGCCTCTGTCCCTGTTTATGCTGCTTCCATCGGTATGTTCTTTTATGTACATTTAGAAAGTAAAAAATATTGAAAAAAAATTGTTTAAATATGATTTAATGGAAATGTTCAGCTTTTTATGGAAAACAATTTAATGTATTTCATGAATTATTTCTCGATTGCTATATAACAGTGTATAGCAGTATCATATGGTTGCGGATATTGTGTTAAATTTTCTTTTGATAATATAGATCCCCTAGTACTTATACATCCCCGGCTTTTATTTTATTATATTGAGCGTTTAAGATGAAGTTAAATCCAGAAAAGCGGTTTATTTTGTTAATATATCTCTTGAAGATTTTATACCTCCCTGACATTCATTTTTTGTTGTTTTTTTTTTTTTTATCTTTAGCGTTCAAGATGAAGGCAAATCAGTAAAACGCATCGGACGCACCAAATCAAGTGTTTGTTCGTTGTAATGTGCCTCGCCACACTGACTGACAGTCGAACAAAATAAAACCAATTAAAACATAAAAACGTTTTTCGTTTACTGTCTTTTGAAGTTAATGGGGTACACAACACCTAAGAAAGATAACTCTAACTCATGGTCTGTTTCATTGCAGCGTTTTAAAATCACATGTAATATGTAAGAACTCAAAAGATCCTGATCAGAATGTTGACTTTGTTGCTTAGAGCAGATATTCATTTAATCTTTTAATCCATTTATAGTTACACATTTTCCATAAATGAATCTCCAAAGAGATAAAATAGGAAAATTTCAAAGTAAAATAAATTTACAAAAGAAAACCAAGAGGTCAGATTTTTTCAAAGTGGCAAATGAAGGAAACAGAAAGGACCATAACTGTTTTCGTTTTTTGACCCAGGCCTTACCTATAATATAATAAAGTATAGAGTATAAAAGTAAAAAGCCTAACAATAAAATTATAACCAAATAAATAAATAAACCAAGGACAATTATGCTTTGTTTCTTACCAAATTGATTAAAATCAGAACAGAAATGACTCCACGGTACATTTTTTTAAAACCGCAGTTTTAAATGAAATACACTTCATAGTTTGTAAAATTGTAGGTTACGAATAATTTATACATGACATGTGTATTTGTGTGTTGAAAAAACGCTGGCATGTTTTTTTATGCAATTGAAAATTTTAGGACATGTATGATTTATATTCATATAAAAAGTCAGAAGATATCAAGGGGATAACCAACCAGTACTGCATCATTTACAAGTAAAGGAACAAAGACAACAACAAGAAAAAAAACCATCAGATTCAGTCCACGAAACATTACACTATATCATTCAACTCTCTGTTTTCGACCTTTATCCTGGCAGGTGTAGAAAATAAACAGGTGTCTTCTATTCCGTCCGCAATTTTTGGGGAAAGTAAATTCTAAATTTAGAACCATGGTTGAAACTGAAACTTCGAATGTATGATAAAAATAGAACATGTGAGTTTTGCTTTATCAAATTCCAATTTCGAAGGGATAGCGAAATTTGTTTTCTTTTGTTGTGCTTTTGGGTATCTTTCCGAATTTGTGAATGCAATTTTGTATATTTAAAAAAATGTGGTATGGTTGCCAATGAGACAACTCTCCACAAGAGACCAAATGACACAGCAATTAACAGCAATAGGTCATCGTACGGCCTTCAACAATGAGCAAAGCCCATGCCCATAGTCAGCTATAAAAAGGCCCCAAAATCTTAAATGGAAAACAATTCAAACGAGAAATCTAACGGCCTAGTTTATGTACAAAAACAATGAACGAAAAACAAACATGAACACAGCAACACACGACAACCACTGAATTAAAGGCTCCTGACTTGGGACAGGCACATACATACAGAACGTGGCGGGGTTAAACATGTTAGCAGGGTCCCAACCCTCCCCTAACCTAGGATAGTGGTGTAACAGTATAACATAAGAACGAACTATAAAAATCAGTTGAAAAAGGCTTAGTTCATCAGATGGATACAAATGGAAATACATATAATAAAACATAGAGTGGACATGGCCGGGTACTTGTACATCCAAACAACAAAGAGACACTAAGTACAGATCTGAGCGTACTCACAGTTACTGACAGCTAGCTCACAGCCAATAACAACTAATAAAAAAAATCATGCATCTAAGACTCCATAATCAATCAGTACACATCCAATGGATTTAGTAAAAAGACGTCATAAACAAAGTTTTCTTCTAGTCTCAATTCAAGATTATCACTGAATAGAGTATAAGGGGCCAAAAAATAATGTGACACTTGTAACTGCAGTTTGATATTTCGTGGAATGAGAGGTGAAATGAGTTAAGACACTCGCATTTTGATAGCATTTTTAAGATTGATGTGCTTTAAACTAAAAACAAGTTGTATCTAATTTTCATAACCTCACCAGAAATATTATCAAATTATATGTTTAATGAACTTAATGCTTATACATAAAGATCTTGCATGTTCGGTTCTTATTTATCACCTAGTTCGGATTTTCAGGAGCCGTGGTTCTTTGCACCAATGGATTCGTCGTTCATTTTTTAATCGTTTATCTTTTCTTTTTAAATCTGTACACCAACAAAACTGAAAATCGTGTTCATGTAAAATATCTGCCGATTAAAAGAATTTCCCTATGTATCCTATGTATTTTTGGCGTCTCATGCTGTTAATTTCAACAGCTCGTATCTCCCTTTTTTATTTTATTATCTCGTGTTCTTTTACTTTTACAAGCAGAATCCATATGTGAAATAAAAAACACATTCTGTAGAGTAGTTAAGTATGTACACTTCGCCTCAATAGAAACTATACCTTTTTTAAATTTTTTATGTAACTACAGGTCCTTTATGTATTCCGTGTGCAAGGAATTTGTTGATTATCATAATGTGAGTCTTTATTGTTGTCGATTAGAGCATGTGTATTTGTTAACTAAATATTGACTCTCAATAAAACTTTGAAGTCAATTGAATTGAATTAACAAGCCAAAAATCTCAGGCCTAGGTCAAAAGACAAAAGTCATGGCCTGCTCAAGTGTTTCTTGCCAAAAATACAGTTATCGTCCTCGATTTCAAAGTTCAAGGTCACATGAAGGTCAAAACTGTAAGGGGCACACCACCTCATGATGATACATCCACATGACAAAGATGTAAGGTATAGGTCAAAAGACAAAAGAAGTTATTGCCAGGATGTGTTTCTTGCAAACAAATACATTAAGTTGACCTTGAAGTCAAATTTGAAGGTCACATGAAGGTCATCAAGAAACAAGACACTTAACCTTATGACTATACATCCACATGCCAAATATCTAAGGCCTAGATCAAAAGACAAAAAAATTATGGCCCATAAGTACTATCAGAATGGAACATGCTCTAATTTATTGAGGGTGGGGGTATATTTTAACCTTGAATTGAAAACAATCTGACGGTTAAATTGTTATAAATTTTTGCGAGAATAACAGAATGATATAGTACTATAAATGGTTAGTTTAAAAAAAAAAAAAATAAACGACACATTCTTTTTTAATTAAAATTTTTATCCAAAAATATTTGACCAATCATAGTCATTTTTGGTTGCTTCATCTTAGACCCCCTTTTTATTTCAGACTAAAATTTAAATTTAGAAACAAACACTTACAAATAAAGGGTATAAATCAACTCAAAATTGCCTGGTTCATCACTATTAACTATGCTTTTGTCAATTTAGGCTTAATATAAAAAAAATAACATGTATATCCCTATACCCATATTTCTGGAACTTCAAAAATCGACCGAAATTACCATGTGACCCATGCCATATTTGGGTGGCCATATCATTTTTACCAACGGTTCAAATCTTTAAAATTGTTTACATGATGTCCAGCTAGGCCTTACTTATCAATGAGATAAAAACAAGAAAAATTAAACGACAGGTTTTTTTTGGGGTATAGTGTTGGCTACCCACTTAAATTTCAATATGCATTCATTTTATTGACGTAATTACCCCAAATTTGTATATACAAGATATTGCCCATTTTTAGAGAGAAACGAAACTTTTTTTTTAAAGACGTGTTGGATTTTTTCTTCTTAAAATCACACAATATAGTAATCTTCGCAACTGTACATTTCTGAACCTTTTTCCTTGTTGTAGAAGCTACTTCGCTAGAAATTGCAGCTTCGCAAAATTATAGTATGAGTTAAAATTGCATTCCATTGTTTAATTCAAAAGAAAAGATTATATAAAAAAAATCAATACTTCTCCTTGCAGTTGTAAGCAAGACTACTTTATTATGTCATTTTACTTCATTAAAACGAATTTCAGGATAGAATTCATTTAAGAATTCACTCAGGTAACATAATATTTGTACATTTCACTTTGTTATCAATAAAATCATTGCACCCGATTTGTTATATTGCTTTTTATGTTATATCTATTGTGGGGTTATTTTAAAGTGTGATGCTGTTCATTTACATTATGTAATTGTCGTTTATCTTCTAGAAGGGATTACAAAGGGCGGAGGTTAAGTAATCAAAAACTAGTTTAAAGCCGCCATATGTACATGTGCCTGTCCAAGGTCAGTAGCCTCGCCAGCAGTTGTCATATGTCAAACAGACTAATGTATTTCGTTATTTGGGAAATTGTGTTTTAATGGCAGATTTTTTTTGTTATTGTTTTAATTTTTCATAATTTCTATAAACTCGTGACGATTTAGGACTTGACCTAATATATCGACATATGTTTATTAATGAATTCTGTGTGTTGTCCTACAGATAGTTTGGTTATTCTTATCGTTTGGTTGCTGTCTAGTTGACATGTTCTCCACATCTCATTTTATTCATAATAATGTGGGTTCAGGAAACTCATCAGTATTAATGTAACAGGAATGTTTCAAAATATGTAGATATAAGGTTATTATTTAACTTGACTGAACTATCCCGGTTTATTATGCCATTTGATTGGGGGGATACCTTGGCAGGGAATCGATATGATCACACATAACCAATGACCGATCTTAGAAAACTCGCAGTAAGTGTAAGCTAGAGTTCAAATCCACTTTCAACTAAAAAATAAACCATATTTTCTCATATTTTAAATCTATTTCTATATACTCAATTCCATACAACCATTATATCTTAACGTTGGTGTTTGATAATATTATGTCCTACTAATAACAGTACGAGGTTTAAGGTTTGTGTAAGCTAGTGTACTTTTTTCTTTTGTAGATACGAATGCCTAATGTGTGGCTGTTGGATTTGTGGAAAGAAATGCATCTGTGATATGTGCAACTGCTATACTGAACCGTGGTTTTGCAAGATTCCATTTTGTGGAATTTGTACTTTTCACTACTGTCCACTTATGGACCCTGAAAACCCAAAAGGAGCTCAAAAATGTTGCGATGTGACAAGCGAGTGTTGTAACTGTTCAGATGGATGTTCTAATCTTTTTGATTATGAACCACTCGTGTTCAACACCTCCCTTGCTACAGTTTTTAATGCTGTGTATGTGCTTGTGTATTTTGGTAACATATGCAGCATGTTTTGTCTTAAGTTTAATTTTCTAATCATTGGATCAATTGTAAATTTCATACTGTCCAACGTGGAAAACTTGGCAAGTGCAATATTTTAAAGAAAATGATGTGGCGAAATGTTCAACTTAAGATGGTTATGGTATCAGTATTTGTAAATATGTAGCTGACACAACAGAACGCTGTATTTATCTTCCATTATAATCAGAACTAAGCATATATAAATATCTTAGAAGTGGAAATCAGTGCATTTGAAAACTTATCAGAAAGAAACCAAATAGTTAAAATACGTTGGCAAAATAGAGCGAACTTTCAAATAGAACATAATGTTAAATATGAAAGTATGTATCATTTTTCTGTATAAACAGTTGTTAAAAAACCTGAACTTTAAATTATGTATTCGCTGACATATGAAAACATTTAACAAACGTCACAAAAACGATATTTGGGGTTTATGTACAAAAGACAGCAATATACAGGTGTCATCCCAAAGTCTAATATAAGACATAAGACAACTACAGATAATGTTCTTGACTGGAGATAGGTATCTGCATATGTGGCAGGATTAAACTTGATTTTTGATATCTCAATCCTCCCCCTTTTCAATGACGATCAGTGAACTAACAAAAAATTGTATCAAAACACATTTAATATCAATCAGTACAGGAAACGCACTCAATTCTTTAATAAAGTAATAAACAACACTTTACAGTGCGAAACTATTAATCAGCGAAATATGTTATCCCTCAAAATACCAGACTCAGTAACCAAAGTATAGTCATAATCAAAGTCAACAGTTTTATACCGCTGTTCAATAGTCATAATTCGATTAAGCAAAAACATATCCGGGTAACAAACTGAAACCGAGGGAAGCACGTCAACTATAAGAGGAAAACAACGGAACAACAGAAACACTGAACTACAACAAAAGCAAACGCCAACATACATAGAAACGGACTGTCTGATAACAACTGCCATATTCCTGACTTGGTACAGGACATTTTAAGAAAAAATGGTGGGTTGAACCTTGTTTTATGGCTAGCCAAACCTCCCGCTTATATGGCAATGTTAAAAATACCGCTAAAATGACAACACTACGTGACAGGAATACAATACAAACAAACTCAAGAACACTCAGCACAGAAAAATAAATAAATAGATAATATAATAGTACATTATAAATAAGTCTATCACGCGAAAGAGAAAGACTCTAAGTTTCATCGTCCAAAACCTGTCATTTTCATAAACAATTTCGTTGTAAAATGCTTGATGCAACACAGAACTTTTTACCAAGTCTGGTAGTTGGTATCCCACTTTCAAACCAAACTTGTATGTCTGGTACTCAACCCTGTTAAAGCTTTTTCCAATTCCTATTATCTATATATATGACAATACGGGAATATGACAGTTGTTTTCCATTAGTTCCAATTGTTGATTTAGTCTTAAGTTTGATTTTGTCAGGTTTAAGGACTTCCCCTTTTTGAATTTACCTTGGAGTTCGGTAAATTTTGTATTTTCTTCAAACAAACTCATCATAGATACCAGGATTAACATTTTGAACACCAGACGCTCGTTTCGTCTACAAAAGATTCATCAGTAACGAAACCTGAGAGGTCACTGCAATTACGAAAATATTAAACTGTCTGAGAAAGGCACGAATTAATTAAAAGAAACCAACGTAACAACGCCATCAAGAAAAGGGAAATTGACAATGAAAAGAGAACGTCATCCAGTTTATCAGAAACTTAAGTATGAAGACTATCATAAAAATAATCTAAGGACATCGGTCACCATCAATAATTGACAACAAAAACGACAGAGATGTACCATCCGTAAATCAACATAATTTTATTATGACCAGATTTATTTAAATTGCTACCGGTCAGAGGTGCTTATCTACTCAACAAGGCGCTATAATCTTGCCTTGTATATATAACAAGAGAAAATATAAGTTCCGTCTATAATTACAAATCCTTTCTGTCTGTATTATTCATTGTACGACAGTACAAAAACGGGTGTTTCACGGACACTTTTTATGAACAGAGTCACTCGTGCATTCAGTGAATTCATAGGCACTTTATCGTACACCTTGTGACCTAGTTTCCTTGTTTTATAAATATAAATTATATGAAAAGTGTTCATAAAAATTATATTTATAAAAAGCTAACTATGTCCCAAATGCTGAATATAAATAAAGTTACTGACTGCAAGAGTAACTGCAACAATAAAATGTTTCCATGTACAAACCTCTCGTGGGTTTGCTTAGCAGTTAAGCTGAAATCTTTTAAATCTTTTAAATCGAACTATACGGGTGATTACCCCTTTTATCTTCATGTTTAAGGAAATTGCTTAAGTCGAATTGTGAGAGCACAAAATCAGTCTCAACATCAAATAAACTACCACCCATTTCGGATATAGGGATGGAAAATTAAACAAAAATATTGTGTCACTTGATCAATACTTTGGTCTACTCGAACATCACATTACTGTAATGAGCGTGAAATTAAACCAAAAAAAAAATGATTTCCAACATAAATGGACCAAAAACTTTAAAACGAGACAAAATCAATTATTTTTCATTACATGGTATTCCCAAAAAAAAAAGAGAGACATCTTTTTTTATATATTTATATATTTTGTTCTTTATTCTATTGTTTTTTTCAATATTTATACATTTACGTTTATATCATTTACGTTTGTCGTCTGATTACTCTTTCTTATTTCATTTGCATACGTCGTTGAATTTTTAAATGTCTTAAATCTGTTATTCATATTTTTTGTTGTTTATTTTGTTTAATTTTTGTTTGTTTTTTTTTTTGTTTTGGGGGGAGGGGGGTATGAGCCTGGAAAAGGAGCAATTGTCCCCCTTTCAATATGAGGAGGGAGGAGGCAAAATATTTTTCTTTGTTTGGCTTTGTTTGTTTGTACGTATGTATGCTTTTTTCTTGGTGTGGAGTGGCATATATAAATGCAGGGGCGTAGAAGCAGGGAAAGGGACCATACCCGCATTACACACTTGCAAAGGTGAGTGGCAATACTATAAGACCCCCCCCCCCCCACACACACACACACACATTTTTGGCAATTTATTTTGTTATTAAGATATAAAGTGGCTACTAAAGAGGACATTAACTTATTTCTAGACTATTATTCTATTATGAAAGAAAATATAATCTCCTCAACTTTTCAATCTACACCTACTTCACTGATATGTATCAAAGGAACAAGCGATAATTTTACTCGCGCACAGCTGATAGAATTGAGAAGCGCTAGTTTTAACGCAAAATCCCATATTTATTAAAGACTAAATATCTCCAAACATCGTGGTACATAAACTGGTATGCATTTTTTTTGTGTTAAATCTTTTTAATTATGCAATCGTCTTAAATGCAAAATGTATTACTTTCTAATTAAAAAAGTCGTACAAGTCAGATACAAAATAAAAGTAACAAAATAAACAGGATGGTAACAACCAGTCGTATAGTTTTTCTGCACTTGTAGTCATGTCGAGGTCATCTGCTATTGGCTCGGACTTGACCTGACTACTCGTGCAAAAAAAGCTATACGGCAATGGTTGTTACCAGCCTGTTTTTTTCTTTGTTACCTTTTCTTGTATATAATACTAAACTAGCAGTTTTACAATATATTAACTTCATCTCCTTCTGATCGAAGGAGTTTGCAAGTAAACAATTTCGTACATTAATAAAGTATTTACATATTAATCAAGAATCAAGACATGACAGTGGTTGAATGATTTAAATGTCACATATTAATTAGAGTGATCGAATCAGTTTAATGTCGCTTTTAAATAAATGATATTTTTTTTCTGAAGGTAAGTTAACTGTTATAGAAAACGCTGCACATTCGATGAACATGTGTTATACAAGTTTTTGAGAAATAAATACTGTTATCATCATCCAGATCATATTCCGTATCACATGATAAAAGTGTTGCTGTGAAAGTGGTCGGCGTTAGATTGTCTAGAGAAACACTGAACACAATCGGAGTATTACTTATTATGTTCTCCCAAAGCTTCACTGTTAAGTCTGACATACAAATGATATGTTCAATAACGTTATAGAAAAGCTGTCCACATTTATCACATAAGAGAGGCAACTCTTCTGTTCGGATGACGGAACATAGGTCAACAGTATATTTAGCTCCTTCTCTGAAATTAGGATTTGCTTAAGCAATAACCCAAGCTCTGTGTAGTACAATGTGTTTGTGAATTGTACGGAAAATATCAAAGTCACTATCAACTGAAATTCTTTGTTGCCATCTGTTATTCTCAGAACTCTCTATAGTAGCGGAAAAGGTATCTGTTCCATACAGCCTTACTTGGGAAGCTGCCTGATTTCATAGAGTTTTCGACAAAGTTTATCAAATCATATTTCACGGCTGTTCTGATTAAATCTGGTACAAAACCATCTTGCTTTTTAGCACATTTGTTTCTAAATTCTATTAAATTAAAAGGTTGCACTTCTGTAAATATAGACAATGCAATTTCCCATAGGAACTCCTTTTACGGCTAAAACTGTGCCACTTTTTCTATGAAGTTACGTAAAAGATCATATCCTAGAATTGAAAGTTCATATGCACTACTATTTTTTTCAAAACATAGGGCTGTGTGGCATATTTTCAACATTTATATGCCCCGAACTTCCAAGAGTTTAAACTTATACTTAAATTCTGTACAACCCCTCCCTTCACTTTGTGTCTTCCTCAGAATTCAATTTCGCCGCTATCCATGTGTATTTATACTGATAATATTCCTAAGTTATGTCTCTATGAGATGAAATATATAGAGATCATATCTGGGAACCAGTATGTTAACACAACAAAATATCTATGAATATTATATATTTCCCCAAAAGAAGCGTGGTTTGTGAAACAGCTGAATTTACAAAGTAAAACCTATAAGTCGTAGTATTAGAAAACGTTTTGGTAGCAAGTTATTGTCCATCCTACATAATCTTCCAAAAAATTGTAACTTACACTTGTCAATATAGCACTCCACGGGAAGCCAACCAAGTAGGCTTGTGCATTTGTCAGATCGTGTTCGTGCAGGAAGTCCTTGAATAATTTTGCATGATATTTGTGAGAACGTTCTAACATTGTTAATTCAGTATTTGATAGTCCATACCAAAGTTCACAAGCAAACAATGCTTTTGGTTAACACATCTGAATTGCTATCATGGAGCACGTTAATGGATTAAGGAAAGAAGGATGTATTCCGGATTTCATTACAGATAATGCAGTTGCACGAAAATTCGACATGCATTTAAAGTTCTAGACATACTCTTAAATTCAGTATTCAATATAATTTCAACATGCTTGGTTGAGTTTACTACTGGAATGTCCGCTCCGTAAAGTTTTGATGGCTGATTGATGGTAGCACATTTTGAAGAACAAAATTTCAGTACTTCGCTTTTCGCAGATGAGAATCTAAAGCCCCAATTTTCACTATACATTTGGCAAATGTCTATTAAAGTTTTCATACCATTTGAAGTTGTAAATATAAGGGCAATGTCGTCCACTTGTACGGCACTACTTACACGAAGATTAAATAACATAATTCCATAAGGACTTTCGTCCAAGTGTCTAAGTAGATCATTAATGAAAACTAAATAAAAAACAGCAGACAGTACCCCACCTTGTCTTGCACCTCTTTTGAGTTTAAACCATTTTGAACATTTTCCTTGAAATTGCACACATCTTCGCATGTTCTGGTACATTTAGATCAACAGCCAAGTTAAACCTCGAACTCCATATATATACAACTTGACTAATAGTCCTTTGTGCCACAGAGTATCAAATGCTTTCATGTTGTCCAGAAGTGTGACGATAACATTACTATGTCGCTCCAAATAATGGTGTACGATTTCTTGCATGTTGAAACTCGCATGTGTACTAGATAATGTCTTCTGGTAGGCAACTTGTGATGGATGTGGAAAGTTGTGATGAAGCGATAGTAAACGAGTATATAAAGCCTTTTCAAACAGTTTTGCTATGCTACATAGAAGGGAAATTCCACGATACGAATTCGGATCCGATTTTGATTTGTTTCGACCTTTGAATAGAGGTATGATACAACTGTCTTTCCAAATTGTCGGGGTGTAGCATGTTTCCAGTACAAGATTAAACAAACTACTCTTGTGGAGAGTTGTCTCATTGGCAATCATACCACATCTTCTTTTTTATATACACAGATGACGCTGAAGTAGCTTTCCGCCGTATTTCAAATGTTCGTAACAGATTCCATCCAACCCTGGAGATTATTACACGGCAGACCGTCATAAAGTTTATATAGTTCATGGAAAGTAAATTCCTCGATATTTTCGTTTGTGTTTGTACGCACAGTTTCTAGCAAGTCGTTGATAGTATTATCAACAGCTTTTTAATTCACAGGGTTGATTAAGTTGCTATCGAAACTGAATACAGATTTGAAATGAGTCACCCACTCTGCTCGTCTGAAGAAATAATTTGAGTACCACTAATATTTAATTGTTGACAATGTGATACCCTTTTTCGGCCACTTTTTACACAGACCATACGAAACGTTGATCACAGTCAACAGATTATTCACTGTTACGATTAATTTCACTAATGCAGGTTTCATATGCTAACTCAAGCTGTTTTCTAAAATTCAATTAAGCGCTTTTGTAATCAATGTAATTTTTGTCATTACGGTCGTGAAATTTGCCATTCTCAATCCATGTTTGACGTTATAATCTGATAATCGTATGATATTCCTTCACAGCTTTTGTCCAATACGGTTTTAAATGTTTTACATATTGTTTACCGGGAATAGTCTCGATATTGGCTCTCAAAATAGCATTCACTATTTCGCTGTAGTATTTTTCAATATTAGCCGGAGTAGCAGTTGGTGTTTTGATGTCCCATAAACATTGTGAAATTGCAAAGGAATAATCGGCTATAGCACCATTCTGTACAGCTTTAGTCCATGATATACGCCTTTGATCAGTAAGATTGACGTCTGTATATAAAGACGTTGTATTGTCCGATAAGGCAAACGAACATCTAATAGGCTTATGGTCTGAAACGTTAAACATATGTTCACCAGGGACTTGGATGTTTGAACATTTTTTGAGATTTTCAATGTTAACAGTTATATTGTCAATGGCGGATTTTAGTCCTCCTTGAAATGACTGGAAGGTACAAACTGGTCCATTTCCATTTGATTCCAGATGTAGAGAATGCAGATTACATTCCGGCATAAATGAGCGAAAACTGTCAAATTTATCAAATTCAAATGTGTATCTCGGACCTTCAACTTTGTAATCAAAATCCCCCATAAGGACAACAGTTCCCATGGTTGAATAAATGTTATAGACATCTATCAGAGTTTTAACTTCTTTCGAGAATAGTTAACTTTGTGTAACTGCTGGTAGATAAACAGATATGAAATAAATGTTTGATGTGTCTGGAATATTTAATTCGATCCCCATTATTCTATTGCTCGGAATGTCCAGTACTTCAACAAAAGGCTGTAGCTTTCTCGATACCAGAAAGGCGACGCCTCCTCTTATATTAAAGTTGAATAATTGGTGACAATTGTCATCAGCGTCTTTCCCGTAACCAATATAATTCGTCATATCAATCGTATCTAAAAACATAAACCTACAAGAGCGAAGCCAGTGTTCTGCAATAGTAATTACATCAATTCTATTTGTATTTAAGAAGTCAATAAGATATGGAACACCAGACATGATTCCACGACAGTTCCAACAAGCAAGGTTCAGTTCCATAATTAAGTGAATATTTAGTCTCCTTTTTCATGAATAAATAGAACCCAAGGCTTCCAATCTCTAGTAAAGATTCATTTCGGCCAAAAACTGGAGTCGTGTACAATATGTTCATCTCGTGCATCGATATTGAGTTGAGCGGAAGCTGTTTTAAGTGATTTTTTGTCAAAATATCTCAGAAATGTCACTCTGATTCCGCTTTGTTGTAGAAAATATCGCATTCTTTGTTCCAACGAAACGGTTTTGGCAATGCCACCAACATAAAAAACGAGCCACTCTTTTACGTTCAACATTAACGAGACCAGAAATGTTATGGACTGGGTTGCATACTGATCTAGGGAAGTGTACTGAAATGTTTTGGTTTCCGTTATCTTGAGAATTCTTGATATGGTCTGTTGCTGATTCAGCATCGTCTAACGTGTTATGTATTTCAGCTGTTCCGACAGAGTCTCGATTTGAAAGTTCATCTAATTCAGCCGAATTTGGTTTAGGAGGCAGTTTGCACGATGTATCAATACTGTTCATACCTTGACTACAAACATAATGGGCCGATTACCTACAGAGATGTTCGTTGACTTTGTTCGCTTCGTTGACTTTGTTTGCTTCATTGACTTTGTTTACTTCAATAACTTTGTTTGTTTCGTTGACTTTGTTTACATCGTTCATACTTCCTGTTTTGTTGACTTTGTTGGTTTCTTTGTTCTGACCCAATGTTAATGGGGTAACCTTTTAAACTATTTCTGAATAAGTTTTCTGGTTTTTGTTTACAGTTTTTAATTCTCTTTCTGCATTAACAAAACGTTTACGGATATCGGATACTGATACACTCAAGGAGCTATAGGTTTGACATGCTAATCTAACTTGGGCGTCTAAGTCTTTAAGCTTTGAATTAATAAGATCTGTTTTAGATTTCAGACTGCTTACTCTTACAGCGCGGGTGTCTGACATTCGGTTTAGACGCTCGGACTCAGCTTTCACATTTTTGTCTATTTTTTTCATGTTCGAAGTATGTTTTGTTATATGTTCATGAATTTTATCAATGTCTGATTTCATCTCTGTTACTGTTTTAACAGTCTCCGAAAATTGAACAACCAAAGATTTTAGTTCACTGTTTGTTTTACTATTCGGTTCACAGTTTTGTTGTAATTGAACTCTAATTGTTTTTAAGTCCAGTTGAAATGTTTTTGTACATTTTGTTATTGATTCTGTTTTGGTTTTTGTCATCTTGATTTGATGTTGTAGGTTCTTGAAAAATTCACTGTATTTCAAATCGCGGTCTATAAGTTGTTTATTTTCCTTCTTTAGTTCCTCAATTGATCTGTTCAACATCTCAGATTCACGTGCGTATTCTGATTTTAATAAAATCATATCATTTTCTGACGTACTAGAGTATCCTTTACTGTCAGGTTAAAGATTGCGTCATCTTGTGATCCAGATATCTCTTCAGTACACGATAAACTCCTATTTGAGTTTGATGAAGATTTCAAACTAAGCGCGTTTTTCAAATCGTCTCCAAATTCCCCGACAGAGGCTAAATATAATGCATAACAGTCATTTCCAAGTTTACTTTCGACCGAATCTCCCGTTAGCTTTCTAGGCCACAATCCTTTCTTTAATATTGCATTTGGGTATGGAAAATTCTGTTTACGTTTTACGACGTCACAAAATTCGTGTCTGACTGTTTCGATATCTTTATTTGATGATTTGCAGTTCTGTATTATTTTGTGGATGAAAGTGTCTCTTGGAAGAGAACTCAACTCATTGTATATTAAACTTATAAAATCATTGGAGTTGTTTTCTAATGTATTAAAGTCATTCTCTGTGTACGGACATGGTTGGGATAGCGGTATATTGTAATATTGTTCATGTTGGCTACCGTCAAAACTTTAATGGATTAATAAGTCACTCGATTGAAGTTCCGTTAAATTAGACTGGTACGACTTTGCCCCCAGCAGAGCTATAGAAAAACAGTACATTAACGGGTGTTACACGGACACTTTTTAAGAAGTTACACGGACACTTTTTATGAATAGAGTCACTCGTGCATTCAGTGAGATCATAGGCACTTTATCGTACACCTTGTGACCTAATTACCTTGTTTAAAATATAATTTTTTTTAAACGTGTTCAAGAAAATTATATTTATAAAAAGCTAACTATGTCACAAAATAGTGAAATTTAAATAAGTGTGTACGAAGTTACTGACTACAAGAGTAACCGCAACCATAAAATAATTCCATGTACAAACCTCTCGTGGGTTTGCTAAACAGTTAAGCTGAAATCTTTCGAATCGTCTAAATTAAACAATACGGAGGATTTCCCCTTTCTCTTCATGTTCAATGAATTGTTTAAGTCGAATTGTGATTGCGCAAAATCAGTCTCAACCTGAAATAAACTACCACCCACTTAGGATATAGGGATGGAAATGAAAATAATATTGTGTCACGTCATCAATACTTAGGTCTACTCGAAAATCACATTACTGCATTGGGCATGAAATTAAGGTTTCCAAAATAAGTGGATCAAACAATTTAAAACGAGGCAAAATCAATTATTTTTCATTATATTTATTTTCCATAAAAAAAAGAGAAACAGCTTTTTTAAATATATATATTTTGTTCTTTATTTTATTGATTTCATATTCATACATGTTGTATTAACGTTTGTCTGATTACTCTTTCTTATTTCATTTTCAGACTTTTTGAATGTCTTAAATCTGTGATTCATATTTTTATTGAAAACTTTTTTTTTTTTGCTTCTTTTTTTTCTTTGGGGGAAAGGGGGGGGGGGGGGGTATGATCCGGTGAAGGGAACAATTGCCCCACCACACTTTCAAAATGAGGGATGGATGCGGCAAAAGATATTTCTTTGTTTGGTTATGTTTCTTTGTACGTATGTATGATTTTTTCTTGGGTGTATATAAATGCAGGGTGTAGGAGCCGGGAAAGGGGACCATGCCCGCATAACTTACTTGCAATAGTCAGGGGCAAAACTATAAGACCCTCCCCCCCCCCCCATTTTTTTTGCAATTTATTTGTTATTAAATTTTTTTTTAAATGCAAAATGTATTACTTTCTAATTAAAAAAACGTCGTACAAGTTAGATACAGAACAAAGGTAACAAAAATACCTTTGTTCTGTATCTAATACATACTGTTGTTTACGTATATAATGTAAAGCAAAATATTGTCCTATGAAATATTGTCACCCAAGACAATATTTCATGACTATGTATCATGAAATACTGTCCTCATCTATGAAAAAATGTCCAGAGAAGGACAAATTTTCCATTATGAAATTTTGTCTGTATATAGACAATATTTCACAGATGAATAATATTAAAGTTTGTCCTGTTAAAGGGAGGTTATATTTTGTGTGTATTGAGACAATATTTCATAGACAGATTGTCATGCAATTTGTCTCATGAAGGGGAGGTTATCAACATATATCATGTTGGATAATGATATTTTAGTTGACTGATAATAACAAATAAACACAAATTAATATTTCACTTACATTGTACTTCCAAAACGCCGTCGCAAAAAGATTTGTCAATCTAGTACATGTATTTACAAATACTATTAGTACATTCAATTTTGAACATAAATAAGTGATTGTCAGTACATTACTTATATTAATACAGTATAATGTAGTACAATGGAACATACGTTAGACAATTCTCTAATCTATAATTAACCATTTATAAAGCATCTATGCAAATTTGAAACAAGCTTATGTTAAAATAAATATTAGTTTGAAATAAAAAATACTTACTTTATCAAATAATTTCAGTCAGAAATCTAAAAATGTGCATGCTGCATGCTAGTGTACTATTTCTAGTTTTGAAATAATTTTATTAAGAATTATTTTCACGGACAGTATTTCACAGTGAAATAATGTCATAATAGAAAGTATTTCATAGTGAAAATATTGCCATGGACAGTATTTCATAGTGAAATATTGTCATGGACAGAATTTCATAGCGAAATATTGTCCAGAAGGAGTGACAAATTTCATGGATAAGGACACTATTTCATAATGAAATATAGTCCTGGACAGTATTTCATTATGGAATAGTGTCCGCGGACAATATTGTAAATGAAATATTGTCCGACGGACAATTATATTTCATGGTGGACAATATTTTATGTTACAATAACATCTATCAATTATTATAGGTGAAATGCCCTCTAGAAATACACAAAGGTAAAGGTACAAAGACCAACTCCGTTCGAAGTGTTGTGAGCTGTCTCCTATGAATATATTTGCCTAAGGGTATAGTCAGGACAGGTCTAAATGAATGAAGTTTGAAGTTTCTTTGTTTAGGTAATAAAGTTAATACAGTGGAATTTTGAGCTTCTGGTGTTCAAATTTCCAATAACATCAGTTATTTATAATAATAATATTCAAGTTTGCGAAATGTTAATTCCATAGCATAACTATAACTATCCTAAATCTGTGAATCTTGGCAGAGCGAAAATAACAATCCATGTTGTTTAATCATTACCGTCTCTTCGGAAGAGAATCAACTTTTTTTATATTATATAGATTTTTTCAATATTTATTCATTTACGTTTATATCATTTACGTTTGTCTGATTACTCTTTCTTATTTCATTTGCATACGTCGTTGAATTTTTATATGTCTTAAATCTGTTATTCATATTTTTGTTGTTTATTTTGTTTATTTTTTGTTTGTTTGTTTTTATTTATTTTTTTTTCGGGGGGGGAGGGAGGTTTGAGCTGGGAAAGGTGGCAATTGCTCTCCTTTCAATATGGGGAGGTAGGAGGCAAAACATTTTTCTTTGTTTGGCTTTGTTTGTTTGTACGTATGTATGTTTTTTTCTTGGTGTGGAGGAGTATATATAAATGCAGGGGCGTAGAAGTCGGGGAAGGGGACCATACCCGCATTACACACTTGCAAAGGTGAGTGGCAATACTATAAGCCCCCCCCCCCCCCTCCCACCCACACACACACACATTTTTGGCAATTTATTTTGTTATTAAAATATAAAGTGGTTACTTAAGAGGACATTAACTTATTTCTAGACTATCATTCTATTATGAAAGAAAATATAATCTCCTCAACTTTTCAATCTACTCCTACTTCACTGATATGTATCATAGGAACAAGCAATAAGGTTACTCGCACACAGCTGATAGAATTGAGAAGCGCTAGTTTTAATGCAAAATCCCTAATTTATGAAAGACTAAATATCTCCAAACATCGTGGTACATAAACTGGTATGCAATTTTTTTTTTTTTTTTTTTTTTGTGTGTTCAATCTTTTTAATTATGAAATCGTCTTAAATGCAAAATGTATTACTTTCTAATTAAAAAAGTGGTAAACGTCAGATACAAAACAAAAGTAACAAAATAAACGGGATGGTAACAACCAGTCGTATATTTTTTTTCTGCACTTGTAGTCAGGTCAAGGTCCTCGGCTATCGCCTCGGACTTGCACAACCTGTTTTTGTTACCTTGGTTCTGTATCTAATACTAAACTAGCAGTTTTACAATGTAAATATTGTATAATACTGATATTTAAATGTGTCAACATTGATTACATTTGACTTTTTTGAAAGCGGTTTATGTATTACCTGTGATGTTAAACGAATCAATTACATAAGAAAATAAACTCATCATATCAATTTTGCGTTTTGAATTAAACGAAAGACTCATTTGTGAAGAATACAAAAAGAGTTAAAAAGGGCCAAATTAAGTAAATTCCGAAAATTGGACAATATATAACTGGGGTAGAAAATCCTTAGCATTTGGAAAAAAAAATTATAAACAGTTAATTTATAATTGTGACCATATCAATAAAAATTCATGTCAACACAGAAATGCTGACTACTGGACTGGTGATACTCTCCAAGAGGAAACCTCAAACGACGTTTGTCCTTTTTATAAAAGATAAGGTGTACAATTGTGCTATCTTTACTTAATTAAAACATATATAATTAGCGACTGGAGAATTAAGAAATAGACTTTATACTGTTCGAATTATTTCGGTTCTTTACATTTAGCTTTATGGATTTTGTATAGGTTAGACAATACCTGGTCATGTTTTATGAAGATTTAAAGCCCAAGGCGTAGCCGAGGGTTTTAAATGTTCATAAAACATGACCAAGTATTGTCTGACCAATTTAGAACATATTCACACTTTCGAGTGACCTTACAAGATTATCCTTTCCCATTGTAATATTCAAACCTTAATAAGAATTCACTTTTTATAATGAAGTGTTAACTAGGTTATTAAAAGGAATGTACAACATAGGTAATGATCATTTCAATGGATGGAATGAAATAGCACTGACATAGTTTTTGGGAGACAAAAAGGATAAATTGTTCAAACACTGAGTTTTTCTTCTGCGTCAGGTAAAATTTAATACGTATATACCTTAAATTTCTTGATTTTAAAAAGCACACAATGTTATATAAATCAGCTTTTTGAAATTTGTATATTTTTTGATAATTATAAATCTCACACTATAAATATTTGAATTACGCCCATTCAACATCAGATGCTTACTTCTTATTGATGAATGTACATGTATTGTGGTTTTTTTTTTTCTCGAAAAAAATCCTTTGCTTTATATATCAGCAGTCTGACATTGTTTTCTTGAAAGAAAAGAAAAATAATTGACTCAAATGTCTGGTATAAAAATTGAATATAAGATTATTTTACCTACATCTTTGCCCCCATTTCATTTTTTGTTTTTTATATATATATATACCATGATAAACATTTGCAAAATTCAAAATGTTTTTATAAATCTTTTCTCTTTCATCTTTAATCAGTAGGCTATTTTCCCAAGGAAATTGACTAAGGGGATTGTACACTTCGTTAGTGTAATTATTAAGAGTTCACTTTCCTAATTAATCTACAATGAAAAGTCATTCATGTATAGCATTTTATAATGCATGGAAAGCCATGTTCTATGAAAATTAGAAGGGAAAAAACTTACTTGTCATTGGACGAGAAGGTATTAGTATGTTCTAAATATTGGAACAACAATTTTTGATTGGTTCCTTCATCGACTTGTGATTTAAAGAAATAAAAGTTTTTCATTCTGCCATTGATTGCCGAAAACTAATGTGGTGTTTTCTGGTAGAAGTTCATCCTGTGAGGCATGGCAATTATATTTGGGTCTTTTGAATTTTGAAACTTTGGTATACCTAATTTTTCATAAGTACTTATTTTGTTGGTTAATTTTTTAAATTTGTTATCAAGTCAGTTTTACAAGATGTTTTTTCAAGTTGCCGTGTCATACACAGGAGGCTTGCCATGCCTATTACCCGAAATAGAGCAAGAAAAAATTATAAATTGATAAGTGAATTTGGTTTAGGTCATATGTCACATGAGGACATAATCGATGTGTTGGCTCCGACATCCGATATATTTGACAATGATACCACACCTGACGGTGAAGTAGATATGTTGGAACATCACATTTAAAATTAAGAATTGAGTTTCTCCGAAAAAGAAAAAGCGCTTGAAAAAGCAGATTATGAAAAAAACATGAGGCAATTCCTAAAACACGTGTTAAGAATAAATCGGTGAAGTCGAGTAAACCTGACGATTTAGTTGCAATTAAGGAGAAAGGTGTAGATAAGTCGAGCAGACCGCACAAGCTCTAGTCGATTGGATCTAAAGTACAGTCCACTGCTAGTCAGAAGACAAAACCGACTAAAAGAAAAGATACCAGGCACTCAAAAATTTTAAAAAGGAAGGGTGTCTCACTGAGATTAATTTAGAAAAATTAAGAAAAGAGAAAGTTTTGACTAAGTTGGTAGAAAAACAATTGTCGGATATTTAAAAAAAGAATAATTTGATAGATTTAGTTGATTCAAGTGAATTTGCGCAAGATAGTTCAGATAGTGAGTTTGACTTTTCTTCGCATTTACGCAAACGTTCCAATAAAACTTTAAAAAAGAAGAGTTCAAAAATTCAGTTCCGACTCGGACGACAGTGTTCATGTTTCAAAAGTGTAATCGGTTAAGACTAAAAAATCGAAAAAGTCTGGCAGCTCTAGTGCAAAAAAGCACAAGCCACGAGTAGTTTCAGAATCATATGATAGTTCTGATTCTGATTCATCCGAGTCTATTATGGATGATTTTACTTCTAGTACGTCGGATACAGATTCGCCTAGTAAAAAGAAATCACTTAAAAAGCGAAAGGTTAAATCGGGTATGGTTGCTAAACAAGCCATGAAGTGCAGAATCCACAAACCTGGCCTCATACTACACTTCAGTATTAGTACCTGGATTTTGATGTTCTTTTTTGTCCAGTCTGCAGAAGATAGAAAAATAAACACGTGAGTTTCATTTGATATTGTCCACTCAGTTACACAGTTTAAATCACCTATTGTTTATGGAAAGCCAACGGGGTCAATATTCTTAATTCGTAAAATGTCAATTTGTAACTTGTATCTTTGTAATTTCAAAATTCATAATTCGTAATATGTCAATTTGTAACTTGTATCTTTGTATTTTTAAAATTCTTAATTCGTAAATTGTCAATTTGTAACTTGTATCTTTGTAATAATAACCAGCTGGCATTTTGTAAGATCAATATCAATTCGAGATAGCTATAGAGTTTTATGAAAACCCAAGTTGATTTGAAAAAGTTATAAAAAATTTTAAAGGTGACTATCTGAATTTAGTCCAAACTGAAAATTCTAGCTTTGTTTTACCTATTAAATTGATCCTAAAATTTGACAGCAATAGACCCAACTACCAAACAACCTGGCACTCTGTAAGATCAATATATAATTGAGATTAAGGTAGAGTTATATGAAAATCCAAGTTGCTTTGAAAAATTTAAAGAAATTTTTAAAGGTGACTTTCTGAATTTAGTCCGAACTGAAAATTCTAGCTTTTTTTTACCTATTTATTGAATCCTTATTAATCAAACTTTACAGCAATGAACCAAACTACCAAATAACCTGGAATTTTGTAAGATCAATATATAATTGAGTTAGATGGGCTGCTTCAGACCAGTCAAATTCTAAATCAAAAGGTCAAGACAGGTTGAGACTGGCCGAGACTGGTCAAGACTGAGTCAAGACTGGTCGAGCATACATCTAATATTTTGTGTGCATGATTTTAACTTCTCTGTAACCTTTGAACTTGCATGGTTTTATGAGAATAAACTATCTATCTATCTATCTATCTATAGCAATTTGTTGAGACCATATTCAGATTATACCAAGTCAAATCAAGTACTCAGTCAGACATATTAAGTAAAGTTGAGACCAAATTTGAGTCCAGTCGACATTACGTCGAGTCATGTCAAATATGTGCTCGACCAGTCAACATATTGTCTTTTCACACTCTGAGCAGTTTGTAGTGTAATAGGACACATACTTTTGTTCTGCTTGCAAGTCATAGGACAGTTTTTACAGCCCAAATCAGTATAGGACATTGTAAAGTTTTTGAGTTATCCTTCTTTGAGTGTTACCTGGATTTAAATCTTAGTGATTTATAAATAGAACAAAAGTAATCAAGTTTGACAAACAGGTAATGTGAAGGTGAGAAACTGGTTAGGCAGGTTAATTTAGAAACACTAGTCTTGAGATAGGGTGTTGTCAGTATAACACCTGGACAGTGTTGAAGTCAGATGTTGAGAACTGACTGGAACTTGGAGTTGGAGTTTGATTATTGTCAGGGCAGATATTATATCAGGAATGATCAGTTCAGGAGAATTCATTAATATTTTGTCCATCAGGACAATAAAGAACTCCCAGGTAGGTTTTGTCACACAAACACACCATGCCCCGCCCTTATGTCTTCTGTTTCAAATATTCGCACGAGATATCAAATTTTGTTTGTCATATTGTAATTATGGCGTGCACGGTTGTCAAATAATTATGTTTTGGCGGTTTAATTCGGGATTAAATCGGTCCGTTACTTGAAATTGTGTTTTTGTTCCTTTCCCAGGGGACTTGTTGAGTTATGGAAGTATTTTTGACCATTAAAAGAAAGGAGTGATAAGTAAAATGACACAATTTCCTATATATAACGTTGAATCTGGATTGATATAGACTTGTGATTTATGGAGTGTGATGGACTAATTTATTTATTTACTTTTAATTTTAACTTTAGTCATGTGTATTTAGTTCCGTGTATTTGCCATTGTCTATGTGAGATAGAAGAGAGGTCGTGGAGAGGTTATTTCATATGTGTATATTTATGTTTTGTGTTTGTCTTGTGGTTGTGGTATTATTAAATGCAAATTTTTATTTAGTTTTGTTTGACGCCCAATTGACAGATCTATTTGATTGTCCCCCTTACTAAAAGAACCCAGAAGTTAAAATTTCACTTCTTTACATTTGGCATCCACGGTGGGATCTGTCAGTAGGGTTTATACTAGTTGACTGAAATTCAACTTTGTTATGGACATGCCTAAGTGGATGTCCGAGTTAGTAGAAAAAGGGGGGTCTATTACAGATTGTCTGGCCCTGTGGAAGGAAATACAAGCGACGGAGCGCGAAGAACGTGCAGCAGATCGTGATTTGAAACGTGCAGAGATGGAAAGAGAAATACGCATGCGTGAACTTGAGATTAAGGAGAAAGAGATAGCGGTGCAACGAGCTCTAGGTGTTGCAGCACCTGTTACTAGCAAAGGAGATCAGAAATATAGTAAGTTACCAAAATTTATTGAAGGTCAAGATCCAAATGTTTTTGGAAGTCTTTTGAGAAACTAGCAGCCTTGCATAAATGGACAAAGTCTGAATGGCTAGTTCGTATTGTGCCATTATTGAGTGGTAAGGCATTAGAGGCATACTATCGTTTAAGTGATGCTGGTGGTGGTAATTATGACAAGATTAAAGATGCAATTCTAAAAAGGTATGAGTTAACTGCAGAAGCCTACAGGGAAAAATTTAGGTCTGCTATTCAGGAAAAAGACGAGTCATTTAGAGAATTCAGGGTTAAGCTAGAAAGGTATTTAGCACATTGGTGTGAACGTGAGAGTGTTGGTAACAGTTATGAAAAACTGTTGGATTTGATGTTGCGTGAGCAATTACTCCAAACTTGTAGTAAGGATTTAAGGCTTTGGGTTAATGAACACAAGCCTAAATCTGCTCATGAAGTTGTTGATTTAGCTGAATCCTATCAAGTGGCTCACAAGACTGAGAGTCTTGTATCAGATGGTGCTTTCAAGATGAAACCTCAATCAGGTAATAATGGTGGTCAAACCAGAGGCTAACAGAAGGATTTAGAAAAGAGTAAAGATTTCAGAAAACCGTTCATGTCTCAGAATAACAGTAAACATAAAACTTGTTACATTTGTCATAAACAAGGACATTTGAGTTATGATTGCACTGAAAAGAAAGGTACGGAAAAAGGTAAGAAATGTAGCTTTGGACTTTGTGTAGATAAAGATAAAGTTTTAGAGTGTGTACAAAGGAAGGATGTTGATGAAAGTAAAGTTGTGAAACTATCAGGAGTAGCTGTAAATGCAAATTTTGATGAAGGTAAGGGTCCTGGTATAGAAATTGTAAAAGGTACAGTTGAAGGTAAGCCAGTATCAGTTTTACGTGACACCGGCAGTTCCACAGTTTTTGTTCATGGTAGTCTTGTAGAAGGGATGGAGAGAACAGGTAAAATGAAAGATATCTGGTTAGCAGATGGATCTGTCAGAAACTGTGAAGAGGTATGGATCAATGTTATTACACCATACATATCTGGTTCAGTGTTGGTTTTCAAACTTTTTTTATCTGAGCGTCACAAGTTAGTCTTGTGTGGACGAGACGCACGTCTGGCGTATTGAATTTTAAGCCTAGTGCCTTCCGCTAGCTATTATTCGTGTGTTTCTTTGTCCTATATGTTCTCCCATTTATTTGTATTGTGGTCCTGTCATGTGATGTTGTCGTTTTGGTGTTGTGTTTGACATTGCCATAAAAGCGGGAGGTTTGGCATGCCACAAAACCAGGTTCAACCCACCATTTTTTTCTTAAAATGTCCTGTACTAAGTCAGGAAAATGGCCATTGTTATATTATAGTTCGTTTCTGTGTGTGTGACATTTTAATGTTGTGTTTTTGTTGTGTCGTTGTTCTCCTCTTATATTTGATGCGTTTCCCTCAGTTTTAGTTTGTAACCCGGATTTGTTTTTATCTCTATCGATTTATGAGTTTCGAACAGCGGTATACTACTGTTGCCTTTATTTGGCACTGATTTTAGACATACCATTTGCGAACTTAGTTATATGTAATTATGTAAATACCTCTGTTCCTAAAGATGTATGCACTGAGAAAGTAGAAAACAATGGTAGGAATATTGATCAAGACACATGCCAGGCTGTACAAAAAAGGGCCAAGAAGAAACAAGAAGACGAAAAAGACGAAAAGATACAAATAAGTATAGACAAGTTAAATGAACATGTAACAGATAATATATTACCACAGGTAGGTAAGATGTATAGCAGAGATGAGTTAAAATTAGCACAAGCTGACGACAAATCTTTGAATAAGGTAAGGAGCTTAGTTCAGGAAAATCCAGGACAACAGTCATCCTATTTCGTAATGAAGTCAGGAATACTATACAGAGTATATGTGACTCCCAGTGAGGAAGAGATATATCGGGTTGTTTTACCACAGAAGTATAGGACCATAGTACTGGAACTTGCTCACGATATTCCTCTTTCAGGCCATCTTGGTATAAAGAAAACTAGGGATAGAATATTACATCATTACTTTTGGCCAGGTATGTTTGAGGATATGGCTATGTATTGTAAATCATGTCATGTTTGCCAGTTGAGTAGTACAAAAGGTAAGTCAGCAAAGGTACCGCTAGTGAGTATTCCTCCAATAGATGTACCTTTTTGTCGAATTGCTATTGACTTTGTTGGACCATTACCGGTTACAGAACGAAAAAATAGGTATATTTTGGTAATTGTGGACTGTGCCACTCGATACCCAGAAGTTATTGCCTTGAGAAGCCAAGATGCAGAGACAGTTGTTGACTCGTTGATGGAAGTTTTTTTCTGGAGTAGGTTTCCCTGAAGAGTTACTTTCGGACCAAGAATCAAATTTTAAGTCGTCACTTATGTTGGAAGTATGCAGACTTTTAACGGTTGAAAAGAAGGTATCCAGTGTTTACCATCCTCAGACGAATGGAATGTGTGAGAAATTCAATGGTGTTTTGAAACGTATGTTGAAAGCCTATGCTTCACTAGAACCAAAGACATGGGATAAGTACCTGGTATATGTATTATTTGCTTATAGGGAGGTACCAAATGATACTTCAGGTTTTTCGCCATTTGAGTTATTGTATGGTCGAAATGTAAGAGGACCACTGTCTGTCTTGAAAGAACAATGGGATGAACCAGAGGATTGCCAATCATCTGTACTTAGCTATTTGATTGAAACTCGAGAGAGACTGAAAATGTTATTTGAGTTAGCACACCAGAATGAAATGAATGCAAAACAGGTACAGAAGAGGTATTACAATAAGAATGCAAGATCGAGAGAGATTGAGGTTGGTACTAAGGTATTAGTTCTACTTCCCACTAGTGAAAGTAAGCTTTTGGTTCAGTGAAAAGGGCCTTAGGTTGTTACAGATAAGGTAGGCCCAGTAGATTATAAAGTAAAGGTAAGAGGTAAAGAGAAAGTGTATCACGTGAATATGTTGAAGACATGGTATGAGCGTCCTGAAGCACTGAAAAATGAGGTAGAATTTTTAGCATGTATAGATGTAGCGGAAGATAAGTTTGAAGATGAATACATAGATGTAGACTATAAAGTAACTCATCAGCTGGTAGGTAAAGAAACAGTAAATGACGTCAGAATTTCAGAGGATTTAACAGATGAACAACATAGGTTAATCTCAGAACTGATCTGGGAAATCTCAGACATATTTACTGATGTACCAAAGAGGACAGATCTTGTGCATCATAAGGTAAAATCAATTACAGATAAGCATGTGTATAGGAAGCCATATCCTGTTCCGTATGCACTTAGAGAGAAGGTTCAACAAGAAATTAATGACATGTTGAAACTTGGCATTATTGAGATTTCGGACAGCCCGTATGCAGCTCCAGTGGTATTGGTGAAAAAGAAAGATTCATCAATAAGGGTTTTGTTGCGATTATCGGGAAATTAATAAAATTACGGAATTTGATCCAGCACCGATGCCGCAGATAGATTCTGTGCTAAAAAAGAAAGGTAAGGCAAAATTTCTAAGTAAGATAGACCTAACCAAGGGATATTGGCAACTTAGTCTAGATGAAGATGCCAAGAGGAAAAGTGCTTTTGTGACACCAATGGGTCACTATCAATTTACAGTAATGCCTTTTGGTATGGTAAATTCTAGTGCGTCTTTTGTACGTCTGATGAGAAAGGTCCTGAAAGACTGTGATGGCTTTGCTTATTCATTTATAGATGATACTGGAATTTATAGTGATACATTTGAAGATCATCTGAAACATATAAGGTTAGTATTACTTGCTCTTAGAAAAGCAAATGTAGCAGCTAGACCAAAAAAATGCTGTTTTGGATTCAGTAAGTTAGAATTTCTTGGACATATAGTAGGTGGGGGTGAAATCCAGCCTACTCAGGATAAGATTCAGGCTATTGTGGATTTTAAACCACCAATGACAAAGAAACAGGTAAGATCTTTTATTGGACTTATTGGTTTCTACAGGAAATTTATATCAAACTATATATTCCAAGTATTCTGCATCAATCACAGACCTCACTAAGAAGGGCTTGCCAAACAAAGTAAAATGGACTAGTGAACATCAGCAGTGCTTTGACAAGTTGAAATCTATGATTGCATCAGAACCAGTGTTGAGAGCGCCTGATTTTTCTCTTTCATTTATTTTATGTACTGATGCTTGTAACACAGGTGTTGGATGTGTACTTGAAAAAGAGTTTAAAGATGACAGACATCCGATTCTTTATATGAGTAAGAAATTTTCAGATGCTGAGCGTAGGTATTCGGTTAAAGAGAAGGAATGCTATGCTATAGTATGGGCTGGGAAGTCTTTATGGGTTTATGTAGAAGGTAAGGAATTTGTTATTGAAACAGATCATGCACCATTACAATGGCTTCTGAGAATAAAGATGAGTAATCAGCGATTATTACGTTGGAGTCTGACCCTACAGGAATTAAAATTTAGAATTTCGTATGTGCCTGGTAAGTTGAACATTGTGGCAGATGCGTTGTCCAGGTTGGAGGAATAGAAGTCCCCTGAAATAATCCAGGTAGTGTGTATAGTTGTATATATGTTTATGCATGTTGTTCTTGGCAGTTATAAGATTCTGTCTAAATGATGTAGACAGGTAGGTTATTTTGTATCGGGTATGAGAGAGTGTTTGGGTTGGACAAAAATGTTATTTTGTCTTCTTAGTGGGGAGGATTGTAAAGTTTTTGAGTTATCCTTCTTTGGGTGTTACCTGGATTTAAATCTTAGTGATTTATAAATAGAACAAAAGTAATCAAGTTTGACAAACTTGTAATGTGAAGGTGGGAAACTGATTAGGCAGGTTAATTTAAAAACACTAGTCTTGAGATAGGGTGTTGTCAGTATAACACCTGGACAGTGTTGAAGTCAGATGTTGAGAACTGACTGGAATTTGGAGTTGGAGTTTGATTATTGTCAGGGCAAATATTATATCAGGAATGATCAGTTCAGGAGAATTCATTAATATTTTGTCCATCAGGACAATAAAGAACTCCCAGGTAGGTTTTGTCACACAAACACACCATGCCCCACCCTTATGTCTTCTGTTTCAAATATTCGCACGAGATATCAAATTTTGTTTGTCATATTGTAATTATGGCGTGCACGGTTGTCAAATAATTATGTTTTGGCGGTTTTATTCGGGATTAAATCGGTCCGTTACTTAAAATTGTTTTTTTGTTTCTTTCCCAGGGGACTTGTTGAGTTATGGAAGTATTTTTGACCATTAAAAGAAAGGAGTGATAAGTAAAATGAGACAATTTCCTATATATAAAGTTGAATCTCAGATGAGGATAAATATATACTGTGTGTATTGTTAACATTTGATAGTTTAAATGGGACAGATAGTTTTCAAGTAATAAGTATTACAACAACCTGAATGTCTGTGAGGTAAAATAGTCCGCCAGTGAATTTGTTTCGGGACAATTACGATATAAAATATAGCAGAAACTTGTTTGACAGTTTGTCCCAGAGACTGAAATATTTAACGTTATGTTGTCAAAGTATTGGTTTTTCAATATTTGTCAAGCTGACAGACAGTAAATTTGAACAGTATAATAATTCGGATCAAACGAGAACAACCTTTGAGATTTCTGGATTGATATAGACTTGTGATTTATGGACTGTGATGGACTAATTTATTTATTTACTTTTAATTTTAACTTTTAGTCATGTGTATTTAGTTCCGTGTATTTGTCATTGTCTATGTGAGATAGAAGAGAGGTCGTGGAGACGTTTTTTCATATGTGTATATTTATGTTTTGTGTTTGTCTTGTGGTTGTGGTATTATTAAATGCACATTTTTATTTAGTTTTGTTTGACGCCCAATTGACAGATCTATTTGATTGTCCCCCTTACTAAAAGAACCCAGAAGTGAAAATTTCACTTCTTTACAGATATTCACTTTTTTTTTGTCATAACCAGAATTTGCACCGGTCCCACCTGCCTGATAAATATTGTACGGTCCCTATTTTACCTAATTCTTTTTGTGGATGACACTGTTTTATTTAGTAAGTCTCCCGAAATGTTACAAAAATTATTAGATAATCTATCAATCTATTGGAAAAAATGGAACGTCGAGGTAAATACAGACAAAACCAAAATTGTTGTTTTTAGAAATGGATGGCAGTCGGCTAACTACAGTTTCATGTATGACGGTAAAGAACTGCAAATAGTGGACTCTTACGTGTATTTGGGTATGATACTTCATTATAATGGAAAATTCTTACATACCCAAGAAATATTATCCCAACGGAGATCGAGAGCGCTTTCATCACTTCTGAACTCTTTAATACATGTGTTTTTATCCACAAGTCAACAATGTCTACTTTTTGATAGTATGGTTGGTTCCGTATTAAACTATGCATCTGAAATATGGGGGTTTCACCGTGCAAATGATGTAGAGCAAATACACAACCGTTTCTGTAGATTTGTTTTAAAACTAGGTAAAAATGTTCCTTTAAGTTTTTTATGTGGTGAACTAGGTCATTTGCTTAAGTATATCTCAAGAAAACAATTTATTTTGAAATATTGGCTTCATATTATTGTAAATAAGCCTCCTATTGTTTATGATGTTTATCGACTTTTATTAGAAGATACAAACAATGGTAAAAAGAACTGGGCGTCTAGTGTTTGTGATTTATTGTTTAATCTTGGTATGAACTATGTTTGGACTGCACAGAATTATATAAATTTACAGCTAGATGTTATAAAAACTCGTATAAAGGACCAGTATTTACAAACTTGGTATGCATCGTTAAATGATTGTGAAAAACTGTGTATTTATAAACACCTCAAAACAGACTTTGTAATTGAGAATTATTTGGATTTTTTTATTAATAGTAATTTACTTACACAATTGAGAAGTGGTACTTTGAAATTGAATTTGGAATTAGGAAGATATAAAAATATTCCTAGACATATGCGTCTATGTGAATGCTGCAATATGAGTTGTGTTGAAAATGAGTACCACTTCGTACTTGTATGTCCAGCCTACAGAACTGTGAGACTAGAATATTTGCCAAAATATTGTTGTTCTTGGCCAAATACTTTTAAACTTTTTCATTTGCTTCAAGCAAAATCTAAATCAATAACAATTAAACTGTGTAATTATCTGAAACATGCATGGAGAATTAGATCATGTATATTGTGAATTAATTGTACCTTTATTACATTATGTATTGTTCTCTGCATTCTGTTGTTTTGTCACATTGTATATACTTGTCTGTTTATTGTTATAGCAATGTTAATTATGCTTTTTGCAAATAAAATATTCATTCATTCATTCATATTTACTCACTATATAAATAAATAGTTAATTAGATATCTAATAGTCTATTAGGAGTTAATAGTATATTAACTTAAAAGACGTTTGTGCAACCCAGTCCATGTCTAAAGTAGACATCGGTCACTACGAATGTTTGATTTCATTTGTATAGAAAAATCTTGATTGTGTTCAAAGAATGTCTAAATATCTGCTTGTATTGTTAAAACTATCTATTAAGTTTTGTTGGGTCTTTATGTAAGATTTGCCCCATTTTTTATGGTTCTGTGCACGCGAAGGCTGCTGTATATTGATGCCAAATTGGGATTCAATGGTGTAAATTGACATATCTCTAATTAGAGGTAAACAATAAAATCCCATCAAAATACCAATCACTTGTCAGTATACATTCTCTCAAAGCCCAACATGAATATCATCAAACAAAGCACCAATGGCTTTAATCAATCTTCTCTTTGATCAGATAGTGTGATAATGTAGTATAAAGAGTAGAGAGATCATAACTGTCAATGAAGACAAACTAGCCATCAAAGAGTAAAACAGCAGGTTAGTATAATAAGGCGCAATTTGATTATTTTTTTTTTATCATGCAAAGACTTTTTTCCATCAAAAGGAATATTTACTGATATTTTTTTTTCAACAGTTATTTTGAATTTTAATTTAAAAAAAAAAAACAAGTGACTACATTCGAATTTAAAACGTATAACGAATGATAATTATACAGAGGTAAAATGGCTGACAAGATTGGCATTCTCATGTTTAATTATATGAAAATGTAAAATTTTATTATGAATTTCAAAACCATGGTTTTGTTATGAATGACAAAAGCCATTTTCGATCTGTACAAATTGAAGAATAACCAAATTTGTCATATGATCATGCATATTTTTCTTTTGATCAAGAGATTGCGTTTTCTAAGATGATGTCATTGATAGATGGTTGCCACTTTCAAGGATGCTACCGAGGCAATGGTTTTTACGGGTAAAGATTTCCTGACTAAGTTAATCGTTTTGGTATTGTTGTGTCACAGGTAACGACGGATATGTTCCACTAGTCGTAGCCTCTATCGCTTCCCTATCGTCAGATTATATGCCTTGAGCAACATGACGGGTACAACTGATAAATCAGGCCTGACTTATCCTTCCTTACCGTCGGAGTTAATCCCTGGTTTCGGTGGTTAATTGATACGGGTAGCATTTTCTTTAGTTTTTTTAGTGTTTTATTTTGTGATATGTAATCGATTTCTAGAGCAGTTTCTATTGTGCATTTGTACTGATGAAGCGAGAAAAATAGAAACGTTACTCTATTATAATAAAGTAATGTATTCGTCGGTAACCATACACATTAGACGACTTTATTTTAAATGCACAATCATACATTTCTAAGATATTAACTGTTAATCTATGTTATTTGAATAATACAACAGTTTATTGTCATATTTTCATTATTCTTGAGATAATTGCTTTAGAAGCCTGTTATAATATTTAAGAAATAACGCTCAGGATAAAATTCGAATATCACGGCCCAGTCCATGCGTAAATGTCCAACAAATCTATGGCTTCCATGAATTATTTCGATACACCTTATCGCTATTTGTCCGCCATTACTGGACATCACACAAGTTCCCGTAAAATTTTGACGTCATAATAGAAAATATCTGACGCCACAATGGAAAAGTGATTGTTGTATGACGTCAAAAGTTCGAGCGGGACAGATTCTCGGGTCAAGCGGGAATAGCGATAAGGTGTATTCTAATAGGACAAATACGGTAATTTAAAAACTGAAGCGAAGGTAAGATTGCCGTGTTCTATTTTACCCCCTGTAAGATAAAAGCTACAAATTTCAAATAAATCTAAGTTTTACATGAATACACCTTATCGCTATTTGTCCGCCATTACTGGACATCACACAAGTTCCCGTAAAATTTGGACGTCATAATAGAAAATATCTGACGCCACAATGGAAAAGTGATTGTTGTATGACGTCAAAAGTTCGAGCTGGACTGATTCTCGGGTCAAGCGGGGTTAGCGATAAGGTGTATTATTTCTTAAATAAGCACTAGAAAAAATGTGTTCAATTCTCATGAGCCGCCATGTTGACTTGCTGAAATCCACAAATGTGCAAAAACCTTCAGCTTGAGAGTTTTCATTCGTATGACGTCATGTTATGATATGACGTTAATGCGCCAAGATCATTCATGAATTTTCGCGGAATTTTATTTTATTTTGTTTTTATACATTTTTTAAGCTCTTGTGCATTAATTCTTTTTGTTATGCATTATAATAGGAATAACGGTTCTCATGTGGTTTCTTTTTCAATTTCAATTTGAACACAACAAAATCGACATAGTGTTTGCACATAGGTTACGATGCATGTGGATTTACGTGGGAGGTAAATAGTAACCGCCACCAGTATGCACATCTCTGAGTTTAGGCTAAGTATAGATATATCTAGAATTTTACTACGGTGTTGTTTGCAAAGCGAAAGAAGCACGTCATATTAGAATAATCGTTAATGCATTATCATATAAAGAAATAAAAATCTTTTACATACAAAAAAACTGAAACTCTTTCCATACAACAATTTTAAGTGTTCTACGTAGTCCTTAGCATAAATATAACAATATTTCGAAACCTTATTCTAATATGACGTTCTTCTTTCGCTTTGGAAACAAAGCCATGTTCTAATTCCAATAAAACATGGGCTGCACGTGATTGACGTCACAATTGAAATTGCAACGTCAGCTGTATTTTCAACAACGCCGGAAATCAAAATGGACATCTGTTTTGGAGTTGCTCGCTAGAAAATTAAATAAAATTATTCTAAAAGTAAGTTTACATGTATCTGTTCATTTGTTTATCGTAGAACGGTTGATTTTCTATAACGTTCTGGCTTCATCAAATCAAAATGGATGCCTTTTGAACGCGTATTATAGGTCCGCTTCGAAGTACAAAAGTTCTAAATTTTCCTATTAGAATCGAAATAATTCTATCATGCCATGCTCTATGCTGATTTTAACATGGGTAGGCTAACGCTCGGTATAAAGATATTGACAAAAATAATGACTACCCATGTTAAAATGAGCATAGAGCATTTTCTCATCACTTGGTGTCCGTCGTTCGTCGTCTGTTAACTTTTACAAAAATCTTCTCCATTGAAACTACTTGGCCAAATTCAATCAAACTTGACCACAATCATCATTGGGGTATCTAGTTTGACAATGTGTCCGATGACCGCGCCTGCCAACTAAGATGGCCGACATGGTTAAAAATGAAACTTAGGGGATAAATGCAAGTTATGTCTATTATTTTTGAAAATCGCTATAAAAAGAATAAATCTGGAAGGGACAGAAATGTTCAGAATGTTGAGCTCTACCGATTGTCTATTTTTCGTCATAACTGTCAGACGTCTCCTTATAGGAGTTATTGGCCTTAAATGACGAATTTTACCTTTTTTTTCATATTTGCCTATTATCTTAAAAATATGATAGATGGAGAGAAACTTTAAAATTCAAATATCACCAGCATGACCATAAGTTAAATTGCCGAAAATCGTCAGACGATTTCATTACGAGTTATTTTAATGACTATCTTTACCAATGTTTTGCGTTTTTGCCTAATATCTTAAAAACTACACTAGATAGATAGAAACGTTTAATAGCAAAAATAATCAGCAAGACAAGATATACAAAAAAAATAATGGCCGATTACTTCAGTCGACTCGTTATTGGAATTATAATTGCTCTATAATGACAATTTTTCGAATATTAAGTGTTTTTGTCTATTATCTTGAAATATTTAATAAATAGATAGACACTTTAAATAGCAAAAATGATGAGCAAGACAAGATCTTCAAATAAGTCAATATGGTTGAAATCGTTAGTCGGCTCTATTTTGGAGTTCTTGCTCTTTAGTGACGAGTTTTACCAAATTTTTGGCGTTTTTTTTTAACTTTGAAAGGTAGATAGAAACTTTAAAGAATAAAAATGATTTGCGAGACAAAATCTACAAACATGTCAAATTTTTCAGAAATAGTTAGTAAATTCTTTGTAGGAGAGATTGCCCTTAAAGGACGATTTTTTATCTTGTTTTGTGTTTTTTGAGCAAAAACTAAAGAAGATAGAGAGAAACTGTTAAGAGATTTTTGTCATGAATTTCCTTCTAGTCTTTCGAGTCTCTAGTTTACCCTAACTAAGTTTGCAGGCACGCCATTGTCAGTGGAACGTTCACTTTAAAATTCTGTGTGTATGACAATATAAGGATTCAAAATTTGTGTCTGTTAAGGTTCAAGAAATAAAGAAAAATATATAACAAGAATGATGATCCTTTAAAAAAGGCGGGAGATAATGAGGAGACATTTAAAACTATTTTAAATTAAAGAAAAACTGTCAACACCATGGCAAAATACGAAAAAGACGAAATGACGAATAATTCAACAAAACACTGCATAAAAACACAAAGACTGAGCATTATGAACCCCACCAAATAAACTGGAAGTGAAATCATGTGCTCCGGAAGGGTAAGTAATTCCAAAATCGTTTGACTATTTTTATAAGAGAATTGTAGAATTGGTCGTCTCTATTTTGTACATTCAAATCAAATTGAATCAAATCAAATGATTTATTGGTTTTAAATCCAAATGCAGAATTCAAAACTCACAAAACTACAAAATTAACAATCATTTAACAATTATAAGTTACAGATTTCCTTAAGTTTTTATATCGGCATATGGACTGTTTGAATTTACCTAAAGTGACCTGATATACACTTGAAGCGTCCTATGAGTATCAATATGCATCTTGGGTACCTATGGTTTTAGAATTCTAGAAATAAATCTGACCATAGATAACATTTTATTACTAGGGTTAACCCATGGTTATTGTTTATTTACAATCCATAGGAAGTACATCCTATCCACACATGAGAGTATGTGTATATGAAAACGTTACATCACAAACATGGAAGAAAATTTGTAACGAATCAGGGATTAGCAACAGCAATCTGCTATATAAGATATTCGATTAGAATAATTGGCTTGTTTGACTAACCGGAAGTTTCCATTCAAATACAAATTCAGTATATAAAAGCTATATTACTCGACCATCCCCTGAATTCCTCCTCCTTTTCTAAAAAAAAACCAAGATGACAAGACTGAAGTACGGTTTCAAATGAACTTGTATTTTTTTATGATAACTTAATTGTTGACTTTTTTTATTCGAGCGTCACTGATGAGTCTTTTTTAGACGAAACGCGCGTCTGGCGTACAAAAATGTTAATCCTGGTATCTATGATGAGTTTATTTACTGACAACTGCAGCTTTTGTGGGGTTAGTGCTGCTAAAACTTTATGCTATACATCTTGTGCTTTTACTGCTGTTATATCATTCGTCTCCTTCTGAAACTTGTGAAATTGAATACCCTTTCGAACCTACTGGTAAAAAAACACGATATGGAAAATGAAAAGAAAATAATTATAAATGTATGGAAATAGATTGTGTGTTTCAATGTTTTAAATATTCAAATACTTCAGTCTCATAAAATCTATTAAAAAGATAACTTTAAAAAAAAGAAAAGATATAGATTAAGTAAGAAAATGCCTGTTCAATTTTTTTCCCTTTTCCGTGTGACTTCTGTTGTATGACGATTACAAGAAGGCAAGAAGTTCCGATCTAGATTACCTGTAATTCCTGAAAACCAAACTAAAATCAGAGCTCTAATAATGAACTTTTACATAGAAAACGTTAGTGTAAAACATTATGAACACTTTTAGTCCTACATCATGTCCATACTTGTATGTTGGCATTGCGCAAGAAAATGATTTTCTCAATTATTTTCGCTAAATCCGTTGGATGTGTACTAATTGATATTTTAGTCTGCAAAAAAACATTTATTTAAGAGGAGGATTCAGCGCTTGCAAACATGTTTAACACCGCCAAATTCATTATATCACTGTCCGATGTCGGGAGCTCGTAATTCAGAGGTTGTCTTTTGTTAGTGTCTGTCATATTTGTTTTTCGTTTAATAATTTTGCAAAGAACAGGCCGTTGTTTTTATAGTTTGAATTGTTTCACATTGTTTTTCTTCCGGGGCCTTTTTAAGCTTACTATACGGTATTGGTTGTGCTCGTGGTTGAAGGCCACCTATTTCTGCTTAAATCTACGTCTTTTGGTCTCTGGTGGATAGTTGTCTCATTACCATTAATACCACAACTCCTTATTATTACATTAAAAGTCCAAGAAACCTGTATAACCTAAGTATAGGTAGTAATCTAAAGTAGCGTGTGCAGCGGATGTAGTACAACTTCAGTAAAGATAGTTGACAGACTTACATTCAACAACACTTATCGTCATCTTGATGATATTTTTTCGTTAAAAAGAATTTTCTGAATATACTGCCGAAATTTACCCAAAGGAACTTACTTTAAATAAATCAAATATAAACGGTAATAACTGTCCTTTCCTAGATTTAGATATTTCAGTTTTATACGGGAAATTCTTCACTAAAATTTACGACAAAAGGGACGATTTTTCGTTCCCTATTGTTAATTTTCCTTTTTTGGACGGCGATGTTCCTTTGGCACCATCTTACGGTGTTTAAATATCACAACTCGTTCGCTATGCCCGTGTCTGTTCTGACGTTTTGGATTTCAATGAACGTAATCTATGTATTTCTGGTAAATTATTAAGTCAGGGATTTCGTTACAACAAATTTCTTAAAACCTTTACTTAATTCTTCCACATATAAAGATTTGGTTTGGAAGTTTGGTTGTACCTGTAGAAAACTTATTTTTAACGGGATAGAACATTCTAATTTTTACGGAGATGTTGTTTACCGAGCCCGGAAATTTAGATACGATCCGGGTTAACTTATCGCTCCTTCAATAAACTTATTCTAAAAGGTTACCAATTCAACACTATAATTAGATCTTTGATTATTGTTTTATTGGTATTAATATCATGTTGTTAGCAGTAAATTAAAATCAAACTAAATATTATTTTTATATAAACATGCACATTCTTGGCTCTACAATCTGTCGATATCTGTTACTTGGCATTGCACAAGGTCATGTTTTTCTCTGACTGTTAATGACGTCTTTACACTAAATCCATTGGATGTTAGATGTGTATTGATTGATATTTTTATCTTAGATGCATGTTTTTTTTTATTAGTTGTTATTGGCTTTGAACTAGCTGTCAGTAGATCTGTACTCTCAAATCTGTACTGAGTGTCTTTTTGTTGTCGGGATGTATAAGTACCCTGCCACGTCCACTCTGTTTTTGTTAGATGCATTTCTGCTTTCAAATTGGGTCGATCTGATGAGTTAAACCCTTTTCAACTGATTTTTATAGTTTGTTCTTATGTTGTACTGTTACACCACTGTCTCAGGTTAGGGGGGTGGTTGGCGCGCCTTCAAAAAACTAGTTTAACCCCGCCACATTCTGTATGTGCCTGTTCCAAGTCAGGAGCCTGTAATTCAGTGGTTGTCGTTTGTTGCTGTATATCATATTTGTTTTTGGTTCAATATTTTGTACATAAATCAGGCCGTTAGTTTTCTAATTTTGATTGTTTTACATTGTTGAAGGCCGTACGATGACCTATAGTTG